>NW_027361789.1:885000-1485000 GCF_039654945.1 Dendrobates tinctorius | reverse complement strand
TACCATGTGACATACGTGGTATGTGTGGGTTGGCTCCTGAGGCCACGCCGTGCACCCGCACAGACCTCCGCAGTACATTTATGGCAAATGATGGGAAGGGGTTAGTGCCTCTCTAGGCATCCAGAATCAAACATGAAGCAAAGAGTGAGCAAGGTCTGACCTTTTCTACCCGTCCTCCATGATTTGTCACCCTAATAAATTGTCATAAGCTGTAGAAACAAAATAACATTTATTTTTTTTTAGAGCTTTCATAGATGTTTCCATATCTCTCATAGGCTACTTGCACACAATGCGCTTATTTTCACATTTGTTCCATAAGGATTTGGTGCAGAAAATATGAAGCGTTTTACAGTACCGGCAAAGTGAATGCGAGTACTGGAGTCTCATGGACGCGTTGCTTATATGTTCCTTGAAGATTTCCAATGTGCAGTTTGTCAATTCTTACAGCGTTTTTGAGGCAGATTTCACCCATACTAATGAGTGGGGGGAAAATACGAAGCCAGGATTTGAAACATCGTCTTTCCTGTACAATTTTCTGATACAAATCCTGAATGTGTGCACTTCCCCAGAACACAATTACTGCGGATTAAGCAATTTCTGGTCTGTTAAACATTAACAATGCCAGAATAGTTATGGAGAAGGAACAAAAAAAAAATTCAATCTATTTAAGGAAAACATTAATGTGAATGGTACCAGGCATTCTAGACCCTCCTAAAGTGAGAATGTTGCACACGTCATGTACACACGAGAACGACTTACTTTGGAGCCAAACAGGTACTGCGGTTGGGCGTTCGGTTGCTTGTCACGTTGAATTTCCTGAGAAAAAGGCAGAACCGTACGAACAAACCTGGATGGGTAAAGTGAGGGCACAAGTAAGTAACGCATACCATGTGCTGCCACAAAGGAAACTTATACTTTTTCTACCTATAAAGTAATTCTAATGAAAATTCAACAACTTTGCCAATCACAAACTCCATTGTGATAATGGGACTGGGTGACAATCCTGCACAAAAACCAGGATTACATTTTTAACACTGTCCAACACCAGCAAAACAATGCGAGTCCTTATTAAAGAAATGGTGGCTGATGTAAACCTGACCACCTGTAACCAGAAAATACCCTGCGGACTGGCAATATACTCCAATTACTCGTTTTTGCAAAATTTGCCGAACACAGTCATTGGAGTCAATGGGAGTAGAAATAAATGAATATGTTTGAGACTGATCATCAAATATAAATTCAGAATGAATAGGTTACCAATATGGTATAAATATGGCTCCATTCATATT
Organism: Dendrobates tinctorius; assembly: GCF_039654945.1. NCBI lineage: Eukaryota > Metazoa > Chordata > Amphibia > Anura > Dendrobatidae > Dendrobates > Dendrobates tinctorius. The sequence continues at coordinate 1,483,711 of NW_027361789.1, read as the reverse complement.
CGGCGACCGAATCAGAACTTATTCACTCCACTCTAATGATAACACTCACCCACTGCCTTGATTTAGGCATAAAAAAATAATATATGGTCGTCGGCAAAAGAGTTCTGCGAAATAGGAGTTTATTAAAATTAGAAGGTACCTGTAGGTGGAACCATTATAGCAATAGTTGGGGAGGAAATCATAGTTGAGCTCCCAGAAAACGTGTAGCGTGATCCTGCCATAGGGGGCAGAAACATTATGATTGGCTTCTCGGAACATGGCATCAAAACTGTCCAAAGTCAGGTATTTGCTCAGCAACTTGTGAGTCATTCGGTTCACTTCAATAAGACCTTCTAGCTCCTAGGGTGTAAAGAAGATATAGTAGAAATGTAAGCTATATAGGCAGCCAAATGTATAGTAAAGAACATCTGTCACCAGATTTCATGATAAACTTGATGAGACTGGTGGCTGTAAAATATGGATGTTGGCATTTTATGAGACTTTGCTAAAGAGTGAGAGAATGGATACCTCCAAGTGCATGCAATGTCCGCTCACCATGCCCGACTCAGGCTAGGTTTACATTAGCGATTGAGTCCGCAGCGTATCATCCGTATGCGCAAACGCATGCAAAAACACATGCAAAATGCATGTTTACGCAGCATTTTTTTTGTGCATCATCTTACGCATGACAGAAAAAAATGCTGCGTGTGCATGAGATTGCGTTTATGTGCATGCGAGCGATATGACACCAGACAAAAATGGGTGTCTCATGGGATTTCTATATCTATTTTGAAGAACGCATGCATATGCATGTCCTTGTGTACCGATGCATTCCCATAGAAAGTAATGCGTTTTTTTGACACACTCATCCGCATGCCTGCGCATATTTGACGCCTCAAAAAATGCAACATGTTGCATTCGCCGAGCCCCGCAGCACACCGCGAAATGACGCATGCGTACACATTCGCTTGCGAACGCATGTCCCTGCGTACACCATGTTAGAGATATGTATGCATGACGCATGCGGATCTATGCGGATAAAACGCTGTGCACAGATACGCAAATGTGTAACCTGCTTAACAGTTGCAGCTTGTACTGGGAAGTGTGAGGTCTCAGCAGCAGGGAGGAGGGGCCTTGAGAAGCCAAAAAGCAGATGAGGTGGGCAGAGATTGAGTTGAAACTTTCAAATAAGGATAATTCAGTTATTAAGAATTATCCAGTTATTAAGTACACCAGCCTTATCAAGTTTAAGAGATCTGTTTAAAAATGCATGTAGCCCGTTTTGTAAAATCTGGCGCCACATCTTCTTTAATTTACAATTTAGGAACAAAGCCCATAACTTACAAAAACAAAAAGATGAGGGGAGCAGTGCCAACGATTGAGCTTCCTGTTAGGATGTTTTCTCAAATGCAGCTTGGGTGCAATATCCAATTCACACGTTTTGGTAGGAATGTGGAGCTGAGACATCAAGGGTACCACTCTCCCCCAAATGAAAAGGTGGAGCATCAAACAACCCCTTCAAAAACATACTGAATACTACAATTATGTATTTGCATTAAACCGTAATCTTGTCGTCACTGGCTTTTGATGTATAAAGTTTGTAAAGTACAAACCTGCTTAAAGTCACAACTAGTGATGAGCGCAAGTGCTTGTTACTCCAGTATGCAGAGTATCGCGGGTGCTCGAGTGGCATATTCGAGTCCCCGCGCCCGCATGTTTTGCCGCTGTCAGACATACCCGAGCACCCTAGGCAAGCTTGAGTATCGAGCACTTGCGCTCATCACTAGTCACATCATCATAATGAGGTTTGAACATTTTTAAGCACTGAAGAAACAAAACACCTGAAATGTGTGCACTATGAGTGAAGGAGAGCAACAACACCAAACCCAAAAGGAAAAAACAAGAGGCATGACTTGGCTACACTTTGTACTTTAGCCCTCCCTTTGATGACACCTTCCTAGGCGGAGAAGCGCACGCTTGCTGCATGTCTAAAAGTACACATAAACCCATTCAAAGCAGACTAAAAATTCCAAATGTCTTATAAACAAATACAAGTCATGGCCAGGGCATGGTAAGACTTCGGGTTTTCATTTCAGCTAAAGCAGCTGGAAAAACAACTGCTACGTAACTCAATCTTATCCTTCCTGCATGTTGTGAATGTGTCACTTATTTATGGCTTCGGGAATAACACAAGTTCACATTCAGAATATCTGGACAGCATCTTTCAGCGGACATCTTGCATCGCACTCATCCAAATCAGGTCTTCTCAAGGTTCAAGTGTAAACAGTCACACCAAGTTAATATTTCAGACCCTTCCAGTGAAATGAAGGTCACAAACCTTGGCAAACACTTTCTAGATATCAGTACCGTACATGTGGGGGAGGTGGAGTTTAAAGGTGCCATTTCACATTTCTATTCTTTGTGACAGTGAAGGGCTGTGCTACTGTTCTTGCTACACAACAAAACCGCACGTAGCGCTTGCCCGCTGCTTTACAACAAGCACAGGTGAAACTCTTGAAAAACTACGAAATTGCATAATTTTGCAGCCAAACCATTTGCACGTTTTAGCAATGCAGGTTACAAGAGTATAGGAAAAATGTGGCACAGATGCCCCAAAACCTGTTTTATTATGTTCACAAGTGGCGGAAATTTTCTGCTTTGGATTTGGCCAGAAATCCGCCCAGTATACATGGATTTTACCCTACTGCATTACATGATATCCATTTTGCAAACCCGCAATGTGTGAACATAGTTATAAGGCTGGTTTCACATTCGCGTTAAAACAACGCTGCGCCCTGCGTCGTTAAGCCCCGCCCTGAGCCGGCTCCCTACCCGCCCCATCCGGGATCACCGCCTACTTTTGCATTTGCACGCATGCGATCGGCGCACCCTATCTTTAGCATAATTTCTCTTGCAGAGGCTGCAGTTTTCATAGATGTGATGCATGTCAGTGTCCAGGGTGATCCGCAGGCGACTATGCACACATAGCAGATATGGGTTTTCTAGAAATCCCATCCACTATGCTGTCACACCTAGCTGATGCGGGTTCGACGCTGCATAAGTACGCAAACCCGCAGCAGTTCCTGATCGTGGGCACAAACGCTTAAAAGAGTTTATCAAGACTGTTTTCTTTTCCTTATGAGGTTAAGAACATACCCACAGGCAGTTGCTAACTACCTGCTTCTTCCACCGGGGGATTATCTCTCTCAGCTTAGGGACATTTCTACAGCTTCATCTAACTTTACGTCAATAGATCAGCTTACTCCTGCGGTCTTACTCTGTTGATGGGGAGTCACTGCTGACATTATGCTGATTGACTGTCAGCTTTTTGCTACCAATCAGCATGACAAAAGTGGTGACGAACTGTCGACAGAGCAGAAGACCAGGAGATGCTCTGCTTACATCACAACACTGGAACCAAGAGAATTGCTGGCAGGAGCGGTCTGTGACTGCTTTGAGCTGGAACACATCTTCACAGGGCAGAACGGGCAGGAATTTTTTTGTACAGTTATCAATGGAAAGGTTTGTACACTACTTTCTGAATTCATAAAGATGTTCAATGTTACTGTGTAAAGATTAGCATTCAACCATTCATTAATGATCCTCGTCCTGTGGAAACACTTGTCCGACATTGTTTGCTAGTCAGGAGCACAAGCACATTGTTTAGATAACTATAGGTTTATGGTGATGAACCTTAAAAGGACAAATGGTCTTGAAACAATTCTGTCCACATTGGTTTCCATTGGATAGAAGACAATACTCACCACAATGGACGTAATATCTTCACTTTCAAATCGTCCAATTGCCAGTTCCAGAGATTTGTACATTGCGGCAGTAATTCTCTGAGTGATCAACCGGTTGAGATCAATGGATCGTCCCAAGAGCTAAAATAAGTAAGCATAACAGAAGTCACTACTACAGACTTTCAGGACGCGATCTAAGCAATGAGATCACTCTTTTTCAATCTCTGAATAATTAAGTAATATTTTTACAGTCAGGACTTAGGAGCTCAACCATTTTAGTAAATACGTGCAGTCTGCAAAATTGCTAAACTAATGAAGCATTTTATCTAAAATCTGTGCATTCTGTAATACCTCCAATTAACAAAAAAAAAAAAAAAAAAAAAAAAAAGAGCAGTTTATTTAACCCTGTCTAGTTACTGTTAACACGTTTGCTGTATAGAGTCCCAAAGGGAAGAGTAACAAGCAGTTCTCAATTAATTAATGCATTTTCAGGAGGAATGACCAAGTAAACGCACAATGCAAAAATAATTTAAAAAAAAAAGCTGCAGAAAGAGCATGTCATATTTAAGGAATGTCTCAACTCTGATTATGATAAATTCAACATACAGCCTAAACCCGGAAAAGGGATAAATCCAAATGGTACAAAATGAAACATCCCATACTCTAAACTATTGCAAAATCAGATTAGATGACATTTTCTGCTATTTGCCTAGACATCCAACAGTGCTTTCTCCACATACTTTTAATTGAAATGTCAATATGAAAAAAAGAAAAAAAAAAAAAAAAAAAAAAAAAAAGGGATTTTTGTGTACTCACCGTAAAATCCTTTTCTCCGAGCCATTCATTGGGGGGCACAGAGACAGTGGGTGTTTTGCTGCTTGCCACTAGGAGGACACTAAGTAAACCAGAAAATAAGTTAACCCCTCCCCTGCAGTATACACCCTCTCGCTGGATGAGATATCTCCAGTTCAGTGAAAAAAGCAGTAGGCGCTTAAACAGTCAACAATAACCATAACTATGTCAAAACCTAAGAAAGCTACAAATGAGCCAGTAGGCTAAACAGGGCGGGTGCTGTGTCCCCCAATGAATGGCTCGGAGAAAAGGATTTTATGGTGAGTACACAAAAATCCCTATTTCTCCTATGCCTCATTGGGGGACACAGACAGTGGGACGTCCTAAAGCAGTCCCTGGGTGGGGAGCATAAATCTGCTAATACCCCATGTACCATTGAGTCAACAGTGAGGTACTGCCGATTGCAGGATGCGTCTGCCGAGAGCTGCATCCGCAGAGGCCTGAGAATGAATTTGGTAATGTTTTGTAAACGTATGCAGACTGGACCAAGTCGCAGCCTTGCAGACCTGTTCTGCCGAGGCCTGGTGCCGAATGGCCCAAGAGGCGCCCACTGACCGGGTAGAGTGCGCCTTAATCCCCGCTGGGACAGGCGCGTTCCTGACACGGTAGGATTCCTGAATCGCTGAGCGAATCCACCTGGCTAGCGTTGCTTTTGAAGCAGTTAGACCCTTCCTATGCCCCTCTGGAAGTATGAACAGGGCATATGACTTGCGGAAGGGAGCCGTCCGCGAGATGTACCGTCTCAGCGCCCCAACCACATCCAGGGTGTGGAGGGCCTTCTCAATGCGATGGACTAGCGCCGGACAAAAGGAAGGCAAAACAATTTCCTCGTTGAGATGGAAAGAGGAGACGACCTTGGGCAGGAAGGACGGGGACGTCCCGAGAACTACCTTGTCCTGATGAAAATTCAGGAACAGAGAACGGCAGGACAGGGCTGCCAATTCCGAAACTCGTCTGACTGACGTAATTGCCACTAGAAAGACCACTTTCCAAGAGAGAACGGTCAATGACACGTCCTGCAGCAGTTCGAAAGGTGCCTCCTGTAAGGCCCCGAGAACCAGGTTAAGGTCCCATGATTACAATGGCCTTCTATAACGAGGCGCCACATGGGAAACTCCATGAATGAACGTCTTGACCTGAGGTTTGGTGGCAATTTTGCGTTGGAAAAGCACTGACAAGGCCGAAATTTGGCACTTGAGCGAGCTAAGCGTGAGGCCTGATTTTAATCCGGATTGAAGGAACTCCAATATGGCCGGAATGGAGAACCCCGGATGGGATTGACCATGATCCTTGCACCATGAAAAGAAGATTTTCCAGGTGCAGTGATAGATACGCCTGGACACAGGCTTCCTAGCACTAATCATGGTGGAAATCACGTTGTGAGAGAACCCAGCCTGTGCTAAAATCCAGGATTCAACAGCCACGCCGTCAAAGACCGGGCCCCGGAGTTCTGGTGGTAAATCGGGCCCTGAGAAGGCAGATCCGTGCGATCTGGAAGTCGTATTAGTTCTGCATACCATGCTCGGCGCGGCCAATCTGGCGCGACTAGGATCACTGGTACCCCCTCCGCTCAGATCTTCTTGATGACCCTTGGAAGCAAGCGAAGAGGGGGAAAGATGTACGGGAGCCATCTAGGGCAGGACTAGGGCATCCACTCCGATGGCGCATGGATCGCGCGATCGGCAATGAACCGAAAAGATCGAAAGCACGTCGGATGTTGGTTGCGAAACAGCCGAACAGCCTTTTGTTGAGGGAGGAATTTACTTTTTCCCCCCAGTAGCATCAGAAATGAGCTGATCCAGTTTCTCTCCAAAAAGACGACCCATTTGAAAGGGGAGAGAAGTCAACGATCTTTTAGATGTGGCATCCGCCCGCCAGTCGCGGAGCCATAGGGCTCTTCTAATGGAGATCGCATTAGCGGCAGTTTGAGCAGCGCAATTGGCGGCATCAAAAGAGGCGTCCACTACAAAGTCCGCTGCGTGAATTATCTGCCTGGCGACCGTGGTTGCCTCCGGAGGAAGATTGGTGCCCTGGAAGGAAGTAATCAAGACTTCTGCCCAAGCGGCCATTGCCTTAGTGACTCAAATTGCCGCGAAAGATGGAAAAAGCGCTGCTCCTGAAGCTTCAAAAACTGAACGGGCAAGGTAGTCAATCTGAACCCTCAAACGGATAGGGGCGTTTTTGAAGCAAGACGCAATACAGGAGGGTCCACCGGAGGGGACTGTAACCAATCCTTCATTGGGTCTGGATCAAAAGGATATTTAGCCTGAGTAGACTTTTGCCCTGTGAACCGCTTATGCGGACAATCCCTATGTTTCTGGACAATTTCCTTAAAGTCAGGAAGGCTGGTAAATAACCTGCGCACACGCTTGGTTTTCTTAAGTGAGATAGGATGTGCTGGAGCGGGAACATTATCCTCATCCAACTTCAGAATCCTGTTGACTGATTCTATAAGAGAATCAAGCGACTCTTGATCAGTTGGGGGATTCTGAGGGGCTGACGTGTCAGATTCGAATTCAGGGTCGTGCTCACTGAGAACTCCAGGGAGGGAGAGGGAGAGACAGGAGTCACAGATGCTGAGGCGCGAACGGGACTAGGGGATGCGTCATGGGTCCGCTTTCTAGAGACCTGACCATCCCTTGAACGAGTACGGCCCCTGCTGGTGGATGGTTCCCGGCCGACACCAGAGCCTTCCTCGGGGGGTAAGGACGCTTTCTGGCTTAAAGAGTCCTCCCGGAGTGAGAATATAGCCTGGGTCAGAGACTCCACCATACGTGAAAGGGACGCAGCCCACTCAGGGGTACTAAACGTAGGAAGCCCGTCAGCAGTGGCGGCGAGGGGCGATTGAGCGCAGGCCGGGGTGCAGTCCGTGCATAACGGATTAGTCTGTGCACTGAGTAAGGCAGACTTGCAAGTGGTGGTACACATGGTAAAAAACGCAGTGTGCTTTTTAGCAGCCCGCTTAGCCTCCTCAGATTGAGACATAGTGCTCCTGAAAGGGTTAACGGCAGTCTGTCTGCAGCTGCAGGGAATGTGCCGGAAGGGGTTAAGCTTTAATCTGAGGGCAGATGCAGCTTACCCGGTTCTGTGCTGTGTCCCCCGGGAGGAATAGCGGTGGCCCTGCGGTGTCACCCGGTATCCGGCAGAATGCTCGCCTCACAGCTCGTGTCCAGAGCAGGCTAAGTTAAAAAGACATGGCCCCCAAGATCAGAAATGCGCGTCTCGTCAGGGGCGAGAGGCGCCAAGACGAGGGGGTGGCGACAATAGCGTGGGCGGCGCTATTCAAATTGCGGCCTAGTGGGCCGGAAAAGCCGGGGGCTAAATTTATGAGCCTACACGCGGTAGGCGACGGGGGCGGGGCGGCGCTATTGAAATTGTGGCCTAGCAGGCCGGGAAAAGTTGGGGACTAAATTTTTCGGGCTACCCGCGGTAGCGCCGAGGGGAGGGGGCCGCGATGTGGGGGCTGATGCACCGCCGCTGACGCTAAGTCAGTGCTTCTCCCGGGGGCCAGGACCCGACCCCATACCTCAAATCAAGTGCTTAGCGCTGTCCAGGCCATCCATGCAGGCTCTCATCCTCCTGGGCTGATGTAGCAGAGCTGGAGGAGTTCTTAAAGGGGCATGCTCAATCGATCCTCCCTATGGTAGGGGGATGGAGAGCTATGGGGCTGATTCAGGGCCTTCGGAAGCGCTGTCCAGTCTTCTCCATTCCGTGCGCCTGCCCTCATATCCGTGGATTACTGGAACTTTTCCCTCGGTCGTAAGGATCATTGCCATTATTGCCAGAGGAATCAGCCCCAAACGTCGCAGGAAAGTGTACGGGGGGGTATACTCCGAGTGCTTGCCTGTTGTTGGTTCGGGGGAGAGCGGCCGTAGAAAGGAACAGTTGCCCCCTTCACTCCGTTAATTAAAAAATAAAAATTTACAGAAAATTCAAAAATAAAATAAAAACGGTGGGGTCTGAAACCAGACCCAAGTGCCCCCTACAGACACCAAGCATGAACTGGAGATATCTCATCCAGCGAGAGGGTGTATACTGCAGGGGAGGAGTTAACTTTTTTCTGGTTTACTTCGTGTCCTCCTAGTGGCAAGCAGCATAACACCCACTGTCTCTGTGTCCCCCAATGAGGCGTAGGAGAGAAAAACGTAATAATCATCAATAAATCGCAATTTTGGACTATTTGATGGGCAACATGCAGTACAGCACATATACTATAACCGACAGCAGAAATTGGAATAAATCAGGGCTTGTTCACACGTTGCATTTTTTCCGCTTGGGAACAAAAGCAGCTTTTTAGGCTACATTAACACATTTTTTTCTCTGCAGGCAAAACCTGCTCTTTTGGGAGTAAAGAGGTTTCTTAAAAAAAAAAAACAAAAAAAAAAAACTGGTTTTGCTGCATTTTTCAGGATCTTAAAGTTCAGCTTTGCTTCCACCATACAAGCATGAGCAATGCAAGGTGTTAGGCCAACCAATGCAAGACGTATGTGACACCATAAAACCATTTTGGAAAATAGGGAAACTTGATCAATTTATTTAGTGGAAAAAGATCATTATGTCTGAAAAACCAGTGACTACTCAGAGAAAAAAAAGTTCACAGGAGTTCATGAAAAAATACACAATTACAAATATAACAGTGGGGGAAAAGTGAATTGGTAGGGAATAGTTTATCTAAAGGTCCCGTTACATTTAGCGATGCACCAGCGATCACGACAACGATACGACCCGGTCAGGATCGCTGGTGCATCGCTAAATGGTCGCTAGTGAGCTGCCAAACAGGCAGATCTCACCAGCGACGCAGCAGCGATACAGCGATCCATCAGGGGTCGCTGTTACCTGTCACACCGCAGCGATTCTGACGACTTCCGCCTGCGTCCATGTGTCCTGTGTTGCCAACGACGTTGCTAGTCGGCACCAAACACAGCGATGCATGCCGGCCAGTGGGACGCCAACAATGAAAAAATGGCCCAGGCCATTCGAGCACGATCAGCGATATCCAGAGGGGGGCCGGTCGCAGGTACGTGTCACACAAAGCGAGATCGCCGGCGAGATCGCGGTTGCGTCACAAAATCAGTGACACTTTAGCGATATCGCTAGCGATCTCGCTATGTGAAAAAGGCCCTTAAGATATTGGCAGAGCATTGCATTTGTAGGACACAGTTTACTTTCAGATTAGTTGGCCCTTGAGTTGGTCAGGTATTGTTCAATTTCACACCTTAGTCGGCCAATGTTTACTTTACACATAACTAATTTAGTTAAACTGTACTAATCCTAACTGCCATTCTCAGGTGAAGAGAATATGGTTTAAACTTGGGGAAGTAAAGAAAAAAAAAAAAAAAAAAAAAAAAAAAATCACAAAAATGCTTTACCTGTTTTTTCACTAAAAATGCAGTAGAACCGGATACCTCTGAATTCTGCTGCATTTTTGCAGTTTACTCATTGGTTTCTATGGGATAAAAAAATCCTGCAAACCCTAAAAGATGTGACATGTTGCAGTTTTAAAAAACGCAGCAGTTTTCCAATTCAATCAGGAAAAAAACATTGAAAATTGTGTGTGCATGAGATTTCCTAAAACTCAGCTTTCACTAGTACTGTAAAACGCAGCTTAAAATTTGCATTACAAAAAAAAAAAAAACTAGAAGAAACATTTCTAATATCTCATTCACCTGGTGCATTTTATTTTTCTGGCTTTTATTTTTTTGTAGTATGTCAATCCTTTCAGTGTTTTGGCTGCATTTTTATTTACTCATTGAATGCATCAAAAACGTAAGTAATGTACGCAACATTTTTTTGTGCCAAAATGCAAAAAAATATAAACACAACAGTGTATGAACATACCTTTGACTGGCAATTTGCGCCTATTAATAGCAGGCATAAGATAAGTTTCCATCTTTGACTAATGGGCAGTCAATGTGCATCTCTAATAATTAGGCGCATTTTACTCCAAGGTTCATTTGGTTAAGATTGGTATAAAAAAGCCATTCTTTGTAAATGTCCTCCATTGTCGTTTCAGCATAAGTCTTTTGGGTCAAATACGCACCTGAACGTGACGCTGCTTCAGTAATGTGTCATAACGGTTGGATGCTGGTTGTGTTAGATTGACTCCCTGATTTTTACAATCCGATCGAAGCCGCTTCTCCAAAAGTAAACTGCAAAATAGAAGAAAGTCAGAGCTCCAATAATCCAACATGAGGAGGCATGTGTGTACAATGGAGAAACACGTACCTTCCAGCTACAACTTTATAATGAGCAAATATTTGGTCCGCCAATTTGTACACAAACTGGTCAAAACACAGGTTTACCTGCGGGAAGTGTAAGAATAAAGGTTACCAGCGAAAGGGTGGACTATCAAATACACGTCTGAAGATCTGCAACAATACAGAATCTTTCACGATTGATTGACAGATAGGTTCACTTACTTCAGCTTCAATCTCATCATACAGAAACTGCTTTTTGAACTTTGTGAGGGCATAGTGAGCACTGTCGTTATACAGATCCAGAGAGTAAAGAACATACCTACAAAAAAGTACAAAAAAAACCCATCAAAATTATCAATCGCATCAGGGTCCTATTGACACATGAATCTGTGACACGATCCTGACTCTGGAGCCGACGAATAACTAATATCCATTTACCGACAGTACTGAAGCAATGTACTGCCCGTACGACAAACTAGATACTAATGTACAAAGAGAAGCCTTACTCCATCATCGACGCTTCTTTGGTCTCCAGAATGTGATCAGTTAAAATCCACGGCATGGACATCTCAATGGGGAACTGAATTCTACGACCCATGGTCAGCTCCAAGAAGAACTCTCTGAACCACAGCTGGGAGAGGTCACAGCAATGCTGTAAGGTCTCTACAGAGGGGAGCAAACATAGAACTAAGCATTGGGACCTCAGCGTCATAAAGACAAAGATACAATACTGGAAAGCAGTGAAGTCACACATTTATGGTGTGTCATTGCACTAGGAAAGAGCAACACAAACTAGTAGAAAGAACCAGTGCCAGAGACAACCAATCACTCACCCCGAAAAATGAGCTGAAATGGGATTAGGTCCCAGTGATAAACATTCCTTTTATCTGCATCATTCATCAGCTGTCTTCAAAGCACCACTACAGCACTGAAGTAGTATCACTACCCAATATTCTCTGCCCCTAGCATTATACCAACCGCCATCTTAAGCTGTTACCAGAGCAGCTCCAGTCCCGTTCCGCAATCTTGTGAGCGCAATTACTGACTGACCGGAAGTCAGAGGTAACAGTCACAACCTCTTAATGTAAGTCTATGAGATCCTCGTTCTGGCTCTCACAGACTAACACTGAGATGTGACCTCTGGCTCATCCAAAACCTGGAGCGATCTGGCAGGTCACAACCTGCAGAAGACGACCGGAGTGGTGCCAATAAAAGATGAAGACGGCAGCTGTAAGTGTATTACTAAGGGTAGGGGACCTCCATTAGTAGCACCACTCCAGCGGTAAAAATAAAATAAAAATATGCAGCAGTGGTGCTTTAAAGAGTAACTTGATTTAATTTTTATTTCATTAATCCATAGCGCAGGTGAAAAACAACTTTGTAATATATCTCATCAGAAAAACTGCTATCAGTCATTATCAAATTGTCAGTTCTGAGGTAAAATCTGCATTCAGTGAAGGCTTTCCTATTACTGAGATAGGAGATGGTGGCTGTTATTGAAACCATTCTATGTAGGTAGGAGGAAGGAGGGGCTCCGTTTCTAGCTCCTCCCCATCTACAATAGAATTGTATCCGTAACAACCGCCATCTCCTATCTCAGTAATAGGAAAGCCTTCACTGAATGCAGATTTTACCTCAGAACTGACAATTTCAATAATGACTGATCAATTTTGGCAGGGAGTGTGTGATTATGACAACTATACTTTATTCACAATATTTGACTAATATACTACAGAGGGTGCCTTTAAGGGTGTATGGATGTCCCCACTTGTAATTTTTGGCAGGCTTTGCACTTCATGCATAGCCTTTATGAGTCTAGGAGTACCACTACATGACAATTTTGACAATTTGAACAGAATGTGTACGAGGCCCTCCTTTACGTCTAATACAGGGTGTATATGAATCCCTCTTCCATCAAATTTTTGGCAGTTCTTGCTTCCTTCATAAATTAATCTGAAACTTCCAATTTTTTAATAACGATTCAAATTTTGGTTTAATCAATTTTTTTTTAAACTATTTTTTAAAATGTTCCTTATATACAAGTCATTATACAGAAAAGAATGTTTCTTAACATTTTTCCTGTAAAACTACCAATTTCTCTGTTTTGTCGTCAGTCCTTAAAGTGGAGTAAAAGTGTGACACCATTGTTCTCAGCAGCGATCTGGGAGTCGGAGATGCTTCCAGGGGGCTTCCCCATGCTGATCTCCTTCCATTCAGCACTTATTCCATCCATTTAAAGATTTTCACTGCTCCCCAGAGTTCCTTGTAGCGTCAGCAGGAAAAATGCTTGGATTTCTAATCGACTCCCAATAAACTTGATACTCGAAACGAGCATCCGAGCAATAGGAATGCCTCGGTTTGAATAACGAGCATCTGAGCATTTTAGTGCTCCCAGGTCCACCAAGGCTTGGTTACAAAAGTCTTGGAAAATATTGGATTAGCTATCACAATCACCTGACGTGAATCTACATAGAAAATATGTGGTGAATTTGAAGAAGTTGGCTGCAGCATGCAAATCCCAGAACATTAGTGAACTAGAGGCCATTGCCCTTGAGGAAAGGGCTAAGACTCTTCCAGAATACCATACTGCTAGAAGTTTATGTATGAATATGCATCAGCAAAGTGTGCTCTATCAAGTACTCAAAACGTTTGTCATGAAAAATTCTGACGCTGCGATAGTCAGTGATGAATTTGGAGAAACCACTTATTATATTAAGTGTGTCGAGCTACTAATACTTGTTTGATTGGTTTATTGCAAACAGCAGAAAAGTTTGCCAATAAACCTAATTACATAATTTTGATAACAACTGTAATATTAGGATTAAAGGGGTAGTCCAAAGCACAAATTAATTTTCATTCTAAATACCATGTTAATGCCAGAATCTAATCTATTTCCTAACATACTTTAATTAAAAAGTCCCTACCATTGCTCACTACAATTTTTTTTTTTCATTACGAATTCCTTTTTGACGACGCTTCGTTGGAGAATCCCAGTGCAAGCTGGGATACTCTAAGGGTATGTTTCACGTGGCGTATTTGCTGCGGATTGGACACATGAGGAATCACCGCGCATACAAAAGGGGGCAGCGCTTTGGGCGGGGCGGTTATCCGCTGCATTCAAAGCGCTGCCAATCTGGAACGTGGAGACATACCCTTAACGAAGCATAATCAGTGACCTGAGTTTTAGGGGCTGGGCTGATCTTTGCTCTACTATGCATACGCCGGTTGTCAATTCCTATGTATGCTTCGTAGACTCTTGTCACTGTGCAATATGCAGCATTTCTGACTCTATTCCTCATGTGGCACCGCCTTCTCCAGCTTGACTAAGAGCTTATTTGCATGAAGTCACACAGCATAGAAGCTGCGGCGCTGGGCGGAAAATAGAGCTGGAGTGACAGAAGAGCTTCCACGTGCCAAAAAAGCAAGAGAGACCTTTACCTAAATGTTTTACTGGTTGATTTTTTTTTTAAATTCTTTAGAATTTAGGTTTAGTGCTTGTTTAAATCTAGGGGCTCAATATTCAGTGTACTATATTTAAAGGGAATCTGTCACCTATTTTTTGGTATATAAGATGCGGCCACCGCCATCAGGGGCTTAACTACAGCATTATGTAATGCTGTAGATAAGCCCCCGATGTAACCTGAAAGAGAAGAAAAACGAGTTATATTATACACACCCAGGGGCGGTCCAAGTCCGGTCCGATGGGTGTCGCGGTTCGGTGCCTCCCACCTTCTAGCGATGACATCCTGTTCTATGCTTCCCGTCGCGGCTCCGGTGCAAGCGTACTGCTCTGCCCTGTTGTGGGCAGAGCAGAGTACTGCTTTGCGCAGGCGCCGGAAGAGGTCAGAAAGGTCTGGCGCCTGCGCACTGCAGTACTCTCCTCTGCAGTACACAAGCGCCAGAGCCGCGGCGAGAAGCAAAGAAGAGGACGTCATCGCTAGAAGATGGGAGGCGCTGGACCGGACCGCGACACCCATCGGACCCGGACCGCCCCTGGGTGAGTATAATCTAATCTTTCAGGTTTCATCGGGGGCTTATCTACAGCATTACAGAATACTGTAGATAAGACCCTGATGGCGGTGGCCGCATCTTATATATGAAAAAATAGGTGACAGATTCCCTTTAACCATTAAGTATGTGGAATATTCATGACATTTACATCAGCTGCCTATTTTAAAAAAATACTCAAATGGCAAGCAAAATGTGCAATTATTAACAACAAAAGGGAATGAAGCATTGTCAATAATATTCTAAAAGCCTAAATTACTTGGAAAGACTCCCATGGTGGGAAAAAATATTCACGTAATAAGGAGATTTATTAGATTCAGCTTGTTAAATCAGCAGATTAATGCTGCATAAACCAGGGATCCTGCATTACACACTTTTGTTTTACTCAGAAACCTTAAGGCCAAATACATAGTTGAAAAGTGAGGGCCGGGGATGAGATGACAAGCCACAGAGGCCGGTACCCGACGGCTACTCCCCAACAACACAGACTGATGGGTCTCTACCTATACACATAGATAGAGACCTGTCTAGCTGAAGAGGCAGAAGCCAACGGAGACGCCAACGGACACCTGCCTCTTGGATTCCCTACTAGAGAATCATTCAGTTCTTGTACGTTCATAAGCACAGTCATAAAAGCAACACATTTATCTGCTAACAGGTGTGGTATTGACCCACACCCTGGGGAAAGCTGCCGTCATTCCATGACCATGCAAATGATCTGGTCATCACAAAATAAAACTGAAGCCCTTTGGATCTTCCTTATAACCGTTCTTGTGTACGGATTAAGGGCCCAATACAAGTTTCTCTTTATTGTAGTAGTATAATGCTGTTGTTCTGTGTGCCATATCCTGGGACATGCAAAGCCTCACTGGGACAAGTGACAGACAACATATTGGCCACATGGTTAGAGGACTCATGAGGACATATAAGCAGCACACCGTTCATACCATAATCTTACCACTGAAATTAAGCAAGTGTGTGTAGAAGAATGATTCACGGTGAAACTTTTCTATATCCAATATGGTGGGACCCTCTAGGCTACTTCTGAGCGTTTTCTTGGAACCACTTTTGTCAGCAATGAGTGACTCTAGCATGGTTCTCACCATGTAAAGCTGTGTCATTTAAAAGGACAGATATTCACAGATGGAGGGACACAAGAGAGGAGAAAGTACATTAAATCAGAGGCATCGTCAAGACAAAAGTAACCAAATTTTACCATTCCATATCACTTAAATATTACACTTCATGGAAGTCAACAATTGGTGCCCTTGTGGTTTTTTTTATCACATACCAGGAGTGAACGCAAAATTTAATTCATTTTTTTCACTAGAGTCCAATGGCCCAGGAAAGAAACAATGGCCAAGTTGCCCAGTTCACACCAACACAAGCCGTTAATCCACTGCCATTTAAAAAATGAAGAACAATCTCTTGTTGCTACGGGCCAAAGTTTTAATTGTGATCCAAAAGGACATTGTCACGACTTGCATGACTTCCCGAAGTATAATATGGAAATGACAGACTGGAGACATGGCAGGTGGAATACTGAAGACAAGTACAGTTTGCAATAGTTTGGAAGAGATCCGCACAACTGTTGAATGACCCCTTTTAATGGACATGTGGGTATGAGCATTTTATTGAAACATGGTAAAATAAATAATCGGCTTACCACCAAAGTTTAAAAGAGTTGGATAGGAGTAGGACTGCCTCAGAAACTTTTTTACCACAAGCAATAACTTTTCCATCCCCAGAGACTTGAGCTGTTTGAACAGCTCTGCAGAGCTCAGGGATTCTGCCATTGTGCGCACCATGAAGAGCTGAAAACCAACGGGTAGGGACGAAAGAAGACCAAGAACACAAGGGCGAAGAGGTAGGAGGGAAGAATCAGAAAGGAAAGAAAAGATTAGTGTGTTAGCAAAACAAAGAGGCAAAACCGACTTCCAAATGTTTTACTCAAATAGAACTATGCAGGGAACAAATTTGTACGCTAGGTTCACACTTGAGTTTTTGTCTCGCCATAGTTCCTGGAAGGGCAACATGCTACTCTATTTTATCCCATTAAAACGAAGGACAATTCAAATGAAACCCAACTTAACAATACTCAAAGGTTTCATCCCCTCATGGGATAAATCTGAATTTTGGAGTAGGAACATTGAAAACTCCAAAACCTACTGTGAAGCTTCCCTAAGGTACATATCAATGAATATCAGACTTGGAGCCATCTTGAATATTACATCAAACTATACTAAAAGCTATTTCCAACTGTATCCTCATTATCAGAAATATTTGTCTTTGATATCAGGGGAAGAAATGCACTGCCCAAAGCAGAGAACCTTGCCAGGTTTAGGGCAAGGGCAGATCCAGTGGATCATTTGTAGCAAATTATTGGCAAATTATGACATGCTTCAAATCCATCTGAAACCCACAACACAAAAGGCAAGCCGTAATTTTTTTTTTTTTTTTTTAATCTATTTGAAGTTTTGAAAATCCAGTTCACATGTATTGTAAAAAATCTGCACCAAAATGTACAAAACCATTCCACTATGTTCCAAACCTGGCAATACAGCAATCTGTAAATGGAGAGTACACACTACGCCATGATACTGTACATCAACAATCATGAAGCTTGGTGCAAGGTCATTTTTCTTCTCTGGGAATCTGCTGGATTATAATTTTTCCTTGTAAACCAATCTAAGACACTGAGCAATTTCCTGATGTCATTTCTTGAAGTGGCTCCAAATTTGAGAGTCATTGATTCATCGTAGTCATTGCTCCTCTTTTGTGGAGTAAAAATGGTTCTATTAGTGATTTCTAGGTTTGTGCCTTATTCATGATATAATTTGTGCCTTGTACCATGGTTGTGGATTTCCTCATCCAGATAGTTATGGGATATCTACAATATGTTTACGAGTGCCGGTCATATTTTATTCTGAGTCTGAAGTTTTTGTTTTTTTTTAAAGACTTTCGCTTCTAGAGATTATTATATCATGTGGAATAAAAAACGCCGAGAGCATGCAATAGCGTTTATTGGCAATTTTTCACAATTTGCAGATTGCTAGTATAGTTACCAGTTAACAGCCCAAGGGTTATTAGCAGGACAGCGATAGACAGAAGGCGCAGAGCAATGCCCACAGAGATGCACATCCCTTCAAGCCATCAAAAGCAAAGCGAGAGAGAAGGGGAAAAAAAACAAAAAACACAAAAACAAAACAAAAAAAAACAAAAAACAGAAGAAAACATTGGTGGTAATCGATTGGTTGTAATCGAAAATTAACCTTTTCATCCTTGTAAAAACTGAAGCAGCCGAAATCATTCCATTCCCAATTCCCAGCCATCATTTTATTAAAATTACAAAAAAAAAAATACAATTAGGTCAAATTAATGGCAATTTATATATTCTCAACACTTAATAATGTAAAATTACATAATGGCCAAGACTTAAAAACATGCATAACAATAAATACATGCAAAAGGAGATGAACACAAACAGAATTATCAGTTTATATTGTTTTATGATGCATTGGCCGATATGTCCTTATATTTATAGTATAACTTAACTAAAAATATAGCATTACTATTAATTATGGAAAACTGATGACAAATCATTTACTGGCAATAGAGAGCTAATGCCAACGATGAAATGGTTCTTCCATCATGGAGAAAATGGGAATACATGTAATACTGCTACTGTCCGAATATACTTGCTATTAACAAAAAGGCATAAATACGATCCAAGGCACCAGTAAATGCTAAAACAATGGGTACCTGAGTGCTGGACGGTCCTACCGCACGTCGGGGAACTTTGATATCAAAACCAGTCTTAGGATCTTTCTCTCCTCTAAGAGCGGGGTCATTAAACGGTTCACATCCTGCACCCCAGTCACAAACAGTTTTTCTGATTGCCTGAAGGACACTGAAATAGACATGTATACCATAAGGGCCCAAGAAAATACTATTGCATGCTATTCTATAAGGCCACATGGTAGCAAATATTCTGTTTTTTTTCCCTGTGTTTGCATCAGGGGTGGACATTCCATTGGTGCAAACTTTGTAGCCACACAGGGGCCCAATTCTACCTCCAAAGCATGTGGAATTGGGCATTATGATCAGTTACTGGACTGCTAGTGGCCCATATATTGTCCTTGTACAGGAACCTTCTTCTGGCCGTTTCCACCCCAGATTTGCATGGAGTATCTATTTTTTTGTCATACACACCAATACTAATAGAATTAATGACTTCCTAAAGAATTGGCCCTAGTGAATTATGTGTGTATTTTAAATGGGGAAATTGGATTCTAAACTCCTTTGGACACCATGACTGGTGACAATCAGAAGCATGTCACTATGCAAGCAATAAAAAATAAAATGAATAGTTAGCAATTTTGGATGAACTAGGCATTGATGGCCTACGCTCATTGATTATACAGGCACAGGGACGTGTGTAGTAATAACAGGGTGACTTCTTTCTTCAATGATGAGAATCCAAGAAAACAACAACAAAAAAATTAAATAAAACATGGTTTCCTTTACCTTTGGATTACATTTTTCTTTTTCTTTATAGCTTGTCTCAGTGGTTCTCGTAGGGTAATCTGAGCAAAATCCTGCAAGGCTGCATATATAGTATGGCGAATAGCATGGTTAAACACACTCTCCATGCGGCCCATCAGAACTTGCAAGCCTTTAATCATGGCAATCACCTAGTGACAGAACAATATGCCTATTAATCATCTATGCACGGACCTTTGTCTAGCGTGTAATCTCTAAACTGAAGAGGAACAGTTTACATTCTGCCCTCAAATCCATTAAAAAAAAAAAAAAAAAAAAAATGATAAGCAAAAATTGTAACAATTGCATCATTTCTAGTAGTTTGTGTGATCAAGAATCATTTATGAAGTTCACTTAAAGGGAATCTGTCACCCCTTTTTTGAGATATCATATAATGATATCATTCAATTGTGTGTCACATAAGGATTCTCTTGGTACTTTTGCTTCCCCCTGACCCCGCACCTTTCATGCATAAATACCTTGTTTATATCGGTTCAGATGTATGTAAACTGCCGCTGTCTGGTCCGCTGGGCGGGGCTTATTCAACTGCTCCCCCCTCCCTGTCTTGCTTTACACAAGAAGAAATGCGTAGAGCAAGACAGGGAGGGGGAGCAGTTGAATAAGCCCCGCCCAGCAGACCGAAAAGCTGCAGTTTACATACATCTGAACCGATATAAAAAGATGGATTTTTGGTTCTTACCGTAAAATCTCTTTCTTGGAGCCTTCATTGGGGGGACACAGAATACCATGGGATGCGGACAGGTGGCTGGTCCTTGCCAAAAATCCCCCTCCTCACCCCTCTCTCGGGACAGGGCTGAGAGGAAGACTGCGATCGCAAGATTCCCCTCGCCATCAAGAGGTTAATGCCGTCTTCTACAGAAAGCGGGTACAGAGGACAGCGGCCACTACCCTAGTGAGAGGCCCTGTGGTCATCCTCTTCAGGGACTTCAGGTAGGTGCCTGAACGATCCCTCCAGCCCGCAGCATCCCCAAAAGGCACATTGGTGGGTAACTGGACATCACCAGGATTTGAATTTCCCGCCCCTCTCCCTGCCTGTCGGGCGCCGCTCTCACCAGCCGCGCGCCTCTCCACTCATATTACAAGGCTGAATACAGGGGTTTTTCTCTCCCGGTTTTCATAGCTGGCCATGTTTTCCCACAGCTCTCCTGCGCGCCAGTACCTCCATTACAGGGACTTTCTCTTCTCCTCCTGGGCGTTTCAATCACGGGGCTGCGGCGCTGGTTTTTACTTTCACTTTGTTGCCCGCTCTCAGAGCGCCTCCTCCTCTTTGTGAGCGCGCTTTCCTTGCGCCTTTTTTAGCCCATCACAGGGCTCCTCATCCCCTTCCTTCATCTCTGCTCCAATTGCGGCTCAGCCGCTAAGCTCCGCCCACCGCTCACCTCATCAGGCATTTCCTGTTTCTTCGGTCCTGCTTTTCTGCGCTGCTTGGGGGACACTTCAGCGTTTCTGCTGCTCGCCGGAACTAGGTAGGCTCTGCTCTATGCAGAGATATTAGCCCTCCTCCGCAGTTCTTTCCCCAATTTCCGCAGACATTCAGCGCAGTTTTCCTTATGCCCAACCCTGCAGGGGATCTGTGTTTCAGGCCCACCGCTACTCATTACGCCTGTGCGCGCTGTAAAAGGAAGTGGGCTTCAGGTCAGCCATCTCCTTTCTGCCCGTCCTGCAGTCCTTCAGCTATGTCGGCCTCTCAGGAGCACACAGATCCCCGTGATGGGGGCACTTCTCCTCTCCCAGAATGGGCCGTAGCCATGTCTCAGTCGGTATCCGATCTGACCAAAGTTTCTCAGTCCCTGGTCCAGGTCCTAGAACGTTTGCCTCAGCTATCTTCAGCCACCGCTGCTCCGACCGCCTCTCAGGGTGAGTCGTCCGCTCCTGACCGCGACCTTCAGAGGGACAGGCCGAATAGGATGTCCAGGAAGCGTCTCCTATCGGGCTCGTCTTCCAGTTCGCTAGGCCCGTCTGCTTCACCCAGGGGTCCGTCTCCTTCAGTGGACGACCTTGGGTCAGACGACGATCCACAATCAGGATCTAGTTCAAAAGCAGATGACATATCTAAAACACGAAGTATGGTCGATAGTCTTCTTTCAGCCATCTTCCAAACCCTGGAGATTAAGCAGGACAAGCCCCTTCCTCAGGAATGTTCTGTCCCATTTAAACGGTCAAAACCTCCATCTAAAACTTTTCCAAACCACTACGAGTTTGATACTACTCTAGCCAAACATTGGGAGCACCCTGAGCAACGTTTTTCGGGCCGCAGGTATTTGGATGTTTTGTACCCATTTGAGGCTGATTTGCTTTCTAAATGGACCAAAGCCCCTGAAGTGGACCCTCCCGTTTCTCGCATAGCCTCTAAGACAGTTCTGTCCCTTCCAGACGGTGCATCGCTTAAGGATCCGACGGACAGGCAGTTAGAATCTTTGGCGAAGTCTATCTTTGAGGCCTCCGGTGCCTCCCTCTGCCCTATTTTCGCCTCCGCTGTCCTCTGTACCCGCTTTCTGTAGAAGACGGCATTAACCTCTTGATGGCGAGGGGAATCTTGCGATCTCCGTCTTCCTCTCAGCCCTGTCCCGAGAGAGGGGTGAGGAGGGGGATTTTTGGCAAGGACCAGCCACCTGTCCGCATCCCATGGTATTCTGTGTCCCCCAATAAGGCGATAAAGAAAAGGTATTTATGCCTGAAAGGTGCAGGGTCAAGGGGAAGCAAAAGTACTAAGAGAATCCTTATGTGACACACAATTCAATGATATTATTATATGATATCTCAAAAAAGGGGTGACAGATTCCCTTTAAGACCTGGTTCACACAACCATATTTCAAGCATACAAACCGCAATGCATGGACTGACTGCGGGTCTCCTAACCCATACTTACAGCCTCATAGACGCACATTAAGTAGTAAGCTCAGAGCAGTAGATGACTAGTCCATCCGTACAGGGAGATTTGTATACAGACGGTGAAATATGGCCGCCTGAACCTCACCTAAGGCATACTTGGAAATGACCAGGAAAATGAAAAACATGGTGCTTTTTAAGAAGAATCCGCATGTCTTTGAGCGACAGAAAAACAAAACACACACAAAAGCAGTAAATAACGCCACACACCATCATAAGCATGATGGCGGAAGAAATATTAAAGGCTGAGTGTAGTTGGGCTGTAAATAGCACTGGCTGCTTATGCACAAAACATTCATGGTCTACAATGCCCACCAGCCGCATCTTTTTTTTAAGGGAATCATATTTTCCAAATTATTCTGGCATGTGACAACTGCGTAAAGTGGCTCATTTTTTTTTTTTTTTTTTTTGCAGCCTTCAACAAACACTACTCATATTAGGACACAGTCAAATTGCGCCACTAGAGGAGATCCTGAGCCTCTATACCCCCTTAAAGGTAACGTGTCACTATGAAGTGCAATACAATCTGCAGCCACCATGTTATAGAGCAGGGGGAGTAGAGCAGATCGATATGTAGTTTTGTGAGAAAACATTCAGTACAATCTTTGTTTTAATCATTTAAAGCTCTGCTCTGAGATGTTTGGTCCAGTAGGCGGTCCTATCAGTGACTGACAGCCATCTTCCCAAGTTCAATTATACAAGAACAGCTGCGAGTCACCGATAGGACCGCCCACTGGACTGGAAATCCCAGAAGAAGCAGAGGATTAAATGATTAAAAAACAAGTTATACTGAATCTTTTCTCACAAAACTATATATCAATCTACTTGGCTCCCCCTGCTCGATATCAGAATGCCTGCGGATTAAACTGCACATTCATGAATGCCCCTTGGTCCTGAATACCCCATGTGAATTGCATTGTTTCTCTGGTATGCACTGCTAAATTTCCACCCCTTTCCCATGTTCCTGAATGCCCCATGTGAATTGCATTGTTTCTCTGGTATGCACTGCTGAATTTCCACCGCTTTCCCATGTTCCTGAATGCCCCATGTGAATTGCTTTGTTTCTCTGGTATGCTTTGCTTACCCATCTTCTTGTATCCATAATTGTACTCCATTCTTCTTATCTTTACCACACATCTGAGTGGTCTGTGTAACCCCTCCCCCCTTTTATGACCTTAGCTTAACTCTGTGCATTTGGCCTGGGCAGTCACACCCCACTTTCACTCACACCTGATTGTCCTTAGCTGCACATATATTAAGTATCATGGGTCTGCCTCAGATGTAGTCTGCGCCATCTCTTTCAAATCCCATATTTCAAATTACAGATTTCTAATTACACTACTGTGAATTACAGATTTCTAATTACACTACTCAGAAATGGACTAGAAATGGACTGGAATTGACTGTAAGGTAACGGACTATAACACCACTACAATGTTTTGGCTTCTTTTTACTTTCACCCCCATACTTCTCTAATTTTCCCTAACTCCTGTAATCCCCCTAACTCCTGTAATCCCCCTACCTAGTAAGGAACTAGTCATTTCCCCCTCCATCCTCCCCAGCCATCTCACCTCTTCCTTAGATCTGATCATCCACATACAATGTCCTATCCTGCTCCCACCTTCTAACGCTCTGTCTGCTGCTACTCATTGCTGGCGACGTATCCCCAAATCCTGGCCCTCCTCAACACATCCCCACACTCATTTCTAACACCCTGCCACGATCCTCTACACGTTTTAGCAATCATGACAACCTCATACCCATTCATCCAGCCCCCGATCCCCCTACCTGGAGCTCTATGGAATGCACGCTCTGCCTGCAACAAGCTGTCGTTTATCCATGACCTCTTTATCACCAACAAACTCTCCTTCCTTGCCGTCACTGAAACCTGGCACACTCCCTCTGACACAGCCTCTCCAGCTGCGCTCTCCTATGGCAGATTCCATCTCTCTCACACCTGGTGGAGGAGTTGGCTTGCTCCTGTGATACCCCTGCTTCTTTACCCCTATTCCACTCCCACCCTCCGCTACTCTTCCCTCATTCGAGGAGCACTCCGTCCACATCTATTCCCCCTCCAACTGGCTGTCATCTACTGCCCCCCAGAACTAGCCATCTCCACCTTTCTCGACCACTTCACCACCTGGCAAATCCATTTAGTCTCTGCTGACATCCCCACCATAATCATGGGCGATTTCAGCATCCCCATTGACGCATCCACCCTGGCTGCCTCTAAACTTCTATCGCTCACGGCTTCTCTCGGCCTCACTCAATGGTCCTCTGCGGCCACACACAAAGATAGTCACACACTGGACCTTATCTTCACCAGTCTCTGTTCCCTCACTAATCTCAATAACTCACTCCTCCCCCTGTCTGACCACAACCTACTAACATTCTCTTCCCTCTCCTCTCCTACTGCGCAACCCCCACTCCACAAACTCACTCACCCTTGCAGGAATCTCAAACACCTCAATTTACAATCACTCTCTGAGTCCCTTCTCCCTCTCTCAGACATAGCTTCCCTTCATGACACAGACGCTGCTGCCACTTTTTATAACACCACAATAACAGCAACAATTGATTCAGCCGCCCCCTCACACAGAGCAAAACTCGTACAATCATCAGGCAGCCCTGGCTGGCCAGCCTGACCAAAGAACTGAGACAGGTTCCCAGGGCCGCTCATCGGAGATGGAGGAGAACCCATTCTACCGAGCACTTCAACGCATACAAGCAGTCCCTTGCCAGTTTCAAGTCCACGCTCTCTGCCGCAAAACAAACTTACTTCGCATCTCATATCCTCCCTGTCTCACAACCCTAAACAGTCTTTTCTGCTGAAGACTTTGCCTCCTTCTTTAAGCAGAAGATCAATACGATCAGAGACAACTTTGGCCCGCAGCCCCCAATGACCCTCTTAGCCACTCATCCCTGTTCTTCCAAAGCCAGCTTCTCCACGATGACAGAAGACCGGCTCACCACCCTCCTGTCAAGATCACACGTCACCACTTGCGTGCTTGAGCTACTCCGGTCCCACCTCATCCCCAACTTTGCCACAGTCTTCATCCCAACTCTAACACACCTCTTCAACCTTTCACTTACAAATGGTGTCTTGCCCTCATCCTTCAAACATGCCTCAATCACACCCATCCTCAAAAAGCCCTCCCTCGACCCATCTTCTGTGTCTAACTATCGCCCGATATCTCTTCTCCCTTACGCCTCAAAACTACTGGAACAGCATGTATATCTTAAACTGTCCTCCCACCTCTCCTCCTGTTCCATTCTTTGACCGGTTACAATCTGGCTTCCGACCGCATCACTCAACTGAAACTGCCCTAACTAAACTCACTAACGACCTACTAACCGCCATGAGCAAGCGACACTACTCTGTCCTCCTTCTCCTGGACCTGTTTTCTGCCTTCGACACCATGGACCATTCCCTCCTGCTACAGATTCTCTCATCTCTTTGTACCACAGACTTGGCCTTATCCTGGATCTCATCATACCTAACAGACCGAACATTTAGTGTCGCCCTCTCACACACCATCTCCTCACCTCGCCCCCTGTCGGTGTTCCTCAAGGCTCAGTCCTAGGACCCCCTATTCTTCGCCATCTACACCTTCTGCCTGGGACAGCTCATAGAATCCCATGGTCTGCAGCATCACCTCTACACCGATGACACGCAGATCTACCTATCTGGACCTGACCACCTCTCTACTGACCAAAATCCCACAATGTCTGTCTGCTATCTCAGCCTTCTTTTCTGCTCGCTTTCTCAAACTGAACATGGACAAAACAGAATTCATCATCTTTTCCCCATCGCACTCTACCCCTCCACCAGACCTATCCATCAATGTCAATGGCTGCTCGCTTTACCCAGTCCCACACGCTCGGTGCCTTGGGGTGATCCTCGACTCTGCCCTCTCTTTAAACCAAATATGCAAGCCCTTGTCTCCTCCTGCCACCTCAAACTCAAAAATATTTCCCGGATCTGCGCATTCCTCAACCATGAAACCACAAAAACACTAGTTCACACCCTTATCTCCCACCTCGACAACTGCAACCTCCTACTCTCTGGCCTCCCCTCTAGCACTCTGGCACCACTCCAGTCCATCCTACACTCTGTTGTCCGACTAATCCACCTGTCTCCCTCCTATTCCCCAGCCTCCCCCCTATGCCTGGCCCTTCATTGGCTTCCTATTGCCCAGAGGCTCCAGTTAAAAACCCTAACCATGACATACAAAGTCATCCACAACCTGTCTCCTCCATACATCTGTGACATGGTCTCCCGGTACCTACCCGCATGCAACCGTCGATCCTCTCAAGATCTCCTTCTCTACTCCCCCCTTATCTCTTCTTCCCACAACCGCATACAAGACTTCTCCCGTGCTTCCCCCACGCTCTGGAACTCTCTACCCCAACACATCAGACTCTCTCCAACAACGGAAACCTTCAAGAAGAACTTGAAGACCCACCAGTTCAGACAAGCCTACAGCCTGCAATGCTCCTCAGTCTACTGAGCCACCGCACAACCAGCTCTACCCTCTCCTAGTGTATACTCACCCATCCCTGTAGACTGTGAGCCCTCGTGGGCAGGGTCCTCTCTCCATCTGTACTTGTGTATCCCTAGTCTTACACGTTTATTTTGCCCGTCTATATTTCCCCTTTTCACATGTAAAGCGCGATGGAATAAATGGCGCTATATAAATAAATAATAATAATTATAATTTATTATTATTATTATTATTATTATTATTATTATTATGTGACAGGTTCCTATTAAGCAAAAAAAAAAAAAAAATGCTTTAGGGTTGTCAATCCAGCAGATTCTACCAAACAGTTTCAGCTCCTGGAAACCATAAGATCAGGATTTACGCCACCTATAACAAAGACTACTCAAACTTTTCTTATGAACGATAAAAATAAATAAGAACAAATAAAGTTTATTTACTTCCACAAGAGCAAACTTTTCTTCGCTGGTGTAGTTGTAACGCGTGGCTCTCTCATACTCCTCCGCATTGTCTGGGCAGTCTTTATTGGAATACTTATCAGTCGGGTGCACAAGCTTCCATGAGTACTGGTAACCGAAACACAAAAGCACAGCCATTAATTTACCATAAACATGATATTTTTCTGGCCATGTCTACCTAATGATAGAACACCAAGTAGAAGGTGAAACATGGATTTTTTGTGATAAACTCACCGTAAAATCCTTTTCTCCGAGACGCTCATTGGGGGACACAGGTACTGTGGGTATATGCTACTGCCGCCTGGAGGCTGACACCAAGTGAATGACAAAAAAAGGTTAGCAGCTCCTCCGCAGTATACACCCTTGCCTCGGTTGCAGGCGAAACCAGTTCGGTGCAAAAGCAGTAGGAGATCACAACAGACATATCAACCTTAATGCAGGTGACATGTCTAGAAAAAAACCCACCTAGTATTATAAATACATATTACTAAACAAAGTAAATAAAGAGCCAACTGGCCATCAGGGTGGGTGATGTGTCCCCCAATGAGCGTCTCGGAGAAAAGGATTTTACGGTGAGTTTATCACAAAAATCCATGTTTCGCCTTCGCCTCATTGGGGGACACAGGTACTGTGGGATGTCCAAAAGCAGTCCCTGGGTGGGGAGACGACTCACCGATCCAAGCTGCATGCACCTCCTGTCTTAGAGGTGCTCCACCGCTGCTTGGAGAATCCTTCTACTCAGACTCGCATCTGCCGAAGCCTGAGTATGGATATTGTAGTGCTTTGCGAATGTGTGCAAGCTGGACCAGGTTGCAGCCTTGCAAACCTGTTCCACTGATGCCTGGTGCCGAAGAGCCCAAGAGGCGCCCACTGCCCGAGTAGAGTGCACTCTGATGCTTGCTGGAACTGGTTTGCCTCTGATGCGCTAAAACTCCTGAATAGTCAAGCGAATCCACCTAGCTATGGTCGATTTTGCTGCGAGTCCCTTCCTGCGCCCCACAGGAAGCACGAACAGCGTGTCTATCTGACGAAAGGGTGCCGTCCGCGACACGTACCTCCTGAGAGCTCTCACCAGGGCCTTTCACACGGTGTACCGGTGCTGGACAAAAAGTTCTCTACGCCCGGGATGTGGACTGCCAATATCGCCGAGTGGTTTCTCTCGGCCCAATGAAGCACATGCCCTACCTCGCGCATGGCTGCCCTGCTGCGGGTGCCCCCCTGATGATTTATGTAAGTCACAGCCGTGGCGTTGTCTGACTGAATCTGAACGGGCCAGCCTGCTAGAAGGTGATGAAACTGTCACAGAGCTAGCCAGATTGCCCGCATTTCCAACAAGTTGATCGGGAGGCGTGCCTCTTGCGGTGATCACCGTCCCTGGGTTGTGTGGTGGCGAAAAACCGCTCCCCAGCCGAGGAGGCTGGCGTCGGTTGTGACCACCAGCCAATGGTCTGGGGTAAAGGGCTTGCCCTGGAGAAGTGAAGCACTGGCTGTCCACCACCTGAGTGCCTGTCTGACCCGCGTGGACAACCGGCACCGGCGATCGAGAGAGAATGGGTTTTTGTCCCAGACTGATAAGAGAGCATGCTGCAGGGGGCGAAGATGGAGCTGGGCAAACGGAATTGCCTCCATTGCTGCCACCATCTTTCCTAGGATCCTCATACAGAAACGGATGGTATGAGGGACTGGTTGGCGCAGTTTCCAGACTCCCTGCCGGAGAGCTAGGGCCTTGTCCTGAGGGAGAATTACCAACCCTCGGGAAGTGTCGGAGATCATTCCTAAGAGGGAAATCCTCTGAGCTGGAACAGGGGATGACTTTTTCAGATTTACCAACCATCCAAGGTGGGAAAGAGTAACTAGCGTGATGCTGACACTCGCCTCGCATCCCATGTAGCGGGAGAGGATACGTGGAGGCGACACTCGCACGTGCTCGCCCGTTGTTGGTTTGGGGAAATCGGACCCTTTCAATAGGGTCCGCTGCCCTTGTCTTATCTTCATGGAAAAAATGAGAGAGTCTGGAAAAAAAGACCAGACATGTGCCACCAATGGACACTAAGCAAAAACTGGTTTCGCCTGCAACCGAGGCGAGGGTGTATACTGTGGAGGAGGAGCTAACTTTTTTGTCATTCACTTAGTGTCAGCCTCTACGCGGCAGTAGCATACACCCACAGTACCTGTGTCCCCCAATGAGGCGAAGGAGAAATGACATAGAAGTTACACCAAGAATCAATTCTTGCTCGGCACAGTAATGTGATATGCTGCATGCGGTATGATTAATTCTGCACCAACATCATTCCAAATTTTTCTACATTTTAGTAAGCGTGTTCTATCAGAACAGCTCACATGAGAATAAGTAAAGCAGTGCTTACAATACAAATTCCCGCTCCATGCTCCTCTCTTTATAACAGAGACCTACTAAAGGCTTAGGAAATCTGTCAAATTTATGTAAATAAGCTTCACATCACAGTGTAGATTTGCAAAATACAGAGAAGAACACCGGCGCTTGAAAAAGGTCTAAGGGATCATGAAGAGTTCGATACAACATGGTCTGAGCATAGACAACAATGAAAGGACTGGTCGCCGCTCTCCCCACCCGAGCGTGAAAGCTTCATAAATTTCTATGAGGCGATCGAGGTTCGGTCAGGAGACCCACGGCCAGTCCGTGCATGGCAATCCGTGCTCGGACTATGTTGCACCAACATCTGCATGAGCCCCAAGTTTGTAAAAGGTGGGAAGAGAGGAACAGATTGAATCAGGTGCTTTTCTAGGACATACCACTTCCATCACATGTGCACTCCATTGGGACAACAGCTGAAGTCCTTGTAAGGACAAGTCAAAGAGTTTCCGGTACTCTGCATCAGTCTTCTGGGCTTCCTGGCGACCAGATCCAGTTACCACCTAATGTGCAGGAAAATGTTAAAATAGTTACCAATAGGCATCAACTTTTTATATATCTTATTTGGTGTCGAGTAAAATGACAGTGTATGGACAAATTAAATAAAAATTCTGGCAAATTAACCTCACAACATGAATGCTGAAATCTATGGCAATCAGTGCCATATTGTCTCTGCAGATCATGAAATTCCTTTAGTTAGCAAGTATACTTAGCCCTCCGACTAGTAAAACACATGGCTCTGGGTAGGAACCCACCTCACTATTGCTGTAACGTGCCAGCTCGGAGATGAAGCGCATGTGGTCTTCTCTAATCTGGATCATCTGCTCACAGATGTTGTACTGAGGACTGCTGCTGGACGACGTACATGTCCATCTGTTGGAGAGAATAAACTAAAGCATGAAAACTGAAGAAATACGAAAATTAAAACAAGCATTTAACAAAAATTTTTAGAAAACGGAGATACAGAACAAATGCACAAATGAGAAATGCTCTACAAACAATAACCAGCTGGGCAGACTATGGCCAATTCGCAGCAATTTTACTTTAGAACCTAGTTTGGTATTCAAGTCATTAATTTCTTTCATTGTTGTATTCCAGGAGGCAGCATTTTTCCTTTTATTAGTCGACGGAGCCTTTTGAGGGCTTTTTTTCTGGAATGAGATGAATTTGTCAACTGCACCATTTTGGAGGTACACACAATCGAATACCTAACTTTTATTAACTCTTTAAAAATACTGGATTTCTGTGTTTTTGACAATTTAAATTTTCCACTTTTAGTTCCTGCAAAAATGCAACATTAAATGTAATCCGTGTTTATGTTTTGTGTCTTTTTGGGTATTTGTTTTTTGTTGAACAACTTTTTATTTTGAAAAATTGAGATTTGTGTTTTTTTTTAACAATCTCTATAAGTCTCACAAGGGGACTTGAACATGTGATCCTTCAATCACAATGAAAATACTCTGCACTATTTAAGTATTACAGAGCAATAGCAAACCTGTCCGTGTTACATTAGAAGCCTCAGGAACGGTCTTACTAGGCTTTGATCAATACATTGTTATGCCTCCTTTTGTCATAGAAATCTAATTGAAGGGAATTGATGGAATGACTGAGGGAGTGAGCTTCCTGTCACACACTCTACATGCAGCGGTCGCTACTGAAAGCGGCATGTAAAGAGTAAACCGAAAGCTGCAGACAATAGACAGTGCTCAATTTCCTCTGCTATAAATTTTTCTAGTAGGATCAATTGAACGTTGCTGGACATGATCATAATTTTGGGGTGAATAATCACTGCCTTCTTAGGTCCTAATAGAAAGTGTCACGTCCATTAGGATGAGAAAACACAATGAGGTGACGGGACGTGGTTAATATAGCAATCAAATATAAAAAGAAATGGCAGAAACGAGAAAGAAGAAATGCAAAGAATATCAGCCAAGTTCTGCAATCAAACATAGTGGGCTGTGAAATTAAATGCTCCCCTGTTCTATCACCTGTCCCTCTGGAACTCCCAGTCAGTATTTGTTTATATACCCACAGCAATGGCATCACATACATCCCTGTTACCCAGGCTGCAGCCAATTTCTGGCCTTAGCCATCTCATGCAGACATTAACACTGTGGTCAGCGATATATGGCACTGCCAGACAAGTAAGCAAAGCTCAAAACGCAGTATCATGTGTGCGCAAGTAAAAAAATAAAATAACCCAAATATTACACAAGATTAGGTTTGTGCCTAATGTTTAATAGGCGAGATATCTTTTCTATTATACAATATTCTTTGATGATAGTTCATTTTTTAACAACTCCTTTAACCCTTTGCGCACTAAACTAACTGTTCATTAAAGTCAGGGTGTGAATGTACGTAACGGACTAAAAGTAATAGGGCTAAGCAGATGAAAAAAAATAGTTATGGCTCTTGGAAAAATGGAGGGAAAAAAATGTAAACAGGGGTGGGGGAATGTCCTGAAAGTGTTAACGTGAAGGACAAATAAAAAAGGAGAGTAAACATAAGACATTATGGGTATTGCTATGGGCTCGTTCACAGAGCCAAAAATCTGGCAGACACTAGGAAAGCTTACCTGGATTTGTTCTCCTCATAATGTGCACTGGTTTTAATGTATCTTGCAAGTTCTATTTGCATGTCCCCAAAAAGAGGCACCACCTGCAGCTGCTGCACTCAGAAGTGAGTGGGGGAGAAAGAAAACAGGAGGATGTTAGCCCTGAGAAAGCATGGCAAATTACTCCACTGATACTACCAGACTAAAGAACAGCACCAATCTTGTTCATGGGCTGCTTGTGGTACTGCAGCTGATCCTTATTCAGGTCAGAGGTCGATCGTGAATACCAGACACTGCCTATAGAGTTGTGCCGTCGATTATCACCTCGGTGCTGATCATTAGCCTTCACT
This sequence comes from Dendrobates tinctorius, assembly GCF_039654945.1. Taxonomy (NCBI): domain Eukaryota; kingdom Metazoa; phylum Chordata; class Amphibia; order Anura; family Dendrobatidae; genus Dendrobates; species Dendrobates tinctorius. The sequence continues at coordinate 1,451,224 of NW_027361789.1, read as the reverse complement.
ACCTTAAAGAACTTGTCTATTTTGGTGAGATTAATTCTCTTCTTGGCATCCAGTTTGTAGATGTTGCTCATGTTCCCATCCATAAGATACAAACCAAATCCCATAACCTGAAAAAGAAAAGGAATAGAAGCATGTAATTGATATGGCACTATAGTCACCTAAAGTTATAATAGACAGGTTACCTAAAACAACCCTGAAAATACTGCACCTGGGATGAGCCGGCCAAACACCTACGATAGCAGACGGCACAATGGGCACGGTGCTGGCAGCTCTCTCTCCAGACGCCGCCATAAAAATGAATGTTTCGCTTAGCTAAACGCTCATGTGACGTCTAAGCGAAGAGTGGAGAAAGCTGCTGCCAAACAGCTCCTATGTCTTGCAGAACAAAATGGTTGGGCGACATCATGTGATGGGGAAAGTTGGGAGACCCCCATACAGTCAATACCGTCAAAAGTGGCAGGCTCACCACACTTTAGTCTAATGCATATGAGCCCTTTACAAGGGACACAGAAAGACTAAAGTATAATCAAAGGTGTTGCCCACTACTCAGACAAGCTCTTCTTAAATACGTAATGAAGTAAACCCCGGCACTCAAAATGAGGACAAAGGAATGAATGCAAAAGTGAATTTATTGACACACTGCAAAGGGAACCTAACCAGAGCAACAACACCAACGTTTCGGCATAAAGCCTTTCTCAAGGTAGTTGCATTACTGGTTACAATGAAGAGACACGGGTCACATAGGACGACCGGAAATTTTCACAAGAGGAGGTAAGGTTCCATATATTTCACAGAGTGTGCGTAAGTGGAGGAGTGACAGGGTCACTATATGAGAAGAGTGGAAGGTGGGTGGACGCCTGCAGTGGATGGCCGTGACAGGCTCATGTGGCAGTGGAAGATGCCGCCGCAGCCGCTTCCACTGCCACATGAGCCTGTCACGGCCATCCACTGCAGGCGTCCACCCACCTTCCACTCTTCTCATATAGTGACCCTGTCACACCTCCACTGACGCACACTCTGTGAAATATATGGAACCTTACCTCCTCTTGTGAAAATTTCCGGTCGTCCTATGTGACCCGTGTCTCTTCATTGTAACCAGTAATGCAACTACCTTGAGAAAGGCTTTATGCCGAAACGTTGGTGTTGTTGCTCTGGTTAGGTTCCCTTTGCAGTGTGTCAATAAATTCACTTTTGCATTCATTCCTTTGTCCTCATTTTGAGTGCCGGGGTTTACTTCATTACGTATATATGTCTTTTTACCCCCTGAGCACCTCCATCTACGGGTGGTAGAGCCTGGAATTTCCATACTTTTGTTAAGCTCTTCTTAAATACTGGAGGTATTATTAATGGTATCACTGAATTTAATCTAGTGGCCAGGATTTTAGTGAAGATCTTATAGTCCATATTTACCAACCATATGGGGCGATATGATCCACATTCGGGTTATAGACACACATTATGATGTAGTCTTTCAAATCTATCGACGCGTGCACAAAAAGCATCTCTCAGGGTCTTTCCGAGCCTCCTTGACCTCCCATCTAGTGTCTTTATGGATTAACAAAGAGACCCATCTAGAGTAAATGGTGTGGAATGCATGTATGGACCATTGTACCCATGGTTTCTGCACATAACGAGCTGAATCTCTGGTTAAGTGTGCTTCAACCAGGGCCACAATGTGAGGACGATGACGTTTAATCTGAGAAAAAAACCTTAATTCTCTTTCGGGGAGACCCAAGACCTCTCACATTCCAAGTCATGCATATTAATTCAGACCCCATGGTCCCCTGTCCTAATAATAATAAATTTTATTTCTATAGCGCCGACATATTCCGCAGCACTTTACATTTCGGAGGGGATTTGTACAGACAATAGACATCACAGCATAGCAATAATCACATAGATTATAACAAATACCAAGAGGAATGAGGGCCCTGCTCGCAAGCTTACAGTCTATGAGGAAAGAGGTAGACACGAAAGGTGGGTGGTAACAGTTGCCCTGATTGTATGGGCCAGCCATAATGTTAAGTGTGTAACAGTACAGACACAGAGGGCTAATGGATGCATAAAGCATGTGGGAACATGATGCGGGGAACCTGGTTATGGTAAAACTTTTGGCTGTGCCACACAGGGATAGATTAGGTTAATGTGTGGAGGCGATAGGCCAATCTGAATAAATGCATTTTCAGGGCACGCTTAAAATTGTGGGGATTGGGGACTAATACATGAGCAATAGGTGGCACAATACATTTATACATTTAATTCTCCATGTACTGACACAAGCAGCATCGCATAATTCATTCAACAAACTACCAAGTTTAATATTATTATATAGAAGAATAGGTAAATCTGTGCAGGAGGCTAATGTAATATATTCATATTGCTGAACAGTTTGTCCACAGTCAATGTTACCATTGAGCCCTTGCAGCACAGTCCGCCACTGCTGGTGGCTCTCATCTACTTAGTATGGTATACACTGTCACGCAGACTGAACCTTACAGGCAGTATAATTAGTATCTCGGCAGCTGTATCTATATAAACATCAACTAACAATACTGAAAACAAGAAAAAAAATAAAGTTCAAAGAAAAGCACAGTTCCATGCTCCTGTCATATTCCCAAAAAGAGGGTACCCTCACTGAACACAGTGTCCGGTATTGGTGTTACATTGGAAGTTGGCGTAAAGAGCCCCTTTTTTCCCCCCTATGTACCCATATAGGGGACGGCAGCAGTCAAATCAGAGTGACATTCCATTCGCTCATGCATGGGACCGGAGCCATTCCACGGCCTCCGCCGTGGATGTGCAGAATATGGAAGAGCCCTTGTAAACAATTCGGAGTCGAGCTGGGTAGATCATTGAGTATAAGATGTTTGGTTCTCTTAGTTGCTTTTTGAACTCCAAAATTTGAGCCCGCTGCTTCTGTAGCTCCATGGAAAAATCTGGAAAGATTGATATTGTAGCATTATTGAATTTAATGGGGCTTTTTTGCCTTGCCATGTGGAGGATAGCGTCTCTGTCCCTGCAGTTTAGGAGACTTGCCAAAAAAGAACGTGGTGGACTGCCTGGGGGGAGAGATTTTGTTGGGACCCTATGGGCCCTTTCTACAGAAAAGGTTGAAGAGAACTCATCTCCCAGAGTGTCTTTAAGCCAATTTTCCAAAAATTGCTCCGGTCGTTGACCTTCAGAGCGTTCTGGTAATCCAATAATTTGGATATTATTCCGGTGCGACCTGTTTTCCAGGTTGTCCACCTTCTGCCTCCAGGCATTTATGGAGCCAGCTACTTTTGTCAGTTTAGCTTCCAAGGGCGTCAGGGTATCTTCCAGCCTGGAGACTCTAGTTTCAACTTCCGTAATGCGCCCTCTCATGGCTTGCATATCCTGCCGAAGACGCCCCACTTCCGAATGTACCTCCTCTATTTTCCCAGTCAGGGATGTTCTAGTTAGAGATATGGCTTGCATTAATTGTTCAGATACCCGCCTTAGAGTCAAGTCTTCTTGATCCCCTCCCTCTCCGCCGTCAGAAGTGCGATTTTTACATTGGTCCGCAGCTTTAACATTTGATGGAGTATTTCTGCGGGATCTGCAATTATCAGAGGGGTCGGGCCTTGCAAATTCTTTTAGTTTTTCAACCGCCCCTGAACTCTTCGGCGGGCTCATGGTTAAAATTTATGTGGGACAGCAAGTTGGTGGAGTAAATTGTCCCTTTCCTTTGCCCCTAATTTATAGCAACTCTCTTGTAGTGCAGGAGCTTAATTTGTCTGAATTTACTATTGTGAGACAGAACAACCAAACTTATCTGGTCAGTTGTGCAACTCTTTTCCAGCTATAATATGATAATACGCTGCTCTGTTAGCAAGTTGCTGCGTTACCCACCATTCCAGCCCCAGGGAATTGGGAAACTGAAAGCACAGAGATATCTGCACAGTCTGTTATGTCGGTTTATCAGCAGGAGATAGTACCCAATGTGACCTTAGCTTCAGGGCAGTGAGATCGTATTCTAAAGGTCCTACAACAGGCACCGGTGTGTGATTTGATGAAGTGTGCTGTCAGCAAACTGCCGCGGAGACCGCGGCCCCAGTCCTAAGCAACAGAGAGGTGATGAGAACGGTGAATGTAATCAAGATGGCGGGCGCCAGTGGGCAGCGTATAGCTTCAATGAGGGAGCACGGAGCTCATTTCTCAGAGCTCACACCGTGCGTACCCTCCTGTGTACCTTTACGAGTCCTGCACTCCGTCCAACCCGCCGCACCTGAGGTGAAGTCTTCCAGGCTGCGTCTCAGTTTCAGAGCACAAAGTAGACAATGGCCGCTGCTTCCTTGCAGGCTCTGCTTTCCGACTGGGTCTCCCGGGATCTTCCCTGCCAGGAGCCGCACTCCGCACCTCCTCAGAAGCCAGAGGTTCCCCGGAGCCAAGGGGGTCCACAGTATTATCATGGTGGGTCTTTCGGGTGATATAAAAGCAGGTTTTGAGTCAGGATTATAAAAGCTCTGCCTAAGCACATCCTCTCAGCTCCTCTGCATCGCCACCCCCCCCCCCCCCCCAAAGAATCTTTGGATTGTGAAGCCAAAAAGCAAAACAAAGAACATGATAACCATGCTCAGACATTTGGGATGCACAATATAGCATTCATTTACTGATACATAATTTATTGGTATGTCCTCCAGGAATAATAACGGAGCACGTTCCTTTTTATGAAAATTACAAGGTAGATAAAGATAATAAGCTGGAAATCGGATAGTTATGCAGTTTCTACCACCAATCAATTTTTCACGTGATGGGTGACCTATATTTAGTAATACTGAGTGAAATGACTTCAGTTATTCACTCACAAAGTAAAAAACAGTCAGCTGGCTTCCTTACTTTAAGTAACATGTGTTTCTCCCCAGGCGTCAAGTACATTTTGTTGTCATAGTAGTCCACACATAAATTCACAATATCGGCAAGGAGTTCTTCGTAGCCAGGAATGACTTCCAGCTGCTGCTGTAATGACTGCAAAGTAAAGAACAGAAGGGGAGCAGGTCCGAATGGGAAAGCCAGAACGGAGTCAGAAAAGGTGCACAGGCTCAGTTACTGATATATAACACTAAACTTTTATCAGTTCATCCAGTTCATCACTTGAAATAAATATATATATATATATATATATATATATATATATATATATATATACACATACACACCACAAACACAATTTGTATATACATACTGCATATACTCTTGTGTAAGCCGACCCGAGTAGAGTATAAACCGACCCATAGTTTTGCCGCAAAAACCTGAGAAAACTTATTGACTTGCGTATAAGCCTAGGGTGGAAAATGCAGCAGCTACAGGTAAATTTCAAAAATAAAAATAGATACCAATAAAAGCAAAATTAATTGAGACATCAGTAGTTTAAATGTTTTTGAATATCCATATTGAATCAGGACCCCCATATAATGCTCCATACAGTTCATGATGGACCTAATAAGATGCTCCATAGAATAATATGCCCTATATGCTGCTCCATAAAGGTTATGGCCCCATAAGATGCTCCATAGATTATGCCCTATATGCTGCCCTATAAGATGCTCCATATATTATGCCCCCATATGCTGCTCCATAAAGGTTATGGCCCCATAAGATGCTCCATAGATTATGCCCCTTATGCTGCCCCATATATTATACCCCATATGCTGCTGCTGCAAATAAAGAAAAAAAATTTGACATAACTCACCTCTCGTCACTGGGGGACAGGTGCCGGTGTCACCGCTGGCTCAGGACCCGGGACCTGAGATATTCACCTGTCCCCGGTACCATTGCTACTCGCCGCTGTCTGCCAAGTCCTCTCTCAGTGACGTTCAGGCAGCAGAGGGCGCGGCCCGCACTATCCAAGTCACCACGCCCTCTGCTGCCTGAACGTTATTGACAGATGATGTGGCAGACTGCGGCAAGCAGCGATGGACCGGGGACAGGTGAATACTGCAAATACTTACTCCCTCCTGGCACGGTCTCTGCAGCACCCCCGCTTGTCCCAGGGTCTCCCTTCCTTCCTTCAGCGGTCATGTGGTACCGCTCATTAAAGTCATAAATATGTGCATATTCATTACTTTAATGAGCGGTACCATGTGACCGATGAAGGAAGGGAGACCCTGGGACAAGCGGGGGGCTGCAGAGACGCGCCGGGGGGGGGGGGGTGTCAGTATGATCTGCCCCCACCACCCCTCCCCCGCCAACCCCCTGGAGTATGTGACTCGCGTATAAGCTGAGAGGGGACCTTTCAGCCCAAAGAAATGGGCTGAAAATCTCGGCTTACACGCGGGTATGTACGGTATATATATATATATATACACACACACACACACACACACACACACACACATACATACACACACATATATATATATAATATATGCAAACATGTATACACACATATATAATATACACACACACACACATATTATATACCCACATATATACGATATATACACATAATATATAGATACACATATATAATATATACACATATTATACACACACAAACTAGCTATACAGTGAACATAATTACTTAGTTTGATACATATGAATGGTGGCATTTCAGAAAATATGTAGTGTAGGTTACAAAGCAATAGAATGCAATAAGACTACAATAAAGGGGTACCCACCTCACACATTTTTGGCATATCTTATAAATACATATGACTGCCTAGGGGGAGAATATTGAAAAGCACTGTGCACACACCTGGGTTATCTTATTATGATTGGCGAGAAACATGGACAAGTTCTGCGACTCCTGAATTGACTGTGGATCGGCCATTTTTCGTAAAAATTGAGCAGCCCTAAAAATAAATTAAATTCAAGAAAAGGAGTAAGGGCAAAAAAACCAAAACTTTATCTAGTAACCATTAATCCATCTCCTCGGTTTCCTCCGTTCCCATTAAAAAATATTTGAAGAGAGTTCCTCAATGATGTTGGACTTTTGAGTAACTTGTTGATAGATATGCAGCAGATGGTTTTCGCTGCAAGAGAATAGGAGCTGTTCTGTAGTACCCGGCAGTGGCCACTACAAAATGAATGGAACTGCGCTTTGCAGCTCCATACACTGTTTTTATGTGGCCGCCGCCAGAGCTTATGGAGGCCGATTGGTGTCGGTGCACCATCAATCTACTATATAATCGTCTAACATGAAAACCACAGAAAGAGGAAAGAACCTGCAATATTTGAGAAAAAAAAACAAAACAGGCAGAGATGCTTACTTGTATATACAGGCCTCAATACAAATGCACTAACAGGGTGCAGCGGACCCAAGTAAAATGGCAACTGCACAGGTGCAATAATACCTAATGAAACAGCCAGCCTACAATCAGGGATTGGCAGTGTGGCACACCAGTGCAGAAAAATAATCCGCATGTGGCAGTGTTCACACAGGGAATGCAGAGCATATGGTTCACAGCCTCTTAGTAACACCATATAGGGGGGCTGCCTAGTGCTAACTATAATGCATCCAGTGTTAACAGAGGCCACAGTTTACAAAACCATTTGGGCCCAACTGCACCCTGAAAAGATAAAAAGCACACAAAAACATATCAATATAAGTAAGGTATTTGTATTGAGGCCTGTTTATACAAGTAAGCATCTGTCTCTTTTGTTTTTTTTTCTCATATATAATCGTCTAATTCTGTCTGTCTGTAACGGAAATCCCACGTCGCTGATTTGTCGCGGCCGGCCGGGCGCGACCAATCAGGGACAGGCACAGTCAGACCGCGAATTGGCGCGGCATTTGAACGACACACGCCACCGCTACCGTCGGCAGATCTGCGGCGCTAGCCGCTGATCTCCCGACGGTTGCCGCAGGTCATCTCCTGCCGCACGGAGGTCAGCGGCGACGCATCCGGGAGATGACTGACTCAGCGATAATATGTGTGGATGGTACCCAGGATCCGGAGGAGAGGAGACTCTCCTCTAGGCCCTGGGTACCATAAACCTGTATAAAATAGAATTAAAATAAAAAATAGTGATATACTCACCTTCCGACGGCCCCCGGACTCTTTCCCTCCTCCTCTCGCGAGAGTGACGTCATCTCCGGTCCTTCGCGCTAAGCATTAGGCTATGTGGACACGCTGCGGATTCTGCTGTGGTTCCGCAGCGTTTTTGGCCCTGCGGAACTGCAGCAGTTCCGCAGACATGGTACAGTACCATGCTACCCTATGGGTTTTAAAAACCGCTGTGCTCACGCTGCGTTTTTTTCCGCACGGTTTTGCTGCGGTTTATAAACCGCAGGATGTCAATTGTTTCTGCGGATTCCGCTGTGGTTTCACACCTTTAACATAGTAGAGGTGTGAAACTGCAGGGGAAAACCGCAGGTCACTTAACCTGCGGTTTTACCAGCGGATCCGCACGGAAAAACCCGCAGGTGAATCCGCAGCGTGTCCACATAGCCTTACTGGGACCGGAAGATGCCGGGAGCGTGGAGAGGAGATCGGGGCCGTCGGAAGGTGAGAATAACCTTTTTTTAAAAAAATTTTTCATATTCTTTTACTATTGATGCTGCATAGGCAGCAGCAATAGTAAAAAGTTGATAGCAATTGTCAAACACTATGCTTGACAAGTGTGACCAACCTGTCAATCACATTCCAAGCGATGCTTCAAATCGCTTGGAATGCGCTTGAATTCCGCACGCGAAAAACGCATGCGTTTTTCCCGCAGTGGGAGTTGCGGAAATCTCCACAGCATTTCTGCAACGTGGGTACTTAGCCTCAGTGTGACACGCAGCAGCGACCAGGCCCCCGCTGTGAGATCGCCGATCGTGGTGGATTGTCCAGGCCCATCTTTTGAACGTCGGTCTCCCGCTGGCCTTATTCTAGAATACCCGATGCGTCAGAATCGGGCCACCATCTAGTATGATATAAACATCCTACCCTAAGGACAGGTCAGGAATATTATCTCACAGGACAAAACTTTTAACTCTCTTGGTAATAAGATTAATTGGCTAAGGAAATTCTTGTAAATGTATACAGTGATTTACACAATAAAATTACAGCTCATTTCCTCTGAAGAAAAAAATGAGGGAAAAAACTGAACTATTTGTATTATGAAGAACATGTACTGTTCACAGTAAAGGGGCCCCAAGGACATCTCACCTCTTATATGCTGAATGGTCATTTTTCACACTGCATTTCATATTTTTGAGCTCATCCAAGACAGCAAACATATTGATGAACTTGCCCAGAGTTAATAAATAAGCTTCGGACACAAAGTCTTTTCTTCGCTCTGCATGGCAAAGACGTTTCACTTCGGCACAGAAGCGTTCAGTAGCATTTCTCTGTCACCAAAATCAAAGAGATATTACACAAGTGCCACTACTGTCAGTAACATAAGACAGAGGAGGAAGGTCGTTATACTATGACATTTACAGGGGAAATACAAAGGTATGATCACTGACTGTATTCTGGGATCATCATGGAATAAATACCAACTTTCCGACGTATCTGTGATATGCGAGAAGACCAGGTAATGTCACATGGTGGCCTCAACATCAATGTACTATCCAAGATTCTACTTACTCTAAATTTACATTTTCGCCAATTGAAAACAGGATTTTTTGGGTTGCTTACCGTAAAATCTGTTTCTCGGAGCCTTCATTGGGGGACACAGAGACCATGGGTGTATGCTGCTGCCACTAGGAGGCTGACACTATGCACAAAAAAAGGTTAGCTCCTCCTCCGCAGTGTACACCCCACCGACCGGCAGGAAGTTCCTCAGTTAGTGAGAAAGCAGTAGGAGAAGTAACAGAATAGATTGAAAGCAGAACAAACAACTCAACTGTAACAAACCGACAAACATAAGAACAGGAGTTGTAGAACATGGGAGGGTGCTGTGTCCCCCAATGAAGGCTCCGAGAAACAGATTTTACGGTAAGCAACCCAAAAAATCCTGTTTTCTCGTTCGCCTTATTGGGGGACACAGAGACCATGGGACGTCCCAAAGCAGTCCCTGGGGTGGGAAACAAACTTCCATCAGGCCAGTGGACTCGCCACCGCAGCCTGCAGAATCCTTCTACATAGGCTGGCGTCCGCCGAAGCGTAGGTGTGGACCCTGTAGAATTTCACAAAGGTGTGAACCGATGACCACGTTGCAGCATTGCAAAGCTGCAGCGCGGAAGCTCTGTGGCGCACCGCCCAGGAGGCACCCACCGCCCGGGTAGAGTGTGCTCTGATCTCTGGAGGGGCCACTCGATGCTTGACCCGGTATGCCTCCAAAATTGCCGATCTGATCCAGTGCGCAATAGTGGCCTTTGAGGCTGGGTGATGAACAGAGAGTCTGACTTCCACAAGGAAGTCGTCCGGGCTAGATAGACTCTCAATGCCCTGACTAGGTCCAGCTTGTCCAAAGACCGCTCCCGAGGATGAGCTGGGCTCGGGCAGAAGGATGGCAGAACAATGTCCTCATTGAGGTGAAACGAAGATACCACCTTCGGAAGAAAAGAGGGCGGAGGCCGCAGAACTACCTTGTCCTGATGAAGGACCAAAAAAGGAGAGCGGCAAGAAAGTACCGCTAATTCCGACACGCGCCGGATGGAGGTAATGGCCACCAGAAAGGCCACTTTCCAAGAAAGGAGGGAAAGGGAAACGTCCCTGAGAGGTTCAAAAGGAGGACCCTGCAGAACCTGAAGAACCAAATTAAGATCCCAAGGATCCACGGGAGCTCGGTACGGAGGAACCGTGTGAGCCACACCCTGGAGGAAGGTTTTGACCTGGGGCCGGGAGGCCAGCATTTTCTGAAATAAAATGGACAGTGCCGAAACTTGACCCTTCAAGGAACTGAGAGCAAGCCCCGCATCCAGCCCTGCCTGAAGAAACGCTAGAATAGAAGGGAGCGAAAAAACCAAGGGCGCGATGTCATTGGCCTCACACCAGGAGAAATAGGCTTTCCAAGTACGGTAATAGATCTTCGAAGAAGGCGGCTTTCTGGCGCGGATCATGGTATGAATTACCCGATCAGAGATTCCTGCCCGTCTCAAAACCTCGGTCTCAACAGCCACGCCGTTAAATTGAGCGACCGAGAATTGGGGTGGCAAATCGGGCCTTGAGACAGCAGATCTGCCCGTCGGGAATCTTCCAGGGGGCGTCCGCGAGAAGGTTGACAATGTCTGCGAATCAAGACCTGGGCCAATTCGGGGCGATGAGGATGACTGGAATCCCCTCTGCTTTGATTTTCTTCAACAACTTGGCAAGAAGAGGCAGAGGAGGGAACAGGTAGGGGAGCACGAACTGTGACCAAGGGACGGCCAGAGCGTCGGCGCCCACTGCCAGAGGGTCCCGAGACCTGGACACGAATTGTGATACTTTCCTGTTGAGGCGAGATGCCATGAGGTCTACATCCGGGGTTCCCCACCGACGGCAGAGCAGATGAAACACCTCCGGATGTAGGGACCATTACCCTGCCGCGAGACCCTCGCGGCTGAGGAAATCGGCGGCCCAGTTGTCCACGCCGGGAATGTGAACCGCGGAAATCGTTGGAACAAAGGTCTCTGCCCATTGAAGAATTCTGGACACTTCCGCCAGGGCTGAGACACTCCGTGTCCCCCCTTGGCGGTTGATATATGCCACCGCTGTGGCATTGTCTGTCTGAATCCTGACAGGCAGGCCCTTGAGGCGCCTTTCCCAGTGGACGAGAGCTAGATGGATCGCCCGTATCTCTAGGAAATTGATCTGCAGAGCTGATTCCTGAGTCGACCATCGACCCTGAACAGTGTGATTGCGGAACACTGCACCCCAGCCGATGAGGCTGGCGTCCGTAGTGACAATCTGCCAGTGAACGGGAAAAGACCGCCCCAAGAGAATGAGGGGAGACGTCAACCACCAGTTGAGAGACCGCCTGATGCGGCAGGAAAGGCGAACCGGACGATCCAGAGACAGAGCCGACCTGTTCCACCTGGACAAAATGGCCTGCTGGAGTGGCCTGGCGTGAAATTGGGCAAAGGGAACTGCCTCTATTGCCGCCACCATCTTCCCCAGGACCCTCATGGCTGACCTGAGGGATGGAAATCGTGTGATCTGTAATGATCGCACGCCCTGCTGCAGGGAAAGAATCTTGTCTTGTGGGAGAAATACCCTTGACCGACGAGTGTCGAACAGAAGGCCCAGAAACACAAGGCGTTGAGTAGGGACCAGACAGGACTTTTCCCGGTTGACGATCCACCCAAAACTGGACAGGGTGTCTAGAACGATCGCCACACTTAGGCGGGTCTGTTGAAAGGAGGGGACCTTGATCAGGATATCGTCGAGGTACGGAAAAAGAACGAGACCTCTGATCCTCAACAAGGCCATCAACGCCGCCATAATCTTCGTGAAGACTCTGGCAGCGGTGGCGAGCCCGAAAGGAAGCGCGACGAACTGGTAATGTTCGTGAAGAATCGCAAACCGCAGGAACTTCTGATGTCCGGGAAATATGGGCACATGTAGATAGGCATCTTGGATGTCTATGGACCCCATGAATTCCTGCTCCTCCATGGAAGCAATTACCGAGCGAACTGACTCCATCCGGAAGTGGCGAAGGCGAACTCTCTTGTTGAGTAACTTGAGATCCAAGATGGGTCGAACTGTCCCGTCCTTTTTCGGCACCACAAACAGGTTTGAATAAAACCCTGTGAAGCGTTCCGATTCGGGAACGGGCACAATCACCCCGGAACTGAGAAGAGAGGCGATGGCCGAACCGAACCCCGGGACCAAGGCCGGATCCCTCGGCGGACGGGATTGTAAGAAACGATCCCGTGGAAGAGAAATGAACTCGATTTTGTATCCTGTTGATACAACCTCTCTGACCCAAGCGTCCTCTACTGAGGCGAGCCAGACGTCGCTGAAGAAGAGAAGTCGACCTCCCAATTGGAAGGGACCCACGGGAGACCGATGTTAGTCATGCGGACGTAGACCGTCCAGATCTAGATCTGGACGGTCTTCCCTGGGAAGAGTGGGACCGCCAGGACGGAGTGGGCCTGAAGGAAACCTTCTTTCTTTCCTGACGTGCCTGTGGCCTTTGCTGGTTGGAAGGGTTTTCCGCCGTATTGAAACGGCGGAAAGTCCGACAGGGACGAAACTGACGCCTTGGAGGAGGTCTGCGAGGCTTGGAGGGGAGAAGAGAACTCGTACCTCCGGTAGCGTCCTTAATAATCTGATCCAATTGTGATCCGAAGAGACGCACTCCCTGAAAAGGCAGATTGGTCAGACTTTTTAGAGGACAAGTCCGCCTGCCAGGCCTTGAGCCAAATTGTACGTCGGATTGCCACGATGTTACTTGACGCCTGAACTGCGCAAGATGCGGCATCCAAGGAGGCAGAAAGCAGATAATCCCCCGCATGGGAAATCTGATTGGCGAGATCGGCCAAATGCTCTGGTCGTGCCTTATCCAGAATGCCCTGCCGAAGGTCATCTGCCCAAGTGGATATGGCCTTTGCTGCCCAAGAAGAAACAAATACCGCTGCTGATGCCGCTTCGAAGGCAGATTTTGCTAGAGATTCTATGATCCTATCATTAGAATCTTTTAGCGACGCCACACCTGACAGCGGAAGGACCGTATTATTAGAAAGTCTGGACACGGGAGGGTCCACCGAGGGAGAAGCGGCCCAGTTGTCCGTGAGCTCTTTAGCAAACGGGTACAGCACGCCGAGACGCTTTCCTCCTTGAAAGCGTCTGGTCGGATCTTCTCTCTCCTTTGTAAAAATCTTTCCAAACTCAGAATGGAAGGGAAACACCCTGGATGGTGTTTCCGCCCGTCTGGACGAAACCTCCTGATCTGAGGATTTCGCAGGGGCGTCAGCGATGTCAAAGGTATGGTGAATCGCGGCAATGAGGTTTTGCACCGTAACCTTCATGTTCGCATCCTGGTCCGAATCCAGCTCCAAGACCCCTTCCGATTCCGAAAGCGCTTCGCCTGACTCGGGGGAGGAGGCCCGAGAGGGAGACTGCTGGGGACTATGGGGTGAGGTAGGACTCCGCCTGGAGGTCCTGCCTGGGCCTCTTGCGACTGCCGCTGGCTGGCTCAGATGGGACGTCCTGAGACGTGCTGGGTCCCGCCGAAGCTCCCAAGGGCAACTTGTCCAGAACGGCTACTAAGGACTGAGACACCTTGATGAGGTCTGCCACTGACTGTGATTGAGAGGAGGCCCAACCCGGCATGGGGGGCTCACTCGCCCCTGGGGCTATGGATGGCTCCTGAGCGGCGTCGGGCTGGACGCAGAGCGGGTACGATCAGACTTAGCGTTGGACATAGTGAAAAGAGAGGCAGTGCCGGCTGGTTGGGGGACAGAAGGCAGAGAAGGGTGTCAGTCTGCAGGTGCAGAGCTACTCACGGTCCGGTGTCCCCAAGGGCGACGCTCTCTGATCTGGCTGCAGGATGAGGCCAGGCCAATCCGGCTGAAAAAAGGCCCAGCGACCGAAATCCGGCAGGGAATGAGGTCCGGCTGGCAGGCTGAGAAGATGGCGACCACCAGGGAAAGGGCGGGCTGCCAGAGGGAGAAGAAGGGCGGAGCTCGCCGCAGAGATCCCCTTAGCACCGCCCGCTGTCCAATAGCAGGCTGGTGTGAGGCAAGGGGGCTGGGAAGGCCTAGGACGGGCGGGAGAGAAGCCAGCTTAGAAGAAAGGGGCAAGGGGCGTGGCCGCGACGCAGCGGTAGGCCCGAGATGAAGCCGGGGCCTAAATTAATAGCGCCGGCCGCCTGTCAGCAGGGGGTCGGCACGGAAGATGCGCCCCAACACCGGGCCGCAACCCCGGGCCGCGTCCCTGCTTCCCACAGCCCGACCCCTGTATACCCCTGCCGGGATGAAGAACCGGGGGGGGTGGGGGGGGTCGGCGCAGAACAAGGCCCGAAAGAAAAGGGGCCTTCATGGATGCGGCGACCGTGGGGAGAAGCGGGCGCGCAGGCCCTACCGTGGTCCCTTGGCGACCGCCTTAGGATGAAAATGCCGGGGGACCGCTAGATCGCATACTCACCCAGGCCGGGGGCCACAATAAAGGTACCTGCGAATCCCACGCTGTCTGTCGTCTTTATGGAATCCAACCGTCAGGCTCTGGTAGGCGAGATGGTGGGAGGCGGGGGGCAAGGACCGTCCGTATAGCTGGCACGCACCTGTGCGAGGCTCCTGGTCCTGCCGCGGAGACCTATGAGGATACGGGGTGGCAGTACACGCCGTACTCATAGTCTCTTTGTGGGAGTACGGATGTGACTGTTCACTCCGTATCCCTCCGAAACCTGTAAAGGAACGACGCACGACGAGGTAGATAGGGGTCTAATAAAAGACCCGTGTCCACCTCCTACTGACACTAAGCTAAACTGAGGAACTTCCTGCCGGTCGGGTGTACACTGCGGAGGAGGAGCTAACTTTTTTTTGTGCATAGTGTCAGCCTCCTAGTGGCAGCAGCATACACCCATGGTCTCTGTGTCCCCCAATAAGGCGAACGAGAAAAAACATTTTTCTTTAAATTTTTTGAACGTGGACCCATCATAAAATGAACTCAGAAATGTGGAGCGCTTTAGTGACAAGTCGTCATTGATTATACCATGGTGACCCCAGAACAAGCACAATAATAACATTATGGAATCAGAAAACGATTCGTATGGTTTTGGCCATGTCCAGTCATATTTACATCCATAAATCAGAAGAACATAGTCCTTTAAGAGGATTCATTTTAATGCAAATCTCTTTACAACTTATTTTCTATAAAGGCAGAGACTGGTACCTGGAAATACATGAAGTTCATTAGTTTGGTGACCTCTGGTTCCAGAACTTCCACTGTTTTCTCATAGATTTCTACACGGTTTGGCTGTTCATTGCATTTAACCTTGAGGAACATAAAACAGAATCATCATCAAGTTTTGCCAGTATACATAACCATTTTTACATTTATTTTCCACAGCATTTGGCTAAGCGCGGGTGCAGGGCAGGTTATTAACGCCATTAACCTGCAGATTTACCCCATATCTGCAAGGTTTTCTGGTGACAGATCCCTTTTAAGGGGATTGCCCATTAGTCTGACAACCTCTTCTCAATCCATATTTAATAGGTATACTCCCCGCTAATGGGGGCACCATTCCAGTGGTGTCGGCACTGTCTCTCCCAGTGATTGCATAACTGGATGATGTCACGCGAACCCTGCGGTCTATCAATGTCCACTTCACACTCTCGCCTTCAGACAAATAACTTACATCCAAAGGGGGTGTTGGAGTGACCAAATCTGCTCGCTCCCTTCCTCCGGATGCATGCGATTTGTCCAAAAGAGAAGAGTCTGAAGAAGCCACAGGGTTCACATGACGCCGCTGGAACGGCGCCGACATCAGCAGTGAGTATACATGTTAAATTACAAATTGGAAACATACCGATTGAGAAGGAGTTGTCTGAGTAGTGGACAACCCCTTTTAACCAAACCAATGATTACAACTGAGAGGAGACCACCAAAGAATTGACAATGGACTAACAATTTAAATTGACTGAATGGTTGGCAATAACAAAAAAAGATTTCAATAACAAGATCTAAAAATAATTAAATTATAAGGAGATCTGCCACATGGCAATTCCATATTTCCTACTACGACCACAAATGGCTGGTTGCTTTACACCACCTTGTACTTTGCCAATAAAAGGTTGGTAAGGAAGTGACACAAAACCTGAGCTCACATCTGCTCTTCTCTATTACCTGAACTGACACTACTTTCACAAAGACATAATAGGCAGGGAACAACTCCTTATTGTGGTCTGTGAAGTGTATCCAAGGTGGGGCCATGTCTGGGCTTGTATCCAAAGCAAGAGCCGTATAAGACTTTATTTTTTGCCAAAAAAGCTATTGCAAGTACTTACAATGAAACAAAAAGATGTATGTAACATTCCTGTCTACAATAAAATATAATGACTAAATTTCTTGAAGAAAATTTTACAACAATAAAAATAAAATATAAAATAGAGGAAGGGAGGCCGGATGGTGGTCACCCACTAAATACAGATAAGAAACTCTGCTCAGTGTGGCAGAAGCGGTGGTCTTCCACAGTGGGAGATGTATATCTGTATATAGAGGGTAGGTGGACACCATCTTACATCCCATTCTCTATTTTACTATGTTTCTCCATTTGTTTTAATCGATTTTTGGGGGGGGATTGTGGCCAATTTTGTTAAAGGGGTTTTCCCATGAACAAAGTAACATAGTAACATAGTTATTAAGGTTGAAGGGAGACTTTAAGTCCATCTAGTTCAACCCATATCCTATCCTAACTTGCCCTAACATGTTGATCCAGAGGAAGGCAAAAAAAACCCATGTGGCAACAGTAAGCTTCACATTGGGGAAAAAAAATTCCTTCCCGACTCCACATACGGCAATCAGACTAGCTCCCTGGATCAACGCAATATTAAGGAGACTAGTGTATATACCCTGTAATATTATACTTTTCAAGAAAGGCATCCAGTCCCTTCTTAAATTTTAGTAGTGAATCACTCATTACAACATCATATGGCAGAGAGTTCCATAGTCTCACTGCTCTTACAGTAAAGAATCCGCGTCTGTGAGTATGCTTAAACCTTCTTTCCTCCAGACGTAGAGGATGCCCCCTTGTCCCCGTCACAGGTCTAAGAGTAAAAAGATCATTAGAAAGGTCTTTGTATTGTCCCCGCATATATTTATACATTGTAATAAGATCACCCCTAAGCCTTCGATTCTCCAAACTAAATAACCCCAAGTGTAATAACCTGTCTTGGTATTGCAGACCCCCCAGTTCCCTAATAACCTTGGTCGCTCTTCTCTGCACCCGCTCCAGTTCAGCTATGTCTTTCTTATACACCGGAGACCAGAACTGTACACAGTATTCTAAGTGTGGTCGCACTAGTGACTTATATAGAGGTAAAATTATGTTCTCCTCATGAGCATCTATGCCTCTTTTAATGCATCCCATTATTTTATTTGCCTTTGCAGCAGCTGCTTGACTCTGGCCACTAAATGTGAGTTTGTCGTCCACCCATACACCCAGGTCTTTTTCAGTGACTGTTTTGCCCAGTGTTTTACAATTAAGCACATAATTATACAACTTGTTCGTTCTACCCAAGTGCATGACCTTACATTTTTCCCAATTAAAGCTCATTTGCCATTTATCAGCCCAAGCTTCTAGTTTACATAAATCCTCCTGTAATATAAAATTGTCCTCCTCTGTATTAATTACCCTGCAGAGTTTAGTGTCATCTGCAAATATTGAAATTCTACTCTCTATGCCCCCTACAAGGTCATTAATAAATATGTTAAAAAGAAGCGGGCCCAAAACTGACCCTTGTGGTACCCCACTGCTAACCGTGACCCAGTCCGAGTGTGCTCCATTAATAACCACCCTTTGTTTCCTATCCCTGAGCCAGCTCTTAACCCACCTACACATATTTTCCCCTATCCCCATTGTTCTCATTTTATGTATCAACCTTTTGTGTGGCACCGTATCAAAAGCTTTTGAAAAGTCCATGTACACTGCATTCCCTTGGTCCAGTCCGGAACTTACCTCTTCATAAAAGCTTATCAGATTAGTCTGACAGGAACGGTCTCTTGTAAACCCATGTTGATATTGGGTCATAAGGTTATTCTTCTCCAGATACTCCAGTATAGTATCTCTTAGAAAACCCTCCGGGATTTTACCCACAGTTGAGGTTAAACTTACTGGCCTATAATTTCCAAGTTCAGTTTTTGTCCCCTTTTTGAATATTGGCACCACATTTGCTATACGCCAGTCCTGTGGTACAGACCCTGTTATTATGGAATCTTTAAAGATTAAAAATAGTGGTCTATCTATGACTGTGCTTAATTCCTGCAGTACTCTGGGGTGTATCCCATCCAGGCCCGGGGATTTGTCAATTTTAGTGATTTGTAGACGCCGCCGTACTTCCTGCTGGGTTAAGCAGGTGACATTTAATGGAGAATTTTAAAGTGCATTTTAAATCAATAGATCTTGGAATAAACATACGTTTCACAATTGGATATGTTAAAAAAAAAATAAAATATTCCTATGCTGAGATACTCTTTTGCTTCCTCCCCTGCCCAGGAGATGTGATATGATCAGAACATGTTCCTGTACGGTCAGACACAGCCATTACACAGTACACAGCAGGGACACATTCATAAGATTATCTCAGCACAGGAACATTTTCTTAAACACATCCAATTGTGGGAGTTATTATTCTAAGATCTATTGATTAAAATGTACTTTGTTCATAGGAAAAACCCTTTAACTGATTAAGGAAATAGCAGTGGAGTCTAATTATTGTATAGGAAAATATTTTGTAGGCTACATGAATATTACAAAAAGAGTCTACAGTAAAATGAAAATGCTCTACATAAACATCTGACTTTTTTTCCAACAGAAGATACTAACAAAAAAGCCTGTCATATGAAAAATGCTACGAAAAGTATTTGAACTTCATGGCATTTTTACAATGGTGAGAAAAAAAAAAAAAACGTGTCGATAAGGCTTTCTTATCAGCTGCACAACTTCACAATGTGAATGAGGCTGAACACTAAAGGCCTCGTCACACACAGCGATCTCGCTAGCGAGATCGCTGATTTTGTGACGCCACAGCGATCTTGCCAGTGAGATCACTGTGTGTGACCGGGATCAGCGACCGGCCCCCCCGCCAGGTATCGCTGATCGTGCTCCATCGTCCTGGGCCATTTTTTGATCGCTAGTCTCCCGCTGGCCAGCACGCATTGCTCCGTGTGACAGCGAGAGAACAGCGATCAGTGACACTGGACGCCGGTTTCCAAGGTAAACAGCGGGTATCCAAGAGCCGCGGCTCCTGGATACCCGATGTTTACATTAGAAACCAGCTTGCTCGCTGGTGCTGATCACTGGAGGGGCTGTCTATGTAACAGCTCACCAGCGATCAGCCTAACGATGTCCCAGCGATCCCATCATGTCGGATCGTTGGTGGGATCGCTGGGACATCGTTATGTGTAACGGGGCCTTAACACTCACTGTTGTAAATCTCAGAAATATACACTGTAAATACCTGGATACAGTATAAATGACAAGAGGTTATTAGAGAAGAGGGTACAAAAATGTGTTAAATGTAATTAGCAGACTGTAGAAAAACGCAGTATACGGGTTACGCAGTCTGGACAATGGCCATTACCTGCGGTATGGCTCTTGAGCAGCTTCTCCATGTGTAAAGCATAATGGCATAGTCCTGTCCTTCTTCCAGCATTACATTCTGTAATAGAAAAACAATAATTCATGTATTAAACAGCAGCAGAAAACCACTTGCCTTCAAGTGTATTTTATGCCACACGCGCCAACCACTCACCATGCTAGAATGGACGGTAGCCTGCTCAATGTACCGGGCAATACCGGTGACGAAGGCAGTTCTGTCCTCAAAGTTAGTGTTAAAATTTGGCTGCAAGAAAAATTAAATGCATTGGGTGAATAAATGTATATAAATACAAACAGATAATGTTATCTAATCACCGCTACAAAATGCAGAGGAAAAGGAGATTTTTGTGTACTCACCGTAAAATCTTTCTCTTAGCCTTTAATTGGGGGACACAGCACCGTGGGTGTTATGCTGCTGTCCACTAGGAGGCGACACTATGCATAATCTGAAAAAGATTAACTTTGGCTCCTCCTCTGCAGTATACACCCCTGGACGTCGTCAGCCTTCTCCAGTTTGTGCAAAAGCATTAGGAGGAATATACCAGAAACATAACCATGCCTGTAAAAAAAGGCTACTATAAACAGGCTCAAACAACAATATGAGAACCCAACCGTAACAACGGCCCGCAAGGGCTACAGGGTGGGAGCTGTGTCCCCCAATTAAAGGCTAAGAGAAAGAGATTTTACGGTGAGTACACAAAAATCTCCTTTACTCTGTCGCCTTATTGGGGGACACAGAACCGTGGGACGTCCTAAAGCAGTCCCTGGGTGGGAAGCAATGGACGAATATTGTGCTGACAGTCCGCTAGACTTGGGGTACTGCCGCCTGCAGGACCCGTCTACCCAGGCTCGCATCCGCTGAGGACTGGGTATGCACTCTGTAGTGGTTTGTAAATGTGTGCAGGCTAGTCCAAGTGGCTGCCTTACACACTTGATGTGCTGAGGCTTGATGCCGAATGGCCCAAGAGGCCCCTACCGCCCGCGTAGAGTGTGCCGTGATACCGGCCGGAAGGGGAGAATTGTTGAGGCGGTAAGCCTCTTGAATGGTGGACTTGATCCACCTAGCAAGGGTGGCTTTGGAAGCCGGTAGGCCCTTGCGAACGCCTTCTGGAAGAAGGAAAAGTGAATCAGACTTCCGGAAGGGAGCAGTCCTAGACACGTAAATACGCAATGCCCTGACAAGGTCAAGCGTATGCAGAGCCTTCTCTACCCTATGAACGGGAGCCGGGCAAAGAGACGGTAGTGATATTTCCTCATTGAGGTGGAAGCTGGACACGACCTTCGGAAGGAAGGATGGTACTGTACGGAGAACCACCTTGTCCTGATGAAAAACCAGGAAGGGTTGTCTGCAGGAAAGAGCTGAAAGTTCAGACACCCTGCGTAGCGAGGTGATTGCCACCAGGAAAAACCACTTTCTGTGATAGAAAGCGGAGTGAGACCACCCTAAGGGGTTCAAAAGGAGGTGACTGTAGTGCTGTCAAGACCAGGTTGAGGTCCCACGTCTCCAACGGACGTTTGTAGGGGGGAACCAATCGGGAAACCCCTAGGAGAAAAGTCTTCACTTGCGGCTTGTTAGCAATACGCCTCTGAAAGAGCACTGAAAGCGCTGACACCTGGCTCTTCAGCGAGCCCAGGGATAGCCCGGCGTCCAGGCCTGACTGAAGGAACCCAAGGACCTTTGGAAGAGAATAGGGAAGTGGAATCTGCCCATGAGAGTCGCACCATGTGAAGAAAACCTTCCAGGTACGATAGTAAATCCTGGCTGAAGTTGGCTTTCGAGCCCTGATCATGGTTTTAACAACGTCCGGTGAAAAACCTGCTTGGGTCAAAACCCAGGTCTCAATGGCCACGCCGTCAAATTGAGAGCCCCTGAGTTCTGGTGGAAGAACGGGCCTTGTGACAGGAGGTCGGGACGTGTGGGGAGACGCCAGGGAGCGTCTGCTGTGAGTTGCACGACGTCGGCGTACCATGTACACCTGGGCCAGTCTGAAGCGATCAGAATGGTGGGAACACCCCATTTGTTTGATCTTCCTCAGGACTCTGGAGATCAGGGGGAGGGGTGGAAAAATGTACAGAAGCTGGAACTGGGTCCAGTCCTGAACCAAGGCATTTGCTCCGAGCGATCGCGAATCGCGCATCCTGGCCATGAAATTGGCATTGAGATGGGATGGAGAGACCATTCCCCCGAGTCCATTCCTTGTCGGCTGAGATAGTCGGCTTCCCAGTTGTCCACACCCGGAATGTGGACCGCGGAGAGTACCGACCTTGCATCCTCCGCCCATTGTAGGATACGCGTACTTCGGTCATCGCCTGGATGCTGCGGGTGCCGCCTTGATGGTTCACGTATGCCACTGCCGTGGCATTGTCCGACTGTACTCTGATATGAGAGTCTGCCAGCAAGTGATGGAAGGCTTTCAAAGCCAGGAAGATGGCCCGAATTTCCAGGATGTTGATGGTCATGGTCGATTCCCTTGGTGACCACCTGCCTTGCGCTCTGTGATGTAGGTGCACCGCGCCCCAACCCATAAGGCTTGCGTCGGTGGTCAAAACCTTCCATTGACCGGAGAGAAAGGATTTTCCCCTTGCAAGCGAGGTTGGCTTGAGCCACCAGTGCAGGGACCTCCTGGTGTTTACTGATAACCGGAACTCCCTGTCGAGGGAGAACGGATTCCTGTCCCAGGACTTGAGGATGGCCAGTTGAAGGGGTCTGAGGTGAAACTGGGCAAATGGTACCGCCTCCATTGCTGCTGCCATCCTGCCAAGTACTCTCATGGCATACCGGAGAGATCTGGGGGACTTGCGGAGGAGTGTGTGAACTCCCAGACGGAGAGCCAGTGCCTTGTCCCTGGGGAGGATCACCAGACCCTTGGAGGTGTCGAATAGCATCCCCAGGAAGATCAGAGACTGACTCGGGGTAGTCGAGGACTTCCGTAAATTGACTAACCATCCCAGGCGCGTCAGAGTGTCGATCGTGATGGAGACGTTGACCTCGCAGTCCTTGAGGGTGGGGGCCTTGATGAGAAGGTCATCCAGGTATGGAACGACTACTATGCCTCTGGAGTGCAGAACATCCATGGTAGCTGCCATGACCTTTGTAAATGTTCTGGGGGCCGTGGCCAGACCGAACGGGAGGGCCACAAACTGGTACTGGTCTTGGTTGATTGCGAATCTGAGAAACCTCTGATGGGCGGGAGCAATCGGTATATGCAGGTATGCGTCCTGTATGTCTATGGAGGCAAGATAGTCTCCTTTTTCCATAGACGCAACGATTGACCGGAGGGATTCCATGCGGAAGTGACGAACGCGAACGTACTTGTTGAGTTGCTTGAGGTCTAGTATGGGTCGGACGCTGCCTCCCTTCTTGGGCACCACGAACAGGTTGGAGTAGAACCCTCGGAAGCGCTCTTCTGCTGGGACTGGCACTATGACTCCTGCTCGCAGGAGGGAAGAAACCGCTTGACGGAAGGCCTGAGCTTTGAGCGGGGATTTTGGAGGGACAGAGGGAAAAAACCTGTGCGGTGGGCTGGTAGTAAACTCGATTTTGTATCCTGAAGACACTATTTCCTTGACCCACTTGTCTTCTGTAATAGGCAGCCAGACCTGCTGAAAGAGTAGCAGTCGTCCGCCTACAAGTGGGGTGTCTTCCAGAGGGCATGAGTCAGGAGGAGGGAAAAGTCTGAGGTTTTCCTCCTTTAGGTTTTGCCTGGCTTGCCTTTGATTGCCAGTTCCTGTCCGGCCTCTGTGCCGCACGTGTGTTGTCCCTGCGGGGGGAACGATTACGGTTTTGAGCTGGGCGTGAGACGGACCAGCCTGAAGAATTCCGAAAGGATCGGAAACGAGATTGATTACGCCTTTTAAAACGTGCGTTTTGGTCTTAGTTGAGGGAGGGAAGTACTTTTGCCCCCGGTAGCATAGGATATCATTGTACCCAGCTTTTCACCGAAAAGACGGCCACTGAAGTACGGGAGATTTGTTAGGGACTTTTTTGAGGCCGCATCCGCTTTCCATTCTCTTAGCCAGAGAATACGCCGGATTGTAATGGCGTTTGATGCTATTCCCGCTATTCCTCTTGCAGAGTCCAACGCTGCAAGGACCATGTAATCTGCCACCACTGCAATTTGCACCGCCTGGTCCGCCAGCTGAGGATTTGAAGCTTGAAGGCCCTTTTGCAATAGAGCAGCCCAAGCCATGATGGCCTTGGCTGCCCAAACTGAAGCAAATGCGGGAGCCAAAGAGGCACCTGCCGCTTCAAAGATTGAACGAGCCATGCGTTCGACTTGTCTGTCTGCCGTGTCCTTGAGGGTTGAACTGTCCGGCAGCGAGAGAAGCGTTTGTGCTGCCAGCCTAGAGACTGGAGGGTCCACTTCAGGTGAATCTGTCCAATCCTTGGTGTCTTTCTGTGGAAAGGGGTATTTTGCTTCCAAATACTTGCGATTGGTGAATTTTTTCTCAGGCTGCAAAAAATGCTTAGAAAGGATTTTTTGAAATTCCGGGTGATTAGGGAAGACCTTCGATGGTTTCTGAACACTTTCAAAGGAAATCTTGTGTTCTGGTGCTTCCGGGGTTGGATCTGAAATGTCCAGCACCCGAAGGATGGAAGAGACGATATCCTCAACTATCACAGTATTGCTAGGGGGACAAGGGAGCAAAGCGTTCTCTGTTTCGTTATCTGAATTGGAGTCACATATGCCCTCTGAGTCCTGCGCATCGCTAAGGAGCTCTCTAGCGGGCGAACTAGAGCGGAGATTTCCCGTGGTCTGGGATCGTTGTGGAGATCCGCATTGTCCTTCTCTATCAGGGGACGGCCTCGGTGACCTTAGGCCACTGTGTCTTTCCCTGGAGGGGGAAGACCTATTGCTATGTGAGGACGCAGCTGAACGCGACCTGTGGGTCCGCTTACGCCTCGAACTGTCGGAAGCGCCCTGATCATGAGACCGGACGTCCCTTTGCTGGGTAACGTTCATAGCCGAGACATGACCCTGCAGAGCCTGCAGTAATGTGGAGGTCAGGTTATCTATAGACTGTGTCATAGACTGCGACATCTGAGTCGCCCATTCCGGCGCAGTAGCGGTCGCAGAAGCGTTGGTAGGGACTTCTTGGGGTTCTGATCCTGTTTTTTGGGTACAGTCCCGGCAGTGCGGGTACGTGCTGCCGCTGGGGAGAGTGGCCTTGCAGGCTGTGCAGACTGCATAAAAGCAGTCTTGCCTGGTTCTTTTCCTTGAGCCCGACATAGTACCTAGGCTGATTAGTGGAGGCCCTACAGGGGTATCTACGCAGAGGAAAGGAGGAGAGCGCAATATGGTATAGCAATTCACAGCTGAGTACCAAGGACCCAGCTGTGATCTTACCCCACCGGTGCTCCCCCTTAGGTCCAGCGCTGATAAATCCCACGTCCTGTGCCCCCCGGAGACTGCTGTGCTGGGTTTTTCCAGGTGCAGCAAGATGGCCACCGGATTCTGAGGTGGAGAGGGAAGGGGGCGGAGAGCTGGAAAAGGGCGCGCTGGGCCATGTAAAAGCGCGCCCCTCCTGCCTCGATCCGCCCCTTCTATGACACTGCAGTGTCATTTTCGTCATCCGGGGGCGGGCCGGGGGGCGGGAATGGGGCGGCGACTTCGGCTAGGGGGGGGGGGGGGGGATTTAAACCAGACCCCCCCAGAATGAAAGGAGGGCTGGCGGTGGGGCCATATATGTGACTGGGGCCCTGTGGAGGGTCCCTTGTGGCGCCAGTGCTGCAGAGACCGGGGCGCAGGGAGCCCGGTCTCTGGTAAGTGCCGTGCCTCTCTGCACCTCCCCCGGTCCCAAAAGGAGCCCACAGGTGGACTGGGGTCCCTGGTGCCTGGTACAGGCCCTACCTGCGGTGTCTCAACCTAATACCCCCAGAGGGGGATTAGGGAGGGTGCTGCTGTCACCGTCAGGGGGCTTCATCGTCGCCTCGACCTCGACCCAGAGCCGGACGGAACTGAGGAAGGAGGGGGGTCTCGACCTCGAACCAGTACCCGAGGGACTGGTGAGGGAGCGACATGGGGAATAGCCACCTCGACCTCAACCGGGTACCCCTAATAGGGGACCGAGGAGGGAGCCATGCCGGGAGTCTCGCTGGAGACCCTATTTTCTTCATCTGTAGTCCATTGGAAAAAAATCCAGGAAAAAGACGGAATGTAAAAAAAAAAAAAAAAAAACTTAGGTGTGCCTCCTGCGACACTAAGCAAAAACTGGAGAAGGCTGACGCCGTCCAGGGGTGTATACTGCAGAGGAGGAGCCAAAGTTAATCTTTTTCAGATTATGCATAGTGTCGCCTCCTAGTGGACAGCAGCATAACACCCACGGTTCTGTGTCCCCCAATAAGGCGACAGAGTAATCATGATTCTAGGAGCGATGAACAGTTGGGGCCAATAAATTATAGTGTGCAGACCCACGAGGTGTCGCCTGCAGCTTGGCATGGATCATGCACACATATTCCATAAGAGAATAGGTGCACATTACCCGCCGGGCATGCACACCTGACAGGCAGCCATTTATTCCCCGCCATCTGTGCCCGCCACAACACAAGGCAGAAGTGAATGGTACAGGATAATCGCTGAGCTGAGTCTTCTCATTTACCTGCTGCACCCTCCAGGAACTAACAAGATGCAGAAACGGTGAGCAGGAAAATCTTACCCTTTATAATTAACATTAGAGTCATTGTACCCCCCTTCCATGGTTAGACTTTTAGTTCTACTGGATTGTCAAACTTGATTTTCTTCAATATTTCGTCCATTGGAATCTAACACACCCGATCATTTGTCCCTTTGCGAGACAAGCCACTGCCAGTGCGAGCGGGGCAGAGGCTCACACTCCTCCCCCCGCCAGTGCGAGCGGGGCAGAGGCTCACTCCTCCCCCCGCCAGTGTGAGCGGGGCAGAGGCTCACTCCTCCCCCCGCCAGTGTGAGCGGGGCAGAGGCTCACTCCTCCCCCCGCCAGTGTGAGCGGGGCAGAGGCTCACTCCTCCCCCCGCCAGTGTGAGCGGGGCAGAGGCTCACTCCTCCCCCCGCCAGTGTGAGCGGGGCAGAGGCTCACTCCTCCCCCCACCAGTGTGAGCGGGGCAGAGGCTCACTCCTCCCCCCACCAGTGTGAGCGGGGCAGAGGCTCACTCTTCCCCCCACCAGTGTGAGCGGGGCAGAGGCTCACTCTTCCCCCCACCAGTGTGAGCGGGGCAGAGGCTCACTCTTCCCCCCACCAGTGTGAGCGGGGCAGAGGCTCTCTCCTCCCCCCACCAATGCGAGCGGGGCAGAGGCTCACTCCTCCCCCCACCAGTGCGAGCGGGGCAGAGGCTCACTCCTCCCCCCGCCAGTGCGAGCGGGGCAGAGGCTCACTCTTCCCCCCACCAGTGTGAGCGGGGCAGAGGCTCACTCTTCCCCCCACCAGTGTGAGCGGGGCAGAGGCTCTCTCCTCCCCCCACCAATGTGAGCGGGGCAGAGGCTCGCTCCTCCCACCGACAGTGTGAGCGGGGCAGAGGCTCACTCCTCCCATTGCCAGTTCATAGTTCTGTGAATGGAGATCTAAAAGCAAGTACCTGATACAGCAAAGAAGACGGAGGCGGCTCAATGCAGGGCTGCTGGTCTGGTAAGGGCAGCTCCTCCAACAGATCTACATTGGACAAAGCATCCTCCAGTGTCACTTGCGCCGTCATATTGAAGCTGGAGGAAACAAAAAAAAATTATATTGTATTATATTACAGAAATAAGAAGGACATGAATGTGGAATAAACATCAAGCACAAGAGAGACAACGCTCCCCATCTCCCACTATATGAATCATTCATATTAGCTGCAGAAAAAAAAAATGGAACACATTAAAGGAATATCTAGAACTATCGGCCCATCCCATCTGTAGAGTCCGACCTCACCCTTTCCTTTGAGAAAAAGGCACAGCACAACCAGAAAACCAGAGTTAGCCTAAAACACTCAGAGGGGAGGGGAAAAAAGAAGGAACAACATCTTTCTGTTCACTGCACTTATAACAGTGGAAAACAGAAATTAAATCTCGGTCTTGAAAACTTTACAAATAAGCACATTGATCTCGTTGCGCCACCCTTTATTTACTAGGGATTCTAAGGAGGTCCAACACTCCATGGTCGGTTACCACGTCACGTCTGACTTTCTTGCTCTCTTGCAGAACACATTGGCAATTTATAAAGATTGTTATTAGGATGCAGCAAAAAAGTTAGTGATCACAAAAAGCTGCTGATCTGTTACTACGTGTCCAGCTTTTCTTCACACTCTCGTCAAGAGAGCAAAAAACGGAACCAGCAACTTCCTGTAAAGTGTAATCTATCAACACAGCGTGCTGTTCCTCTCCCCAGAACACAAATGGACAATGTTTCCATAGAGCACAAGCAAGAAAGAAGGCAAACTGTAAAATGTTACATAGAAGGTAACGGAGGAAGAAAACACGCATGTACTATACAGATATACTGACAATATGTCACTATAGAGTCCAAAAAAAGTAAAAAAATGGCACTTCACCTCAGAATATGTAACTCAAACCCCTACTTAAAATAAAAAGGGGGAAAGAAGAGATCCATAAAAATATAGTTTTATTAAATATGAAGTTAAAACAAACAAAAATTACAAAAGCAGAATGCCCAAAAATAGAAGCACTGTACCAACTCCCAGACCAAAAATCCAATTATATATATATATGAATACCAAGTGATTAAATAATCTCCAAATCAGGTCAGATCAGTTACAGTAGTAAAATGTTACAAATGAACACAGTAATAAATACACAAAACACCAAAAGGTAGTAGATTATTATAAATACAAATATGACCTAATATGCAGAAAATAATCACAGTGGCGAAACGCGCGTTGGGGTGAGAGGACGTGGTTACCAGTTCCGGCATACAAGGTGAATCGGTCTCCTATACTGCGGGCACTGTCCTCCACATGTCTTGAGCATTTTTTTAGATTGGGTCTGTCATCACACTGTGACTAACTTTGCTCATTAGCATCATCTAGTCTAGTGGGACCATTTGATTTATAATCACCTTGGTGCTATAGATAACTCAGCCTTATAGGTGTCAGTCATCTTTTTTTGCTTATTTCAGCAGAGACTTTATTCAAGTATAATTAACACTGACAGCCACTGTGATTCTTTACTCCATATTAGGTCATATTTGTATTTATAATATTCTACTACCATTTGGTGTATTGTGTATTTATTACTGTGTTTATTTGTAACTTTTTACTATTGTAGCTGATCTGACCTGATTTGGAGATTATTTACGCACTTGGTATTTACAGTGCCTACAAGTAGTATTCAACCCCCTGCAGATTTAGCAGGTTTACACATTCGGAATTAACTTGGCATTGTGACATTTGGACTGTAGATCAGCCTGGAAGTGTGAAATGCACTGCAGCAAAAAAGAATGTTATTTCTTTGTTTAATTTTTTTTTAAATTGTGAAAAGTTTATTCAGAGGGTCATTTATTATTCAACCCCTCAAACCACCAGAATTCTGTTTGGTTCCCCTAAAGTATTAAGAAGTATTTCAGGCACAAAGAACAATGAGCTTCACATGTTTGGATTAATTATCTCTTTTTCCAGCCTTTTCTGACTATTTAAGACCCTCCCCAAACTTGTGAACAGTACTCATACATGGTCAACATGGGAAAGACAAAGGAGCATTCCAAGACCATCAGAGACAAGATCGTGGAGGGTCACAAGGCTGGCAAGGGGTACAAAACCCTTTCCAAGGAGTTGGGCCTACCTGTCTCCACTGTTGGGAGCATCATCCGGAAGTGGAAGGCTTATGGAACTACTGTTAGCCTTCCACGGCCTGGACAGCCTTTGAAAGTTTCCTCCCGTGCCGAGGCCAGGCTTGTCCGAAGAGTCAAGGCTAACCCAAGGACAACAAGGAAGGAGCTCCGGGAAGATCTCATGGCAGTGGGGACATTGGTTTCAGTCAATACCATAAGTAACGTACTCCACCGCAATGGTCTCCGTTCCAGACGAGCCCGTAAGGTACCTTTGCTTTCAAAGCGTCATGTCAAGGCTCGTCTACAGTTTGCTCATGATCACTTGGAGGACTCTGAGACAGACTGGTTCAAGGTTCTCTGGTCTGATGAGACCAAGATCGAGATCTTTGGTGCCAACCACACACGTGACGTTTGGAGACTGGATGGCACTGCATACGACCCCCAGAATACCATCCCTACAGTCAAGCATGGTGGTGGCAGCATCATGCTGTGGGGCTGTTTCTCAGCCAAGGGGCCTGGCCATCTGGTCCGCATCCATGGGAAGATGGATAGCACGGCCTACCTGGAGATTTTGGCCAAGAACCTCCGCTCCTCCATCAAGGATCTTAAGATGGGTCGTCATTTCATCTTCCAACAAGACAACGACCCAAAGCACACAGCCAAGAAAACCAAGGCCTGGTTCAAGAGGCAAAAAATCAAGGTGTTGGAGTGGCCTAGTCAGTCTCCTGACCTTAACCCAATTGAAAACTTGTGGAAGGAGCTCAAGATTAAAGTCCACATGAGACACCCAAAGAACCTAGAAAACTTGGAGAAGATCTGCATGGAGGAGTGGGCCAAGATAACTCCAGAGACCTGTGCCGGCCTGATCAGGTCTTATAAAAGACGATTATTAGCTGTAATTGCAAACAAGGGTTATTCCACAAAATATTAAACCTAGGGTTTGAATAATAATTGACCCACACTTGTATGTTTAAAATTTCTTAAAATTTAACTGAGCAACATAACTTTTTGGTTTGTAAGATTTATGCATCTGTTAATAAATCCTGCTCTTGTGTGAAGTTTAAAGGCTCTAACTTATTTGCATCTTATCAAACCTGCTAAATCTGCAGGGGGTTGAATACTACTTGTTGGCACTGTATATATATAATTGGATTTTTGGTCTTTATTCTAGGAGTTGGTACGGTCCTTCTATATGAGGCATTCTGCTTTTGTAATTTGTCTTAGCCTCATATTTAATAAAATCATATTTTTATGGATCTCTTCGGTCCCCCTCTTTATTTTAAGTAGGGGTTTGAGTTACAGATATAGTGACAAGCAGTACTGGCAGTAGTTTAGATACGGTACATCTCCACCCAGAAGAAAAGGGTCAGCATGTGCACGGCCTCCTTCACACCTCCATATAAAACACATACGTGAAAAAAATGGTACTGGTGTCATCAGTGTTCTTCCAGTAGGGATAAAGAAATAAATGACAAAGCTTCCCCGATACTTTTAAACACGGATGCCATCCATATGTTGTTCGTGCTTTTCACAGACCCATAGACTTGAATTGGCCATTGCCATACGTGCTGCCGGAAAAAACGGCCAGGTCTTCGTGTTTTTTGCATGGGCACACGATCCATGTAAAAACACAGACATGTATGTGCATAGCACCATAGGTGATAATGATTACATGTGGGATCCATGAAAAAAAAGGGATGCCACATGTACTGGAAACACGGACGTATAAAGGAGGCCTTAAAAGGGATTTCCGGGCACACAGATAATTTAACCATTGAACAGCTTATGCGAAATGAAGAGACTTCGTTATTTACTTGCCGTTAAGGGTATGTGCACACGTTGCGGATTGCGGTGTGGAATTTTCTGTTCGGACTCTGCATCTTTTGGCAGAATCCGCAGTCAAACACGGCACATTTTTTGCGGATTTGGCATGCGGTATTACATCTGCGGATTCCTATAATGGAATGGGTGTAAAAACGCTGCGGAATCCGCACAAAGAATTGACATGCTGCGGGGGAAAAAAAAAGCTGCGTTTCCGCGTGGATTTTTCCGTAGCATGTGCACAGCGGTTTTTTTTTTCCACATTGAATAACATTGTACTGTAAATCATTTGCCGATCTGTAGTGGATCCGCAGCGGCAAATCCGCAACGTGTGCACATACCCTAAAACTCCTCTCCATTCCTGAGCTGTGATTATGTGGCCTCCAGCTTCTTACTTCATGTTATGGTCCATTCAAAGCACAGAGTACAGAGATTTCTCATCTGTGCTTTGAACAGAACACAGCCTGATAGTAAAGCACAAAGTTCTCAGAGCAGTGTGTTCTTATGGTGAGCTTATGAGGTGCATGACCAGTGATTCTTAAATTGTGACTGTACAGGGAGAAAGGAACAGAAGCTATAGAGGCAGGGCTGACTCCAAAGAGAGGAATTGTAAGTTTTTAAACTAGCTACTGGGCAGATGGAATGGCGCTGGGCGTTCCAGGCTGCTACGTGACATTAGGATAAATTAATGCATTATATGACTCATTGCTCCTCAACAGTACACAGCTTGCATGGCACCAGTATCAGCACCTGTATCATTATATCGCAAGCCAGGTGAAGTGGAAGGAACCTTAGGAGGGGGGAAACTGTGTGGGCAGCCATTTATCCATCTTGAGACTGTACTGGGAGTCTCAGGATGGTGGTTTATAAATGAAGTGGCTGGTAATGGGGGAACTGTAGGGTAGATACAATTCTGGCAGAGAGGACAAAGTACACAGCCACCTGTGAAAAGTAGTCTACAGACAGAGGTAGAAAAATGTATTGGAGGAGTAGAGCACAAAGAAAGGATGCTCCAGGAAAAGCTACTGAGCCCTCCAATAAATGCCATGAAGCAATAGGGTCCTGCTATAAAACAAACAACGCGTGGGATATTTTTTATTACTACATACCATTGTATTAGATCTTATAGTTTACTACACTATTTATGTATATACTCTTCTGTGGTAAACACAGCACAACAGAGACTAAATAAACACTCTCCTTGCTTAAATTGGGCTAACAGAGCCTAAAGGATACACTTCAGGTGGGCATTAGGAGCATTCTATACAGTACGCTCTAAGTGAAGGGTAAAAGTCATTCAGGTCTCACCATTGCATATAAAAAATTCTAATAAATATCAGCACAGTGGTTGCAAAGGAACAAATAACTCCAACACTGACATGACGGAGCCCATGTGTAGATACTTGCGGCCAGAAGCCTCAGTTTCCCTTCTAAATCTTTTGCGGTTTATGCTTGGCGTAGACACCTGAACCCTATGTGGTCAAAGCGCAGGAAATGTAGTGGTTCGCCATTTAGTCACATACGGTGCTAACACCAGAAATTGGAAATGATAAGATTTGTCAGTGACTACTAAACAAGAATGACACTGCAGGAGGCCCAATAAACCAGCGTCATATGGATGTCATTAGTTACTGGGATACCATTATATTACCATTAGGTAATATAATGGGGTTAGATATACCAATTACCACATTTCATCTTCTTGTAGAAAAGGAATGAATTGTCTGTGTTACAGCCACAGTTGCCGACCTGACCGGAGGTCTACTGACTTGAACAAACATATATGAGGCTGTTAGCTGAGGTCAGAAAACTCATGGTTAGGCCAGGAATAGCAGACATACCATGGTCAATAAGATCTGGTTGTGTGAATACACCGAATTGGCTGCTCCCATAATGCATGGATCTAACAGGTCTTAGAGCTTTTTTGTTGATTCTTTTAAGCCAGCCATAGACATTAGAGGTCTGTCGGCCAAAAGCCATCACAGCCGATTTGCAGATCTGAGTGGTCGGCGATATTAAGTGATTTTCTGAACATGGTCCAAATGCCTGAGTATTTCAATGGCTACACACTTAGCCAGACGGTTTTAGCATGTTGTGACGTTCCTCCTACAACTCGCCTAAACTGTAATATCTGACAGGCCACGTATGCCCGAGGACAAAGCTTGCCGTCACAAGAATTTAACAAGATGAATATTCCCATCTGAAACTTTTCTTCCCTCCTGGGGCGGCACGGTGGCTCAGTGGTTAGCGCTGCAGCCTTGCAGCGCTGGAGTCCTGGGTTCGAATCCCACCAAGGACAACATCTGCAAGGAGTTTGTATGTTCTCCCCGTGTTTGCGTGGGTTTCCTCCGGGTACTCCGGTTTCCTCCCACACTCCAAAGACATACTGATAGGGAATTTAGATTGTGAGCCCTCATCAGGGACAGTGATGATAATGTGTGCAAAATGTAAAGCGCTGCGGAATATGTTAGCGCTATATAAAAATAAAGATTATTATTATTCCCTCCACAGCGCCCGTGCTTCCTTGGAATACTTGCAGGTTCAGTTGTATATGTAGGTTAATGGTGCAATTGGGCGTAGGAATCAGTTTTCGGTGGCCAGCTTCAAAGGATGAAAAATAAAGGTCCCCCATATATGAAACAAACATTGGCCGCACCCACTGATATCGACGAGTTCTGCCAACACTCGAATTTGTATGGGGGCATTGGGCAACTAATTATCGGAGGTGATGTCGATCAAGCACCTTCGATTTCAGTATGCCGACTGCTTTGTTCTCTTAGAGATTAGTCACCAATAGAAATGTCTGTCACCGACTTGCTCATGGAAGAACACACAGGCGCTC
Organism: Dendrobates tinctorius; assembly: GCF_039654945.1. Taxonomy (NCBI): domain Eukaryota; kingdom Metazoa; phylum Chordata; class Amphibia; order Anura; family Dendrobatidae; genus Dendrobates; species Dendrobates tinctorius. The sequence continues at coordinate 1,416,690 of NW_027361789.1, read as the reverse complement.
AGCTGAAAAAGCACTTCTGTGTATGGTGGGAGATCCGACCGAAGCATCAGTCGGCCAACAGCCACCTAACAAGAATGAAGGTCTCAACACTGTAGAAGGGTACAACATAGGAATCACCATCAATCCAGGATGATCAACTAACATTCACAAAAACACCAACCACGAAAACAGGGGACCTTCTTGATTTCAATTATACCAGGATTCGGCTGAAGAAATAACTGTTGGCCCACTGCGCATTTGGCCGACCGATATAGTGAAATGAATATGTTAAATGGCCACTACTCTCAAACCAGAATAATAATATGGGCTAGTCATCCTATGTACATCCATGTGTTTGTGACCAGCAGCACAATGACAATGGGGGCAGTAACAATCAGCCCTTCTGGAACATGAAATACGGCAACAAAATTAGCCTCTCGACGTACCTAACACACGCTAAGATGCACAATGTCCATTTAGAACAGTAAAAAGCCTTAGAAGCTTCCTGAACAGATTTGTCTCTTTTTCCTTCTCCTGTATCCTCTCCTCGCTGCCAAAACAGCATCAAAGTGGGTCAGGTAGAAGCAGCCTCAAAGCTGAACGGTCAGCTGAATATGCTGCCCTATGGAAAGACGCCAAATTACTGGGGAGAATCACAGCAGAACGGACTGTCATCTAAGACAAAATCATACGGAATGGCTAAAAAATTACTGGGGAGAATCACAGCAGAACGGACTGTCATCTAAGAGAAAATCATACGGAATGGCTAAAAAAAAAAAAAAAAAAAAAAAAAAAAAAACACAACAGCAATACTAACCTCCGCTCCTGTTGTAATGCTGCCCGATTCTCTCCCAATCTCTACTTCCTGCTGCAAACATTAAATCCCATCACAGGAACTTGTGAGAGCTGCAGTCAATCACTAGCCACGGCAGCCAGTCATTGGCTGCAGCAGCCATGTCTATACGTTGGAAATAGAAGGAATAAGAGCACAGCAGAGAAACAGCCAGCATCAGAACATGGGCAACAGGGAAATAAGGTGAATATTGCTGGTTTTACTTTCACCCATTCTGGATTCTTGAATTATTTTTCCTTACCAGATACCTTAGGCGTGTGTTCACATGGGCTGCTCTAGTCAGAGTGGCAGCTGAAGCAGATAATCCATTCATAAAGGAGGGCTCTAACTCACAAGCCAATTCTGGAGTGTTCTTCTCCCCCAACCCTACTATACAGAAAAAGAAATTACCTAGTAAATTCCTAGCAGAACATATATCCTCATACTGCATGGCTAAAATCTCTGCATCTTGAGGCATGCAGCACCCTTCGAGTCAGGCAAGACGATTAGAAATAAGGGACAGCCCTTGTACTATGTAGCAGTCACGGATAACTTGTTCTACATATACATCAGCAGTTTTGCTCACTGGTAACTGCAAAAACTAGAGGTAGCTAAAATATTACTTAATGGTGGTAAATGGTGAAGCAGAAGCTCCTTTTAGAGCACATACAGTTAGGTCCATATATATTTGGACAGAGACAACATTTTTCTAATTTTGGTTCTAGACATTACCTAATGTTGTGGCAATTTCTCGGATGGGTTATTTCTGTTTTTGCAGCTTAATGATGGCTTGTTTCACCTGCATGGAGAGCTCCTTTGACCGCATGTTTCCTTCACAGCAAAACCTTCCAAATGCAAGCACCACACCTCAAATCAACTCCAGGCCTTTTATCTGCTTAATTGAGAATGACATAACGAAGGGCTTGCCCACACCTGTCCATGAAATAGCCTTGGAGTCAATTGTCCAATTACTTTTGGTCCCTTCAAGGCCCTTTTACATTTAGCGATGCACCAGCGATCCTACCAGCGATCCCACCCGGTCAGGATCGCTGGTGCATCGCTAAATGATCGCTAGTGAGCTTTCATACAGAAAGATCTCACAGCGATGCAGCAGCGACGCAGCGCACGATACTTACCTTTCACACACAGCGATCCAGACGTCCTCCCGCCCGCCTCCACGCGTCGCTGGACGTCACAGCAGGAAGTCTCAGCAGGAAGCGCCCGACGAGAAATGGAGCCGGACATTCTCGCGCGATCAGCGATGGACAGCGGGGGAGCCGGTCGCTGGTAAGTATCACACATAGCGATATCGCTAGCAATATCGCTATAACGTCACAAAACCAGTGACGTTTTAGCGATATTGCTAGCGATATCGCTTAGTGTAAAACCCCCTTTAGGCTGTGTGCACACGCTGCAGATTAGGTGCGGATTCATCCGCGCGGATTTTGTACAATCCGCAGGTGAAACCGCAGGTCAAAAGACCTGCGGATTTACCTGTGGATTGCTCTGCGGTTTTGCCCTGCGGTTTTTCATCTCCTCAATGGAGGAGATGGCAAACCGCAGGAGAATCCGCAGAAAGAATTGACATGTCAATTCTTTCTGCGGATTGAAAACCGCAGATAATCCGCGCGGAAAATTCCGCACCGTCTGCACTGCGGTTTTTGATTCCCATAGGGAATCATTGTACTGTACACCGCAGCAGAAACTGCTGCGGGTCCGCAGCGGCCAAAACCACTGCGGAACCGCAGCAAAATCCGCAGCGTGTGCACACAGCCTTAAAAACAGAGTGGCACATGTTAAGGAGCTGAAACTCCTAGACCCTTCATCCAATTTTAATGTGGATACCCTCAAATGAAAGCTGAAAGTCTGAACTTCAACTGTATCTGAATTGTTTGGTTTAAAATTCCTTGTGGTAATGTCTAGAACCAAAATTAGAAAAATGTTGTGTCTGTCCAAATATATATGGACCTAACTGTATGTCAATCTCTGGTCCGCAGGGTGAGTGTATTTGGCCCGCAACATCTGGCGACCACCCTTCCCCTTGCCCTGCATCACACTTTCAACTATATCTGCATCCTGTTTGAAGCTGCAGTTGAAAGCAAATGATGTAGGGAGCTGCTGACGATCTCTCCGCCATCATTATCCCCTCTGTGTCTGACATCTTAGTGCAGTGGGTGCAATATCTTCATTACAACGTTCCCACTGCGCAGAATAGTGAAGAATTTCAGAGCACATTGCAAAACCAGTGCTGCAGAGGAACGAGGAGAGGAGAGTATTTTTTTTTTTTTAATGTGGGACCCATTCTGTATGGAGAACAATGCAGGGCCTATTATACTGTATGGAAAACTATGTGGGCCCATTATACTGTATGGAGCACTATGTGGGGCCATTATACTGTATGGAAGGCAATGCAGGCCCATTATCCTGGATGGAGCACTATGTGGGGCCATTATACTGTATGGAAGGCAATGCAGGCCCATTATCCTGGATGGAGAACTATGTGGGGCCATTTTACTGGATGGAGAACTATTTGTGATCCAGTATACTGTATGGAGCACTATGTGAGGCCATTATACAGTATGGAGCAATATGTGAGGCCATTATACTGTATGGAACACTATGTGAGGCTATTATACTGTATGGAGCACTATGTGAGGCTATTATACTGTATGGAGCACTATGTGGGACCATTATACTGTATGGAGCACTATGTGGGACCATTATACTGTATGGAGCACTATGTGGGACCATTATACTGTATGGAGCACTATGTGGGACCATTATACTGTATGGAGCACTATGTGGGACCATTATACTGTATGGAGCACTATGTGGGACCATTATACTGTATGGAGCACTATGTGGGACCATTATACTGTATGGAGCACTATGTGGGACCATTATACTGTATGGAGCACTATGTGGGACCATTATACTGTATGGAGCACTATGTGGGACCATTATACTGTATGGAGCACTATGTGGGACCATTATACTGTATGGAGCACTATGTGGGACCATTATACTGTATGGAGCACTATGTGGGACCATTATACTGTATGGAGCACTATGTGGGACCATTATACTGTATGGAGCACTATGTGGGACCATTATACTGTATGGAGCACTATGTGGGACCATTATACTGTATGGAGCACTATGTGGGACCATTATACTGTATGGAGCACTATGTGGGACCATTATACTGTATGGAGCACTATGTGGGACCATTATACTGTATGGAGCACTATGTGGGACCATTATACTGTATGGAGCACTATGTGGGACCATTATACTGTATGGAGCACTATGTGGGACCATTATACTGTATGGAGCACTATGTGGGACCATTATACTGTATGGAGCACTATGTGGGACCATTATACTGTATGGAGCACTATGTGGGACCATTATACTGTATGGAGCACTATGTGGGACCATTATACTGTATGGAGCACTATGTGGGACCATTATACTGTATGGAGCACTATGTGGGACCATTATACTGTATGGAGCACTATGTGGGACCATTATACTGTATGGAGCACTATGTGGGACCATTATACTGTATGGAGCACTATGTGGGACCATTATACTGTATGGAGCACTATGTGGGACCATTATACTGTATGGAGCACTATGTGGGACCATTATACTGTATGGAGCACTATGTGGAACCATTATACTGTATGGAGCACTATGTGGAACCATTATACTGTATGGAGCACTATGTGGAACCATTATACTGTATGGAGCACTATGTGGAACCATTATACTGTATGGAGCACTATGTGGAACCATTATACTGTATGGAGCACTATGTGGAACCATTATACTGTATGGAAAACTATTTTAGGTCATTATCCTGTATGGGCTAGTATGTGGGCCAATTATACTGTATGGAGGACTATGTGGGGACATTAAACTGTATGGAAGGCAATGTAGGGCCCATTATACTGGATAGAGAACTATGTGGGGCCATTTTACTGAATGGAGGACTATTTGTGATCAAGTATACTGTATGGAGGACTATACATAAAAAGAATACTCCAAAAGAACATCCTTATTCCATTATTTGGAAAGTACAAAGGTAATGTCTCATAAAGTCTCATTGTATGGAGACGATTCTCATGTAGATTAGGTAAAAAGAGGAGAACATAGAATCCAAATCCATTTCAAGCATATTCATATTTATTTATCAATAGAAAGACATATCAGAGATACAGGATAGTGAAAAATAAAATGGGAAATCACATAATGGCCCGGAACTAGAAAAAACAAATTGACAGCCTGTGATAGGCATGAATGCCCAAGCAAATCCTCCAGGAAAAAGTTGCAGAAAGCAATGTAGTATTGCTCAAAAGAGTTTATGCTGCACAGTATTATATATTGCACTAAACCCGGGTACACAGTATGTAAAAGTGCCAATTAATGATCAGCTAAATGTAAATAACCAATGCTGTAATGGATTATGCAGCCCCCCTATCACAGAAAGATAAGTTGCTAAGACAATTGTCCTTATTATGTAGCATAGTGAGATAGGAAAAAGCCGCCTCCATTTACAGTGTTGGTTAAAACATAGTCCCGTCAAGATAGCGTATAATGAGCCATGTCACACTGTATCATTGCTCAAAAGAGCTACCTCTGCGCACTATGTTATATTGCACATAACCCGGGTAAAAAATGTGTGACAATGCCAATTAGTAATAAGTTGGATGCACAAAACCAGTGTTGGAATGGATTGAGCGGCCCCCATATATTAAGGGATATATTAATAGTTAGCACAATTATCCATCTGCATTGTATAATAAAACAGGAGCAGCAGCCTCCAATCACATCACTGGTTGTAGTATGGCATGAAGACTGGATCTAAATAATAATAAGGAATATAACACAGAATACTGGAGGATAGAAAGGTAAGTTTAAGTAAGCTGGGTGAACATACCCATCATGTCCTGATGTGTAACAGGCGCCGACTTGTGTACCCTTACGCGCGTTTCGCGGTATGCAAGACCGCTTCCTTGGGGGGCTGCTGCTCCTGTTTTATTATACAATGCAGATGGATAATTGTGCTAACTATTAATATATCCCTTAATATATGGGGGCCGCTCAATCCATTCCAACACTGGTTTTGTGCATCCAACTTATTACTAATTGGCATTATCACACATTTTTTACCCGGGTTATGTGCAATATAACATAGTGCGCAGAGGTAGCTCTTTTGCGCAGTTACACAGTGTGACATGCCTCATTATACGCTATCTTGACAGGACTATGTTTTAACCAACACTGTAAATGGAGGCGGCTTTTTCCCTGTCTCACTATACTACATAATAAGGACAATTGTCTTAGCAACTTATCTTTCTGTGATAGGGGGGCTGCATAATCCATTACAGCATTGGTTATTTACATTTAGCTGATCATTAATTGGCACTTTTACATATTGTTCACCCGGGTTTAGTGCAATATATAATACTGTGCAGCATAAGCTCTTTTGAGCAATACTACATTGCTTTCTGCAACTTTTTCCTGGAGGATTTGCTTGGGCATTCATGCCTATCACAGGCTGTCAATTTGTTTTTTCTAGTTCCGGGCCATTATGTGTTTTCCCATTTTATTTTTCACTATTCTGTATCTCTGATATGTGTCTTTCTATTGATAGATAAATATGAATATGCTTGAAATGAATTTGGATTCTATGTTCTCCTCTTTTTACCTGTATGGAACACTATGTGGTGTCATTATGCTGTTTGGAGTACTATGTGGGGCACGTAATACTGTATGGAGGACTATGTGGTGTCATTATGCTGTTTGGAGTACTATGTGGGGCACATAATACTGTATGGAGGACTATGTGGTGTCATTATGCTGTTTGGAGTACTATGTGGGGCACATAATAATGTGTGGAGGACTATGTGGTGTCATTATGCTGTTTGGAGTACTATGTGGGGCACATAATACTGTATGGAGGACTATGTGGTGTCATTATGCTGTTTGGAGTACTATGTGGGGCACATAATACTGTATGGAGGACTATGTGGTATCAATATGCTGTTTGGAGTACTATGTGGGGCACATAATACTGTGTGGAGGACTATGTGGTGTCATTATGCTGTTTGGAGTACTATGTGGGGCACATAATACTTTATGGAGGACTATGTGGTGTCATTATGCTGTTTGGAGTACTATGTGGGGCACATAATACTGTGTGGAGGACTAGGGCACATAATACTGTGTGGAGGACTAGGGCACATAATACTGTGTGGAGGACTATGTGGGAACCATTAGAATGTGTGGGGCTTACAGTTCTATAGTAATTACAATTATACTGTGATGAGGTCACCATATCGTGGGTGTGCAGGGTATTGTGGAGGAATTCACTGTTGGTGTCTTACTGTATTTGAGGGAACTTTTGTTGGCATCATACTTTATTACTTGTATTATTCAAGGATTTTAATCATTATGGGGTTTTTTTACTGCTAATATATAACATATTACATTATTCCAATATTTTATTCTAAGATCTATTAATTAAAATGTACTTTGTTGGTGGGACAACCCTTTTAAGTTTTTTCCATATGAAAAGGTTCATTGTTATATTTGATAAGGAAAAACTTCCTCAATCTTTTTAAATAATTGGCCTGCGACTTTGTCCTAGCTTTATATTTTGGCCTTCAGTGAGTTTGACATCCCAGTTTTAGAGCTATGTAACATGGAGGAACACCACACAATGTAGACAAAGTTGCTAATAATAGTACCATAGGGTGTGAAAAATACATACGGTATATACGATTCCAGTCAGTATTACTAGGCTTACAGCCAGTGTTAATTATCCACACATCCTAATAGATGACAACCACAGGAAGGTACAGCAGTAAGCGTCTCATGGTGTACGCAGGGTGCTCTCGCCATTGTAAGAGAAACCACAACATTTTCTTACAACCACTAAATAAAGCAGTGGCCTGCCCCACACAAAGATCAAAGCTGGTCATACTGCAATGGAAGGGTCATTATTGTCATTAAAAGCCACGTAATGCAGCGGTGAGACATGTGCACACTGCCTGCACACTCCATTCTAATAGATGGATGATAGAGAGCACAAATTCAAAAGGAGGACATGACTGATGGATGTGAGGCGTCTGTGTCTGAGGGGGAAAGACCTGCCCCCCGGTCAAACTTCTGGTATGTGAGACGAATTTTGAAAACGCTTATCTATGCGGTGGAAGGGACACCAAATAAAAGAGCCACTTTGACAGAATGCAGCATTAGTGCTGCACAAGGTGGCTCATTTACGGAAAAACGCCTGGAGGGGGGTGACAGGTTCCCTTTAATGGCTCCCTATGTCCATTCTGTGAGGATCAGACCGGTCCACTCAAGTCCATGATGATCCGTCAAAAATTAAATATATATGCTTTGCCTCTGTTTTTAACCGATTCATTGCTAACTGACGATAAAAAAAATAAAACATTTTACCTCAACAGCTTTTAAAAACAGATGAGAAAAAAATCTGAGGAGAAACAGATAAAACTTGAGAGAAAAAATAATCATTTATTATGGATGTAAAAACAGCTGTGAGAAGTAGCCCTGGGAGAGACGCTCGCTGCATTCCAGCCGAAAGTACATGTTGGGAGCTTTTCTGGACATTTACTGTACAGTTGTAATAGCCGCCATTTACCAGGATGTGGCCAAAAGGGTGTTGTTCTGGCCACTATGCAACAGCATACCACGTATATAGGAAAGTGCTACAGTATAGAAGGTTTTAGCAATGGCTCAGTAAGGAGGGTATATGCGTACGCATCCATCCTGAATCTGGTTACGGCCGGACATACGCCTCCTTAGTCTATGTGCCCAACATTGGCCACAAAAGCAGTTTCTACTTAAAGGGAATCTGTCACCTATTAGTTCGCATATAAGATGCGGCCACTGCCATCAGGGGCTTATCTACAGCATTATGTAATGCTGTAGATAAGCCCCCGATGTAACCTGAAAGATAAGAAAAACACGTTATATTATACTCAGCCGGGGGGCTGGGCGGTCCGGTCCGGCTCCGATGGGTGTCGCAGTCCGGCGCCTCCCATCTTCTAGCGATGACGTCCTCTTCTTTGCTTCCCATCGCGGCTCCGGCGCAAGCCTACTGCTCTGCCCTGGTTAGGGCAGAGCAGAGTACTGCAGTGCGCAGGCGCCGGGAAAGGTCAGCGAGGTCCGACTCCTGCACACTGCAGGACTCTGCCCTCAACAGGGCAGAGCACTACGCTGGAGCCGCGACGGGAAGCAAAGAGGACGTCATCGCTAGAAGATGGGAGGCGCCGGACCGCGACACCCATCGGACCTGGACCGGACAGCCCCGCGCCCCCGGTGAGTATAATATAACTCTTTTTGCTTAGCTTTCAGGTAATTATCGGGGGCTTATCTACAGCATTACAGAATGCTGTAGATAAGCACCTGATGGCGGTGGCTGCTTTTTATATGAGAAAAAATAGGTGACAGATTCCCTTTAAAGGGAACCGGTCATGTCCGCAAACGCTAATATCCTGCAGATATGGGGTCAATATGCAGATTGATAGCATTGCAATGCTGTACGGCTGCTGTACTGAAGCCCCGCTGCCAGGAGAAAATGAGCTTTATTCCTCCTGGCAGCCGCCGGCTTTGTCATACAAGTGTACTGGTGCAGCTTCTGTCACAGCTCAGAATTCAGTGAAAGCCGGCTGTGAGCACACCCTGGTTTTGACCAACATTTTTATCTGCAGTGCAATCAAAGTGAAGACCATTTATTTCCTACATGTTTTTTAATGCTACAATTATTTTCAAAAAGTGCCATTCATACATTATATAAGTGACGGCTCCGTGTTTCATTTTTGTAAGATTTACCTCCTCCAAATATCGGCCGCCCAATGTATATAATTGAAAGGTGACGCCCTAAATTATGGCACAACGGGTGTGAGCATCAGCGGACAGTTCCTTGCACAGTAGGTAAATGGGGAAATGAAACGTATCCAACTACAAAAATCCCGTTGACGGAGCAATATTGAGAAATATATAGCAACAAAGAGGAGACGCTACTAGTATGTGAGAACCAGAAACAGTTCCTCTTGGTTTTCACCATGACTATTAGGCCATGGACGGAAGCTAAGACTGCACGACAACCATTCATGTTCAACATGGACGGCTCAGGCTAAGTGCACACGTAGCAGAAAATTTCTGCTGAAAAACCTGACTCCCTTCCCAGAAACCGCACGTTTTTTTCTGCGCGGTTTCAAAACGCATAGAAATAGCCAGAAACGCTGAAAAATTTGCAAAATTAATGAGCATGCTGCGTTTACCGCATTGCGTTTTTTTCACGGTAAAAAACGCATCAATATGCACAAAAAGTGCAAAATGCATAGAAATGAATGGGAAGCTTATTTTTCGCGGTTTTATAGCGGTTTTATTGGAAAAACCGCTAAAAATACCACTAAAAAAACGCTGTGTGTGAACACAGCCTCAGGCAGACTTCAGCAAAAGGCAACTTGGTAAGATCCAGCATTACACAACCTGACAATCAGTGAGCGAGAAAAAAAAAAAGATAGTTCCTCAAAAGATGGACAACTGCTTTAGGCTATGTGCACACGCTGCGGATTCACCCACGGATTTGTATCTGCGGATCCGCAGGTAAAATGACCTGCGATTTTACCTGCGGTTTGCCACCTGGACAATGGAATAGGTGGCAAACCGCAGCGGTATCCGCAGAAAGAATTGACATGTCAATTCTTTCTGTGGATTCAAAACCGCAGCTTTTCTGTAGTTGAAAAACCGCAGCGTGTGCACAGCGGATTGTAAATCACATAGACTTACATTGTACTGTACACTGTCTGCAGAACTGCTGCAGATCCGCAGGGCCAAATCCGCAGCGTGTGCACATACCCTGAGGGTATGTGCGCACATAGTTTTTTGTCTCTGCGGATTTTGCAGAGAAAACTGCAGGAAATCCGCAGGACAAAGTGCTGCGGTTTTTCTGCGGTTTTGCACCTCATAATGGATGAGGTGTAAAACTGCAGCGTTTCTGCACCAAACAATTGACATGCTGCGTTTTGAAAACAGCAGCAAAACCGCGCGGAAAAAGACGCAGCATGTGCACTGCTTTTTTTTATTTCCATAGGAAATAAAGGTACTGTACAACGCAGCAGAATCTGCTGCGTTTCTGCAGAGCCAAAAACGGTGCGGAAACGCAGCAGAAACCGCAAAGTGTGCACATACCCTTAAGGTTCGTTCTGTCCCCATACACTAATGTCGGTCTGGGTGAAAGTGAAAGGGCCATTAAGGCTGGTTTCACACTAGCGTCTTTTTGCGCTGTGTGGGCATACATGCGCAATGCGCCCCTATGTTTAACATGGGTGCGCATTGTCTAGCGATGGCATGCGTTTTTGTGCGCTTGCGTTTTTTTGCAGTGTGCGCCCATGCGCGCCGGACGCACCCTGTTGCACTGTCTGTGCGCCCAACCTGTGTGAAAAAAACGCATGCGCACAAAATGCGCAAAAGAACCACATTACAGTCTATGGGAACGATGACATGCGCACGGCAGCGTAATGCATGCGTTTTTAGAGTCAAACTGGTTAACAGGCATGCGCAAAAAATAAGCAAACGCATACAAAATGCTTGATGCGTTTTTGCATGCGTTTGCACTGTGCACGGCGCAAAAAAACGCTAGTGTGAAAGTAGCCTAAGGGGGTTGTCCAGGCTGTTCACAAAAGTCTGCAATGCACATTGTTAGGATTCTCAAGTGCAAGCGGCGAGAACAAGCGATCATGGAACCGCAAGTATGAAATATGCAGATTTCTGGCCACATTTCAACTAGACGTGCGCGGCCTCGCGCAATGTAAGTGAATAAAATGAGATCGCGTACATTTAATCAGAATGCAACCACCAGCATGCATGTCACATATTTGTAGTTATAGGACCGCTCTGTGACACCGCTGGCAACGGAGAGTTCTCAACGCGCGCCGAGGATTCACAAGACTGCAGGCACATAAAGCGACTGAAGACTTTTGTCAAAAGCCTGGACAACCCCTTTAATTGAAAGCCAAGAGCCTTGGATACAGTCAATAAAGGCTGAAATTTCCATGTGCAAATGGACCTTTAGTGCCCCTCCGTTCTGACTAATAGGTGACCTAATGACAGGCATGGTCTTTAGGAGGAAACAACATTGATGGGGCGCTTCCATCTTCGAAAGCAGGGGTGGGGAATCTTGTTTTCTGCCAAGGGCCATTTCTATAATTATATCATACCTCGGGGGCCGTACAATTGCATTTTAACTCCGCCCACAAAGTACGTCCTAAAGCTATTACTGGTGTCAGGACGTAATCCTTCATTGCACGGACCTCAGCGTTTAGAAGTGAACCCTACGTGCACGTGCTCACAGAGGAAGAAACTAATAGGCCGACAGCCATCAAAATACAGCTGCTCACCCAAGCATTGCGGGCCCCGGGAATCGGAGAAGATAAATGGTCATCAAGGGTGGTACACGGCCTGTAGGCCTAAGGTTCCCCCACCCCTGTTCTAAAGTAATAACATAACAATGAGACCAATAATAAGGGGCCATCGTACCAATTTAGTGCTGCAGCCCACCTCAGTTTGGCCTGCACAGAGGTGCTCCCAGCTAGAGAGCCAACCGCCATGAGGGCACAGCTGGGAAACCAGTGAATGAAGGCAGGTAACAACGCTCGAAAATGGAGACAGGGTCAGTTCAAGTCTTTCCATCAGCTCCAGACAATGAAAACACCTACAATACCCATGTAGTAATGCCTGATCCACAGGTGGAGTGCAGCACAGACTATGTGCACACCGCAGGACTGAAGGCCGGGCTCTCCTTGAGCGGATGCCACGTGGCGGTGTCTGATCAAGTGATGCACACAAAGCTGCGCACTTGTTACACATCCACAGTAATTAGCACAATATTACTGCCCCCCGTGCCCACACCTGAACAATGGAGGTAATGGGACCTACTCGAAACCAGGACACAGCAAATAGAGGTTTCAGATCCGGCAGACTCAGCCTGACCATACATTATATGTGCATGCTTCTAATATCCCAATATTGCTGGGTGGCATCTGCCAAGGTGACCCTCAGAGAAGGAAGAAAAGATTTAGAAAAAGTGCAAGTGGTGCACCCACCAGCAATGTGACACTGCTACTCTGCATCATTGAGGGTCCACAGATTCAGATCACACGTATCAGGCATGTATCAACCCGCAGGAGTGTCCTGTAGCTTTAGTCAAGACTTCAAATAGAAAGTCTACAGGAGATCTTATATGGAACCAAACTCAAGGATCCTGGCTCAGGGAGAGCGTGCCCGCTGACCTATGAAAAGGGGTGAAGGGTCACGCTGAAGAACAGAAAGCACCAAATCTAAGGAGAACCATCGTGTGGACAGAGGGGCAGCCTCAGAGCTGTAATCACTGGCAGCACTGCTGGGGGAAGTAGGGGTAGCCTCGGAGCTGTAATCACAGGCAGCATTGCTGGGGGAGACAGGGGCAGCCTCAGAGCTGTAATCACAGGCAGCATTGCTGGGGGAGGCAGGGGCAGCCTCAGAGCTGTAATCACTGGCAGCACTGCTGGGGGAAGTAGGGGTAGCCTCAGAGCTGTAATCACAGGCAACATTGCTGGGGGAGACAGGGGCGGCCTCAGAGCTGTAATCACAGGCGGCACTGCTGGGGGAGGCAGGGGCAGCCTCAGAGCTGTAATCACTGGCAGCACTGCTGGAGGAAGTAGGGGCAGCCTCAGCGCTGTAATCACTGGCAGCACTGCTGGGGGAAGTAGGGGTAGCCTCAGAGCTGTAATCACTGGCAGCACTGCTGGGGGAGGCAGGGGCAGCCTCAGAGCTGTAATCACAGGCAGCATTGCTGGGGGGAGACAGGGGTAGCCTCAGAGCTGTAATCACAGGCAGCATTGCTGGGGGAGACAGGGGCAGCCTGAGAGCTGTAATCACAGGCGGCACTGCTGGGGGAGGCAGGGGCAGCCTCAGAGCTGTAATCACTGGCAGCACTGCTGGAGGAAGTAGGGGCAGCCTCAGCGCTGTAATCACTGGCAGCACTGCTGGGGGAAGTAGGGGTAGCCTCAGAGCTGTAATGACTGGCAGCATTGCTGGGGGAGGCAGGGGCAGCCTCAGAGCTGTAATCACAGGCAGCATTGCTGGGGGAGACAGGGGTAGCCTCAGAGCTGTAATCACAGGCAGCACTGCTGGGGGAAGTAGGGGCAGCCTCAGAGCTGTAATCACAGGCAGCATTGCTGGGGGAGACAGGGGCAGCCTCAGAGCTGTAATCACAGGCAGCATTGCTGGGGGAGACAGGGGCAGCCTCAGAGCTGTAATCACTGGCAGCACTGCTGGGGGAAGTAGGGGTAGCCTCAGAGCTGTAATCACAGGCAGCATTGCTGGGGGAGACAGGGGCAGCCTCAGAGCTGTAATCACTGGCAGCACTGCTGGGGGAGGTAGGGGCAGCCTCAGAGCTGTAATCACTGGCAGCACTGCTGGGGGAGGCAGGGGCAGCCTCAGAGCTGTAATCACTGGCAGCACTGCTGGGGGAGGTAGGGGCAGCCTCAGAGCTGTAATCACTGGCAGCACTGCTGGGGGAGGCAGGGGCAGCCTCAGAGCTGTAATCACTGGCAGCGCTGCTGGGGGAGGCAGGGGCAGCCTCAGAGCTGTAATCACTGGCAGCACTGCTGGGGGAAGCAGGGGCAGCCTCAGAGCTGTAATCACAGGCGGCACTGCTGGGGGAAGTAGGGGTAGCCTCAGAGCTGTAATCACTGGCAGCACTGCTGGGGGAGGCAGGGGCAGCCTCAGAGCTGTAATCACTGGCAGCACTACTGGGGGAGGCAGGGGCAGCCTCAGAGCTGTAATTACTGGCAGCACTGCTGGGGGAGGCAGGGGCAGCCTCAGAGCTGTAATTACTGGCAGCACTGCTGGGGGAGGCAGAGGCAGCCTCAGAGCTGTAATTACTGGCAGCACTGCTGGGGGAGGCAGAGGCAGCCTCAGAGCTGTAATTACTGGCAGCACTGCTGGGGGAGGCAGAGGCAGCCTCAGAGCTGTAATTACTGGCAGCACTGCTGGGGGAGGCAGAGGCAGCCTCAGAGCTGTAATCACTGGCAGCACTGCTGGGGGAAGCAGGGGCAGCCTCAGAGCTGTAATCACAGGCGGCACTGCTGGGGGAGGTAGGGGCAGCCTCAGAGCTGTAATCACAGGTGGCACTGCTGGGGGAGGCAGGGGCAGCCTCAGAGCTGTAATCACAGGCGGCACTGCTGGGGGAGGAAGGGGCAGCCTCAGAGCTGTAATCACAGGCGGCACTGCTGGGGGAGGCAGGGGCAGCCTCAGAGCTGTAATCACAGGCGGCACTGCTGGGGGAGGCAGGGGCAGCCTCAGAGCTGTAATCACTGCTGGGGGAAGCAGGGGCAGCCTCAGGGTATGTGCACACTTTGCGGTTTCTCCTGCGTTTCCGCAGCGGTTTTGGCTCTGCAGAAACGCAGCAGATTCTGCTGCGTTGTACAGTACCTTTATTTCCTATGGAAATAAAAAAGCTGTGCACATGCTGCGTTTTTTTCCGCGCGACTTTGCTGCGGTTTTCAAAACGCAGCATGTCAATTGTTTGGTGCAGAAACGCTGCAGTTTTACACCTCATCCATTATGAGGTGTAAAACCGCAGGGCAAAACTGCAGATAAACCGCAGGACTTTGTCCTGCGGATTTACCTGCGGTTTTCTCTACAAAATCCGCAGAGCCAAAAAAACTGTGTGTGCACATACCCTCAGAGCTGTAATCACTGGCAGCACTGCTGGGGGAGGCAGGGGCAGCCTCAGAGCTGTAATCACTGGCAGCACTGCTGGGGGAGGCAGGGGCAGCCTCAGAGCTGTAATCACTGGCAGCACTGCTGGGGGAGGCAGGGGAAGCCTCAGAGCTGTAATCACTGGCAGCACTGCTGGGGGAGGCAGGGGCAGCCTCAGAGCTGTAATCATAGGCAGCACTGCTGGGGGAAGCAGGGGCAGCCTCAGAGCTGTAATCACAGGCAGCACTGCTGGGGGAGGCAGTGGCAGCCTCAGAGCTGTAATCACTGGCAGCACTGCTGGGGGAGGCAGTGGCAGCCTCAGAGCTGTGATCACTGGCAGCACTGCTGGGGGAGGCAGGGGCAGCCTCAGAGCTGTGATCACTGGCAGCACTGCTGGGGGAGGCAGGGGCAGCCTCAGAGCTGTAATCACTGGCAGCACTGCTGGGGGAGGCAGGGGCAGCCTCAGAGCTGTAATCACTGGCAGCACTGCTGGGGGAGGCAGGGGCAGCCTCAGAGCTGTAATCACAGGCAGCACTGCTGGGGGAAGCAGGGGCAGCCTCAGAGCTGTAATCACAGGCAGCACTGCTGGGGGAGGCAGTGGCAGCCTCAGAGCTGTAATCACTGGCAGCACTGCTGGGGGAGGCAGGGGCAGCCTCAGAGCTGTGATCACTGGCAGCACTGCTGGGGGAGGCAGGGGCAGCCTCAGAGCTGTGATCACTGGCAGCACTGCTGGGGGAGGCAGGGGCAGCCTCAGAGCTGTAATCACTGGCAGCACTGCTGGGGGAGGCAGGGGCAGCCTCAGAGCTGTAATGACTGGCAGCACTGCTGGGGGAGGCAGGGGCAGCCTCAGAGCTGTAATCACAGGCAGCACTGCTGGGGGAGGCAGGGGCAGCCTCAGAGCTGTAATCACAGGCAGCACTGCTGGGGGAGGCAGGGGCAGCCTCAGAGCTGTAATCACAGGCAGCACTGCTGGGGGAGGCAGGGGCAGCCTCAGAGCTGTAATCACAGGCAACACTGCTGGGGGAGGCAGGGGCAGCCTCAGAGCTGTAATCACTGGCAGCACTGCTGGGGGAGGCAGGGGCAGCCTCAGAGCTGTAATCACTGGCAGCACTGCTGGGGGAGGCAGGGGCAGCCTCAGAGCTGTAATCACAGGCGGCACTGCTGGGGGAGGCAGGGGCAGCCTCAGAGCTGTAATCACAGGCGGCACTGCTGGGGGAGGCAGGGGCAGCCTCAGAGCTGTAATCACAGGCGGCACTGCTGGGGGAAGCAGGGGCAGCCTCAGAGCTGTAATCACTGGCAGCACTGCTGGGGGAGGCAGGGGCAGCCTCAGAGCTGTAATCACAGGCGGCACTGCTGGGGGAGGCAGGGGCAGCCTCAGAGCTGTAATCACTGGCGGCACTGCTGGGGGAGGCAGGGGCAGCCTCAGAGCTGTAATCACTGGCGGCACTGCTGGGGGAGGCAGGGGCAGCCTCAGAGCTGTAATCACTGGCAGCACTGCTGGGGGAGGCAGGGGCAGCCTCAGAGCTGTAATCACTGGCAGCACTGCTGGGGGAGGCAGGGGCAGCCTCAGAGCTGTAATCACAGGCGGCACTGCT
Organism: Dendrobates tinctorius; assembly: GCF_039654945.1. Taxonomy (NCBI): domain Eukaryota; kingdom Metazoa; phylum Chordata; class Amphibia; order Anura; family Dendrobatidae; genus Dendrobates; species Dendrobates tinctorius. The sequence goes on along the minus strand of NW_027361789.1, from coordinate 1,399,497 downwards.
GGGGGAGGCAGGGGCAGCCTCAGAGCTGTAATCACAGGCAGCACTGCTGGGGGAGGCAGGGGCAGCCTCAGAGCTGTAATCACAGGCAGCACTGCTGGGGGAGACAGGGGCAGCCTCAGAGCTGTAATCACAGGCGGCACTGCTGGGGGAGGCAGGGGCAGCCTCAGAGCTGTAATCACAGGCAGCACTGCTGGGGGAGGCAGGGGCAGCCTCAGAGCTGTAATCACAGGCGGCACTGCTGGGGGAGACAGGGGCAGCCTCAGAGCTGTAATCACAGGCGGCACTGCTGGGGGAGGCAGGGGCAGCCTCAGAGCTGTAATCACAGGCAGCACTGCTGGGGGAGGCAGGGGCAGCCTCAGAGCTGTAATCACAGGCAGCACTGCTGGGGGAGACAGGGGCAGCCTCAGAGCTGTAATCACTGGCAGCACTGCTGGGGGAGACAGGGGCAGCCTCAGAGCTGTAATCACAGGCAGCACTGCTGGGGGAGACAGGGGCAGCCTCAGAGCTGTAATCACAGGCGGCACTGCTGGGGGAGACAGGGGCAGCCTCAGAGGTGTAATCACAGGCGGCACTGCTGGGGGAGACAGGGGCAGCCTCAGAGCTGTAATCACAGGCGGCACTGCTGGGGGAGGCAGGGGCAGCCTCAGAGCTGTAATCACAGGCGGCACTGCTGGGGGAGACAGGGGCAGCCTCAGAGCTGTAATCACAGGCGGCACTGCTGGGGGAGGCAGGGGCAGCCTCAGAGCTGTAATCACAGGCGGCACTGCTGGGGGAGACAGGGGCAGCCTCAGAGCTGTAATCACAGGCAGCACTGCTGGGGGAGACAGGGGCAGCCTCAGAGGTGTAATCACAGGCGGCACTGCTGGGGGAGGCAGGGGCAGCCTCAGAGCTGTAATCACAGGCAGCACTGCTGGGGGAGACAGGGGCAGCCTCAGAGCTGTAATCACAGGCAGCACTGCTGGGGGAGACAGGGGCAGCCTCAGAGCTGTAATCACAGGCGGCACTGCTGGGGGAGGCAGGGGCAGCCTCAGTGCTGTAATCACAGGCAGCACTGCTGGGGGAGACAGGGGCAGCCTCAGAGCTGTAATCACAGGCGGCACTGCTGGGGGAGGCAGGGGCAGCCTCAGAGCTGTAATCACAGGCAACACTGCTGGGGGAGACAGGGGCAGCCTCAGAGCTGTAATCACAGGTGGCACTGCTGGGGGAGACAGGGGCAGCCTCAGAGCTGTAATCACAGGCAACACTGCTGGGGGAGACAGGGGCAGCCTCAGAGCTGTAATCACAGGCGGCACTGCTGGGGGAGGCAGGGGCAGCCTCAGAGCTGTAATCACAGGCAGCACTGCTGGGGGAGACAGGGGCAGCCTCAGAGCTGTAATCACTGGCAGCACTGCTGGGGGAGACAGGGGCAGCCTCAGAGCTGTAATCACAGGCAGCACTGCTGGGGGAGACAGGGGCAGCCTCAGAGGTGTAATCACAGGCGGCACTGCTGGGGGAGACAGGGGCAGCCTCAGAGCTGTAATCACAGGCGGCACTGCTGGGGGAGGCAGGGGCAGCCTCAGAGCTGTAATCACAGGCGGCACTGCTGGGGGAGACAGGGGCAGCCTCAGAGCTGTAATCACAGGCGGCACTGCTGGGGGAGGCAGGGGCAGCCTCAGAGCTGTAATCACAGGCGGCACTGCTGGGGGAGACAGGGGCAGCCTCAGAGCTGTAATCACAGGCGGCACTGCTGGGGGAGGCAGGGGCAGCCTCAGAGCTGTAATCACAGGCAGCACTGCTGGGGGAGACAGGGGCAGCCTCAGAGCTGTAATCACAGGCAGCACTGCTGGGGGAGACAGGGGCAGCCTCAGAGCTGTAATCACAGGCGGCACTGCTGGGGGAGGCAGGGGCAGCCTCAGTGCTGTAATCACAGGCAGCACTGCTGGGGGAGACAGGGGCAGCCTCAGTGCTGTAATCACAGGCAGCACTGCTGGGGGAGACAGGGGCAGCCTCAGAGCTGTAATCACAGGCGGCACTGCTGGGGGAGGCAGGGGCAGCCTCAGAGCTGTAATCACAGGCAACACTGCTGGGGGAGACAGGGGCAGCCTCAGAGCTGTAATCACAGGTGGCACTGCTGGGGGAGACAGGGGCAGCCTCAGAGCTGTAATCACAGGTGGCACTGCTGGGGGAGACAGGGGCAGCCTCAGAGCTGTAATCACAGGCAACACTGCTGGGGGAGACAGGGGCAGCCTCAGAGCTGTAATCACAGGTGGCACTGCTGGGGGAGGCAGGGGCAGCCTCAGAGCTGTAATCACAGGCAGCACTGCTGGGGGAGACAGGGGCAGCCTCAGAGCTGTAATCACTGGCAGCACTGCTGGGGGAGACAGGGGCAGCCTCAGAGCTGTAATCACAGGCAGCACTGCTGGGGGAGACAGGGGCAGCCTCAGAGCTGTAATCACAGGTGGCACTGCTGGGGGAGACAGGGGCAGCCTCAGAGGTGTAATCACAGGCGGCACTGCTGGGGGAGACAGGGGCAGCCTCAGAGCTGTAATCACAGGCAGCACTGCTAGGGGAGGCAGGGGCAGCCTCAGAGCTGTAATCACAGGCGGCACTGCTGGGGGAGACAGGGGCAGCCTCAGAGCTGTAATCACAGGCGGCACTGCTGTGGGAGGCAGGGGCAGCCTCAGAGCTGTAATCACAGGCGGCACTGCTGGGGGAGACAGGGGCAGCCTCAGAGCTGTAATCACAGGCGGCACTGCTGGGGGAGACAGGGGCAGCCTCAGAGGTGTAATCACAGGCGGCACTGCTGGGGGAGGCAGGGGCAGCCTCAGAGCTGTAATCACAGGCAGCACTGCTGGGGGAGACAGGGGCAGCCTCAGAGCTGTAATCACAGGCGGCACTGCTGGGGGAGGCAGGGGCAGCCTCAGAGCTGTAATCACAGGCAGCACTGCTGGGGGAGGCAGGGGCAGCCTCAGAGCTGTAATCACAGGCAGCACTGCTGGGGGAGACAGGGGCAGCCTCAGAGCTGTAATCACAGGCGGCACTGCTGGGGGAGGCAGGGGCAGCCTCAGAGCTGTAATCACAGGCGGCACCGCTGGGGGAGACAGGGGCAGCCTCAGAGGTGTAATCACAGGCGGCACTGCTGGGGGAGACAGGGGCAGCCTCAGAGCTGTAATCACAGGCAGCACTGCTAGGGGAGGCAGGGGCAGCCTCAGAGCTGTAATCACAGGCGGCACTGCTGGGGGAGACAGGGGCAGCCTCAGAGCTGTAATCACAGGCGGCACTGCTGTGGGAGGCAGGGGCAGCCTCAGAGCTGTAATCACAGGCGGCACTGCTGGGGGAGACAGGGGCAGCCTCAGAGCTGTAATCACAGGCAGCACTGCTGGGGGAGACAGGGGCAGCCTCAGAGGTGTAATCACAGGCGGCACTGCTGGGGGAGGCAGGGGCAGCCTCAGAGCTGTAATCACAGGCAGCACTGCTGGGGGAGACAGGGGCAGCCTCAGAGCTGTAATCACAGGCGGCACTGCTGGGGGAGGCAGGGGCAGCCTCAGAGCTGTAATCACAGGCAGCACTGCTGGGGGAGGCAGGGGCAGCCTCAGAGCTGTAATCACAGGCAGCACTGCTGGGGGAGACAGGGGCAGCCTCAGAGCTGTAATCACAGGCGGCACTGCTGGGGGAGGCAGGGGCAGCCTCAGAGCTGTAATCACAGGCGGCACTGCTGGGGGAGGCAGGGGCAGCCTCAGAGCTGTAATCACAGGCGGCACTGCTGGGGGAGGCAGGGGCAGCCTCAGAGCTGTAATCACAGGCAACACTGCTGGGGCCGGGGACTCGCGTAGTTCTCTCACCCGGGTGTGCCGCTTCTCCGGCCCTGCAGGCGGCGGTGATGATCTTCTTCCCGGGGCTCTGCTCTCAGCTGCAGCCCCCTTCCTGGCACCGGCCGCGGCCTCTCCGCAACTCTTTACTCCACTTCCCACAAGCGGCCAGGACGAGGCCGAAACTTTCTAGAGCCACGGAGGAAACACCCTTCCTCCCGGAGAGCAGTGGGCAGGGACGCGCTCCTCCTCCCGCTCCCGGCACAGCCCCCTCCTCCAGCACTGTGCTGCCACCTCCCCCCGTCCGCTAGGGCGGGGCCCCTGCCTGCAAGTCCCCCGGTGCTGCTTGTAGCGGTAGTCGTCCATATGTGAATGTCAGTGGCCCCCACTGTCTGTATCACACGGAACATAGGATGCACCAGGCGGCGATGCCCATGTAAGTGTCCCCAATATCCCTCTGGTGAAGATCGCCAGGACATTCCCACCACCAACTTCGTAGGACGCGACATTGTGAGATCGGGGACATTTAATCGGTTACAATAAGGAACCGATGAGTGATCCGGAGACGTCTACATCACAGCCGGTCATACAGCGGCGCAGCGCCATGGCTGACACTTCATGTCCAAAGAACGGGCACGTACGGGGTCACGGCGACATCTGAATGCAGCCCAAATAACGGGCACGTACGGGGTCACGGCGACATATGAATGCAGCCCAAAGAACGGGCACGTACGGGGTCATGGCGACAAGTCAGTGCAGCCCAAAGAACGGGCGCGTACGGGGTCACGGTGACAAGTCAGTGCAGCCCAAATAACGGGCACGTACGGGGTCACGGCGACATCTGAATGCAGCCCAAATAACGGGCACGTACGGGGTCATGGCGACAAGTCAGTGCAGCCCAAAGAACGGGCACGTACGGGGTCACGGCGACATATGAATGCAGCCCAAATAACGGGCACGTACGGGGTCACGGCGACATATGAATGCAGCCCAAATAACGGGCACGTACGGGGTCACGGCGACATATGAATGCAGCCCAAATAACGGGCACGTACGGGGTCATGGCGACAAGTCAGTGCAGCCCAAAGAACGGGCACGTACGGAGTCATGGCGACAAGTCAGTGCAGCCCAAAGAAGGGGCACGTACGGGGTCATGGCGACAAGTCAGTGCAGCCCAAAGAACGGGCACGTACGGGGTCATGGCGACAAGTCAGTGCAGCCCAAAGAACGGGCACGTACGGGGTCACGGCGACATATGAATGCAGCCCAAAGAACGGGCACGTACGGGGTCATGGCGACAAGTCAGTGCAGCCCAAAGATCGGGCACGTACGGGGTCACAGCGACAAGTGAGTGCAGCCCAAATAACGGGCACGTACGGGGTCACAGCGACATATGAATGCAGCCCAAATAACGGGCACGTACGGGGTCACGGCGACATATGAATGCAGCCCAAAGAACGGGCACGTACGGGGTCACGGCGACATATGAATGCAGCCCAAATAACGGGCACGTACGGGGTCACGGCGACATATGAATGCAGCCCAAATAACGGGCACGTACGGGGTCACGGCGACATATGAATGCAGCCCAAAGAACGGGCACGTACGGGGTCACGGCGACATATGAATGCAGCCCAAAGAACGGGCACGGCGACATATGAATGCAGCCCAAATAATGGGCACGTACGAGGTCATGGCGACAAGTCAGTGCAGCCCAAAGAACGGGCACGTACGGGGTCACGGCGACATATGAGTGCAGCCCAAATAACGGGCACGTACGGGGTCACGGCAACATATGAATGCAGCCCAAATAACGGGCACATACGGGGTCACGGCGACATATGAATGCAGCCCAAATAACGGGCACGTACAGGGTCACGGCGACATATGAATGCAGCCCAAATAACGGGCACGTACGGGGTCATGGCGACAAGTCAGTGCAGCCCAAAGAACGGGCACGTACGGGGTCACGGCGACATATGAATGCAGCCCAAAGAACGGGCACGTACGGGGTCACGGCAACATATGAATGCAGCCCAAATAACGGGCACATACGGGGTCACGGCGACATATGAATGCAGCCCAAATAACGGGCACGTACAGGGTCACGGCGACATATGAATGCAGCCCAAATAACGGGCACGTACGGGGTCATGGCGACAAGTCAGTGCAGCCCAAAGAACGGGCACGTACGGGGTCACGGCGACATATGAATGCAGCCCAAATAACGGGCACGTACGGGGTCACGGCGACATATGAATGCAGCCCAAATAACGGGCACGTACGGGGTCATGGCGACAAGTCAGTGCAGCCCAAAGAACGGGCACGTACGGGGTCACGGCGACATACAGTGGGGCAAAAAAGTATATTGGTCAGTCAGCAATAGTGCAAGTTCCACCACTTAAAAAGATGAGAGGCGTCTGTAATTTACATCATAGGTAGACCTCAACTATGGGAGACAAACTGAGAAAAAAAAATCCAGAAAATCACATTGTCTGGTTTTTTTTCATTTTATTTGCATATTATGGTGGAAAATAAGTATTTGGTCAGAAACAAAATTTCATCTCAATACTTTGTGATATATCCTTTGTTGGCAATGACAGAGGTCAAACGTTTTCTGTAAGTCTTCACAAGGTTGCCACACACTGTTGTTGGTATGTTGGCCCATTCCTCCATGCAGATCTCCTCTAGAGCAGTGATGTTTTTGGCTTTTCGCTTGGCAACATGGACTTTCAACTCCCTCCAAAGGTTTTCTATAGGGTTGAGATCTGGAGACTGGCTAGGCCACTCCAGGACCTTGAAATGCTTCTTACGAAGCCACTCCTTCGTTGCCCTGGCGGTGTGCTTTGGATCATTGTCATGTTGAAAGACCCAGCCACGTTTCATATTCAATGCCCTTGCTGATGGAAGGAGGTTTGCACTCAAAATCTCACGATACATGGCCCCATTCATTCTTTCATGTACCCGGATCAGTCGTCCTGGCCCCTTTGCAGAGAAACAGCCCCAAAGCATGATGTTTCCACCACCATGCTTTACAGTAGGTATGGTGTTTGATGGATGCAACTCAGTATTCTTTTTCCTCCAAACACGACAAGTTGTGTTTCTACCAAACAGTTCCAGTTTGATTTCATCAGACCATAGGACATTCTCCCAAAACTCCTCTGGATCATCCAAATGCTCTCTAGCAAACTTCAGACGGGCCCGGACATGTACAGGCTTAAGCAGTGGGACACGTCTGGCACTGCAGGATCTGAGTCCATGGTGGCGTAGTGTGTTACTTATGGTAGGCCTTGTTACATTGGTCCCAGCTCTCTGCAGTTCATTCACTAGGTCCCCCCGTGTGGTTCTGGGATTTTTGCTCACCGTTCTTGTGATCATTCTGACCCCACGGGGTGGGATTTTGCGTGGAGCACCAGATCGAGGGAGATTATCAGTGGTCTTGTATGTCTTCCATTTTCTAATTATTGCTCCCACAGTTGATTTCTTCACTCCAAGCTGGTTGGCTATTGCAGATTCAGTCTTCCCAGCCTGGTGCAGGGCTACAATTTTGTTTCTGGTGTCCTTTGACAGCTCTTTGGTCTTCACCATAGTGGAGTTTGGAGTCAGACTGTTTGAGGGTGTGCACAGGTGTCTTTTTATACTGATAACAAGTTTAAACAGGTGCCATTACTACAGGTAATGAGTGGAGGAAAGAGGAGACTCTTAAAGAAGAAGTTACAGGTCTGTGAGAGCCAGAAATCTTGATTGCTTGTTTCTGACCAAATACTTATTTTCCACCATAATATGCAAATAATATGAAAAAAAAACAGACAATGTGATTTTCTGGATTTTTTTTTCTCAGTTTGTCTCCCATAGTTGAGGTCTATCTATGATGTAAATTACAGACGCCTCTCATCTTTTTAAGTGGTGGAACTTGCACTATTGCTGACTGACTAAATACTTTTTTGCCCCACTGTATGAATGCAGCCCAAATAACTAACGGGCACGTACGGGGTCACAGCGACAAGTGAGTGCAGCCCAAATAACGGGCACGTACGGGGTCACAGCGACATATGAATGCAGCCCAAAGAACGGGCACGTACGGGGTCACGGCGACATATGAATGCAGCCCAAATAACGGGCACGTACGGGGTCACGGCGACATATGAATGCAGCCCAAATAACGGGCACGTACGGGGTCACGGCGACATATGAATGCAGCCCAAATAACGGGCACATATGGGGTCACGGCGACATATGAATGCAGCCCAAATAACGGGCACGTACGGGGTCACGGCGACATATGAATGCAGCCCAAAGAACGGGCACGGCGACATATGAATGCAGCCCAAATAATGGGCACGTACGAGGTCATGGCGACAAGTCAGTGCAGCCCAAAGAACGGGCACGTACGGGGTCACGGCGACATATGAGTGCAGCCCAAATAACGGGCACGTACGGGGTCACGGCAACATATGAATGCAGCCCAAATAACGGGCACATACGGGGTCACGGCGACATATGAATGCAGCCCAAATAACGGGCACGTACAGGGTCACGGCGACATATGAATGCAGCCCAAATAACGGGCACGTACGGGGTCATGGCGACAAGTCAGTGCAGCCCAAAGAACGGGCACGTACGGGGTCACGGCGACATATGACTGCAGCCCAAAGAACGGGCACGTACGCGGTCACGGCAACATATGAATGCAGCCCAAATAACGGGCACATACGGGGTCACGGCGACATATGAATGCAGCCCAAATAACGGGCACGTACAGGGTCACGGCGACATATGAATGCAGCCCAAATAACGGGCACGTACGGGGTCATGGCGACAAGTCAGTGCAGCCCAAAGAACGGGCACGTACGGGGTCATGGCGACAAGTCAGTGCAGCCCAAAGAACGGGCACGTACGGGGTCACGGCGACATATGAGTGCAGCCCAAATAACGGGCACGTACGGGGTCACGGCGACAAGTCAGTGCAGCCCAAAGAACGGGCACGTACGGGGTCACGGCGACAAGTGAGGGCAGTCCAAAGAACGGGCACGTACGGGGTCACGGCGACAAGTCAGTGCAGCCCAAAGAACGGGCACGTACGGGGTCACGGCGACATATGAATGCAGCCCAAATAACGGGCACGTACGGGGTCACGGCGACATATGAATGCAGCCCAAATAACGGGCACGTACAGGGTCACGGCGACAAGTCAGTGCAGTCCAAAGAACGGGCACGTACGGGGTCACGGCGACAAGTGAGTGCAGCCCCAATAATGGGCACATACGGGGTCACGGCGACATATGAATGCAGCCCAAATAATGGGCACGTACGGGGTCATGGCGACAAGTTAGTGCAGTCCAAAGAACGGGCACGTACGGGGTCACGACGACAAGTGAGTGCAGCCCAAATAACGGGCACGTACGGGGTCACGGCGACATATGAATGCAGCCCCAATAATGGGCACGTACGGGGTCACGGCGACATATGAATGCAGCCCAAATAATGGGCACGTACGGGGTCACGGCGACAAGTTAGTGCAGTCCAAAGAACGGGCACGTACGGGGTCACGACGACAAGTGAGTGCAGCCCAAATAATGGGCACGTACGGGGTCACGGCGACATATGAATGCAGCCCAAATAACGGGCACGTACGGGGTCATGGCGGCAAGTCAGTGCAGCCCAAAGAACGGGCACGTACGGGGTCACGGCGACATATGAATGCAGCCCAAATAACGGGCACGTACGGGGTCACGGCGACATATGAATGCAGCCCAAATAACGGGCACGTACGGGGTCATGGCGACAAGTCAGTGCAGCCCAAAGAACGGGCACGTACGGGGTCACGGCGACATATGAATGCAGCCCAAATAACTAACGGGCACGTACGGGTTCACGGCGACAAGTCAGTGCAGCCCAAAGAACAGGCACGTACGGGGTCACGGCGACATATGAATGCAGCCCAATTAACGGGCACGTACGGGGTCACGGCGACATATGAATGCAGCCCAAATAATGGGCACGTACGGGGTCATGGCGACAAGTAAGTGCAGCCCAAAGAACGGGCACGTACGGGGTCACGGCAACATATGAATGCAGCCCAAATAACGGGCACGTACGGGGTCACGGCGACATATGAATGCAGCCCAAATAACGGGCACGTACGGGGTCACGGCGACATATGAATGCAGCCCAAATAACGGGCACGTACGGGGTCATGGCGACAACAAAGAACGGGCACGTACGGGGTCACGGCGACATACAGTGGGGCAAAAAAGTATTTAGTCAGTCAGCAATAGTGCAAGTTCCACCACTTAAAAAGATGAGAGGCGTCTGTAATTTACATCATAGGTAGACCTCAACTATGGGAGACAAACTGAGAAAAAAAAATCCAGAAAATCACATTGTCTGGTTTTTTTTTCATTTTATTTGCATATTATGGTGGAAAATAAGTATTTGGTCAGAAACAAAATTTCATCTCAATACTTTGTGATATATCCTTTGTTGGCAATGACAGAGGTCAAACGTTTTCTGTAAGTCTTCACAAGGTTGCCACACACTGTTGTTGGTATGTTGGCCCATTCCTCCATGCAGATCTCCTCTAGAGCAGTGATGTTTTTGGCTTTTCGCTTGGCAACACGGACTTTCAACTCCCTCCAAAGGTTTTCTATAGGGTTGAGATCTGGAGACTGGCTAGGCCACTCCAGGACCTTGAAATGCTTCTTACGAAGCCACTCCTTTGTTGCCCTGGCGGTGTGCTTTGGATCATTGTCATGTTGAAAGACCCAGCCACGTTTCATATTCAATGCCCTTGCTGATGGAAGGAGGTTTGCACTCAAAATCTCACGATACATGGCCCCATTCATTCTTTCATGTACCCGGATCAGTCGTCCTGGCCCCTTTGCAGAGAAACAGCCCCAAAGCATGATGTTTCCACCACCATGCTTTACAGTAGGTATGGTGTTTTATGGATGCAACTCAGTATTCTTTTTCCTCCAAACACGACAAGTTGTGTTTCTACCAAACAGTTCCAGTTTGGTTTCATCAGACCATAGGACATTCTCCCAAAACTCCTCTGGATCATCCAAATGCTCTCTAGCAAACTTCAGACGGGCCCGGACATGTACAGGCTTAACCCCTTCACCCCCAAGGGTGGTTTGCACGTTCATGACCGGGCCAATTTTTACAATTCTGACCACTGTGCCTTTATGAGGTCATAACTCTCGAACGCTTCCATGGATCCCGGTGATTCTGACATTGTTTTCTCGTGACATATTGTACTTCATGTTAGTGGTAAAATTTCATTCAAATAACTTGCGTTTATTTGTGAGAAAAACGGAAATTTGGCGAAAATTTTGAAAATTTCGCAATTTTCCAACTTTGAATTTTTATGCCCTTAAATCACAGAGATACGGCACACAAAAAACTTGATAACTAACATTTCCCACATGTTTACTTTACATCAGCACAATTTTGGAACCAAAATTTTTTTTTGTTAGGAAGTTATAAGGGTTAAAAGTTGACCAGCGATTTCTCATTTTTACACCACCATTTTATTTTTAGGACCACATCACATTTGAAGCCACTTTGAGGGGTCTATATGATAGAAAATACACAAAAGTGACACCATTCTAAAAACTGCACCCCTTAAGGTGCTCAAAACCACATTCAAGAAGTTTATTAACCCTTTAGGTGCGTCACAGGAATTTTTTTGAATATTTAAAAAAAAATGAACATCTAACTTTTTTTCATAAAAAAAATACTTCAGGTTCAATTTTTTTTATTTTACCAAGGGTAACAGGAGAAATTGAACTGCAAAAGTTATTGTGCAATTTGTCCTGAGTACGCAGATACCTGATATGTGGGGGGGAACGACTGTTTCGGCGCATGGCAGAGCTCAGAATGGAAGGAGCGCCGTTTGACTTTTTCAATGCAAAATTGGCTGGAATTCAGATTGGACGCCATGTCACGTTTGGAGAGTCCCTGATGTACCTAAACAGTGGAAACCCCCTACAAGTGACCCCATTTTGGAAACTAGACCCCCCAAGGAACTTATCTAGATATGTGGTGAGAACTTTGAACCCACAAGGGCTTTACAGAAGTTTATAACGTACAGCGGTACAATTAAAAAATCATATTTTTTCCACAAAAATGATCTTTTCACCCCAATTTTTATTTTCCCAAGGGTAACAGGACCCTAAAAGTTATTGTGCAATTTGTCCTGAGTACGCTGATACCCCACATGTGGGGGTAAACCACTATTTGGGCGCATGGCAGAGCTCGGAAGGGAAGCAGCGCCATTTGACGTTTTTGGCTGGAATTGAGATCGGACACCATGTCGCGTTTGGAAAACCCCTGATGTACCAAAACAGTGGAAACCCCCCACAAATGACACCATTTTGGAAACTAGACACCCTAAGGAACTTATCTAGATGTGTGGTGAGAACTTTGAACCCCCATGGGCTTCACAGAAGTTTATAACATAAAGCCATACAATTAAAAAATCATATTTTTTCCACAAAAATGATCTTTTCACCCTCAATTCTTATTTTTCCAAGGGTAACAGGACCCTAAAAGTTATTGTGCAATTTGTCCTGAGTACGCTGATACCCCACATGTGGGGGTAAACCACTATTTGGGCACATGGCAGAGCTCGGAAGGGAAGCAGCGCCATTTGACGTTTTTGGCTGGAATTGAGATCGGACACCATGTCGCGTTTGGAAAACCCCTGATGTACCAAAACAGTGGAAACCCCCCACAAATGACACCATTTTGGAAACTAGACACCCTAAGGAACTTATCTAGATGTGTGGTGAGAACTTTGAACCCCCATGGGCTTCACAGAAGTTTATAACATAAAGCCATACAATTAAAAAATCATATTTTTTCCACAAAAATGATCTTTTCACCCTCAATTCTTATTTTTCCAAGGGTAACAGGACCCTAAAAGTTATTGTGCAATTTGTCCTGAGTACGCTGATACCCCACATGTGGGGGTAAACCACTATTTGGGGGCATGGCAGAGCTCGGAAGGGAAGCAGCGCCATTTGACGTTTTTGGCTGGAATTGAGATCGGACACCATGTCGCGTTTGCAAAACTCCTGATGTACCAAAACAGTGGAACCCCCCACAAATGACACCATTTTGGAAACTAGACCCCCTAAGGAACTTATCTAGATGTGTGGTGAGCACTTTGACCCCCCCAGTGCTTCACAGAAGTTTACAACGCCCGGGCGTGAAAATAAAAAATTCATATTTTTTCCACAAACATGATCTTTTAGTCACCATTTTTTTATTTTCCCAAGGGTACCAGGAGAAATTGGACCCCAAAAGTTGTTGTCCAATTTGTCCTGAGTATGCTGATACCCCATATGTGGGAGAAAACTACTGTATGGGCACACGTCGGGGCTCGGAAGGGAAGTAGTGACGTTTTGGAATGCAGACTTTGATGGAATGGTCTGCGGGTGTCATGTTGCCTTTGGAGAGCCCCTAATGTACCTAAACAGTGGAAACCCCCCACAAATGACACCATTTTGTAAACTAGACCCCCCAAGGAACTTATCTAGATGTGTGGTGAGCACTTTGACCCCCCCAGTGCTTCACAGAAGTTTACAACGCCCGGGCGTGAAAATAAAAAATTCGTATTTTTTCCACAAACATGATCTTTTAGTCACCATTTTTTTATTTTCCCAAGGGTACCAGGAGAAATTGGACCCCAAAAGTTGTTGTCCAATTTGTCCTGAGTATGCTGATACCCCATATGTGGGAGAAAACTACTGTATGGGCACACGTCGGGGCTCGGAAGGGAAGTAGTGACGTTTTGGAATGCAGACTTTGATGGAATGGTCTGCGGGTGTCATATTGCCTTTGGAGAGCCCCTAATGTACCTAAACAGTGGAAACCCCCCACAAATGACACCATTTTGTAAACTAGACCCCCCAAGGAACTTATCTAGATGTGTGGTGAGCACTTTGACCCCCCCAGTGCTTCACAGAAGTTTACAACGCCCGGGCGTGAAAATAAAAAATTCGTATTTTTTCCACAAACATGATCTTTTAGTCACCATTTTTTTATTTTCCCAAGGGTACCAGGATAAATTGGACCCCAAAAGTTGTTTTCCAATTTGTCCTGAGTACGCTGCTACCCCATATGTGGGAGAAAACTACTGTATGGGCACACGTCAGGGCTCGGAAGGGAAGTAGTGACGTTTTGGAATGCAGACTTTGATGGAATGGTCTGCGGGTGTCATGTTGCCTTTGGAGAGCCCCTAATGTACCTAAACAGTGGAAACCCCCCACAAATGACACCATTTTGTAAACTAGACCCCCCCAAGGAACTTATCTAGATGTGTGGTGAGCACTTTGACCCCCCCAGTGCTTCACAGAAGTTTACAACGCCCGGGCGTGAAAATAAAAAATTCGTATTTTTTCCACAAACATGATCTTTTAGTCACCATTTTTTTTATTTTCCCAAGGGTACCAGGAGAAATTGGACCCCAAAAGTTGTTGTCCAATTTGTCCTGAGTACGCTGACACCCCATATGTGGGAGAAAACTACTGTATGGACACACGTCGGGGCTCGGAAGGGAAGCAGTGACGTTTTGGAATGCAGACTTTGATGGAATGGTCTGCGGGTGTCATGTGCGTTTGGAGAGCCCCTGATGTACCTAAACTATTGAAACTCCCCACAAGTGACCCCATTTTGGACACTAGACCCCCCACGGAACTTATCTAGCTGTGTGGTGAGCACTTTGAACCCCCAAGTGCTTCACAGAAGTTTATAACACTCGGACGTGAAAATAAAAAAATCATTTTTTTCCACAAAAATGATATTTTTGCCCCCAATTTTTTATTTTCCTAAGGGTAACAGGAGAAATTGGACCCCAAAAATTGTTTTGCAATTTGTCCTGAGTAGGCTGATACCCTACATGAGGGGGTAAAACACTGTTTGGGCGCATAGCAGAGCTTGGAAGGGAAGGAGCACCATTTGACTTTTTCAACTCAGAATTGGCTGGAATTGAGATCAGACGCCATGTTGCATTTGGAGAGCCCCTGATGTGCCCAAACAGTGGAAACCCCCAATTCTAACTCCAACCCGAACCCCAACACGCCCCTAACCCTAGCCCTAACCCTAGCCCTAACCCTAGCCCTAGCCCTAACCCTAACCCTAGCCCTAACCCTAACCCTAACCCAACCCTACCCCAACACACCCCTAGCCCTAACCCTAGCCCTAACCCTAATGGAAAAATGGAAATAAATACATTTTTTTAATCTTATTATTTTTCCCTAACTAAGGGGGTGATAACGGGGGGTTTGATTTACTATTTATGGCGGTTTTTATGTTTGGCGGCTGTCGCACGCTAAAAGACGCTTTTTATTGTAAAAATAGTTTTTGCATCACCACATATTGAGAGCTATAATTTTTCCGTATTTTGACCCACCGAGTCATGTGAGGTCTTATTTTTTGCGGGACGAGTTGACGTTTTTATTGGTACCATTTTCGGGCACGTGAAATTTTTTGATCGCTTTTTATTCCGATTTTTGGGACGCAGAATGAACAAAAACCAGCGTTTCATGAATTTCTTTTGGGGGGGGTGCGTTTACACCGTTCCGCGTGCGGTAAAATTGATAAAGCGGTTTTATTCTTCGGGTCAGTACGGTTACAGCGATACCTCATTTAGGTCTTTTTTTATGTTTTTGTCGGTTTTATGCAATGAAAACTATTTTATATAAAAAATAATTATTTTTGCATCGCTTTATTCTGCGAGTTATAACTTTTTTATTTTTTCGCTGATGATGCTGTGTGGCGGCTTGTTTTTTGCGGGACAAGATGACGTTTTCAGCGGTACCATGGATATTTATATGCGTCTTTTTGATCGCGCGTTATTGCACTTTTTGTTTGGCGGTATGATAATAAATCATTATTTTTTGCTTCGTTTTTTATTTTTATTTTTTAAGGGGTTCGCTAAAGGGGTTAACTAATGGGACAGTTTTATAGGGCAGGTCGTTACGGACGCGGCGATACCTAATATGTGTACATTTATTGTTTTTTTTTTATTATTATTTTAAAAAAATGAATTTATTGGGGAATATTTTTTTTTTTTTTTACTAATTTATTTGGCGATTTTTTTTTATTTATTTTTACACTTTTTTTTTAATTTTTTTTTACTTTATTACATAGTCCCAGGTGGGACATCACTGTCCTGTGACAGATCGCTGATCTGTCACATCACAGATCACTGTGACAGATCAGCAATCTGTCACAGGCAGTGCACAAGGCTTCCTCATGCCTGCGCTTTGCAGGCACTGAGGAAGCCAGCTTCCCCAGGCCCCCGAAGGCCCCCGTCGCCATCTTGGATTCGGGGGCCTGGAGGATAGGAGTCCCCCGCAGCAGCGCTGCACATTGCGCTGCCGTGGGGGGCTCAGGGAAGCACGGAGGGAGCCCCCTCCCTGCCGATGCTTCCCTTTAACTCCCGGTACACCGCGATCGCGTTTGATCGCGGTGTGCAAGGGGTTAACGTGTCGGGGGCGGTCCGTGACCGCCCCTGACACATTGTGCCGGGTGTCAGCTGTGATAATCAGCTGACACCCGGCCGCGATCAGCGGCGCTCACCACGTGGGCGCCGCTGATCGCGGTAGACGTACTATCCCGTCCCCGGTCATACGGGCCCGGGTACCGTGGACGGGATAGTACGTCTCATGTCAGGAAGGGGTTAAGTAGTGGGACACGTCTGGCACTGCAGGATCTGAGTCCATGATGGCGTAGTGTGTTACTTATGGTAGGCCTTGTTACATTGGTCCCAGCTCTCTGCAGTTCATTCACTAGGTCCCCCCGCGTGGTTCTGGGATTTTTGCTCACCGTTCTTGTGATCATTCTGACCCCACGGGGTGGGATTTTGCGTGGAGCACCAGATCGAGGGAGATTATCAGTGGTCTTGTATGTCTTCCATTTTCTAATTATTGCTCCCACAGTTGATTTCTTCACTCCAAGCTGGTTGGCTATTGCAGATTCAGTCTTCCCAGCCTGGTGCAGGGCTACAATTTTGTTTCTGGTGTCCTTTGACAGCTCTTTGGTCTTCACCATAGTGGAGTTTGGAGTCAGACTGTTTGAGGGTGTGCACAGGTGTCTTTTTATACTGATAACAAGTTTAAACAGGTGCCATTACTACAGGTAATGAGTGGAGGAAAGAGGAGACTCTTAAAGAAGAAGTTACAGGTCTGTGAGAGCCAGAAATCTTGATTGCTTGTTTCTGACCAAATACTTATTTTCCACCATAATATGCAAATAAAATGAAAAAAAAAACAGACAATGTGATTTTCTGGATTTTTTTTTCTCAGTTTGTCTCCCATAGTTGAGGTCTACCTATGATGTAAATTACAGACGCCTCTCATCTTTTTAAGTGGTGGAACTTGCACTATTGCTGACTGACTAAATACTTTTTTGCCCCACTGTATGAATGCAGCCCAAATAACTAACGGGCACGTACGGGGTCACGGCGACAAGTCAGTGCAGCCCAAAGAACGGGCACGTACGGGGTCACGGCGACATATGAATGCAGCCCAAATAACGGGCACGTACGGGGTCACGGCGACATATGAATGCAGCCCAAATAACGGGCACGTACGGGGTCACGGCGACATATGAATGCAGCCCAAATAACGGGCACGTACGGGGTCACGGCGACATATGAATGCAGCCCAAATAACGGGCACGTACGGGGTCACGGCGACATATGAATGCAGCCCAAATAACGGGCACGTACGGGGTCACGGCGACATATGAATGCAGCCCAAAGAACGGGCACGTACGGGGTCACGGCGACATATGAGTGCAGCCCAAATAACGGGCACGTACGGGGTCACGGCGACAAGTGAGTGCAGTCCAAAGAACGGGCACGTACGGGGTCACGGCGACAAGTCAGTGCAGCCCAAAGAACGGGCACGTACGGTGTCACAGCGACAAGTGAGTGCAGTCCAAACAACGGGCACGTACGGGGTCACGGCGACAAGTCAGTGCAGCCCAAAGAACGGGCACGTACGGGGTCACGGCGACATATGAATGCAGCTCAAATAATGGGCACTTACGGGTTCACGGCGACATATGAATGCAGCCCAAAGAACGGGCACGTACAGGGTCACGGCGACATATGAATGCAGCCCAAATAACAGGCACGTACGGGGTCACGGCGACATATGAATGCAGCCCAAATAACGGGCACGTACGGGGTCACGGCGACATATGAATGCAGCCCAAATAACGGGCACGTACGGGGTCACAGCGACATATGAATGCAGCCCAAATAACGGGCACGTACGGGGTCATGGCGACATATGAATGCAGCCCAAATAACGGGCACGTACGGGGTCACGGCAAAATATGAATGCAGCCCAAATAATGGGCACGTATGGGGTCACGGCGACAAGTCAGTGCAGCCCAAAGAACGGGCACGTACGGGGTCACGGCGACATATGAGTGCAGCCCAAACGGGCACGTACGGGGTCACGGCGACAAGTCAGTGCAGCCCAAAGAACGGGCACGTACGAGGTCACGGCGACAAGTGAGGGCAGTCCAAAGAACGGGCACGTACGGGGTCACGGCAAAATATGAATGCAGCCCAAATAATGGGCACGTATGGGGTCACGGCGACAAGTCAGTGCAGCCCAAAGAACGGGCACGTACGGGGTCACGGCGACATATGAGTGCAGCCCAAACGGGCACGTACGGGGTCACGGCGACAAGTCAGTGCAGCCCAAAGAACGGGCACGTACGGGGTCACGGCGACATATGAATGCAGCCCAAATAACGGGCACGTACGGGGTCACGGCGACATATGAATGCAGCCCAAATAACGGGCACGTACAGGGTCACGGCGACAAGTCAGTGCAGTCCAAAGAACAGGCACGTACGGGGTCACGACGACAAGTGAGTGCAGCCCAAATAACGGGCACGTACGGGGTCACGGCGACATATGAATGCAGCCCCAATAATGGGCACGTACGGGGTCACGGCGACATATGAATGCAGCCCAAATAATGGGCACGTACGGGGTCACGGCGACAAGTTAGTGCAGTCCAAAGAACGGGCACGTACGGGGTCACGACGACAAGTGAGTGCAGCCCAAATAATGGGCACGTACGGGGTCACGGCGACATATGAATGCAGCCCAAATAATGGGCACGTACGGGGTCACAGCGACGTGAATATATCTGACAGTGGACAACCCCTATAATCCCTTCCCCCATCCTGACCAGCGTCACTTTATGTGGTAATAACTCTGGAAAGCTTCAACGTTTCCCAGTGATTCTGAGATTGTTTTTTCGTCATATATTGCACTTTATGTTAGTGGTAAAACCTACTTCCCACATGTCTACTTTACATCTGCATCATTTTTTAAAAACTTTTTTTTTTGTTAGGAAGTTAGAAGGGTTAAAAGTTAATCAGGAATTTCATCTTTTTCCAACGCTGTAAATACTTTTATGCCCAAAAATGAGAAAAGTATGCTCGGCGTGATACCTTTATTGGCTAAGCAGAAAAATGTACTTGCAAGTTTTCAGAGCACAGAACACAGGCTTGCACATATATCATATATTTTTTTTGGTTAGCTAATAAAGGTATCACTCCTAGAATACTTTTGCCATTTTTGGGCATAAAAGTGTTTATATTGATTTTTCTGGTTAACACAGTACCACAGGATAATTTTTTATTGTACATAACATTTTTGCAACAAAATTTAGAAAACGGTTATTTTTGTAGAGACCACATCATATTTGAAGTGACTTTAAAATGCAGAAAATACCCAAAAGTGAGACGATTTTAAAAACCTGACCCTCCAAAGTGCTCAAAACCACATTCAATAAGTTTATTAACCATTTAGGTCCTTCGCAAGAATTAAAGCAATGTGGACAGAAACAATTAACATTTAAATTTTTTCAACAAAAATGTTTATTTAGTCCCAAATCTTTCATTTTCATAAGGGTAACAAGACAAAATGGACCGCGCAATTTGTTGTGCAATTTCTCCTTTGTGCGCCATATGTGGGGGAAAACTACTGTTTTGGAGCACAGTAGGGCTCAGACTTTTGGAGCGAAAATTGGCTGGAATAAATAGGGCACGCCACTTCATGTTTGCAGAGCCCCTGATGTGCCTAAATAGTTGAAAGCTCTCACATGTGACCACATTTTTAAAATTACACCTATCAAGGAACTTATCTAGAGGTGTGGTGAGCAATTTGAACCCATATGTGTTTCACAGAATATTAGAATGTTGAGCCGTGAAAATTGAAAAAATACATTTGTCCTATAAACATGTTCCTCTTGCCCCAAATGTTTCATTTTCACAAGGGTAATAGGAGAAAATGGATCACACAATTTGTTATATAATTTCTCCTGCCTAAACAGTAGAAACCCCCCACAAATGACCCCTTTTTTTAAACTACGCACCTTACGGAATTTATCTAGAGGTGTAGTAAGCACCTCTAAACCACAGGTGCTTCAGAAAATTTTATAACATTGAGCCATGAAAATGAATACATTTTCCTTGTAAAAATCTTGCTTAAACCCAAAATTTTTCATTTTCACAAGAGTAACAGAAGAAAATGCACCATACATTTTTTGTGCAATTTGTCCTGAGTACACAGATAAGTGGGCTGTGTTATATACTACGTTGGCTGTGCTATATACTTATGAGGCTGTGCTATATACTATGAGGATATGTTATATACTATGTGGGTATGTCATCCCCTGAGGAAGAAGTCTTGCACACTTCGAAACGCATTGGGAAATAAATAGTTAAATCTTTCATCATAACCTGGATTCGTCATTTTGTCAAGCAGTGCACTAAAAGTCCATGAATCTGTTCCATAAGAAACTGATACTATGTGGGCTGTTATATACTATTGGGGGGTATATTATATTTTATGGAGGAGGCTGTATTATATACTATGGAGGGTATATTATATTCTATGGGGAGGCTGTGTTATATACTATGGGGGGGCTACGTTATATTCTATGAGGGCCTATGTTATATTCTATGGGGAGGTGGGTTGTATTATATTCTATGAGGGGTGATTGCATCATACTCTTTGAGGGGGCTGCATTATATTCTATGGGGGGGTTACATTATACTCTGTGTGGTGGTTGCATTATACTCTGAGGTGGCTGCATTAAGGTATATGTGGGCTGCATTATACTGTATGGAGGACTACGGGGAATACATTATACTATATGAAGAACTATGGGGTGCATTATACTATGGGAAGTGAATTGTACTACATGGATGACTATGGCGGTGCATTATACTATATGGAGCACTATGAGGAGTGCATTATACTATGTGGAGGACTGAGCAGTGTATTTTAATATATGGAGGACTATAGGGAGTGTATTATACTATATGGAGGACTGAGGAGTGTCATACTATATGGAGGACTATGAGGCATAATATATTATATGGAGGACTATGGGGTGTGCATTTTACAATATGGAGGACTGTGGTGCACATTATAATATATGGAGGACTATGGGGTGTATTATACTAAACAAGCAAAATGCTGCCTATTCATCGAGTGATTGGATTGTTTATGCCGGAACAAAAATCATTGTTCTCAGCAGGACATCGCCGCTGTAAACTGTAGATGTGCTGCTGATAACATGATTGTGTATGGGGACAGATTGATTTAATAGTGATTGTTCTGTCCCCATCATTCTTTCTCAGACGGTGTAAAGAGGCCGGGAAACAAATGTTGAACGATTTCAGTATTGTCGATCACGCTTGTTTAGCGGTCTGAACTCAGCGCACGTAACTACAACCGAAATGCTTCTGTGTGATGTGCAATATGTTCGCATTTGGGGCCCCATTTTAAACTTTGCCTAGGGTCCCACTTTGCCTAAAACCGGCCCTGATGCTGTGTCACATTTGAAAAGTCCCTGACATGCCAAAACAGAATAAGCCCGCCCCTCCCCATTTTTTGAAACTACATCTGTTGTGGAATTAATCTAATAGTGTTGTGCACATATTTGACCCTCAGGCGATTCACATAATTGTATAGCATTGGTCTGAGTCAATGAAAAATTGCCATTTTTCTACTAAAATGTTGCTTTGGCACCTAAGTTTTAAATTTTCAAAAGGGATAATAAAAGAAAATTGACCACAAAATATGCAGTTTCTCCTGAGTACGCCAATACCTCATATGTGGCCGAAAACTACTTTTGAGGCACAGTGCAAAGCTCAGAAGGCAAGGAGCGCCATACTATGCTGCAGATTTTGCTGGAATAGTTTGAAGGTACCATGTCACATTAGCAGAGCACCTGAGGTGCCATAACAGCAGAACCCCCCATAAGTGACAGCTTTAGAAACTACACCTCTCAAATTCATCTAAGGGTGCAATGATCATATTGATATGACGGGTGTCACAGAATTTTATACCATTGGGTGGTGAAGAACAAAATTTACCACAAAAATTTTGTTTTAGCCCCAGATTTTACATTTTGATAAGGGTAAATGAGTAAAAATGGCACCAAAATTTGTCACACAATTACTACTGAACATGGCAATATCTGAGCATGGCATGCAGGTCTCCTCCTGGGAGTGTGCTTAAGTACAGTGGGCACACTTCTTAAAATGTACCCAGCCAACAGCAGGGAGACGCCTGATATTTAAGGCACCCTTCCCTATTTGGAGGTGCCTTACAAAATTTAGTTAGTGTGTATTCTGCTACCTAGTTGTAAGGTACCTGTGCTTCCTGAACCTGATCCTGTCTGCAACCCTATCCTGAATCTTTCCTGCCACTACTCAGTCCTGAGCCTGATCCATCTTGTCGGCACCTGTACCGCTATCCTCGCCTGTCCAGTCTAAACCTGCACCTGTAATCCCGTACCTGAGTCCATCCTAGGTTCCTGAACTTATCCTGCTTGAGCCTGATCCAGCATCTGTCTACCTGATATCCACCTGGGTTCAAGTCTAACACCACCATCAGGGGCTCTAGTGGAGAATCAAGTGGTCACTTAGATACCCACCAGGCTCTGACCGGACCGGGGCACAGTGGTTCCACAAAAACGTGCGTAAGTTTGCTAAGGCCACGGAACCCGCTGACTCTCATACTCCTCCAGTCATGGAGCTGTTCCAGGTGTCCAGTCAGAGAGACTATCAAAACAAGATCACGTCATATCTGCGTATAGTGACCACCTGACTGGACGCTTTGATATTTGTGGCCACATCTGCTCCAATCCAAGCTGCAGCAACTATTCAGCCCGATCACGTATCAAGCCCAGGGCTCCGTCTGTCAGCTCCACCACGTTTTGACAGGGATCCCAAACAGTGCCGATGGTTCATTAACCAGTGTTCTCGGCATTTTGAATTGCTGGCTCACAAGTTTTCATCTGATTGGGTGAAGGTGGCATTCCTCATGTCTCATCTAGGTGGAGAAGCTATGGCATGACTCAGCCCCTTCTGGGAGATAGGAGACCCTATCGTCTCGAATCTGCAGGCTATCCTGAAGGCATTTTGCAAGATATTTGACGATCTGGGCAGATTTACCTCTGCCGCCTCACCCCTCCTCAGACTATGCCAGGTCAGTGTGTCCTTAAGTCAATACACTGTCCCGTTCCATACCCTAGGTTCTGAACTCGGCTAGAACGAGGCACTGGTACCTGTCTTCTGGGAGGGATTGTCCGTATAGATCAAGGATGAGCTAGCAGGTGGAAACATTCCCACTACACTGGATGATCTAGTTTCCCTGTCCATCCAAATCAACCTCTGGTTTCAGGAGCCCTCCCGAGATACAGCACATGAAAGAAGATTGCCTCGTTTGGCTCCCTCCTTCCAAAGGCAGCTTATTCCTCAGCCTTCCACAGCTGCAACCCCTCTAGAACCTATACATATTGACAGCTTGGAGCTGGCAGAGCAACAGTGAGAGATTCGGCAAGCCAACGGCCTGTCTTGTATTGTGGAGGCACAGGACACCTCATTCGTTCTTGACCCATGAAGTTGGGAAACTCCCAAGCTTAGGGCCAGTAGGAGAGGCTACCCTGGGTGAGAATCTCTTTTCCGTATTGATCCTGACCATGCCAGTGACATGTGGAGGTTCCCGGTTGGTTAAGACGGCGTACCTGTATTCCGGAGCTACAGGGAATTTTATCCAGCAAGCAGTTGTAGATCATCACCAGATCCCCTTACGACTCCAGAATTCATTGTTGGTGTCATCCGTCGATGGGGGGCCCCTATCTGAAGCTGTCCAGGTGGTCGCCGAGCAAGCAGAATTCCGGATTGGAATGCTGCTTACTGAAAAAATTGCGTTCTACATGCTCCGTAGTCTGTCTCATCCACTTCTCCTGGGCCTTCCGTAGGTGAAGAATTCTATTTATGGTTTACACCATTTGTTGTGTGGTGTAAGTGATTAGACAACTTTATTCTAGAGGTCGATGCGATTACACCGATACCAAATTTATAGTGGGTTTTTATGTTTGGCAGATGTCACACACGAAAAGACGCTTTTTATAGCAAAAAATTGTTTTTGCATCACCACATTTTGAAGCTATAATTTTTACATATTTTGGCCCACAGAATCATATGAGGTTTTGTATTTTGACTTTTTTATTGGTACCATTTTGGGGAACATGACTTTTTGATCGCTTTCTATTTTGATTTTTAGGAGGCAGAATGAACAAAAACCAGCAATTCAGGATTTTTATTTTTTTGGGGGGTGTGGGGGGGGTATGTTGTTCCATGTGTGGTAAAATTGATAAGGCAGTTCTATTCTTCGGGTCAGTATGATTACAGCAATACCTCATTTATATCTTTTGATGTTTTGGCGCTTTTACACAATAACTATTTTATAGAAAAATAAATTATCTTTGCATGGATATATTCTGAGAGCTGTAACGTATTTTTCCGCTGATGATGCTGTGTGGTGGCTCGTTTTTTGTGGCACAAGATGACGTTTTCAGTGGTACCATGTTTATTTATATCCGTCTTTTTGATCGCATTTTATTCCACTTTTTGGTCGACGGTAAGATGATAAAGCCTTGTTTTTTA
Source organism: Dendrobates tinctorius (assembly GCF_039654945.1). Classification (NCBI taxonomy): domain Eukaryota; kingdom Metazoa; phylum Chordata; class Amphibia; order Anura; family Dendrobatidae; genus Dendrobates; species Dendrobates tinctorius. Next base: position 1,374,700 of record NW_027361789.1, on the reverse strand, counting down.
TTTTTTTATGGTGTTCACTGAAGGCGTTAACTAGTGGGACAGTTTTATAGGTAGAGTCTTTTCGGACGCGGCAATACCAAATACGTGTTTTTACTTCGTCCGACTATGGGACTATCATTTTTTGCAAGCTGATCGTTTGCATAGCATGGGGATGCAGCAGTATCCCTATACTTTGCAAACTGATAGCTCTGCACTGACAGAGAAAGTTGCTGATTGTGCACTGTGCATGATCAGCAACTTTCCTAGCTCTGGTGATCCAGATGTCATCATGACATTGAGTCACCATGGCAATGATTGGGACCCCACATCATGCCGCGGAGTCTCTGATCAGCCCTCTGTCGGCTACCGGAATGCTGCAATTGCGTTCAATCCCAGCATGTAGGGATTAAAGTGCCGGGAGTGGTGTGTGACCGCTCCTGGCAGTTAGTGTTGGACTTCAGCTGCCAGAATCAGCTGAAACCCGGCGGTGATCGACCACGCACAGCCTGTGTGAGCGCACGATCGCCATGCAGTAATAATATGTCCCTGATGATTAAGGCACATGGACGTTTTATTACGACATATGGACTGTCGTTTCAGCTGTACCATACTCAACTGGTTCTTGCCATATTCTGGCTTAGAACAGTTATGGAATAGGGCTCAGCACTGTATGGAACAGTCACTGGCTCTGCAAAACACACCCGATGGCCGCACACACTTTCTGAAGGCTGGTGATTTAAAAAATGAACTATTGACAAGGCATACCTATCCATTGGAAGCCATTCCAGACTACTGCTTGAGAGAATGCCAAGGGGGTGTAAAGTTGTAATCAGAGTAAGACCGGGATCACACTACTGTCTGTGATGCGAGAAACTCACACAAGTCTCTCGCATCACACACGGTAGTGTGATCCCGGCCTAAAAAGGGGGGGGGGATACTTTTAGGATTTACACATATTCTGGTTAATATCTCACACGTGTTTCTTTGCTCTTTGTTTTTTTTTATGTATCCCTTTATGGCTTTTCTGCCTTTAATGTGAATCTGCAATATGCGAATTTCAAAGGGACAACGGAAAACCATTGCATGAACAGGTGTGTCCAAAATTTTGGATTGTGAAAAAAAAAATTTACTGCTTGGCATTTTACAAGCATTTTAACCCTAAAACAAACCATGGGAATACACTGGTAAGCAAATAGCTGCTCACTAATTACAGCAGAACACAAGCATTGACTATTCAGCATCTGGAAGGCTTCCAAACCCCGGATCATCAACACTCCCCATCTCTGGGCTGCTTTATGCACCCTGCGTGAGAGATACTGAATAGACAATGCAGGTCAGGAAATAAAAGACAACGATTTATAGCAAACACAAATTTTATTGAAAGTAACTTTACAGCAGACGATATGGTTCCAGATTATATAACACTTCTAGCATTTTAGATGAGACGAGAAATCTATATTGCGACTCATTAGAATATGTACAGTCTATACAGTAAGTGCTGAATATTACATATAAGGGACATTTCTAACAACCAGTTCAGAAAAGAACAGTGGTGCTGCCCTGAGCAAAAAAGTTATAGTTTAAACCCAAGGAATAAAAACTGTGACTTGTCTGGTTGTCACTCTCAACACTTTTTATGGCTTCCCCAGTACTATATACACAATACATATAACACACACTTTATTTCATTTGCGGTCTTGATGGAGTCTTCTTCATATCTTGGCAATGTAAGGACTAACTTTGCTCCATGCCGGCCATGAGAGATAAAGCCAAAGATTCCACTAAGACAATGAAAGTAGTAAATATAGTCAGTAACAACCCGCAAGAGTTAATTTCAGAAATTTTTGGCCATTTTCATATACAATAAGCAATGTGGATGTGATTTTGTGCCAACTGTGTATTTAATACGTATTTTTGGTGTGCTGTTCCATTAATGTAATCAGACATCAAACTGCATAAAACGCATAAAAAAAAAAAAAAAAAAAGCAATTTTTTTTTTTTTTTTTTTACAATTAAATATTTTGGGGAGAACACCTGCAGACAAAAACACCATTTACTCGAAGAAGGGACGTGGCTTTAAGGTACGTTTTAACATAGGAGTTTTCCGCAGATCCATAGCAAACCCGCAACCAAAGAAGTTATAAAATTCCGATATGAGGGCTCCTTCAGAAGTCAATGATATTTTTCACATGTAAAAAAAAAAAAACGGTGCGTATTTTGATCAATGTCATTGGAGTTTGGTCAGGGTGTCAGTTTAGAATTTCCTCAGTTTTTCTTGGATGAAAAAATTAACTTAACCCCTTCCTTACCGATGCCGGAATAGTACGCCATCAGTAAGGATCCCGTGCTTTGAGGTGGGCTCCGGCAGTGAACCCACCTCAAAGCCTCGAGATGTCAGCTGTTATAATCAGCTGACATGTGCCCGCAATAGGCACGAGCGGAATCGCCATCTGCCCGCGCCTATTAACTAGTTAAATCCCGCTGTCAGCATTTAAATAGCACTTCCAGCCGCCGGGCCGGAAGTGAGCTCATCGCCGACCCCGTCACGTGATCGGGGGTCGGCGACGTGTTGCCCTGACAACCAGAGGTCTCAGAGACCTCTATGGTTGTTGCATGCAGATAGCTTTGAGCGCCTCCCGGTAGCTGGCGCTCAAAGCACTGCAGTACATCTGCTACATATGGGCGATCTGCTCATCGCCCATATGTAGCAGAGCCAATCGAGTTGTGCATGCTTCAGTAGCCTCCATAGAAGGCTTGAAGCATGCACGCCAAAAGTAAAAAAAAGTTTAAAAATAAAAAAATTAAAAAAAAATAAAAGTTCAAATCACCACCTTTCGCCCCAATCAAAATAAATGACACACATATTAGGTATTGCCGAGTTTAGAATCGCCCAATCAATAAAAAAAAAGCATTAACCCGATCGCTAAACGGTGTAGCGAGAAAAAAATTCAAAACGCTAGAATTACGTTTTTTTCGTTGCCGCGACATTGCATTAAAATGCAATAAAGGGCGATCAAAAGTACGTATTTGCACAAAAGTAGTATCATTAAAAACGTCAGCCCAGCACGCAAAAAATAAGCCCTCACCAGACCCGAGATCACGAAAAATGGAGACGCTACGGGTCTCAGAAAATTGCGCAATTTTTTTTTTTTTTTTTAAGCAAACTTTGGAATTTTTTTCACCACTTAGATAAAAGAGAACCTAGACACGTTTGGTGTCTATGAACTCGTAATGACCTGGTGAATCATAACGGCAGGTTAGATTTAGCATTTATTGAACCTAGCAAAAAAGCCAAGCAAAAAACAAGTGTGAGATTGCACTTTTTTTGCAATTTCACTGCACTTGGATTTTTTTCCCCGTTTTCGGGTACACAACATGGTAAAACCAATGGTGTCGTCTAAAAGTACAACTCGTCCCGCAAAAAATAAGCCCTCACATGGCCATATTAACGGAAAAATAAAAACGGTATGGCTCCGAAAGAAGGGGAGCGAAAAATCGAAAAAAGCTCCAGGATTTAAGGGGTTAAAGTAGGTTTCACAACCTTTTTATAAGGCGTCCGAGTGCTGTCCAACTTTTTCACGGACTTGCATTGGTGAGATTGATCCACGACTTGGATTATTTTATTTTTGTGCTGACCATTCGGTCCGAAGAAAAAAAAAAATAAGAAAAAACAGACAAATTAAATACATAAAAAGACTATCATGGGTAGCCTGTTCCCTGAAATACACAGATAGCACTCGTATAAGAAAAAGGACATGTGAAGTAGACCTTAAATGTGGATTTCACAGATTTTAATGCCCATTTCTAATAGATTTTACCATCTGCAAGGTGAAATTTGGTCAGAAAATCCTCTCCAAATTAAAACCAGTTCCCCTCCATCCATAAATATGCAATGAATAGGAATACCCATAAACGTGTAACTTCATAGGAGAACATGCATATTATATGAGGGCTCTTTTTTTGCTGGATGAATGTCACTTTTAAGTGATACTATTCATTTTACCACATAGTGGTAATTTACAAAGTTTGGTGGAATTGCAAAACAAAAAGAGCAATTCTGACATTGTATTTTAGGATTTGTTTTTATGGTGTACATTGTGTGATAAAAATGACCTATGATTTGAAAAAAAAAAAAAATAAATTGTGGAGGGCAGCTCATTTTGCAATTGCTGACCAATAACGTCTAGTTGTGCTAGCTGCAAGCGTGGAAGAACATTCCTCACACAACCATTAAACCCCTTGCCGACTTCTGACGTACAGTTACATCATATGACTTTGACGCAATCCTCTGCCAGAAAAGATGTGGGCTTGTAAGCCGAACCAGCATCTATCCCTGCAGATGATGGCTGGGTTATTCACCCTATAGCAGGGTTCCCCAACGCCAGTCCTCAAGGCCCACCAACAGGTCATGTTTTCAGGATTTCCTTAGTATTGCCCAGAGGTGATAATTGCATCACCTGTACGATATAAGGGAAATCCTGAAAACATGACCTGTTGGTGGGCCTTGAGGACTGGAGTTGGGGAACTCTGCCCTACAGCATCTTGGCTGAGCCAAGCCTGGCTTGTGGCTGTCAACCTGTTAAATGTCGATGTCTGACAGCAGAATTTACAGCACGCCAGCAGGGTGGTATGTCATTCTCTGCTGCCATAGGCGCGCCCGTGACGCAATCGCAAGGAGTGTCATGAATGTACTCCTGTGAAAGCTAGCTTGTAGTTGACGTTCATAGGAGACCGTGATTTTCGGCATACATAGCAGTAGTGTATCATTGCTACATACAGCACAAGCAATCGGATGATCGCAAGTTCAAGTCCCCTGAGGGGACTAACAAGTACAGTAGAAAGTGAAAAAGAAAGGTTTTTAAAAATATGAATGAAAAAAAAGGAAAATATAAATGAACTGTGGAATTGCACTTTTTCCTGCTTTACAGCATATCATATAATGCAATGCATGGAGTCATCAAAAGTACAATTCATCCTGCAGAAAACAAGCCCTCATACCGCTAGGTGGACCAAAAAAGAAAAAAGTTAAAGGCTCTTGGAAGAAGGCGAGGAAAAATAAATGAAAAACTGGAAATTGCCCATAGTGGAAAGGAATAATAACCTCATTGACAACACGGCAAGGAGTGCAAGTGCGGGCATGGCGGATATGCCAGATCCTGAATAAATATTGTTTGCATTTTTCATCATTTACATATATACTTACAGTGTGGAAATGACCCTCTGCAGACGGCTTTATTTAATACTTTCACAAGAAACTTGTGACAATTTGTAAAATCAGATTCCATTTTCAGGATAGATTCAGCCCTTAATATAAATTAAAATAAAAAATATATATATATGTTAATACAAGATTGTCACACATTTAACAATTCATCAAACTCTTTAGGCCAGAAAGCTGCCATGTCAAAGTCTTTAATTTCTGTGCAAGACATTGAGCAAAAACTTGAGGCCTTACGGTGTTCTGACACTAGCGCTGTAAAAATGTACAAAAGCTCAAAAGGGTCTTATCCAGGGATCAGAAGGTAAAAGATAAGGGTGACTGCTCCCCTTATAGGCTTGTGTGTGACAACCACTATCATGGCTCAACTGACAGCTGCTGCAACATCCACAGAGGACCAAAATCGTAATATACAGACAGGAACAGTGGATTTCAATTGTGCTGCAAGATCCGAAGGCAAAATTGTGAAAAAGGAAAAAGGTTTATTGTCAACGAGTTTCAAAGTCAATAACAACTCCTTCCACATGTGGTTGTCCTGAGGAAGGAGTCGATATTGACTTTGAAACACGTTGACAAAAAAACACTTTCCATTTTCATTACTTTGTCCTCAGATTTTGGAATCAGCAGTGCAATGAAAATCCAATATTCTTACACTAGTTCTGACATTTTTCTGAAAAAAGGGTGAGGTTAGCTTGGAGAGGGGGGGGGGGGGGTGATAGCCAAAGATTCATGTACATCTCATAATCACAAATTCTAGAAGAAATATTCTCCAGGTCATGTCGAGTTCATCTTTGACTCTTGTGCCCAGACAGCCTCAAAGATGTGTCAAATTAATTAAGAGTTGTGTGCCTATTAATGAATTTGGCACATCTTACTCCAGCAGAGTGTTATTCAAGACTGGTGTATTAAATGCCTGTCTTAATGACTTTGCCCCTGCATGCTTCCAGCACTTGGTCAAATCTACTTATCTAATCTGTCAAACCGTCTAAATTATAAGCTCAAGATTACAGGACTAGTTTATATATTGTACAAAGTAGATTTATTTAGTCATCCAGGGATTTTCAGCACAGAATCGTTCAAATCAAGTACAGTCTCTCTGTGCATCATAGCGGGGCCAGTCATTTCATAGAACCGTAGAGTTGGAAGGGACCTCCTGGGCCATCTGGTCCAACCCCCTGCTCAAAGCAGGATACACTAAATCATCCCAGACAGATGTCTGTCCAGCCTCTGTTTGAAGACTTCCATTGAAGTAGAACTCACCACTTCTCGTGGCAGTCTGTTCCACTCATTGATCACTCTGTCAAAAAGTTTTTTCTAATATCTAATGGGAGGAGACACAGATTCAGTTTCATCCCATTGCTTCTAGTCTTTCCTTGTGCAAATGAGAATAAAGTTGATCCTTCTACAATGTGGCAGCCCTTGAGATATTTGTAGACAGCTATTAAGTCTCCTCTCAGTCTTCTCTTTTGCAAGCTAAACATTTCCAAATCATGCAACCTTTCCTCATAAGACAGGGTTTGCAGACCGGTCACCATTCTGGTTGCTCTTTTCTGAACTTGCTCCAGTTCGTTGATGTGTTTTTTAAAATGTGGCGCCCAAAACTGGACACAGTATTCCAGATGAGGTCTGACCAAAGAGGAGTAGAGGGAAATAATGACTTCACGTGATCTAGACTGAATGCTTCTGTTAATACAGCCTAGAATTGCATTTGCCTTTTTTGCTGCTGCATCACACTGTTGACTCATATTCAGTCTGTGATCTATTAGTATACCCAAGTCTTTTTCACATGTGCTGTTGCTTAGCTCTATTCCTCCCATTCTGTATATGCTTTTTTCATTTTTATTGCCCAGATGTAGTACTTTGCATTTTTCCCTGTTAAAAACCATTCTGTTAGTTGCTTCCCACAGCTCCAGTTTATTTATAAAGGTGTATATATACACCTTCCCACCTGCTTGTTTTCCCAACCATCTCTGCCCCCTCTTCTTTGATTGACAGCTGTGGCTTCATTTCAGAAATGATTTACTGTAAAGCTCGACAGCATCAAACAAGTCTCATCTCAGGCTATGGTCCTTGGCCAGCTCTTTCCAGGGCCGCAGCAGGTGGCTGACCAATGTCTCTCTCTGTACACACAAGGGAGAAACCTTTCAAATCACCTGCAGCAGGGCAAGGAACGACGCTGGATTAGTCTAGTCTACAGCAGGATCTTTAAAGAATATCTTCTATGAAACGCAGGAACGTTTCAGAGAACTATGTACATGACTGCTATAGTGCACCCATGCTGGATTCATGCAGCCGGCCAGTTTGTGTAGCAGGAATCACCAGACAGGTTGCCTTTAACTCACCAGCCATCTAATGTATCCACACTCTCACCAAAGCCAATGTCAGGGGGAATGGACAAGCATGTCCAGCAGAAGTTTCATTTTCACATCATTTTACTTACTTCCATGCTCCAAAACCAGCATGCCAGCGGTCCGCAAACATCAGCACAACATTCATTACTTTCATTATTGCTTCTTTTACAGAGCTCACCTGAAAAAAAAAAGTAACAGCATATTCAAAGAGGGATTTTTGGTACTCACCGTAAAATCTCTTTCTTGGAGCATTCATTTGAGCACACAGGTAACCATGGGGGTGTATGCTGCTGTCGCTAGGAAGCTGACACTAGGCAAAAAAGGAAAATAGCTCCTCCTCAGCAGTATACACCCACCGACAGGCACAAAGAACCTCATTTAGTATTAAAGCAGTAAGAGAAGCAAGCAAAAACTCAACATATGTAACAACCCAACAACAAAGGCATGTAGGCCCAAAAGAGGTACAAACAGGGAGGGTGCTGTATCCCTCAATGAAGGCTCCAAGAAAGAGCTTTTACGGCGAGTACCAAAATCCCTCTGTCTTTATCACTTCATTGGGGGACACAGGTAACCATGGGACGTCCCAAAGCAGTCCCAAGGGCGGGAACAGAGAGAATGCAAAGAAAAACAAACAAACAGACTTAGGTTGACCGATACGTAACCGCCATCTGCAGCACCTTTCTTCCCAGGCCTGCATCAGATGAGGCATGGGTATGAACCCTGTAAAACCTTGCAAAAGTTTGCAAAGATGACCAGGTCGCGGCTTTACAAACTGCCCAGGAAGCTCCCATCACCCAGGTGGAGTGAGCCTTTACCCCCGAAGGAGGCGGTTTATCCTGAACGCGGTATGCCTCCAATATTGCTGAACGAATCCAACGGACAATAGTGGATTTGGAAGCCCCTTACAACAACCTTCAGAGATGACAAATAGGGCATCAGAGAGGCGAAAGGAAGCAGTCCTTGAGAGGTAGACTCAGATAGCTTTGACCAGATGCAACTTGTGGAGGGACTTCTCTAGGAGATGGACCGGAGAGGGACATAGAGAAGGAAGGACAATGTCTTCATTAATGTGAAATGAAGAGACAACCTTAGAACTTGTGGAGGGACTTATCTAGGAGATGGACCGGAGAGGGACACAGAGAAGGAAGGACAATGTCTTCAATAATGTGAAATGAAGAGACCACCTTAGGCAAGAAAGAAGGAACGGGTCTGAGAACTACCTTGTCCTGATGTTAAATCAGGAAAGGAGAGCTAACTCAGAAATTCTCCTGATGGACGTAATGGCAACTAAGGGTGTGTTCAAACGTTGCAGATTCTGCTGTGGAATTTTACGCACAGATTTTGCTAAATCCGCAGGTAAAATGACCTGCGTTTTACCTGCAGATTTAGTGCGGATTTCCCTTGCAGTTTTACACGTGCGGATTTCTATAATGGAGCAGATGTAAAACTGCAGCAGAACTGCGCAAAAGTGACATGCTGCAGTTTTAAATCTGCACCAAATCTGAACGGAAAAATCTGCAGCATGTGCACAGCGGTTTTGGTTTTACATATTGTCCTTCTCCATAATCCTGTAGAATGTAAGCCTGCAAGGGCAGGGTCCTCTTCCCTCTGTACCAGTCTGTCATTGTTAGTTTGTTTACTGTAAGTGATATTTGTATTTTGATGTAACCCCGTCTCATGTACAGCACCATGGAATTAATGGTGCTATATAAATAAATAATAATAATAATAACATAGCCTTAAATGGTACTGTACATCACTTGCAGTTCTGCAGGGCCAAATCTACTGCAGAAGAATCCGCACCGTGTGCACATACCCTAAGGCTGAGTGCACACGGTGCGGATTCTCCTGCGGATTTTTCCACGCAGATTTTGCTGAATCCGCAGGTAAAATGACCTGCGGATTTAGTGCAATTTTAGTGCGGTTTTAATGCGGATTTAGTGCAGTTTTTGTGCAGTTTTCCACCTGCGGATTTCTAGAATGGAGCAGGTGGAAAACTGCAGGAAATCCGCACAAAAGTAGTAACATGCTGCAGTTTTCAATCCGCAGCAAATCTGCGAGGAAAAATCCACACCATGTGCACAGCGGATTATGAATTACATTGCCTTTAATGGTACTGTACATCACATGCAGTTCTGCTGCAAATCCGCAGGGCCAAATCCGCTGCGGATCCGCAGCAGAATCCGCACCGTGTGCACATAGCCTATGAAAGCAACTTTCCATGACTGGAGAGAAGACGGAATGTCTTGAATGTGCTCAAAAGGAGCGCGCTGGAGCTACCAGGATTACAAGAATTCCTTCCGCCTTTATCTTTTTCATGACTCTCGGAATCAATAGGAGAGATGGAAAAAGATAAGGCAGCTGGAATTGGGATCACAGGATCCTTAGGGCATCGCAACCAATAGCTAGCGGATCCCGGGACCTGGATACGAACTGAGGAACCTTGTGGTTCATCCGAGACGCCAACAGGTCGATGTCCGTGTGCCCCATCTCTGGTATATTTGGTTGAAAACGGCGGGATTGAGAGACCATTCGCCCGATGCGAGACCCTGATGACTCAGAAGATCGGATGCCCAATTTTCCACCCCCGGAAAATGTGTACGGCTGATATGGCGGGAACATGACGCTCCGCCCATCGCAGAATCCTTGTTACCTCCGCCATCACCTGTTTGCTGCGAGTCCCACCTTGATGGTTTATGTAAACCACCGAAGTGGCGTTGTCCGATTGTACGCGGACCTTCCTGCGAGGAGGAACTGCCAGTGACAAAGGGCAAGAAAAATTGCCCTAATCTCCAGAAGATTGATGGGGAGAGCGGCTTCTTGGATGGTCCATCGACCCTGAGCTGTGTGATAAAGAAAGACCGCTCCCCAACCGAGGAGACTGGCTACGGCGGTGATAACCTGCCACCGGAGAGGAAGGACTTCCCGCGCAGGACTGAGGTGGATAGCATCCACAAGGTCAGGGATTGCCTCACCTTGAGTGAGTGGCAGAAGCATGGGCTGGTCAAGTGAGACAGTCCTCTTGTCCCAAGCAGACAAGAGGGCCAGCTGAAGAGGATGGGTATGGAACTGGGCAAAGGGCACAGCTTCCATTGTGAATACTCTGGGGGCAGAGGCCAGGCCGAAGGGAAGAGCCGTAAACTGATAGAGGTCCTCCTGGATCGCAAACCGTAGGAATCTCTGATGCTGACCACAAACATGAATGCGAAGATAAGCAGCCTGAATGTCTACAGAGCAAAGAAATTCTTCTGGTTCCATGGAGGCGATTCCCGAACATAGGGACTCCATCCTGAAATGACGGATCCCAACGTGACGGGTCAGTCACTTGAGGTCCAAAATCGGACGCAGCAATCCGTCTTTCTTCGGGACTACAAAAAGATTGGAGTAGAACCCTGAAAACCGTTTGTTCCGGGAAACGGGTATGATTACTCCTGTACATAGTAGTGAAGAGACGGCCTGAAGAATCCCTGGGGCTTGAGATGGGAGTCTTGGCAGGCGACACAGAAATAAACATCATCCTGAGGGGGAGAAAAGTCATTTTGTAACCAGTCGTCACTATATCTCTGACCCAGGCATCGTCAACCACCGACAACCATACGTCCAGGAAGAGAAGAAGCCAGCCTCCCACCCTGGAGAGATTCCCGGGTGGGGGTGACCCGTAATGCCGAGGAGAATCTGTTGGCGTGGGATCCCGACGCATGCGGACGCATCCGCACGGCCTGAGTACCCAATGTTAAAGATAGGTACGCAGGCTGCATGCAGACGTGGGTGGAGCTGACTGGAGGAGGTGGGTGGAGCTTCACGGACGTCCACAGCTCTGAGGAACGCTAGTGTGAACCTAGCCTTAGAGGGGCAACGAGAAGCCACTGCAGGGTTGGGCATCAGTCGAGCCTTGGCAATACTGTTGAGAAAGGCTATATAGGGGGTTAGAAAAAAGGAAGAAGGAGATAGAGAGGGCAGAGCCTACCCGATGTCAGCGACGGTCAGTAGATGACTGTGAGGTTAGCTGTGTCACCCGATGGCAAATGTCCACAGGTTAGATGCAGAGAGGTCTGAAGCTGAGGGTGCAAGAAATGTGCAGATAAAGGCAGTGTCTCAGACAGGATTACAATCTGCTGAGGCACAATTTCCGATATAGCATCGGCTGTTCTGTGTCCTAGCAAGTACGATGCAGAGCAGTGGGCGTGACTGAAATGCCGGACGGTGAAAGAGAAAGTATCCCTCTGATTGGCTGACATTACAGGGTGCGTAAAAGGCCAGAAAGATCTGCCGGGGGCGTGTACCGGGGGGGAGAGGGAGCATGATAGAAGCAAAAGCACGCCGAGGAGACACACGCGAAGAGGGGGTGTGGCCAGGTCAGAGCAGGAGAATCTGACCCAGCAAGACCTCCTATTGGTTTAAAAGAGCACGCAATTCAAACATACAGTGGTGAGTGGCCGAGGAAGTCGGTGAAGAGGCGCGGCCAAGTAAGAAAGAGGGTTGTCCCACAGTCTGGGACAGGCTAGGGAGAAATGGCTGCGGCAGTGCAGGGATTACTGCATTAAAGTCGCCCTTGTCCCATGTGATCTGAATAGGACAGAAATGCTGTCAAGACCTGCTCGCTGCGGGGAAGGAAACATACATACATGCAAGGTGGGTCCATGGTTCCTCTTCACCGATGAGGATGCCGTCAGGAGCCCTCAGATGGATGAGGGTCCTGGTATGATAGATCCTCCTTGTCGCACCATCTCCAGATGGTGCAGAAGACGGCGTCAACCCCTTACAAAATGGGGGAAGGTCACAACTGGTGACCACAGTCTTCCTCCCAGCCCTCTCCGAGGAGAGTGGTGGGGAGGGGAAAAGGCTAAGACCGGCCACCGGGAATCACCCGGAAACACCCATAAAGGTGACAGGGGATTAGGTCCTGCCTGTGGGTCCGAGAGTGAATGATGTGGGTGAATGATGTGGGACACCACACTGCTCTCTCGCTCGCAAAGGTACAGGAAAACAGGGTGATAAATTACACCCTGTTACCCTAAGGAAGAAGAACCTGAAAGACAAAGAGAAAAGATTAATAAAAACACAACAAGAAACCTAAAAAGGAAAATGATCTGGGATCAGATCCAGGTCCGCATCCTACAGACACTAAGCTTAAACTGGGGTAGCTATTTTCCTTTGGTGCCTAGTGTCAGCCTTCTAGTGACAGCAGCATACACCCCCATGGTTACCTGTGTCCCCCAATGAAGCGATAAATTAAAATATTTTGTTATTGAATTCTACGGAGTGTAGAGTTTTTCAACTAAATTAAAACAAATCTTAAAATCAGACGTGAAAAAGGAAGCTAAAAATACGCCAAATATATAAACATGCGCACCCTTTATGTTATACATGTACACGCCTTAAGAAGGGGAAAGGACAAGGAAGGCATCTACTGTGGCTACCGAGTTGGGCCAAATTCAGCATACCAGATGCACCATTAGAAACAATTTTCAGTTTCATTTTAACAGACTTAGAATTTCAGGCTCTTACACCAGTTAATTCTTGTTCATGATTTACGTTAGCATATTTAGTGAATCTATATATATATATAAAGCTGAGTGTGCGAGTGTAGCCACGCCCACTCCACATAGCCCCACCCACTCCATAGCCAATGGAGAGCGGCAGTGGGTTGGAAGGGTCTGGGACTGAACGAGGGGATTTTGGGTAACAGTTGACAGAGGAATGGAGGATTTGGTGCTCGGGCGGCGGATGAAAACAGTGCAGGAGCCGGGCGCAAGTAATCACCACATGGGGAGCCGTCGTGGGGGTGGCGGGAGCTCCAAGGGAGGAGGCAGCCGCCGCGGACAGGAGGGGAGCGCAGACCACTTCTCCGCATCCTCCCTCTCTCACCCAGCACACTCCCTCGTGTCTCCACATGACTCCGCTGCCCTCAGCCTGTCACAGCCCTGTCATGGCTGGCGGCGGACAGTGCGGGAGCCGGGCGCAGGTAATCACCGCATGGTGGGCCGTGGAGTGGGCGGCGGGAGCTCTGAGGGAGAAGGCAGCAGCTGCAGAGGGGACGGGAGCACAGACCACTTCTCCGTGTCCTCCCCCTCTCACCGAACGCACCCCCTGTGTCCCCACATGACTCCGCTGCACTCAGTCTGTCACAGCCCTGTCATGGCCGGCGCGCAAGCTGGGCTCACACTGCACAAGGGGGACGCACAATACAGAAGGGCTCTCACACAGCAAGGGAAGGGTGCTCACAATATATGGGTGGGTTTCACACTGCAAGGGGAGGGGTGCTCACAATACGTGGGGAGGTCTCACAATACACAGGGGGTCTCAAAATACACAGAGGAGTTCTCACATCGCAAAGGAAGGGGTGCTCACAATACACGGGGTCTCACACTGCACAGGGGGTCTCTATGCCCAGGGCAACGCCGGGCTCTTCATTGAGTCTATAGATAAAACGGAAGCAGAAATCCCAGTAGCCTACCAGTCTCAGGATGAGGAATGTTTTCTCAATAATCAGGTAATCATAAATAAACAAATGTAAAAAATCCAGCATCATCTTTTCCTACCTTTTCCCTTAAAAGACACCGATCATGAATAGTAGACAGATATCTATAATGAATTTTTATTAGTTGGTCCAAATCTTTTGCTTCCTCCACTTGATGTTGAAATTCCAGTCCTGTGCTATGAAGAATCTATAAAAAATATATATATTCTTATTTAACAAATGCACAGGTTCTTCTGACTTACCTTTCCTTATTAGATACTATTTTACAATGTGAGTATGGTTATTCAAAAGTAAATCATGCATTTCTACTTTAATGCAAAGACTGGCATACACAAAAAAAACAGGATTTTTAGTTGCTTACCGTAAAATCTGTTTCTCTGAGCCTACATTGGGGGACACAGGAACCATGGGTGTATGCTGCTGCCACTAGGAGGCTGACACTATGCAGAAAAAAAGTTAGCTCCTCCTCCACAGTGTACACTCCACCGACAGGAAGTAGGATGTTCAGTTAGTGAGAAACCAGTAGGAGAAGCAATCTGTAAACGAGATAAAAACCACAGAAACACAAATCCAAACTGTAACAATATTATACAGTAAACCGAGCTGTTGAACTTGGGAGGGTGCTGTGTCCCCCAATAAAGGCTCAGAGAAACAGATTTTACGGTAAGCAAATCCTGTTTTCTCTATCGCTTCATTGGGGGACACAGGAACCATGGGACGTCCCAAAGCAGTTCTCAAGGGGAGGAGGGAACAGCAAATAACTCCATCAGGACGAGGAAGTCACCCTCGTCACCTGCGAGGTCTTTTATACCCCGATAGGCACTTTCCGAAGCTAGGCATGGGCTTTGAAAACCTTATAGACCTGTGGAGGACATATCATCGCACTGCAGAGGTGCCAGACGAAGGCCCAAAGAGTACCATCAAGAGGACACACACTGCCCAGGCAGAGTGTGTCGTACTCAAAGAACGCAGTCCTTCCTGAGCCGGCAACCCTACTAATGCCGACCAGTTTCCGCGAACAGAACTCTAACCTGAAGACCAGAGGACCTCTACACTTCAAACCTGAGCTTCAGAAGTACCGTTGCTGTGGCCAAGTAGCCTGATGAGAGGGCATCACGAAGGAAAAGTCCGAGGCGGACAAAAAAAAGGGAATTCAGAATGACGGAGAGTGGACCCTTGATCCACAAGTGCACCACAGCTGCTACAGACTCTGTAAGACCCCAGGAGTGGTTGAGAGTCTGAAAGGGAAAGATACCAACTGAAAATGGTTCGTTCGTTGCAAGAGCAGACATCGCCAAAGCCCTGAAGAAATCAGGACCTGGATAAGAGCTTCCTGGAACAAGGAAAAAATCATGCGATTCACAGAAGGTAAATGTTGAACAAAGAAAATTTCTTCCTGAAAAAAACAAGGATGGACTGTATCCTAGATCCCCAAACGTCATGCTGAGGAAAAAGCACTGAAGAACGACGAGGCTTAGCCTGAGGAAGGGGAGCGCTTGTCCTTCCGGTGAGCTCCTTAATAACTTGGCCTATTGGAGCCACACGGAAGGAACGGAAAGTTGGTGAGGGACCTCTTTGGGCATAATTTCGCTCGTGAAACCGAAAGCCAAATGGACCCTTAGATGGGAACGATTAGGCGAAACATGGATTTTTGTGAGTACTCACCGTAAAATCCTTTTCTCCGAGACGCTCATTGGGGGGAGACGCTCATTGGGGAACACAGGTACTGTGGGTGTATGCTACCGCCATCTGGAGGCTAGGACACTAGGCAAACAACACAAGGTTAGCTCCTCCCCCGCCGTATACACACTCGCCCTGATTGCGGGCGGAAGCCAGTTTAGTGCAAAAGCAGTAGGAGAACAATAACAATCAGCCTTAATGCAGAAAACAATATGTCTGGCAAAGAGAACACTACCCTGACATTCACCAACGAAATACACATTAATTAAATAAACTAGAGCCAACTTGGCTAACAGGGTGGGTGCTGTGTCCCCCAATGAGCGTCTCCGAGAATAGGATTTTACGGTGAGTACGCACAAAAATCCATGTTTCTCCTTCGTCTCATTGGGGGACACAGGTACTGTGGGACGTCCTAAAGCAGTCCCTGGGTGGGAGATTAACTCACCGATCTAAGCTGCATGCACCTCTTTGTTCAAAGGTGCGCCACTGCTGCATGGAGAATCCTTCTACCCAGGCTCGCATCCGCTAAGGTCTGAGTATGGATACTGTAATGTTTAGTAAATGTGTGCAGGCTGGACAAGGTCGCTGCCTTGCATACCTGTTCCGCCGAAGCCTGATGCCGAAGCGCCCAAGAGGCGCCAATTGCCCGAGTAGAGTGCGCTTTGATCCCTGATGGAACTGGCGCCCCTCTGATGCGATAGGCCTCCTGAATAGTTAAACGGATCCATCTGGCTATGGTCGCTTTTGAGGCCACGAGTCCCCTCCTGCGCCCCTCGGGGAGCACTAACAGGGTATCCGTCTGTCGAAAAGGTGCCGTCCGCGACACGTACCTCCTGAGTGCTCTCACCAGGTCTAAGGTGTGAAGAGCTTTCTCCACGCGATGCACCGATGCCGGACAGAATGAGGGCAAGACAATATTCTCATTGATGTGAAAAGAGGACACCACCTTCGGTAGAAAGGGGGGAGCTGGTCTAAGGACCACCTTATCCTTGTGGAAAGCGAGAAAAGGTGCTCGGCAAGACAGAGCCGCCAACTCCGACACTCGTCTCACGGAGGTAATGGCTACCAAAAATACCACCTTCCAAGAGAGGAATGATAAAGAAATATCCTGTAGCGGCTCAAAGGAGCTTCTTGCAGGACACTCAGGACCAGGTTAAGGTCCCAGGTGCCAATTGGCGCCTTAAAGGGAGGTACTAAATGAGAGACTCCCTGGATGAAAGTCATCACCTGCATATTAGTAGCAATCTTCCGCTGGAAAAGGACGGACAACACCGATATCTGTCTCTTAAGAGAGCTCGGGGCCAGCCCCGAGTCTAGGACTGATTGAAGAAAGGCCAAGATGTTGGGAATAGAGAATGTCAGGGGCGAACAACCCCGCTCTCGCCACCAAGTGAAGAAAATTTTCCAGGTGTGGTGGTAGATTTTCGCCGAGGTCGGTTTCCTGGCGCTAACCATTGTAGCGACCACCTCATGCTCGAACCCTGCTTGCGTTAGAATCCAAGATTCAACGGCCATGCCGTCAAACACAGGGCCCCTGAGTTCGGGTGGAAGATCGGTCCCTGGTGCAGTAGATCTGGGCGCTCTGGCAGTCGCCATGGGACGTCAGTGAGCAGCCGCACAAGATCTGCGTACCACACCCGTCGGGGCCAGTCTGGTGCCAGCAGAATTGATGGGACCCCCTCTGTTTTGATCTTCCTGATAACCCTCGGAAGCAACGGCAACGGGGGAAACAGATATGGAAGGCGAAACTGGTTCCATGGTAGGACCAACGCATCCACCACGAACGCTCGTTGGTCCTGTGCCCGAGCGACGAACACAGGCACCTTGGCGTTCATTCTGGACGCCATCAGATCCACATCCGGTGTTCCCCACCGTTGGCAAATTTGCTGGAAGACCTCGGGGTGCAGGGCCCATTCCCCAGCCACGACCTCTTGTCGGCTGAGGAAGTCTGCTGCCCAATTTTCTATACCTGGGATGTAGACTGCCGATATTACCGCCCGGTTCTTCTCGGCCCAATGAAGCACATGTGCTATCTCGCGCATGGTTGCCCTCCTGCGCGTTCCCCCTTGATGATTTACATAAGCCACTGCCGTGGCGTTGTCTGACTGTATCCGAATGGGCTGTCCTGCTAGGAGGTGCTGAAAATGCTGCAGCGCCTGCCAGATCGCTCGTATTTCCAACAAGTTGATCGGGAGACGAACTTCCTGTTGCGACCACTGGCCCTGGGCCGTGTGGTGGCGAAAAACTGCTCCCCAGTCGAGGAGACTGGCGTCGGTCGTGACCACTAGCCAGTGATCTGGGGGAAACTGTTTTCCCTGAAGAAGGGAGGATCTGGTCGTCCACCACTCTAGTGATTGCCTGACCTGAGAGGATAGCCGGCACCGCTGATCGAGGGTGAACGGGTTCTTGTCCCATGCTGACAAGAGAGCGTGCTGTAGGGGTCGAAGATGAAATTGGGCAAATGGAATCGCTTTCATTGCTGCCACCATCTTCCCTAGTATCCTCATCCCAAAGCAAATGGTGTGAGGGACCGGCTGCTGAAGCTTCTGGACGCCTTGCCGGAGCGCTAGGGCTTTGCTTTGAGGGAGAATTACCAACCCTTGGGAGCTATCGAAGATCATTCCTAGAAAAGCAATCCTCCAAGCTGAGACCAGAGATGATTTCTTCCTGTTGACCAACCAACCTAAGCGGGAGAATGTATCCAGCGTAATGCTGACATTCTCCTTGCATGCCCGAAATGAGGGACCCTTCACCAAGAGGTTGTCTAAGTATGGCAAGACGACTATGCCCCGTGAGTGTAAGACGGCCATCACGACTGCCATTACCTTTATGAACACTCTGGGTGCGGTGGCAATCCTGAATGGGAGAGCTGCGAATTGAAAGTGTCGACCATTGATGGCGAACCGAAGAAACTTTTGATGCGGAGGAAAAATGGAAATGTGCAGGTAGGTATCCTGGATGTCGATCGAGGCTAAGCATTCTCCCTGCTCCATGGCTGATATAACAGAACGGAGAGATTCCATCCTGAAATGTTTGACTCTGATGAACCTGTTCAGGAGCTTCAGGTCCAAAATCGGTCTGACTGTCCCGTCCTTTTTGGGAACCGCGAACAGATTGGAATAAAAACCCTGAGCTTTTTTGTGCTCTGGCACGGGAACAATGACTCCGTTGTTTTGGAGTGAATTGATGACCCCTAGCAGCACCTTTGCCCGGAATTTCACCTTGGGAAGTCGGGAGAGAAAAAACCGTGTTGGAGGGTACCTGATAAACTCTGTTTTGTACCCTGAAGTCACCAGTTCCACCACCCATAAGTCGTGTGCTACCTTGGCCCAGATATGGCGAAAAAAGAGCAGGCGGCCGCCCACCCTGCTGATGTCGCCTACCAAGGGCTCCGAGTCATTTGGCTGAGGGTCTCTGGGCCTTGGCTCCTCTCGTCCTGGGCTGGCGAGTGCGCATCCTTCCCACCGCAATGGGTCTATATGAGACCTGTCGCTCCCTATCCTTGTTGGAGCGAGGTGGGCCGGCCGAACTGGCTCCTGCCATCCATCCGGTGTTGCGAAAGGCTCGAAAACGTGTCGGGACCTGGCAAAAAGGCTGTTTCGCCTTTTGCTGCGGGAGGAAGCTGCTATTCCCTCCTGTCGCGTCGGAGATGAGCTGATCCAACTTCTCTACGAACAGGCGGCCTCCCTGATAGGGCAAGGAAGTCAAGGACTTCTTGGAAATTGAATCGGCTCGCCAAGTTCTCAACCAGAGGGCCCTCCTAATGGCTACCGGGTTAGTGGCTGCAAATGCCGCATAATTAGCCACATCCAAAGAAGCATTAATTAAGTAGTCTCCAGCCATAGCAATCTGACTTGTGACCTCAGACACCTCCGCAAGTAGGCCCCTATCCTGCAAGGCGTTATTCAAAGACTGTGACCATGACATCATGGCCTTGGCTACCCACGTCGCCGCGAACGAGGGGGTGAGCGCCGACCCTGATGCCTCAAAAACTGATCGCGCCAAGCTCTCAATAAGCCGATCCGTGGGATCCTTAATCGACGAGCCGCTAGGCACCGACAACAAGGACTTCGAGGCCAGGCGCAACACTGTCGGGTCCCACCACTGGGGATTCCACCCATTTCTTACAGAGTTCCGGGGCAAATGAGTATCTTGCCTCTATAGACTTCTGGGCCGAGAAGCGCCTATCTGGGCGTTCTCTGTGGCGCTGCACTATATCCTCAAATTCTGGGTGAGCGACAAACACTCTCTGCGGTTGCCTGGCCCGCTTAAAGGCTACCTTATGGCTCGCAGCCAAGGTAGCATCATCTTCAATCCCCAGGGTTTGATTGACGGCTTCAATGAGGCTGTCCACTGTCTCCCGGCATCCCGGGGTATCTAGATCAAGTGGCTTGTCTGAGTCACGATCCAAACTCTGCCCGCTCCCGCTCGCTGGTGAAGGGGAGCGTGATGCTGAACTCCCCGATGCCAAGGCACCGGATAGGCCGGGAGACCTCGTACGGGTTCGTTTCCTTCGCCCCTGTCTGACATGGGAGCGGCCCCTGCAGGCCAAAGGTTCCTGTGAGGTGAAGGACTAACTCCGTACAGCTTCAGCCGAGGAGAGGGACCGTTCGCCTCCTTGCAGCACCTTCGTCTTGCGTTGGTGGAGCAGTGGGGGCAGCTCGGACCGTCTTGTGCCTCTGAATAGCCCATGGTTTCTCTACCTTGGGGTGGTCAGGGCTAGGTCCGGCATCATGTCCCACGTCGCGGGAAAGGATACGTGGAGGGACACTCGCACGTGCTCGCCCGTTGATGGTTTGGGAAAATCGAACCCTTTCAATAGGATGCGTTGCCCCTGTCTAGTCTTCATGGAAAAAAAGTCTGGAGAAAAAAAGACCAGACGTGTGCCTCCATAGACACTAAGCAAAAAACTGGCTTCCGCCCGCAATCAGGGCGAGGGTGTATACGGCGGGGGAGGAGCTAACCTTGTGTTGTTTGCCTAGTGTCAGCCTCCAGATGGCGGTAGCATACACCCACAGTACCTGTGTCCCCCAATGAGACGAAGGAGAAAAACTATGTCTCCATGCAAGAAAAATTTATGGACAGTGAGGACCGTCAAATCTTCCACCCGGCTTCCAGAAAGAATGCTCTGAGCAAGCTAGGCCACGCGTCTATAGAACTTTGCAACATGAGTGGGGGCTAAGGCAGGACACGCTATAGCGGCGGGTGCTTTGAAGGTTGACCCTGCTAACTACTGTGTGAATTCGACGTTGGAATCCCTGAGGGATGAACGTCTGGGTGAGGAAGGACCGTAGTGGAGAACTTGGAACTGGAGGGTTTGTAGTAGCAGAAGTAGTCTAATTTGTGAAGCGCTCAGGAGAATAAAGATATACAGAGGCGCCCCCTTGTTTGGAAATGGCTGAAGTCCATTCCATGAGAATATGACAAGACCTGAGAGCAGGCCCTGAGAACCTGCTAAAGAACCGAACACTAAAAACATACTGAATGGAACCTGGGGATAACCTGGATCTCATCGCTGCGATGTAGGCACAGGTTGGCATGAAGAGACAACTGATTGCTTGATTAAGCAGGTAGACTGAAGACTACTGGATGACTTTTCAGACTGAGATCAAGAGGAAGATAAACCCAACATACAGGGATGAGGGTGAATATGGGAAAAAATAGTCCAGCTGGACTTATAAAAATGAATAGTCGAGCAAAGAAAGTCCACGGCAAATCATGGAGTATGTCAACTGCAAAGAAAGTTGGCTCTAGGTAGATCAAATAGACCCCAGAAAGACAACTAGGCTGATGAAAGGAAGGTCAATCCTTATGACGATGTAAAAGGCTGAATCCATCCTGGACCCTCTGGAGTAGGGAGGGGATTGCAGTGTGTAGATCCGCGTGCCTAAGTCTAAAGGCCCCATCACACATGACGATTTACCAGCGATCCCAACAACGATATCAACGTGTCAGGATCGCTGGTAAGTCGCTATGTGATCGCTGGTGAGCTGTCAAACAGACCGCTTCACCAGCGATTAGCACAGCGATGCCGAGCGCGCGGCATCGCTGTGTTCTGTTAGTTACCAGCGCGCTGATGCACGCAGCTGGTAACTAACGTACACATCGGGTATCCAAGGGACGCACGTCCCTTGGATACCCGATGTGTACATTAGTTACCAGCTGATCGCTGGGCTCCCGCCGGTCACACGCAGCGATGTGTGCTGGCCAGCGGGAGCCCAGTGACCAAAGAAATGTCCTGGGCTTTCCTGCAGTGATCAGCGATACCGGCAGGGGGGCCGGTCGCTGATCGCTGTCACACACAGCGATCTCGCTGGTGAGATCGCTGTTGTGTCACAAAAACTTGTGACTCAGCAGCGATCTCGCTAGCGAGATCGCTATGTGTGACTGGGCCTTAAGACAACACGCGCCCGAAGATCACAGTGAAAAAATACAATACTAGCTGAAATAAGAAACATGTTATCACCAGACTCATCCTTAGAGCCCAAACTGGAGCAGCTTTCTACCCTGGTCGATACTTGCGCAGAGTGAGATCCCACTCCTGTCTGAGGTGGGATACTTGCCCCAGTCACGGTCAAAAGTCACATCTGTGAGCTGCTGGAGGCTTTATCCGGTGTCTGTAAGAAAGAATAGGTAAGTTCCGACAAATAAGGAGCTTAGGTATTGTAGTAGCTCGAAGGCCCTTAGGACATACTAGAACCTATAAACTACTATTAGCCAAACATTAATAATAGGCGTAACACACCGGGCAGTAAAGATGGCCTGCGGACGGTACTGTAAACTGATCAGAAGGTGGGACAAAAACTCTTGTGAAGCAACTCACACTTAGGGTCCAGATCATGCCACAGTAAACCTCGACCATCCGTACCTGACACGAGAGTGTCTGACCTACCTGAAGGTGGAGTATACAGTTATGTTGCTACTGAAGTCCGCTCTGTGGTACAGAGTCCACTCCGTTTGGACATGGTAGCCTTTTACGTTTAACTGTTAACAAATCACAGATGTTATTGACTATGAAATATGCAGCTGAAAGGTGTTTGACTCACATGAAAGAGGCTTGAAATCGCAGCTGCAGCCCGCCAGAGGTAATAAATGCCGGCACCTCACCTCGAGTGGTGATTATACGGGAGCTAGGCAAAAACTGCAAAGGACCCTGAGGAACGTGAGAGAGGGTGTTCCTGACTCATCTGACAATGGGACAGTACAGCCGGGTGGGTGTAGTTGATGAACTTCGGGTACGCTTGAGTTACCGGAAAGATGGCATGTATTGACTAAACCTGTCTGGTACAGGACTATCCAAGTGCTCGATAAGGGATAGAATACTGCTGCAATAGGACGCGAGGAACCTGAAGACGAGAGCGTCTGAATTACCTGAATACGGTACAGAACACCAGTACCATTGAACCAGTCAACTCCCGACACGTCACCACAGTAATACGGCCATTTCAACCACTGTACCTGGTAGGTGGTGCGCCTGAAGCCTGGATAGCGGATATAGCACAGTTGCCATCGGCTCTAAGTATCCTGTGAACAAATCAGCGTGAAGAAAACCTGGAGAAGGGTGTAGGAGACAGCCATTACTGTGTTGCGGTGCGGTCTAGGCCTGGATACCTGACGACCTTAGGCAGAATAACGGCTTCTGTGTTGCGGTCTGGGTCTGGATACCTGACGACATTAGGTAGAATAACGGCTTCACGTGTAGAAAACCATACCATGAAGTCAGTATTAAAGCAGATTCTGACCAGTCAATTCTCTTGACGGGAGAACAGTAGGTCTGGGATCAGAAAGAGACTAAACTCTCTGTTGTGCGCCAGGGTTCCAACCCCTGGACCTGCGAGTTGTGGACAGCTTCCTTATTCACTGAGCCACTGCCGACAATTGCCAGGTAACACGGACTTCTATCCAGCTGGAAGTCCGGCCCAAAACACTGCAGACGTGAAGAGATAGAAGCAGCTCATTATTCTGCTTAGGGCAGTGTGAAGCCAGCGTCCGGAGGGGGCTGCAGAAAAAAGGAAGGGCGAGTGCCTGTGAGCAGTAGATATGGAAGCAGTTGCTATGCCAGGGCTCCAGCATCATTATGTGTGAGGCATTGGTCGAGTCTTGCTCTACTGAAAATTAAGGCACACCTGCAATTGCAGGTGGAACCTTCTACCAAACGCCATGCGGCAATTGCAGTAGACAGCAGCGTGGCTCTACATGGCTCTGTTTGCTATGACACCAGACATACTGATGCACTAGAGACTGTGCGGCAGATTATTATTACGCCAGTGAATTACACGCCTCTAGAGTACTATTACATCAGTGACTGTATGGCTCTAGAGTACTGTAACGTCTGTTACTGCACGACTCCAGAGTACCATTACGTCAGAAACCGTACGGCTCCAGAAAACCCATTACGTTAGTGACTGTACGGCTCCAGAGAACCATTACGTCAGGGACTGTACGGCTGCAGGGTGCTATTCCGCTAATGACTGTCCCTATACCACTATCGACTGTACGGTACGACTATAGCGTATATCCATGAGACACACTAGCAAAACTGGATTCTCTGTTCGTGAATGTACAGCTCCAGAGAACCATTACGTCAGGGACTGTACAGCTGCAAGGTGCTATTCCGCTAATGACTGTCCCTATACCACTATCGATTGCACGGTACGACTATAGCGCATATCCATGAGACACACTAGCAAAAATGGATTCTCTGCTCCTTCACTGGACCTGCGGAAAGTGTGGCCCTTCTTAGTTTTCCTATGAGGGGCTTATAGTCTGCATCGTACCTGATTAGGCTGAGCGGAGATAGGCAGGAAAGAGCTGGTCCTGCCTGGTGAAGGCACTAACCGGGTCCCACGCTGGGAGAATATGACCGCTGGGGGATGCAGAGGTCCGAGGAAGACGCTTCTCGCCGCAATAGAATGGGCGCGCTGTGAAAAACACCGCTGTGCACAGCCCGAAAGGGGACGGAGCTAAACGTCAGCTCTGGGTGCAGGAAGATGGCGGTGATAGCTACTATCTCTGCGCCGCATGTGAGGCCAGGTAGAGAGTGCGGAGCTTGCGCCGGGGTAGTGAGGGGAGACGGGCGGGGAAAAAGCCTGCCCGAATAGAGAAGACGGGGGACGGAGCTACCGAGGACTAGGCCACAGATGAAGCCGGGGCATAGATTAGTCCCTGGAAACCGCCGACGGAGCGGAGGCGGCGCGGAGACCCGGGAAATGCTGGAGCTATAATCCGGATCCTATCAGAAAGATAGACGAGTGCGGGGGAAACACGGTGGGGCGGGGGCACCGCGCTGAGGTGAGCAGGCTGCTGCCCACTGTCGCCTATTCTGAGGGAAGGCACTAACTGAGGAAAGCCTGAAGCGCACAGCGCCCGGCGAAAGGAGGGTGCATGATCCGCCGGCCTCAGCTCGGAAGTGAGCTCCCCACAAGTGCGGCAGGAGAGCGGCCAGGGGAAAAGGAGGACTAGGCCCCAATATAAGCCGGGGCCTAGATTACCAGTGACCGTATACACCTGACAAGGGGTCTCCTCTTCTTTACTTATCTTCTTATTGAAGTCGTCCTGACGGTTGCCGGACATCGCGTCTCATCCAACTAACAGGCTCTGGTGGGCGAGTAGGTGGGAGACGGTGGGCCAGGACCGGGTCTGGAACACCTAAGCACGCTTCTGTGCTAGGGGATGGGGTCCTGCCCTTCAGACATATGAGGATACGGGGTGGCAGTACACGCCGTACACATAGTCTCTGTGTGGGAGTACAGTAGTGACCATTCACACTGTATCCCTCCGGAAAACCTGAAAAGAAACAACGCACATTGAGGTAGATAAGGGTCTAGTGAAAGACCCGTGTCCACCTCCTACTGACACTAAGCTATACTGAACATCCTACTTCCTGTCGGTAGGGTGTACACTGCGGAGGAGGAGCTAACTTTTTTCTGCATAGTGTCAGTCTCCTAATGGCAGCAGCATACACCCATGGTTCCTGTGTCCCCCAATGAAGCGATAGAGAAAAATGGATTACACTGTACAATATAAAACTGCGCACCAATCATTAAACTGCCCCAAATGAGTTATGACACATACTGCCCCATTCTTCTCCCTAAGCTGCGATCATCATTTCAGATACTACTGATAGATAAAATACCAACCCTCGTCATCATGTAATTGTGTAAGCTGTTGACAAAATGCATAAGCTTGACTCGGAGGAGAAACATGCGATGGATCTGCTGTTCCTTAGATTCCGTTTGTGTTACTATATAACCAAAAAGTTGTTGCTGCTCAGATCCGGATTCATTCTTTGGAGATTCCTTCTCTGCCATGCTGGCAAGTGCTGTGAAAATATCAGTAATAAAAAACCATTACAGGCATACCAATATTGACTTTATTTAATATTGATGGCCTATGCTAAATGATAGAAGGGCCAGACCCCGAGAGCACTCATCCACCAACAATAGAGCCAAGGCACGCTCTTCAATGTCCGGACTACAAGTTCCAGACACAAGCACAGACATAACTGGGTTAAGTAATGGGGTTTCTCTTCTTCCGCAATTTCCAAGACAACTTCCATTGTGCTGACTAGGAATGGGGGAAGTCCCCAAGGTCAGACTGAGTAATCACATATATCAACCAGCTTAAGTTAATACCTTGGTAAAACTTTCCCGGATATTGCAATTCCAATAAACCTTAATAGAATGAAGGTGTCCTTACCATTAAATTGCAGGACGTCCAAACTGTATTTTGCCCATTTTATTAGTAGCAAAAGCAGAAAGATCTGATTATAAATCTTTTGGCACTCTGAGCTTATAACAATATCAACAGGCCAAGGCACCTAGACCAAAAGGAATAAGACGGACAGATTAGAAGACACATTGTATATCTAGCAGCCAGAGCTAAATCCAAAGCAAAACTGGGTATGTACTGGATACAATATGGCGTCACCTTATAACTCAGTATACGGAGGGAATGTACTGGATACAATATGGTGTCACCTTATAACTCAGTACAAGGCTGGGTATGTAGTGGATACAATATGGCGTCACCTTAGAACTCAGTACAAGGCCGGGCATGTACTGGATACAATATGGCGTCACCTTATAACTCAGTATACGGAGGGCATGTACTGGATACAAAATGGCGTCACCTTATAACTCAGTATACAGAGGGCATGTACTGGATATAATATGGCGTCACCTTATAACTCAGTATACGGAGGGCATGTACTGGATACAATATAGCGTCACCTTATAACTCAGTATACAGAGGGCATGTACTGGATATAATATGGCGTCACCTTATAACTCAGTATACGGAGGGCATGTACTGGATACAATATAGCGTCACCTTATAACTCAGTATACAGAGGGCATGTACTGGATATAATATGGCGTCACCTTATAACTCAGTATACGGAGGGCATGTACTGGATACAATATAGCGTCACCTTATAACTCAGTATACGGAGGGCATGTACTGGATACAATATGGCATCACCTTATAACTCAGTATACAGAGGGCATGTACTGGATATAATATGGCGTCACCTTATAACTCAGTATACGGAGGGCATGTACTGGATACAATATAGCGTCACCTTATAACTCAGTATACAGAGGGCATGTACTGGATATAATATGGCGTCACCTTATAACTCAGTATACGGAGGGCATGTACTGGATACAATATAGCGTCACCTTATAACTCAGTATACGGAGGGCATGTACTGGATACAATATAGCGTCACCTTATAACTCAGTATACGGAGGGCATGTACTGGATACAATATGGCATCACCTTATAACTCAGTATACGGAGGGCATGTACTGGATACAATATGGCATCACCTTATAACTCAGTATACGGAGGGCATGTACTGGATACAATATGGCGTCACCTTATAACTCAGTATACAGAGGGCATGTACTGGATATAATATGGCGTCACCTTATAACTCAGTACGAGGTCGGGTATGTAAAAGATACAGTATGGCGTCACCTTATAACTCAGTACGAGGCCATCCAATGTATGTACTGGAAGTTTCTTCTTAGCCAAGTCAACATTTTCAAAGAAGATGGATAACCTGTATGTGAACAGACAATTATGACAATATATTCTCTTTCCTTTGGTAAAACAAATCCATTCAGGATGGATTTGTTTTTATTTGTGATGTTAATATAGCTATTGGTCAGCGCTGTACAGAGCATTCAATCATACACACCAGTCCCTGTCCCTAAGGGGGATCACTATCTAGTTTCCCCCATGTCAGACACTCACTAAAACAAATGTCACAGGAAACCAACTAACTTATCAGTTAGGCTTAAGATTGCAAAAGTGCTCAGAGGAAGCTCAGACAGGGAAGAACATACAAACTCCAGGCACATTTTCCCTTTGGTGATATGTATATCTAAGTCCCCAGTGCTGTAAGGATACAATGCTGACCACTTAGTGGCTGTGCTGCTACAGATGTGTAATTCTGGAAAAATAAACCGCCTAAGAAAGTAAAAATTCCCCATGATTTCAGACAACTTTTCAGAATGAAATGCAATGAGGAATAACACCACTTCTATCCATTATATGATTCTATCCTGCATTTTTCACCAGTTTTTCCTCTGGCTGACTTAGTGGAAACCAGGTGCTATAAGGGCTCTCATACATGGCAAATAGACATGAGGGATTCCTACTCTGCTCTTTCTGTGCAGCACACAGACAGAAGCAATATGAACGACATTATACAGCAGTACCGAGCAGTGTAGCTGTAAATCCAGCTCTAAGAAGAGGTAAAATACTTACTAGAATGCTGCGTCTATGCATCTACCTCTGCTATATCACTTTCCCTACCCTCTCCATAGACTATATAGGCAGCTGTAACCTGATTGTGAACTTGCACTCAGTCTTACTTTGACCAAGACAGATGTTAGTTGTTTTTCAAGTTGACAAGAGGAAGAGGTAGCCAATGAGTGGAGAAAGAAGTACAATTGTCTGATGAGATAGATTACAAAGTTTCTTGCATCTGCTAGTACTAGTTTGCGGAAACTACAATGACCATTTAATAAACATGAATACAATTTGTAAAGTTCACCCATTCTGTGCATACTGCCAACATAAATAACAACTTTTGTGGAGTCACTGTTCTCTCTACTCGATTGATTTTTTTTCCCTGACACTTGGTTTACAAGCATCACCTGACTCGCTATTCAGTTGCTGTTTTTCTCAGTTCTTACCGAGTACTGTCCTCTGGGTACCGCTGATTGACAGCTTCCTGCAGCTGGACATTTAAGAAGACAACGTTCTGCCATTGTTCCTTCTCTCTTATTTTATCAAATATTGAGGTGTAGAAATCATACATCGTATCTCCAGCTTCAAGCAGGAAAAAATTTCTCATGGATTGAAGATATTCGACCAGCCTAAAAACCAAAAACATTGTGACGGTACCTACATTCCAGGAGAGGACGGAAACATAACTGTCCAAAAACCGCTAACCAAAGGGGGGAGAACACTTCATGAAACAGAAGTACAGAAAGACCATTGATAAATAAATCAAGTGTACAAAACAAAGAAGATAAAAGTTTTTCATGGATAATTCATGTAAAAACAGAGAAAATATAAAACAATAAGGTGCCTCAGGCAAAAAGGGATGCGTGAATAATACAATGAATAACAGTGGATACAGACAAGCACGATTATACCAGTATATTTGTGTAGGTATATCTCAAAGTGATTTAGTCAGTTCACAGAATTTAATGCTAGCGTTAATAGGCCAAATGATTATTATTGTGGAAAGCACCAATCACTGGTCTATACAACACAAATGCACTGAAAAAAATATTAGACTAGTGATTGGTGTTTTTCTGTATCCACTGTATTTTTTCTGCATACCTCTTTTGGCAATGAGGCAACTTATTGTTTTATATTTTCTCTGTTATAAATATGAATGATCAATAAAACAAATATGTGATCATCTTTGTTTTCTATGCTTCCTGACCTGAGATGTATTTATCAATGGTCTTTATGTACTGATTCCAGGAGAGGAGTTGACTCCTAACATGCCAGCCACATCTCTCCAGATCATTGATTTCTTTACAGCAGTTAGCTGCTCTTCTCTCTCTCACTAATTGCTGAATGTGTCACAGGAGAACTTGAGCTGAGGTTTATATTTTTTTTTACTAATACTAGAGCTCGGCTTCTCACTAGAACAGTAACTCAAAAGAGAATAGACTGTCCCACCAGAAGCCAGAAAGAGAATGAGTGGCAAGCTGTATCCGGCTTATCATACAAGTTGAGAATACCCCTTTAGGCTATGTGCACACGTTGCAGATTTGCTTGCAGAAATTTCTGCATCTCTTGGCAGAAAAACGCAGTGGAAAATCCGCGCTTTGTATGCGTTTTTTTTCCTGTCCATTCAATGGGTCAAAAACACAGGCAAAAACGCACAAAGAATTGACATGCTACAGAGAATAAAGTGCTGCAAATACGGACTGAAATTTACTGATCATGTGCACAACACTTCAGGATTGTCATTGATTTACCTAGAATAAGTATTCCATTGCGTTTTTGGACTATGTACGCGTGAAAAAAACGCAGCAAATGCGTATCAAATACGCAACGTGCGCACACCGCCTTATCATAGTTCTTATCTATCATTTACAATTAATCGGAGCTTGGCCACTTACTTATAGTCTTCCTTCAGAGTCTGCATGAGGTTCCCGCAGCACTCCAGATACTGTTTGTCAATGTGGGGGTAAAGGCATGAGCGAAGGGTCAGTTCAAACGACTGACAAGTAACAGATTCTGAGGATCTATCCACACTGATATCTTCACAGGTAAATGTGTCAAGGAAATCACTCTGCTCCAAATATAACC
Organism: Dendrobates tinctorius; assembly: GCF_039654945.1. Classification (NCBI taxonomy): domain Eukaryota; kingdom Metazoa; phylum Chordata; class Amphibia; order Anura; family Dendrobatidae; genus Dendrobates; species Dendrobates tinctorius. The sequence continues at coordinate 1,344,144 of NW_027361789.1, read as the reverse complement.
TTTAAGGAAAACATTACAATTCTATTAATTAATGTAATAATTCATGCATTTAAAGGTTTCTAACATTTCTTCATCAGCTAGGTTTTAGGATTTAAACACATATGAAGACTGAGGGGGGCACTAACTTGAGCATTTTGGCTTTTACCTTGCAAAGTTGATGGCCAGCAATGGATCATGCACATCATTCAGCTCCAGGTGCTTGGCCACTATAGACTGCATCTTTATTAAGCTCTGCTTGTTCACCTGCTGCTCTGTAATGCCGTCAGGTCCTAACTCTTTTCCATGTTGTAGTCGGGACTGCACAGACTCTAGGAAGAGGGTGTACAAACTTTTTCTGTCGGCATCTGTTTCGTGAGAAAAGAGCAAATTGTCAGTTTCTTTAGTACTATTACTGAACGCAATCTGAGCACACGGTTTAATAGTCCATAAATAAAAGGGGTCTTATGAAAGAAAAAATACTGTTGGCTATTTCTGTGGACAACAGAAACGTATTTAAAAGGGATTGTCAGCACAGAATGACTGTTCAAACCAAGTACAGACGATCGGTGCATCATGGGGGGGAATAATCATTTATATACACCTTTCCACCTGGTTGGTTTCCCTCTATGTCTGCCCTTCTCTGGCTCTATAAAGGAAGGGCTGTCAATCAAAGAAGAGATGGGTGGAGATGGAGGGAAAGCAAGCATGGGGAAGGTGTTTATTGTTAGGCGTCAGGTTCATGCGGCAGCTCAGCAGGAATCCAGAGCCTCACATTTTGCAGTCTCCCATTATTTATCGACCGCAGAGGAGATTGCTCAGCAATCCCAGCGTCGCAGAGGCTCTTGTTGTGAGTTCATTTTCCCCTTCATTACTGAGGCCCGAGGAACTCCCTCTTCTGGTAAAGAAAGGTAGTGAGCCTGATTGTCAAACACCTGAGGCTGATGATTGTGACTGGCTGAGTGGAGTTACGGACTGGATATAATGCTGCCGACGCCCTTCTGCCCTGCGGGTGATTTCTCTGTGGGATCCTTGGAGACCAGTCTGAATTCCTGCTCCTCCAAAGCTAAGTTTGCTGCTCGGCCTTTTGCTTTTGTGCTTTGACTTTGTTTTTGCTTTGTTTTTCTGGATTTCTGCCATTCCCTGCTGGGGTGTGCTGAATTCATTTAGCTCTGTCTTCTGAAAATACCTGAGTGCTGATTCAGTTTTTGAAGCCTAGCTGCTTCAGGGCCTTTTTCATATCAGCTTGTTGGCTTATGTCTTTGATAGGGTTTTGGCAGATTGCAGACAGCAGCCTTCCTGTCCTTTCCTGTCTAGGTAGTTTTGGGGACCCGTCTTTGCTCAGTCTATCTTTCTGTCTGTGTTAGTATTTTCATCTTGCTTCACCGTCATTATATGTTGGGGGCTGCCTATTGCTTTGGGGTCTGCTCTGGGGCAGTTTAGATTTCCCCTTTCTTTCTTCAGGCCTATGTATTTCTCCGGCTGTGATCGAGGGGTCTAGGGCATCGTAGGAACCCCCCACGGCTACTGCTAGTTGTGTTGATAGGTTCAGGGGTCTGCAATCTGAAAGTTGCCAACTTCTCTGGTTTTCTGGACTTAGCTTGTATTTCTGCTTTTGCCTCCTACGGTGACTCATTCATAACAGGCTCTGCCCAGACCTGCTCTATGGGTCTGGCTGTTGCTGCCACCTTTGGGTCAGCAATAGCAATGCAGGCTGCTCAGCAGCAAATCGCTCCAGAGGCTAAGTCCCTCCGCCGCTCTACTGAGCATGCTCACGAGAAGATAGGTTCAGGGGTCTGCAATCTGAAAGTTGCCAACTTCTCTGGTTTTCTGGACTTAGCTTGTATTTCTGCTTTTGCCTCCTACGGTGACTCATTTATAACAGGCTCTGCCCAGACCTGCTCTATGGGTCTGGCTGTTGCTGCCACCTTTGGGTCAGCAATAGCAATGCAGGCTGCTCAGCAGCAAATCGCTCCAGAGGCTAAGTCCCTCCGCCGCTCTACTGAGCATGCTCACGAGACGATCTCCCATTGGAGATCAGGAGTCACGTGCTCAGGTCCTTCTCCTGATCTCATTGGTCCATCTCAGAGATCTGGAAGGTCCCGCACGACTTTAAAAGGTCCGCATGGCCGCTCGGCCATGCGCTAGTATAGTTTATACTTGCTACTGTGTGAATGATGATGGATGCATGTACCTGCAAATTACTCATTAAGATCCCCTCCCTCTGATATTACGAGTGTGTATAGGGACTTAGAATTAGAGTCTGCGCCAGCCAGTGGCATGCTTCAGGCCACATTGCTCATCTCCACAGTCCTAGCGTCCGACAGTGCGCCTGCTACCGGGCACTGTCGATCAGCGGCAGTTTCTGTTGTCACGCTGCAGCCTGCAGCTCTATTTAGCGTCCGCAGTAGCAACGCTGCACGCACGGTAGGTCTAGACGGACGCTGACCCTCTGCCTAGGGCCCAGCACCTGTGACCATATACCGCCCGTGCACTTATCTGAGACCTGTGACGCTAACAGGCTCAGCCTTTTGTGTTTATTATACTTAAGCATCTCTGTGACTAAACAGTGATTGTTCAGCGCACCTGGGTGACGTTCAACCCGTGTGCGCAATACCGCCATATTGTATGCCCGACATTAGCTAGCAGCAGTGTTAACACCTTGTGCACGGTGGACCCCGGATGGCGAAAGCACTTTACGTTATTTTATATTTAGTGCGTTCCGCCGTCCCTAACAGTATATAAATAACTGGCCCCGCCGTGAAGCACCGAGCGACGGGACTTGGTTTGAACAGTCATTCTCTTTCACAATAGCAGAAGAAAGAGGCAAAAAAAAAACCCAACAACTTAGGCTGGTTTCACATTAGCGCATTTTCAGCGCGCGCACGGCCGGGGGTAGCTCCGCCCCCGAGCCGGCTCTCTGCCCGGCGTGCCCGCCCCTTGCTTGTAGCGCCGCCTCCTATCTTTAGCATAGGGTGCGCCGATCGTGCGCAGGCCGTGCGCTAGTTGCGCTTTGACCTGCGCTGCGCACTTTTGACGGTGCGCCGTGCGCGCCAAAATCAAACTTTTCGGATTTTGGCGCGCACGGCGCACCGTCAAAAGTGCGCAGCGCAGGTCAAAGCGCAACTAGCGCACGGCCTGCGCACGATCGGCGCACCCTATGCTAAAGATAGGGTGCGCCGATCGCAGGCGCCGCTGTCCGCTAGGAGGCGGCGCTACAAGGAAGGGGCGGGCACGCCGGGCAGAGAGTCGGCTCGGGGGCGGAGCTACCCCCGGCCGTGCGCGCGCTGAAAATGCGCTAATGTGAAACCAGCCTTAGTCACTTATACAGAAAGGACAATCAATAAAAGGCTACACTAATGATCAGAAACCTGTGAAGCGGGAGTGCAGAAGGTTGTCAATACATGGTCTACAGTGCGGTCCATACACAGTATGTACTGCTACACCAAGAGAAAATATATGTATTACATTTAAAAATTATGGCGATCAACTCACATTTTAGTTTCAACTATTTTATTGATTTTAATGGCAAGCACATGATTTTGCAAGTTTTACCACCTATAAAAATGGAGAGCCCTGTAATTTTTATCGTAGGTACACTTTAACTTTGAGAGAAAGAATCTAAAAAACAGAAAATTACATTGTGTGATTTTTATATAATTATTTTGCATTTTATTTCATGAAATAAGTATTTGATACAATAGAAAAATAGAACTTAATATTTGGTACAGAAACCTTTGCTTGCAATTGCAGAGGTCAGACATTTCCTGTTGTCCTTGACCAGGTTTGCACACACTGCAGCAGGGATTTTGGCCCACTCCTCCATACAGATCTTCTCCTGATCTTTCAGGTTTTGGGGCTGTCTCTGGGCAACATTGAGTTTCAGCTCCCTCCAAAGATTTTCTATTGGGTTCAGGGTTGGAGACTGGCTAGGCCACTCCAGAACCTTGAAATGCATCTTATGGCACCACTCCTTAGTTGCCCTGGCTGTGTCTCTGGACATTGTCATACTGGAAGATCCAGCCACAACCCATCTTCAATGCTCTTACTGAGGGAAGGAGGTTGTTGGCCAAAATCTCGCAATACATGATCCCATGCATCCTCCCTTCAATATGGTGCAGTGTTCCTGGCTCATTAGCAGAAAAGCACCCCCAAAGTATGAGATTTTGCCTTCCCTGCAGGATTTCAATCCATGACGGCATAGTGTGTTACTAACGGTAATGTTTGAGACTGTGGTCCCAGCTCTCTTTAGGTCATTGACCAGGTCCTCCCTTATAGTTCTGGCCTGATTCCTTACATTTCTCAGAATCATCCTTACCCCACTAGGCGAGATCTTGCATAGAGCCCCAGACTGAGGTAGACAACACAAAATTTTGTGTTTCTTCTATTTTCTAATAATTGTGCCAATGGTTGCGGCTTTCTCACCAAGCTGCTTGCCTATTGTCCTGTAGCCCATCCCCGCCTTGAGCATCTACAATTTTGTCCTTGGTGTCTTTAGACAGCTCTTTGTTCTTGGCCATGGTGGAAAGGTTGGAGTGTGATTGATTGTGTGGACAGGTGTCTTTTATACAGGTAACAAGTTCAAACAGGTGCAATTAATACATGTAATGAGTGCAGAGTAGGAGGGCTTCTTAAAGGAAAACTAACAGGTCTGTGAGAGCAAGAATTCTTGCTGGTTAGTAGGTGATCAAATACATATTTCATGCAATTTAATTATTTAGACAATCGTGCAATGTGATTTTCTGGTTTTCATTTTCAGATTCTGTCTCTCACAGTTGAAGTGTACCTAAAATAAAAATTACAGACCTCTCATTCTTTGTAGGTGGGGAAAATTTGCAAAATTGGCAGTGTACTAAATACTTATTGTCCCCACTTAAGCATAGGGGTAAAATGGTGCAGACACCTTACCAACAGAGCAGTAAAAAGGGGGATCGTATCTGCCACTCAAACTAGGCTTTGTTGAACGTATCCCCAGGTTCATCTGCTGATAACGCTCTATATCTCTTTTTATTTGACCTAATTCTTTCAGCCTCTCTGGCATGTATGGGGGTTCACTTTTTTTTCAGTGCCTAGGAATGAGTCAGTGATCAGCTGTAAAGAGATGTCATTTCTTAGAGGAGATGAAATCTGGCAACAATGATCAACCAAGCAACCTGAGGGGTTGATGACCTCATGAATCCGTCCGGACTAGCTCACTGCAAAACCCACTAACCAATGGAATACATCCGAACACTCCCATTTTAGAGTTAACTGAGCCCCCTTACAGGGGATATATAAATCTATGTTTGAATCAATAAAGGTATCTCTCTCTTGCTCTCTTGGAGCTGTGCCATAGATTGATCAAAGAGAGGTTACATCCGACTGTGTGGTGTGATTTCTTTTAGTGCGCACTGATCAATACCCATTCGGCCAGGAGCAGGCAACTAGTGCACATTTCTTATTGTTCAACCTAACATTTTTAGCACCTGCTTTAAAACATAAGTTTTTCATGAACCAAGGTATGTACAGTCCACATTTAAGTATGGTCAACCATCTTTTTTTTTTTTTATTATTTTTTAGAAGTTACAGAAACTTTTTCAGTTACAATAGCAAGTGAATCTTGTACAAACATGGGCCCGTCGGGAGCCCAGGGCAAACGTGGGCACTTCGGAAGGCCATGGCAAGCGTGGGCCCATCGGGAGCCTAGTGCAAATGATCAACTTATTCAAGTCACCAAAAAAGATGGCGTTCACCCCAATGTTTCAGCTCTACAAGCCTTGATCTGATCACTTGGATAAATGCGTGAGTAAATAATTTTCTTAACCCCTTTCTGACATCAGACGTACTATCCCGTCCATGGGACCTGGGCCCCTATGCCCATGGACGGGATAGTACGTCTACCGCGATCAGCGGCGCCCACATGGTGAGCGCCGCTGATCGCGGCCGGGTGTCAGCTGATTATCACAGCTGACACCCGGCACAATGTGTCGGGGGCGGTCACGGACCGCCCCCGACACGTTAACCCCTTGCACACCGCGATCAAACACGATCGCGGTGTACCGGGGGTTAAAGGGAAGCATCGGGAAGGAGGGGGCTCCCTCCGTGCTTCCCTGAGCCCCCCACGGCAACGCAATGTGCAGCGCTGCTGCGGGGGGCTCCTTTCCTGCAGGCCCCCGAATCCAAGATGGCGACGGGGGCCTTCGGGGGCTTGCAGGAAGCTGGCTTCCTCAGTGCCTGCAAAGCGCAGGCATGAGGAAGCCTTCAGCACTTTCATTAGTTTTCATTGCATAAAACCGACAAAACATAAACGACCTAAATGAGGTATCGCTGTAACCGTACTGACCCGAAGAATAAAACCGCTTTATCAATTTTACCGCACGCGGAACGGTGTAAACGCACCCCCCCAAAAGAAATTCATGAAACGCTGGTTTTTGTTCATTCTGCGTCCCAAAAATCAGAATAAAAAGCGATCAAAAAAGTCACGTGCCCGAAAATGGTACCAATAAAAACGTCAACTCGTCCCGCAAAAAATAAGACCTCACATGACTCGGTGGGTCAAAATACGGAAAAATTATAGCTCTCAATATGTGGTGATGCAAAAACTATTTTTACAATAAAAAGCGTCTTTTAGCGTGCGACAGCCGCCAAACATAAAAACCGCCATAAATAGTAAATCAAACCCCCCGTTATCACCCCCTTAGTTAGGGAAAAATAATAAAATAAAAAAAATGTATTTATTTCCATTTTTCCATTAGGGTAGGGTTAGGGCTAGGGTTAGGGCTAGGGGTGTGTTGGGGTTCGGGTTGGAGTTAGAATTGGGGGGTTTCCACTGTTTGGGCACATCAGGGGCTCTCCAAATGCAACATTGCGTCTGATCTCAATGCCAGCCAATTCTGAGTTGAAAAAGTCATATGGTGCTCCTTCCCTTCCAAGCTCTGCCATGCGCCCAAACAGTGTTTTACCCCCACATGTAGGGTATCAGCCTACTCAGGACAAATTGCAAAACAATTTTTGGGGTCCAATTTCTCCTGTTACCCTTAGGAAAATAAAAAATTGGGGGCAAAAATATCATTTTTGTGGAAAAAAATGATTTTTTTATTTTCACGTCCGAGCGTTATAAACTTCTGTGAAGCACTTGGGGGTTCAAAGTGCTCATTACACATCTAGATAAGTTCCGTGGGGGGTCTAGTGTCCAAAATGCGGTCATTTGTGGAGGGTTTCCACTGTTTAGGTACATTAGAGGCTCTCCAAAGGCAACATGACACCTGCAGACCATTCCATCAAAGTCTGCATTCCAAAACGTCACTACTTCCCTTCCGAGCCCTGATGTGTGTCCATACAGTAGTTTTCTCCCACATATGGGGTGTCAGCGAACTCAGGACAAATTGGACAACAACTTTTGGGGTTCAATTTCTCCTGTTACTCTTGGGAAAATAAAAAAATTGAGGACTAATTGATCATGTTTGTGGAAAAAATACGATTTTTTTATTTTCATGCCCTGGCATTATAAACTTCTGTGAAGCCCTTGGGGGTTCAAAGTGCTCACCTCACATCTAGATAAGTTCCTTAGGGGGTCTAGTTTTCAAAATGGGGTCATTTGTGGGGGGTTTCCACTGTTTAGGTACATTAGGGGCTCTCCAAAGGCAACATGACACCCGCAGACCATTCCATCAATGTCTGCATTCCAAAACGTCACTACTTCCCTTCCGAGCCCCGACGTGTGCCCATACAGTAGTTTTCTCCCACATATGGGGTATCAGCATACTCAGGACAAATTGGACAACAACTTTTGGGGTCCAATTTCTCCTGTTACCCTTGGGAAAATAAAAAAATGGTGACTAAAAGATCATGTTTGTGGAAAAAATACGAATTTTTTATTTTCACGCCCGGGCGTTATAAACTTCTGTGAAGCACTGGGGGGTTCAAAGTGCTCACCACACATCTAGATAAGTTCCTTGGGGGGGTCTAGTTTACAAAATGATGTCATTTGTGGGGGGTTTCCACTGTTTAGGTACATTAGGGGCTCTCCAAAGGCAACATGACACCCGCAGACCATTCCATCAATGTCTGCATTCCAAAACGTCACTACTTCCCTTCCGAGCCCCGACGTGTGCCCATACAGTAGTTTTCTCCCACATATGGGGTATCAGCATACTCAGGACAAATTGGACAACAACTTTTGGGGTCCAATTTCTCCTGTTACCCTTGGGAAAATAAAAAAATGGTGACTAAAAGATCATGTTTGTGGAAAAAATACGAATTTTTTATTTTCACGCCCGGGCGTTATAAACTTCTGTGAAGCACTGGGGGGTTCAAAGTGCTCACCACACATCTAGATAAGTTCCTTGGGGGGTCTAGTTTACAAAATGATGTCATTTGTGGGGGGTTTCCACTGTTTAGGTACATCAGGGGTTTTCCAATCACGACATGGTGTCCGATCACAATTCCAGCCAAAAACGTCAAATGGCGCTGCTTCCCTTCCGAGCTCTGCCATGCGCCCAAATAGTGGTTTTATCCCCACATGTGGGGTATCAGCGTACTCAGGACAAATTGCACAATAACTTTTAGGGTGCTGTTACCCTTGGAAAAATAAGAATTGAGGGTGAAAAGATAATTTTTGTGGAAAAAATATGATTTTTTAATTGTACGGCTTTATGTTATAAACTTCTGTGAAGCCCTTGGGGGTTCAAAGTTCTCACCACACATCTAGATAAGTTCCTTAGGGGGTCTAGTTTCCAAAATGGTGTCATTTGTGGGGGTTTCCACTGTTTTGGTACATCAGGGGTTTTCCAATCGCGACATGGTGTCCGATCTCAATTCCAGCCAAAAACGTCAAATGGTGCTGCTTCCCTTCTGAGCTCTGCCATGCGCCCAAATAGTGGTTTACCCCCACATGTGGGGTATCAGCGTACTCAGGACAAATTGCACAATAACATTTAGGGTCCTGTTACCCTTGGAAAAATAAGAATTGAGGGTGAAAAGATCATTTTTGTGGAAAAAATATGATTTTTTAATTGTACCGCTGTACGTTATAAACTTCTGTAAAGCACTTGTGGGTTCAAAGTTCTCACCACATATCTAGATAAGTTCCTTGGGGGGTCTAGTTTCCAAAATGGGGTCACTTGTAGGGGGTTTCCACTGTTTAGGTACATCAGGGACTCTACAAACGTGACATGGCGTCGGATCTGAATTCCAGCCAATTTTGCATTGAAAAGTCAAACGGCGCTCCTTCCATTCTGAGCTCTGCCATGCGCCGAAACAGTCGTTCCCCCCCACAAATCAGGTATCAGCGTACTCAGGACAAATTGCACAATAACTTTTGCAGTCCAATTTCTCCTGTTACCCTTGGTAAAATAAAAAAAATTGAACCTGAAGTATTTTTTTTTGTGAAAAAAAGTTAGATGTTCATTTTTTTTTAAATATTCAAAAAAATTCCTGTGACACACCTAAAGGGTTAATAAACTTCTTGAATGTGGTTTTGAGCACCTTAAGGGGTGCAGTTTTTAGAATGGTGTCACTTTTGGGTATTTTCTATCATATAGACCCCTCAAAGTGGCTTCAAATGTGATGTGGTCCTAAAAATAAAATGGTGTTGTAAAAATGAGAAATCGCTGGTCAACTTTTAACCCTTATAACTTCCTAACAAAAAAAAATTTTGGTTCCAAAATTGTGCTGATGTAAAGTAAACATGTGGGAAATGTTAGTTATCAAGTTTTTTGTGTGCCGTATCTCTGTGATTTAAGGGCATAAAAATTCAAAGTTGGAAAATTGCGAAATTTTCAAAATTTTTGCTAAATTTCCGTTTTTTTCACAAATAAACGCAAGTTATTTGAATGAAATTTTACCACTAACATGAAGTACAATATGTCACGAGAAAACAATGTCAGAATCACCGGGATCCATGGAAGCATTCCAGAGTTATGACCTCATAAAGGTACAGTGGTCAGAATTGTAAAAATTGGCCCGGTCATGAACGTGCAAACCACCCTTGGGGGTGAAGGGGTTAATGTCATTTGCACTATGGCACTTTACTATTGTTGTATTTACGGACTATAGAAACGATCTGTAAATGCTTGTGCATGAACGCAATACTCACTATTGACCAATAGATGGCATCCCACTTTGCCGGTCTGATCGCACTAGGTACAAAGTTACTGGGATTTTTACTGATGCCTTTAGAATAGAAATAAAGAGAATCTGTGGCCAGACTTTTGCTACCTCACATCTGTCAGTGTATTGAGCGAGGCCGGACACGTAGTTGGAATGTGGTCGGAAGTTTGCAAATCACACAGTGCGCCATGCAAGAGATGTGAGGATGTACAATTCTGCAGTCACAGAGTTACTACAAATTTGTACCCCAAAGACGGACAACCCCTTTAAATCTTTTACCCCAGAGAATTGAATACTCATGTACCCGAAATGAGGTGACCTTACCTCTTGATGAGTCCTGCTGCTGGGATAATTTGCATTTCAGGTTCGTCAGCAGTTGCATGGATTTCCCAGCCATAATAATCTGTTTCAGCACAGGTCGCAGGAAGGAGACCATGGTGTGCTGCCTGCTGGCCGGAGCCTGGTCACTACCAGAACTGGCGCTGGCGTTGTCACTCATTTTGTCTTCATTCTCAGTCTTTTCTGAGACGCTATACAACGTGTATGTGGCATACCAAAAGTCCCGATGGTTAACGGGAACATCTTTATTACTACAAAAAGGACAAATTAGTCACCTTTAAAGCTCACAAAAATAACCTTATAACGGCTGGTATATGGAGGGAAATCGAGACTAGGGTCTATTCTTTTATAAACTTCTCCTGACAAAATGAGCATACCCAAGCTTTACTTACCGTTGAATAATAAATTCTTTTGCTGGATCAAAGAGATGTCCATGGACAATCCACTCATCTACTATTTCCAAATATGGCCTCACCGTCTCTACCCACAAGAAAAAGAGGAGTGATACCTGCAAAGACAGCAGCGCCCTATAAATCAAGCATGGTGATGATTGCAGGCTGCAAGAGTCCCCCCCAACAAAAAAAACTCGTGTATCGGGAACCTGCTTGCATTTCCGGATGTAATATGCAGATTCAATTCACATATTGCCATGTTCATAACTATATACATTATATGGACAAAATCATTGGGGCACCTACACCTTACACCCTGCAGGCGCTTTTCTAACGCCCCATTCTAAATCCATAGGCTATAATATGGCACTGGTCGCCCCTTAGCAGCTATAACAGATTTCCTACAAGATGTTGGAGGTGTCTGTGGGAACGTTTGCCTTTGCACAGACACCTCCAATATCTTGCAGAAAATCTTCCAAGAAAAGTAGAAGCTGTTACAGCTTACTCACAAATGTAGAAGAGCATTTGGGAGGTCAGACACTGATATTATACTAGAAGAATCTCTATTCTAGTTCATCCCAAAAATAGTCAACGAGATTGGGGTCAGGGCTCTACGTGCGCCAGCCATGCTCTTCCACACAACCATGCCTTTCTGGACCTTGCATTACATACTCTTCAACAGTCATTATGGAACAGAAAAAGGCCTTCCTTGTTCGGCCATGTCCTGAAGCTCCTAGCGCACATTTTTTGTGCTGATGTTAATGGCAGAGCTGTGCAGTTATTAAGCAAGAAGAGCTTTGGCGACTTTTAGGTATTATGCACCTCAGAGCAGAGAGCCTTAAGTTCAAATACTTAATTAACCTCAAGAGTATTATTTCACCTTACATGAGCTTTTTCAGATCATAGTGTGACACTAAAGATGGCTGCCATTTCCTGTGTTCATCATACCATGTGCTATTGGAACTGGAATTTCCTTTTTGGCCAACCACCATGTGCTACATGGATCCACTCACAACGACGCCCACTGTGATGACCTCACGGACCAACCCAGCCTGATGACCTCATGGATCCGCCCGGACTAGCTCACTGCCCAACCCAGTAACCAATGGAATCCATCCGAACACTCCCATTTTTAGAGTTAACCGAGCCCCCTTACAAGGGACATAAAAACCTATATTTGAATCAATAAACGCTCTTTCGCTCTTGCTCTCTTGGAGCTGTGTCATAGATTGATCAAAGAGAGATTACATCCGACTGTGTGTGGTGTGATTCTTTTAGTGCGCACTGATCAATATCCATTGGGCCAGGGGCAGGCAACTATTGAACATTATTTATTGTTCAACCTAACATAGTTCAGATGTGTCTCCAGTGACATCCTATTACAGGACCACGCTTAAATGTAGTCATCCTTATAGAATGGGCCATTCTTTCACAAATGTTGTTACACTGCAGGCCAAGGTGCCTGATATCAACTGACAATGGGACTGAACGATAAACCTAAATTCAGTGATTTAGAAAAGAGTCACGATACTTTTGCCCACACCGTTTATTATAGCAGTTATTTCCCTAAGAATAAAGATGAATAATAAAAAAAAAAAACATGGCTAGGCTATCATGAATGAGGTGAAAGTAGCAGACGTTAGATGCCCAAATCATGATGTGAAAGGGCCTTGCTCTAGGTGACACACATGAATGACACAGGGAATGCATACCGTTTGTTCTGAGGCCTCTCCTACGTTGTCATACTCCAGAATAGCCTTATACAGGGTGTTCAGTAGGTGAGATGCTCTCACAACATTCCTGGTATCTGGGGGGACTTCTGCTATGCCAGTGCTGAAAACTTTATGAAGGACTTTGAGCTGTGCCAGGCGAGGAGCCAGCTTGTTAACTACCATTGCCAAAGTGATAGTTTCATCTTTCACAAAACAAGAAAAAAAATAATAATAAAAACATTAATTTCCTAATACACAGTGCTATACAAACCTACCAAATACTGCACTGTACCTTTGTTAATAATACATTTCTCAATATCGGTCAGTTCTTCTTTAAAGCTCATGAAGTATTTATACAAAGCCCACATAAAGGCCTGGTATGTTCGGAATGGAGCTTCGGCGCCTTTCTTGGCGGTGGGAAGGGTCCCTGGCAAGGAATTCTCAGCACAATGGCCAGTGACATCATCCATAAATCTCTGAAGTCTGAAGACCACTTGGCCATATGCTGCAATTTGCTCAAGCACAGACCGGAGGCAATTCTGGAATGAAAAAATACAATTTTCACTAACAATTGATTGGTGAATAGAGATGAGTGGATAAATTAGACGGACTCCACTCCGGTCTCGAGCCCAGTGGTACATGACGGCTAGACAGGGGGCCCGCGAATATCTTACCGTCCGCGGTTCGGCATTTGAATTGTCAGGGCCGGTGAAACGTCATTGTCCATCACATTGCACACATGACATCGCTCCAGCCCGGTCTAATCAAACATTCCGCTGGGGAAGCCGGAAGGTAAGAGATTTATGGCCCTCCCATCTAGTGACCATGTACCACTGACCTGGACGCTGGACCGGAGTCCCACAAATCCATGCACTCATCTCTAGTAGTGAAGAGACATCACTGCAGGCAGCTTTCATTCAAGAGTGTGAGGTCACATACAGAAGCATTCACACAACGATTTATCACCAAGAACTACAATAATAAATCAGATCTTCCCAAAAATTGTCTCATCAAGAAAAGCACATCCAGCCCTTGAATGGCAGCGCTTCCAAGGACTCACATCCAAAGATGATATTTCATATTTTTTTTTATTTGATAGGTTAAAAAAGAGGAGTTAAACGCGTTTCAGACACAGTGTATATCCTTTATCAGGTATCATAAAAACACAGTACAATTCCTAATAGTATAAAATTCAGTTACTTATATATAGCAGCAACCTTTTATCCCAGTCTCAGATAAATAAAAAAAAAATATGAAATATCATTCTTTGGATGTGAGTCCTGGGAAGCGCTGCCACTCATGGGCTGGATGTGCCTTTCTTGATTTACTCATCCTGTGTGAGCCTGAATCTGGCTCTTTCACTTGGATCCACCCGAAGCAAGTTGCAAGCCCTGTCTATTGAAAATGGTATCTGCTCTGCAGTCAGGATGTTATAGAGCAGGAGGAGCTGATCAGATTGATATATATTTTGGGGGGAAAAGTTTTAGTATATCAAGTATTTTATTCATTGAAATTGCTGGTGTTTGTAAGCATGCGAGTCCAGTGGGCGGTCCTACTCAGTGACTGCATGCAGAGAGCTATCAATCACTGAGTAGGGCCGCCCTCTGGACTCATACTTACAAACAGCAGGGATTTTAATGAATAAAATACAAGTTACACTCCATCTTTTCCCACATCCTATATATCTTCTGCTCAGTTTCCTCTTCTCTATACCATGATGTCCACAGATCTGACTGTATGTACAATATATACAATGTGACAGGGTCCCTTTAATTATCGGATTGATTTTCCATTATTAATAATAATTGTTGTGACTGTATAAATGTAACAAGTTATATATTCCTATCAGTAGATACAGGATTAGTTCCTGCTTTAGTAGTGATAAACGAATGTAGCATTTAGTTCACCATAATACCAAATATTATAAAATAATAAAAGACCTTCAAATGCAGATATCTGAAGAGGATAATATATCAGACTATTGACCTACATGTGTCATATGTGTCACAATTATGTCAGTCCTGACCGTGACTTTTCCATCATTTAATTGAAAGATGAAAAGCTTCTTCACGCCTGAAAGTAACCTAAAATAAAAAAATATATAGGTTACTTCTCATCAGACATGCACAAACACAGTGGAAAAGGAGTTAAGATGGCCACAAGGAATTGACCCAATATCATTTATTAGGTACAGCTCTGTACATGGGGCTGTGCCTGGCCCCGAGGAGGAGGCTCATTTACTTGGCATCTATCACAAGGATTCTGGTTTAGGGACAGCGATCCGTCACTTATTGGGCTGCTTGCTGTAGTTTTGATTATCACGGTTTTATTTGCTGCAGATCTATCAGTTCCCTAAATGCTGAGCTCTGCATAAACCCGCCCACACCACTGATTGGCACTGTGCATAGACAGAAAGCATCAGCCTATGCTAATCTGTTGCTGGGGCTGTGGGAGAGGGACCTCTTCCTGTCAGGCCGGCTGCTGTCGATAGACCGTGTCCCCTTTTGGACGCGGTACATCGACGACAGCCTTTTTGTCTGGCAGGGCACGGATATGAACCTTGCACAATTCATTGGGTGTCTCAACAGTAATGATCTGAAGATCCCGCTCACTTGTGAGTGGGATGTGATCAAAATTAATTTTTTTGATGTCACCATCAGCAAGGATCACAGTGGAAATGTGCACACGGAAATTTTCCGGAAGGTCACTGCCACAAATACATTGTTGCATGCCTCTTCCTGCCATCCTCGCCATATGGTTTCCTCTATACCAGTGGGACAGTTCCTCCGCCTGCGCCGTATCTGCTCAACTGACATTAATTTTGAGAGGCGGGCAGAGGAATTGAGGAGGAGGTTCCTCGAATGTGGGTACAGCAGATGTGCCATTAAGAAGGTGTACCATAGGGTGAAATATTCTACACGTAACCGTCTGCTGTACAAACAACGGAGAGATATAGAATCTGATGTCAAGGGTCAACCTAGGTTCATCACGACCTTCCAACCACATTCGGATAGGGTGAGATCCGCACTGGCCAAGGCATGGCCTATACTGCAGGTGGATTCGGTCATTGGGAAATTTCTCCCAAAACGACCACTAAATACATTTAGACGCGCTAAAAACCTCCGTGATTATTTGACCAATAGCCATCATGTAGGACAAGGATCACAAACATTTTTGGACACGATTCTGATTGGGGGTGGCTGTGTTCCATGTGATCGTTGTGTCGCATGTCCCAATGTAGACAGATGCAATGATTTTTTTTTTTTTTTTTTTTTTTTTTAACTCTGATGGTATAAGAAATTATAAAATCAAGAATCGGATAACCTGTACCACCAGATATGTCGTATATTTTGCGACATGCCCATGTGCGCTACTTTACATTGGGATGACGACGAGACAATTTAAAGTCCGGATAAGGGAGCATGTCCTGAGGATCCAGGCGGCTACGAACCACAAGGACACGGCCACTCTCAAAACGATCCCTAAACACTTTGAATGTGACAGCACTCTTTTTAGAGTGAGTGGCATTGATGTCTTGGACATTAATATTAGGGGAGGTAATTGTCAAAATTCCTTGGCCAGTTAGAAACACGCTGGATCTGGACCCTGAATACCGTTCAGCCCCTGGGGCTCAATGAAAATATTAGTTTCACACCATTTTTGTAGTCGCCAGTTCACTGTGCTACGATGTACCTCCGCATCAGCTGTTTTTAATTGGTTTTAATAATTTTTTCTTTTTTATACTTGGGTGTTCTATTCGCTGTGTACATATATACACGGAAAATTGGAAGTTGCGTATCGTCTGGGACTTTTCATTGCGTCGGAGCGGATTCTCATCATCCGTATACACTGTCTATGTGCGTTGTTTTTGCCCTGAATGTTCTTTTATAAGGGGGCCTTTGATTCAGAGATTTGTTTACTCTTATATTTGGATAAATATATCTTCTATATATAGTTTAATATGGGTACTTCCTTTCAATGGGTGACTTGTGTCACTTTTTTGTATCTGGGTGTCCTCTGCGGGATTTTGTTCCCTTTATCTATCTGTATATATGTATTGCAGTTCTTTTTATACATGTCATCTGTGTATGTATATGCAGTGCAATCTTTCAACGCATGACACCGGATATTATAGTTTATTACTTTTTAGATATTTTTCTTGCTGTATAGTACTGTGTCATATACAGATATATGTATGATTACTGCATTGTTTCCTTGTGTATATATATACTTATAATGTGGACCCTTTATAATGGTTGTTAATATATTTTTACCCCATATTAAATCATGACGCATTTGTATATGGCTGTATAAAATCTTATCCTGTAATGATTTGTGTGTTTATACATATTAATTTGTCTAGATTTATTGCTCTGTTCATATAGTACTAGATGGTAGCCCGATTCTAACGCATCAGGTATTCTAGAAAATCTCACTCTCTCCGCGCTGCAGATCTCCCGACGGAGGGGTGCGTTGTTCGAATGTGCTGATTGGTCGTACCCGGCCGGCCGCGACCAATCAGCGCCGCAGGATTTCCATTACAGACAGACAGAATATTATATACTAGATTGTCTTATGCCCACAACTGACAGCAGTAAATATGGTTCCTCTTGTCGCTGTATGTGGCGCGCATGTGCCGCTCGTTGACGCAGCGGTGCGACGACTTCTGGGTCACATGGGGCCCCACGTGTTTCCGGTGCTCGGCTGCCTGTGTGCAGCCCGGCGGACGTAATGGTAACCATGGCGACATGGCGCCACATTCAGTTTCCGGACTACTAATATTTAAACCAAGCGCCCTGTCCCTGCCATATGCCCCTTGAGAAAGGTACTGCCGAAACGCGCGTTGGGACGGGTGGGTCTGTCCTGGAGGGTGTTCCACGCTACATAAGGTATTTATTCACTTACACTGTTACGTGATTTCTGTGCTATTTGAGCAAAAACTTTTTCTGGTACTGCCACCTGTATATTATTGTAGCTATAGCATGTAGTATACTGCATTTAATTTATTGTGGATACTTTACCTCTGTGGGCATACCCACCCTGGGCAATTTTTCTTGATGCTGGGATCATTTGGCCACCATCTTTTAGCCCTATTTTGTCTGTAGGATTTTATTACATGTTTAATAAAGATGTTGTTTTATTTTTGGACTCTATGACTGCCTGTCCTTCATGTTTCTTTGATTACGTAATGCAGTTGTCCATATTTCATCCATACCATGGTGGCTTTATGGGATACTATTAAATTGGATTTATTGATTTTTGCTTCCACCCATTATGTACATGAGAATTTTACAATAGACAGAAAGCTGCCAATCAGTGGTGGGGGCAGGGTTGTATAGAACTGATGATTATCGAGGACTACACAGCACCAGGTTTACTTGTCCCCTTGTGATAATCTGTTGATAAAACAGTGATTGTATCAAAACTACATTTAGCAGCCCAGTAAGTGACACATTGCAAGAATCAGGGTCTTTGCCCCTATATTATTCTGCTCTGAGATTAGGTGGTAAAAACCTGCTGATTTATTTTCTTTTAAAAGAAACTATAGGGAATGTACACACGATAAGTATTGGGGAGGTAGTATTGCGCCAAAGATTACGGCACTCCTTAGTTGTAGTCACTGCTCTGTCAGCATGCTATGTTCAAGGGTACCACACTTTACAAGATGGCCATTGTGGATCACGGCCTATTAGGAGCAGTGTGGTGGCTGCTTAGTACAGAGGCTGACAGTCGTGGTCTTTCGTGCAGTATTATCGGGACATCCATCCTACCACCCAGAATGACCACAATACCCTTTCTATGACTGCAAGATCAGACCACAATTTGTTTATAGTCTGTTATCAATCATCACATTGGTACTCAGACCTGGTCACCTACCACAGAGTCTCCCGGATCACTTGCGATTCCGTTACAATGGTTTTCTCATCAGGGGTGTACAGGGGATCTGCGGTGTATAAATGCTGGTCCCTAGAAAACACAATTATATTAGGACCTACTCAGGTGAAACATAACAGTGGAATAAAAAAAATTAGGCAGATTCTTTACTACTTTTTTTGTAGGCCATCTTTGTTTTGGTCTGGATGAAAAGCTATAATGGTGGATTCTGTATCTATCCATTCGGGGGCATCGGACCCTTGGATACTGTGTAGTCTAGTTAGTCCTCGCATGCTTCCCTGCTTTCTACAGCGTCTTGGTCTCCTGTTTCCTATTACCACTGACCATTCCAGGTCACATCTCCTTTACTAATGAATTGCCCTCATCACATGTCTAAACTTGGTCAATTTCTGTCTGGTGATCATGGCTTCCAGAGACAATGGTGGGTTTATATGATGAAAAACATTTGTTGGTGCCCTGGCTGTCCATGCGATTTGTAGAAATGTTCTCCAGCACGGCAGATCAAAGGCATCAATCATCTTCTGTCCGATTTCATGAGTGTCCACGTCTCAAATCCATACATCTCAGTCAGGAACACAATTGCCGACTTTGTCGGTGACTAAGCCGTCATTGAACTACTGCCCGGTAAACTTGTCCTTCCACAATGTAAGGCAGCACTTATTGTCCGTTTTGGGGATACTCACTTGGCAGTGGATTCACATCACACAGGAACACTTTCCACTTAAACAGTCCATGTGGTTTATTAAACAGCATAAACCATGTTAGGTAACACAAAGAATACAGTCTTGCATCAGACAGATTAATCCTTAATGATCATAGTAGAGCTCCACTCTCTCAGTTCATTAGTGTCCATAGAACATCACGGGCACCAACAGTTATATCCCCATGTCTGGGGTTACCTCACAGGAGCTCCGGCTCCAGATGCCGACTCTTTGGTAGTCCTCTCTCTCAGGGAAGCTGCCGTACTGGGATCACCGTCCCAGACAACGCCTTGCACACCAGGCCACCTGACAGTCCAGATCCACAGACTGACAGTAGCTCCCCCAATGCAGTGCAGTCACAGACTCTGCTGCACACACGTGGCCAGTCCGGGTGCTGTTCAGGGATCCGACCCTCCTCCTTAGGTCTCCCAACACACCGGCCTCACCAGGTCCAGGGCCTCAGTGGGTGCTATTCAGGACGTCCGTCCCGTCCTGAGACCGTCCAACACTCACACCTCACCGGGCGCTATTCAGGGATCCGTCCCTACTCGCAGGGACTCCCAACACACCGGCCTCACCAGGTCTACGGTCGCAGCAGGTGCTATTCAGGAGGGCAGCACACCTTCCAACACCTAGACCCTCCAGGACCTTCCACCCTGAACCATTTAGATTCACACTCTCTCCCCCATGTGACCAGACCTAAGGCACATTATATGGTACATAACCACACCCACAGGTGAGGTATGGCTCACATGGTAATGACCTCACTAAAGGTCCTATTTCACACAGCCAAACACACACAGACTTTATCCTGGGTGTTCAGACACGCTCCTGGGTGGGTTTGTAGGTGACTGGTCCCACCCATCTCACCAAGTCACCTGGAAGCTTTCCCAATACACAGCAACAAACCCTCAGCAGTATTATCTGCTGATCAACACACGTTCAAGCTTCCACCACAGGGCACCCACCCTTGTGATACATATCGGCCATTTACAATCCTGCCGCTCACCATTTCCCCATCACAATAAAGGAAATGCCTGCATGCACGTCTTGGGAAGTCCATACAGCGCCCCCTAGCTGTCACAGGGGTCACTGCATCACAACAACTTTTTTATGATAATGGACAAAAGATACAAATAAACATTTCTTACCAGACAGCAGCTAGATTAGAATGTAAATGTGAACTGTGGGAAAATCTGCTGGCCCGAGGCGTCCAGTACTGAGGGACCACGTGCTGCTCCAGCCAAGTGCGTGCGTCAGGTTCCCCGACTGTAGGGAACAGTTACAAAACGGTCAGTGAAAAGAATTACCACTATTGTTAAATGTAACATCAACGTCCGACTCAAGGGGAATTATCATCCCTTACAGTGATGAGAACGCTCATCAGAGAAGCCGGGTGTCACTGAGTGCAGCGAGAATCGGGAGGCTGTAAGTGTTGAGGTCGGTGTTCGGCGCCTCTGAATAGCAGTCACTTCACTGCTATTGACAGTTGCTGGAGACAGATTCCAGGAACTTGCACTAAGGCGGAGCTTCGTGGCAACACTTTTACAAATAAACTGGTGGATAGGGGACTGTCACTTCTGTCTTGTTATGTTTTTCCTTTCTGGGTGGTTTACGATGGACCTGAATGAGATTTTTTTTAATAAATTGGTGAACGAGTAATAGTGAGAGGGAGTCTTTCAAATAAAGTGATTTTTTGTGTGTTTTTATTTCTTTCTTTCTTTTTTTTTTTTATTACTGGGTTAGTAATGGTTTCTGATAGACACCTCTCCATTACTAACCCCAGGGGCTGAGGGCAGCTGTGATTTTTTTAATCATCCATTCTGAGGACTAAAGGGGACGAGCGGTGAGTGCCCTGAAAGATTGGGCCCTGCGTTTTCTCCCCCCCTACTGTTATACTCGCTATACCCGATGGCACCATTACTGTGGGAGCTTGTGGACTCCCTTCACTGCTGCTGTCTCTGTGGGTGCTGCGGATCCCCCTCCCCTCCGCAAGAAATCCTGTTGACTCGGCACCAGACGCTGTCCTCATAAACTCACGTGGCTCATCTGTGTGGGAATTATTCCTGGGCTGCAATCATTTAATAATAGCCCTGCTGGGTT
Organism: Dendrobates tinctorius; assembly: GCF_039654945.1. Taxonomy (NCBI): domain Eukaryota; kingdom Metazoa; phylum Chordata; class Amphibia; order Anura; family Dendrobatidae; genus Dendrobates; species Dendrobates tinctorius. The sequence goes on along the minus strand of NW_027361789.1, from coordinate 1,322,937 downwards.
TATCATCTGACGTTGGAAACCACCGGAGCATATACCTCCAGTTATCTTGCTGTACCATACTGCCACTGATCATGAATCAATCTAAGGGGTCAGGAGTAGCAGAAAAGTTGAAAGAATATGCCAGACCCGATCCCTCTGAAAGTGCACGATCTCTTAGAACCAATCCCTCTCAAGCTCAGCGTAAGAATCGTCCATCTGGGGAGAATAAGAATCTGAGCAGGAAGAACGGACCCTCAAAAAGGCATCCGAACAGTTGATGCAGGCCATCTCTTTGACTAGGACATCCCTGACTGAGAAAATAGAGGACGCATATACTGAGGTGGGACGACTTCGACAGGATATGCAAACTATGAGGGGACGCATTAAAGAAGTGGAGACAAGAGTGTCCCAGGTGGAGGACACCATCGCGCCTATGGAGGCCAAGTTAACGAAAGCGGCAGGTTCTGTGAACGCCTGGAGGCAGAAAGCGGACGACCTGGAGAATAGAATGTGTCGGAACAATATTCATGTTATTGGTCTGCCGGAACGCTCAGAAGGTCAATATCCTGAGCAATTTCTGGAAGGTTGGCTTAAGGCTTCTTTGGGAGATGAATTCTCTCCAATGTTTGCCGTCGAAAGGGCTCATAGGGTCCCTACAAAACCCCTTCCTCCGGGAGCCCCACCTAGACCTTTCCTGGCACGTCTCCTCAACTGTAAAGACAGAGACACTATTCTGCTCCTTGCATGGCAAAAAGGCCCCATCAAGTTCAACAATGCCGTGATCTCGATTTTCCCTGACTTTTCCATGGAAGTTCAGAAACAGAGGGCACAATTAATCGATGTAAAGAACCAGCTTAAAGAGAGAAATGTTATATACTCAATGATCTTTCTGGCCCGGCTCCGGGTCGTACATGGGCGCTCCTCTGTGTTTTTTACGGATCCAGCGGAGGCGACTGAATGGCTGGGGTCTCATATGGGATCCCCTGCAAAGGAATCCTAATATACGTACTACTAACCTAAATTCTTTTATTAATGGTCTAATGGGGGCTCTCCTTGCAGGTACCCAGTTTACCAACTATACCGGACACTGTTACCAGTGATGGTATCCCCCTGCTTGTGTTTTGCTAAGAGCGTGAGACTTTGCTCCACTAATGTTTGGTTCCTGTTTTGTTTTCTTTTTTACAATAGTTTTGATTGTTGCTTAGGTAAAAGTCGCAGCCAATGGCAATCTCAATCTCTATGTGGTGCCTCTAAATTCTGCTACGGTAGTACTGTATGCCATATTCAACGGAGTGGGTATGGGGTCTGAGATGATATGTATGACATGGAACGTGAGAGGTATAAAGGCCCCCCGGAAAAAGATCAAGGTTTTCTCACAGATCAGACATTATCATCCTCACATTGTGGCCTTGGTGGAGACGCATCCGACCAGAGATACTGCTCGGTGCGTGCAGAAACCTTGGGTACAATGGTATGTCCATGCATTTCACACTAGTTATTCGAGAGGGGTCTCATTGCTGGTACATAGAGATGTTAGATGGGAAGCCAGGGAGACCCGGAGGGATCCTGAAGGTCGCTTTGTCTTTGTACATGCATTGACAAATACCAGGGAATATGTAATCCTATGTGTTTATAACCCCTCACTGGCGAATACGTCCATTCTTCAAAAAGCAATGAGCTTTGCCTTGAATAATCCAGACGCGGATGTTATCTGCATGAGAGACTTCAACATGGTCATGAATACCCACCTTGACAAATTGAGATTAGAGGGAGGCACGTCTGGGGGAGTCTCTTCGTTGAATGTGACCCAATTGTCATTATTTATGGAAGGTAGAGGGTGGCTATATTTATGGAGGATGAATCACCCTGAATCAAGGGAGTATACCTGCCACTCATCCACTAAGCGGTCTCTATCGCGCATAGATTATATATTCGGATCCAGCGGTCTGGTGATGTGGGTAGACAACATAGAACATGGCAGTAGGGGGATTTCAGACCATAGTCCGGTCATTCTTAAACTTAAATATGGGCAACCAAATAATAGGATGTTCTGGAAGCTGAATCCTTTTTGGTTAAAGTTAATGGCGACTCCAGATAGAACGATTGATCAGTTCCATTGCGTCATCTCGTCCCACCCAGAGCCTCAGGATATGAATTTATTTTGGGATGCCCTTAAGGCATATCTGAGGGGTTGCTTATCTTCCACAATTTCTTATATCAAAAAGGGTAACCTCAGGGGAAGATGATGAGATGGAGCGGCGATTGAAAGATTCAGAGGCTACATATATATCTAACCAAACTAGCGGTAACAGGACTGAGTGGTCGGTTGCTCATAGGTTATATGCTCAGCATAAGGACACTAAGTACAAGCGTAAACTATTCTTTACTCGCCAGTCGTATTTTGAACCTATTTGGTGCGCCAACATAACACCTAAAACACAATACTACAGATTCGTAAGCCGGATGATTCATTGGTATCTTCAACCAAAGAAATACTTGGCTGTTTTTATGATTATTACAGGTCATTATATGAATCTAAAAGTGACTGACAGCTTGGGTTGTTTAGACTGTCAGATGTGATATTCCCTACATTAGATCCTGAACAACGGGCCCTTATGGATGCTGAATTTACTGTGGAGGAGATAAAAAATGCCATAACGGACATGGCCTCCGGGAAGGCCCCAGGGCCGGATGGATTCCCTATCGAACTGTACAGGAAATATAGAGATATATTAACGCCACTTTTGGTTAAAGTATTTCGGGGAATTTGGGAAGGGAAATCTATGCCTGAACCTTTTATGAAGCTAATATCATAGTGCTTAAGAAGGAGGGGAAGGACCCTTTGAAATGTGGACCCTACCGCCCTATCTCGTTAGTAAATGTGGACTATAAAATTTTTACTAAGATTCTAGCTACCAGACTGAATTTGATTATATTGATTACATTCTGATCAAACAGGTTTTATGCCTGGTAAGAGTACTTCCATTAACATCAGACGGGTCCAGTCAATAGCCCAATATAGCTCTCTAATGCCAGACAACAAGTGGGCACTGGCATCGCTAGATGCCTCTATTGAGTGGCCTTTCCTCTCCGCGTGCTTACAAAGTTATGGCTTTGGGGATAAATTTATAAAATGGATCAAAATACTATAAATGAAGCCCAAAGCCCGTATTATAGTGAACAACTCCATGTCTGAGTCTTTTCCATTGCATAGGGGGACTCGTCAAGGGTGCCCCCTCTCCCCGGCCCTATTTGCCCTTGCGATTGAGGCATTGGCAATACGTATTAAATCTTCACCTGGTATTAAAGGTATAAATATAGCGGGTCGGGTAGATACCATTGGTCTATATGCTGACGATATGGTGATATTCATGGATGAAGCGGAGAAGACTCTACCACAAGTAATTGCCATTATAGATAGATTCAGTAAATACTCAGGTCTATATATAAATTGGGAGAAGTCCGCTCTGCTACTCCTTTCTCACGCCCCAATGTCCCAGTTAGAAGCTCTCTCCTTGCTGCCTATTGTATCTAGTTTTAAATATTTGGGTATATATATATATATATATATATCTCAAAATAGTACGCTTGACTCACAACTCAATATTCACCCATTGCTGGAACTAGTTAAAATGAAATTCACAACTTGGAGCAAACTCCCACTGTCTGTGGCCGGACGTATAAACCTAATTAAAATATTACTCCCCAAGCTCAGCTATTCCCTTCAGCATAGTGCTGTAATAGTACCCAAATCCTTCTTTGTAAATCTCAATTCCCAGATCATATCTTTCATCTGGGGGAAAACTAGGCCCAAACTTAAAATGACCACCCTGCAGAGACCAAGGAAAGGAGGTGGGGCTGCGTTGCCAGATTTTTTCTTATACTATTTTGCTGGGCAAGCTAAAGCTTTAAATAAATGGATGCCGGGTGGTTGCCTCCCCAATTCGGAAAGCCACCTACTCCATGCTGCGCGAACTGACTGCCCACTAGGTTTCCTTGAGTTGGAGAAGACTAATGTCCCTCGTTTACTACCCTTGCTCCGACTGGCGCGATTACTATGGAGACAGATTAAGAAAGTGATTGGGTTTAAAGATTTTATAGCTGAAATGCCCCTATGGAATAATGACTATTTCCCAGAACTACTGAACCACCCATCCACTGTTTTTTGGATGCAACATGTTTCCTCGATGGGAGACTTGTATGACCAGGGGACCTTGGTGTCTTTTGAGCAATTACAGGTTGCACATGATATTCCGAGATCCCAGTTTTTTCGTTATTTACAGCTGAGGTCGGCTCTTCAATCACATATGAGATGTGGGGGTGTGGACCGTACTATTTCATCTCTGCCTCTGATAGGAATCCTTAATTTGCAAGGTCCCCAGGTCTGCCCATGCTTGTATGCTTATAGAGTATCTCCGGTGTGCTCGAATACTATGTTCAAGTCGCCGCGGCTGCATGTCTCATGGCTGTTCAACAGCTGCAAAACATGCAGGGATTGCCTAATAAACAGCAATCGTGGCGACTTGAACATAGTGTTAGAGCATGCCAAAGATGCTCTATTAGCACTCAAAGCATGTTCGGATAAGCTCTGGGCCCACCAAAACACATGTAAACATATAAAAAGTAATACAGTAAAAATAGGGATTTTTGTGCACTCACCGTAAAAATGATTGGCTCGGAGAAAAGGATTTTACTGTGAGTACACAAAAATCCCTATTTCTCCTACGCCTCATTGGGGGACACACTGACAGTGGGTGTTATGCTGCTGGCCACTAGGAGGACACTAAGTAAACCAGAAAAAAAGTTAGCTCCTCCCCTGCTGTATACACCCTCTAGCTGGCTGAGATTTCTCCAGTTCAGTGAAAAAAGCAGTAGGAGCATAAACAGTCAACAATAACCATAACTATGTCAAAACCTAAGAATGTTACAGGAAAGATGTATATCTTTGTACCGTGTTAGCCAGCAGATAGAAAAATATTCAGAATTGAGAGTCCTCAGTGGTTGATACCTTTTAATGGCTAACTGAAAAGATGGTAACACATTGCAAGCTTTCGAGACTACTCAGGTCTCTTCATCAGGCATAGACTAATACAAAATCTGAAGAACCTTTCCTTGCAACCAGAAAAAAATGTAAAACCTGTCCATCTATAATGACCACGGACAAGATAAAGATCCTCAATTCACATCAGAACTACAAAATCCCAGGTACTTTCAGCTGCATTACATCTAATGTGGTGTACTTAATTATTTGTACTAAATGTCCAACTGGGGGTCTGTATGTGGGGGAGACAGGGCAAAAGCTTAGAGGAAGGATGAATGCTCATCGTCACACAATAAGAGAAAAAAGAATGGATCTACCTGTGGCAAAACATTTTTGTATGATGGACCACAACACCAGGGATATGAAATTACTGGTATTGAAAGGCAACTTCACATCTCAGAGAGAGAGAAGAGTCTGTGAGTATAAATTTATGACGACCTTTGACACTCAATGCTGGAATGAATGTGTCGCATGGATTTATGTCTTTTTACATCAATTAAGGAATTTGCTCCTAAGACCTTGTGGGGGCATCACAACACATTAGGAGACCCCTATCAGAGGACAATAAAACATCCGGACTCCTTATCCATGAACTGGTCCAATATTTGTTTCTCCCTCTCCCATAATCATAATTCTGCTTCACGTCACTTGTCTCATCTATTGCATTTTTTCTGTGCTGTATTGTGCATAAATATTTGACTCTTCAGATTTTGTATTAGTCTATGCCTGATGAAGAGACCTGAGTAGTCTCGAAAGCTTGCAATGTGTTACCATCTTTTCAGTTAGCCATTAAAAGGTATCAACCACTGAGGACTCTCAATTCTGAATATTTTTCTAAGAATGCTACAGTGAGCCAATAGGCTAAACAGGGTGGGTGCTGTGTCCCCCAATGAATGGCTTGGAGAAAAGGATTTTACGTTGAGTACACAAAAATCTCTCTTTCTCCTACGCCTCATTGGGGGACACAGAGACAGTGGGACGTCCTAAAGCAGTGCCTGGGTGGGGAGCACACATCTGCTAATACCCCAAGTACCACGAGTCAACACTGAGGTACTGCCGATTGCAGGCTGCGTCTGCCATGAGCTGCATCCGCAGAGGGCTGAAAATGAATTTGGTAATGTCTTGTATAAGTATGCAGACTGGACTAAGTCGCAGCCTTGCAGACCTGTTCTGCCGACGCCTGGGACCGAATGGCCCACAAGGTGCCCACTGAGCGGGTAGAGTGCACCTTAATCCCTGCTGGGACAGGAGCGTTAATGACACAGTAGGATTCCTGAATAGCCAAGCGAATCCACCTGGCTAGCGTCGCTTCTGAAGCGGCTAGACCCTTCTTCTGCCCCTCTGGAAGTATGAACAGGGCATCTGACTTGCGGAAGGGGAGCCGTCCGCGAGATGTACCGTCTCAGAGCCATAACCACATTCAGGGTGTGGAGGGCCTTCTCAATGCGATGGACTGGTGCCGGACAAAAAGAAGGCAAAACAATTTCCTCATTGAGATGGAACTACGACTTTTGGCAGGAAGGAAGGGGACGTCCTGAGAACTGCCTTGTCCTGATGAAGATTCAGGAACGGAGGACGGTAGGACAGGGCCACCAATTCCGAAACTCGTCTAATTGACGTAACTGCCACTAGAGAGACCAACTTCCAAGAGAGAACGGTCAGTGGCACGTCCTGCAGCAGTTCGAAAGGAGCCTCCTGTAAGGCCCCAAGAACCAGGTTAAGGACCCATGATTCCAATGGCCTTCTATAAGGAGGCATCACATGGGAGACTCCCTGAATGAACATCTTGACGTGAATTTTGGTGGCAATTTTGCATTGGAATAGCACTGACAAGGCCGAAATTTGGCCCTTGAGAGAGCTAAGCGCGAGGCCTGACTTTAATCCGGATTGAAGGAATTCCAATATGGCCGGAATGGAAATATACCAGAGGGGATCGACCATGATCCTTGCACCACGAAAAGAAGGTCTTCCAGGCGTGGTGATAGATGCGCATGGACACAGGCTTCCTAGCACTAATCATGGTGGAAATCACAATATGAGAGAACCCAGCCTGTGCTAAAATCCAGGATTCAACGGCCACGCCGTCAGAGACAGGGCCCCGGAGTTCTGGTGGTAAATCGGGCCCTGAGAGAGAGTAGATCCATGCGATCTGGAAGTCGCCAGGGAACATCTGCAACTAGTTGTATTAGTTCTGCGTACCATGCTCGGCACGGCTAATCTGGCGCGACTAGGATCACTGGTACTCCCCCCCCCCCCCCACTCTGATTATCATGATGACCCTCGGAAGCAAGGGAAGAGAGGGAAAGATGCCATGGCAGAAACTAAGGCGTCCGCTCCGATGGCGCATGGATCGCGCGATCGGGAATGAACCGAGGAACCTTGTTTAGTCTTGAGGCCCTGAGATCCACCTCCGGAGTCCCCCAACGAAGACAAATCTGCTGAATGACTTCTGAATGAAGAGACCACTCTCCTGAGGCAAGGCCTTGGCGAGTGAGAAAAGCTGCCACCCAATTTGCTACGCCCGGGATGTGGATTGCTGAGATGGGCGAATGGTTGATCTCGGCCCAATGGAAGATGTGACTCACTTCGTGCATGGCCATCCTGCTCCGAGTACCTCCCTGGCGGTTGATATACGCTACAGCCGTGGCGTTGTCGGGTTGGATCCTGATGGGGTGACCTGCGAGGAGATGGTGGAAACTCCGTGGAGCTAATCTGATCGCTCGTATCTCCAAAATGTTGATGGGGAGACGTGACTCTCGAGTTGACCAACGACCCTGTGTCGTGTGGTGACGAAAGACTGCACCCCAGCCCAGAAGACTTTCGTCGGTGATTACAACCAACCATCTTACTGGGAGAAAAAGACCTCCCTTGATTCAGGGTGGACCTCAGTGTCCACCACTTGAGGACTTGTCTGACTCGCAGGGACAGAAGGAACCGACGGTCCAGGGAGAATGGGCTCTTGTCCCAAGCTAACAGCAACGCATATCGTAAAGGACGGAGATGGAACAGTGCGAATGGGACTGCTGCCACCATCTTTCCGAAAATTCTCATGCTGAAACAAATGGAGTGAGAAACTGGTCGGGAAAGAGTCCGTGCTATCTGTTGTAAGGCTTGGGTCTTTTCTGGAGGGAGAATGACCAACTCGCGGGAAGTGTCCAAGATCATTCCTAACAAGGAAAACTTCTGAGCCGGTTTTGGGAAAGACTTTTCGAGATTATCTTCCACCCCAGACGAGAAAGTGAATTAACTGTTATATCCACGGATTCCTCGCAGGCTGGAAGGGACGGACCCTTGATGAGCAGGTTGTCCAGATACGGTAACTCCACTACTCCCCGAGAGTGGAGAATTGCCATGACAGCCGCCATGACCTTGGTAAAGACCCTGGGGGCGGTAGCGAGTCCGAAGGGCAAGGCAACGAACTGGAAGCGTTCATCGTGAATTGCAAAACGAAAGGAACTGCTGGTGGGACGGGCAGATCGGAGTGTGAAGGATAAGCGTCTTTGATGTCGATGGATGCTAGGAACTCTCCTTTTTCCATGGATGCGACAACTGGTCGAAGAGATTCCATTCGGAAGAGCCGCACCTCGACAAACTGATTAAACAGTTTGAGAGCCAGTATGGGCCGTATCGTCCCGTCCTTCTTTGGAATCACAAAAAGGTTTGAATTAAAAACCCCTGAACCCTTCGTGTTGAGGGACCGGGATGATGACTCCTTCCCTTTGCAGAGCCTGAACAGCCCGAAGGGAGGCTCTTGCCTTCTTCTTGGGGGGTGGGGGGGTAGGATCGGAAAAAACGTGTTGGGGGGGGGGGGGGGGGGGGGGGAGAAAATTCCCTCTTTTATCGGGAGGACACCAGCTCCCTGACCCCACTTGTGGACGACCGCGAGCCAGGTGTGACTGAAGGAAAATAGACGACCATCTACTTAGTCGGTGCCCGCCGGATACCGCGACAAGTCCTTGCGTAGAAGATTTAGGAGATCTGGCTCCCCCAGATCCAGATGCCCTTGGCTTCCAAGAGCGGTTAGGTCTGTATGAAACCTGGGAGCCTCTGTCTCCGCACGGGGACCAGCCTGATCCGGAAGAGAAGATAGAGGAAGACCAACCGGAATTGTGGCGAAAAGATCGAAAACGCGTCGGCTGTTGGTTGCAAAACGGCCAAACAGCCTTTCGTTGGGGAATGAATTTACTCTTTCCTCCAGTAGTATCAGAAATGAGCTGGTCCAGTTTCTCTCCAAAAAGGCGACCAGTTTGATAGGGCAGAGAAGTCAACGATCTTTTAGATGTGGCATCCGCCCGCCAGTCGCGGAGCCATAGGGCTCTTCTAATTGAGATGGCATTAGCGGCAGTTTGAGCAGAGCAATTGCGGCATCTAAAAGAAGCATCCACTACAAGGTCCCCTATGTGAATTATCTGCCTGGTGATGTTGGTTGTCCCCAGAGGAAGATTGCTACCCTAGAAGGCAGTAATTAAGACTTCTTCCCAAGCAGCCATTGCCTTAGCGACCCAAGTTGCCACGATAGATGGAAAAAACGCCGCTCCTGAAGCTTCAAAAAACTGAGCGGGCCAGGTAGTCAATTTGACGGTCGGAGGGGTATCTGACTGAGGAGCCCTCAGAAACGGATAGGAGCGTTTTAGAAGCAAGACGCGATACAGGAGGGTCCATGGAAGGGGACTGTAACCAATCCTTCATTAGGTCTGGAGCAAAAGGGTATTTAGCCTCAGTAGACTTTTGCCCTGTGAACCGCTTATGTGGCCAATCCCTATGTTTCTCGACAATGACCTTAAACTCCGGATGGCTGGTAAATAACCTGCGCACACGTTTGGTCCTCTGGTAACATGTTCTGGAGCGGGAATATTTTCCTCGTCCAACTTCCGAATCCTGTTGACTGATTCTATAAGAGAATCGAGCGAGTGTTGGTCAGTTGGAGGATTCTCAGGGACTGACATGTCAGATTCGAATTCAGAGTCGTGCTCGCTGCGAACATTAGGAGGGAGAACGAGAGACAGAACTCGCCGATGCTGAAGCGTGAGCGTGACTATGGTACGCGTCATGGGTCCGCTTTCAAGAGTCCTAACCATCCCTTGAACGAGTACGACCCCTGCTGGTGGAAGGTTCCCGGCCGTCACCAGGGCCCTCCTTGGGCGGTAAAGACGCTTTCTGACTTAAAGAGGATTCCCGGAGGGTGTCTATAGCCTGGGTCAGTGACTCCACAGACCATGACAGGGACGCAGCCCACTCAGGGGGACTAAACGCAGGAGGCTCGTCAGCAGCGGCAGTGAGGGGAGTTGGAGCGCAGGTCAGGGCGTAGGCCGGGTCGCAGTCCGTGCATAACGGATTACTCTGGGCACTGGGCAAGGCAGTCTTGCAAGTGGTACACACGGTAAAAAACGCAGTGTGCTTCTTAGCAGCCCGTTTAGCTTCTTAGATTGAGACTCGCTCCCCTGAAAGGGTTAAGGGCAGAGCCTAGGCTGCAGAGAATGTGCAAAGAAGGGGTTAAGCTTTAATCTGAGGGCAGATGCAGCTTACCCATGGTCCTGTGCTGTGTCCTCGGGAGGAATAATGGTGGCCCTGTGTGACACCAGGTTCTGTCTGTCAGTGTGCACGCTTTACGGCAGGCCCAGATCAGGCAGAGAAGGGGTTAAGCTTTTGAGGTAAAAGAACACGGCCCCCCCGAGATCAGCAGAGCGCCTCTCGCACAGAGCGAGGAGCGCCAAAGTCGTGGGCGGCGGCGCAAAGTGTGGGCTGCACTATGCAAATTCCAGCCTAGTAGGCCTAAAAGCCGGGACTAAATTTATGGCCTCCCCGCGGTAAGCGCCGGGCGCCAGTGTACCGCCGCTGACGCTAAGTCAGCGCTTCTCCCGGGGACAAGGACCCGACCCCATACCTCCACTCCTGTGCTCAGGCAGGTCGCGCTGTCCGGGGCCTTCCAGCTGCAGGTGTCTCATCCTCCGGGCGATGTAGCAGAGCTGGAGGTCTTAAAGGGGTATTGCTCAAGCGATCCACCCTGTGGCAGGGGGATGGAGAGCTCTGGGGCTGATTCAGGGCATCCGAAAAGCGTTGCTCAAGTCCTCTCCATGTACTCCTGTGCTTCGTTCTGTTGCGCTTGCCCTCGTATCCGTGGAGTACCGACCGTAAGGGAACCATCGACAGAGGAATCAGCCCCAAACGTCGCAGGAAAGTGTACGGGGAGGTATACTCCGTGTGCTTGCCTGTTGTTGGCTCGAGGACGAGCGGGCCGTAGAAAGGAACCGTCGCCCCCTTCACGCCATTAATTAAAAAATAAATATTTACAGAAAATCAAAAATGAATATAAAAACGGTGGGGTCTGAAGCCAGACCCAAATGCCTCCTATAGACACTTAGCAAGAACTGGAGAAATCTCAGCCAGCGAGAGGGTTTATACTGCAGGGGAGGAGCTAACTTTTTTCTGGCTTACTTAGTGTCCTCCTAGTGGCCAGCAGCATAACACCCACTGTCTCTGTGTCCCCCAATGAGGCGTAGAAGAAATAAAAAAAACTGTAAATAACTCTAATTAGCTGAATGGCGCAAAAACGCTGCAGAAAATCCACAGCATCAAGAACACCATATATCTGCAGTGTGGGAAGTATTATAGTGTATATTACACCAAAACATTTAAGGCTTTTGTGCATTTGGTAATAAACTACTTTAGAAAGTACCGTACTTTTCAGATTATAAGACGCTCCAGATTATAAGACGCAACCCAAATTTTGAGGAGAAAAATATGATGTCACGCCGCTCTGTCTGTATCTGCTTGTCGGCGTGACAATGCATGTGTTTGCTTTAACCCCTTACTCCTTTCCCCCTAATTGAGCTGGGATACTGCTGGCTGTTACCTGTATGGAGCCTGCTCAGTTCCCGGCTCTGCTGCGTAGCTGCACATGTGGTGTTAGGTCTTTGCTCTGCTGTATGACCATTCGCATGTGCGGTCCCTGGTCGCCGCTGTGGAAGCTGTCCGCGAGTTGTGAGGTCATTTGCAGCAGGTGCATGACTTTCCACGTGTGTCTAGGCTTGCAGACGATGCCAGGTGCTCTAAGCTGCAGTTACTGCACTGATTGTGCTGCAATGGTTTCTGTGTGCTTAGGGCGTGCGCAGCCACACCTTCCCTGCTTTTATCAGGGTTAGTGTGTGTACTTGAAATGCTGTCCCCAGCCAATTGCTGAGGGGCAGCTCCTTTATAAACTTACCCTGCCCTATGGGCAGGGCCAGAGCTACTCACAATGCTCCTGGACTTTGCCATGTGTGTCTTGTGTCTGTGTCTCTGGACCTCATCTGTCTCGGTTATGGTACCAAAGTCCCTGCCTTGATTTCTGGTTTGTCCTGTACCCTCGCCCTGCCCCGGAGGCAGTATATCCGGGCCTGAATCCTTGATCCTGTACCTGACCCTGTCTAAATTCGCCCTGGCCTGGAGGCGGTGTATTCAGGCTTGAATCCTTGATCCTGTACCTATCCTGTACCTGACCATGTCTGAACTGTCTGCTGTGTTATGTTCCTGGAATCCCTCTGTGTTTGGAGCCCTGCACCCAGTGACTCTGAGACTCTTGTAACCGGTGTTCCTGCTGAGCATCTACTATCCTGTGCTATATCCATGCAGGCCCAGCAATCCTGCGGTGTTAGCACCATCACGCTTGAGTTCCTTCCTAGGTCCTATGCCTGGAGCCTGACGACCGTAGTCTGGAACCTGATGACCGCTGCCTGGAGCTTGATGACTGCAATGGTGCCTGTAGGTCGTGTTGGATGTCCGGAACCAAACGACTCCCGTCTGATGACTGCCGGTGACTCTGATGTCCTGTGGGTGACCCTGATGTCCTGATGACCTCGTGTAACCTGATGTCCTGCCTGCGTCTTGATGACTGTTAAATATTAATAATCCGTTAATTTCTTATAAGACTCAGTTCTGTACATTGCTTTAGCTTACACGACATAGGCTATTTTTAAGCTTGGCTCATGGTACAGGACAACTCCATATATATCAGGATCACGTGCTTCAAGAGACGTATATAATTCATGGCTAACTGTAGAGGTGGCTCGTTCCTTCCCTTATCATCATGAGACACAGACGCAAGATGTCATCTCTGCATGGACATAACTGAACAGCTGGTATGTTAATCCAACCCCCCCTCCAGAGAAGCTACGCACTACAAGACACATGTCTTTTCACAGTTCCAGGAAAGAAGGTTACAAGCTTATATATGAACTAATGGACAATCTCTCTTTCATCTATTTTTATGTTTTTCTGTAATAATCTTTTCTTTGATGGAAGAATCCAAATAGACCATTACATTTTTATCTGGTAAATAGTCCTGAGTATTTTACAAGATAAGCATTATTTTACATTGGAGAGCCAGCCAGATCTGAATTTTTGTATTTTTTTTGCGGATTTCCCTCAACTTGCCCAAAAGGGGGATTGAACTTTGCTAACGTCGGTCATATGTGCAAGTTATCAGGAACTCCACTACTCACAAGAATCAGACAGAATCTAGAAGTGAGGACTAAGAATTGCCAGATGGATTGAGAAGTACTACAAGTGCCAAAGTGCCAGACGTGCTGAAGCCAGACGTGTGAAGACTGGAGCCCAGCGTTGTCCATCAAAGGAACAAGCTGAGACGTTTCAAGGTAAGAGAAATAAAATGGATGTCATTAATTCTCTTGCTAAGCAGAGTAAATTGAAATTTAAGTCTGTAGACAAGTCTAATCCAGAAGTATTATGGCTTAGCTTATATGCCGAGTGCGAACTGGAGAATCAGAAGTTAGATTGTAAGTTTCTCAATAGAGAAAGAGATAAATTAAAAAATATTCTACAGATGGTAGATATATTTCATAGATCTGTGTCAGAGAAATCCAAAAATGATTGTGTGAAGGAAAATAGTGATGTTCCCGAGATTCACTGTAATGTGGAGAAACAGTTACAAGTAGCAGCAGCTATTCAAGGTGACCTTGCAGACGTTGAACAAGATGGAGAAGTAGGAGGAGACTTCAGAACTGACGTAGATGACGTACAAGGGAAAGACGTACCACTAAAAATAGACGACTCACAGGCCCAACTCCGAAGTAAAGTAAGAAAAAATTTGCTAAAAATATGTAAAATCATTCCTGCATATGATAACAAAATCCATGTTTGTAGAAACTCAGAGGTTTTTGAAAGCTGTGTTGACAAATTTGATTTATCTAATGAGGAGAAGAATCAGTTGTTCAAAAATGTGGATCCCTGTAAACTTTGCTAGGAAATTGACTTTAAAGTTATCTGGTGAAACACATGAGAATTTAACTGATAAGGATAGATTACAAATTCTCATTTTTTGTTCATCAAGTGAAAATCATCCAGATATTGATATTCTTCAAAAATTAAGGATTGATCGGAAGGAATGTACTTTCACGTTTATGTCCATATATGAACGTCTGTACAAAATGCTGAGTGAGAATGTCAAAACACAGTCCCTCATAAGGAGTTTTGTAAGCAAATTTTGGTTTTTAAATCCTGCATCTCGTGTTATTGCGTCACAAAAAGATTCTTTATTGGAATGTGCGCAATCCCTTGATTTTGCCAGAAAACACGAGAATCGTGAAAGGAAAGTAAATTGTGCTAATTTTGTGAAGACAGGCAGAGTAAAATCTTATCAGAAGCCTGTATTAGCAAAGCCTTCTAAAATGAGTTTTCCCCAAAATCAAATCTATGAAGAACGAAGAAAATTACATATTTGTTATAAGCCCTATGGAATGATGCAAAGGACCACTGAAAAAACTTCACAGTTTAAGCCCTATAAAATTCCAAGTTCTGATTTTCTTTCTGTAACAAAGATGGCCGAATTTGACAGACAGAAGCAGGTGGTGAGTGACATCATGGCCTGTAAATTGAATACTCTGCTCCAAGAATCTATCAGCTTCAAAATGGCAAGAACTTTTCAGGATATTTTTTGCAGAGAAATAAGTATGGGTGTAGGAATTGGCTAGAAAAAGTAATTATATATATTGTGTAAAAGAATTATACAATTTGTCAGTTATATGTAATTATTTTATAGAGTATAATCCTGTAGTTCTATGGTTTATAGATATACATATTCATACAGTATATACAGTATATAGTTTGTAGAAGTAATCTACTTCAGTAATATTTAGAATTATGAATATGATATTAACCTTATCTTTTATTTTTCCTTAGAATTTTTATTTCAAAGCAGGACTTAATCGGAAAAATTCTCTTACAAGGAAGTATGCCTTTATTTACACAGGAAGTTGCAATTATTGCATGATTTCTTATATTTAACACTTAAAAGAAAATAACTAACTGTATTTTAAATGTGTTCTGTGTGTGCCTTTACTGCATGGCATGACATGACATGACAACCACAGCATGTGAAATTTGAACTTTGTTCTAATAATAGGTATACCAGTATACCATGTCCCTGTTCTTTAGGAAAAGAATTTTTAGGGGGTCTCAACTTTTGCAAACCAATGGAATTTTTTCCAGGCCTAAATGTCAAGTATAGCTATACAACATATATTTATGTCATGTGTATTTGGGGAATATTCAAAGAAATATTAAGACTAATTTTAAATAGTTTACAATGCATTGATAATTAGGGTTAAAATACGTGTATTCATCACACCTTCGTATGTGGGATAATATGTGACACAGTCTGAGTGACAGTGACTGAGTGTATGAGCAGCTGCTGAGCGAGTAATGTGATATGTTTGGTGTGTGAGGCCTCAGGAATCTGAATGCGAGAGAGAAAGAAAAAAACCCAAAAGCCTTTATCTTTAGGAGAAATATGCAGATCAGTTAAAATATTAGAATATTAATATATAATGAAATATTATCTACACAACATATATTTCTAGATTTCTATAGTAATTATTATTTCTTGATTTAGTTAATTGTGGATAAGTGCAATCGCACATCAAAATGGTTTATGAAGAAAATCTACATTTAAATTAATTTTCCAAAGGATAATTTTATGATATTCAAATTAGTTTTAATGGTCACACATCTTCAGACAAATAATGGTATAAGTATAAATTCACATACTTTAGAAATTAATTATTTTTAATTTAATTTTGGTTTTGATAAATGAATTATTTCATAAAACAATATTTTTTGGTATTAAGGGGGAAATATGTTTTTGATCCTGACTACATCATCACATTTGATTAATACCTCTTCTTCACACATTTTAATAAAGAAGAAATATTAATAAGGTACAATGGTATAAGTATTGGGTATAATAAGTATATAAAGAGTCATTTCTTTACACTAAGAGGAATATTATATGCAAAGTTGCATAATTTGAATATTTTGGTAACACAAGTTTATGACAATTATGAAATAATCCAGATCATGGAAATATAAAGGGTATATGTTACTGAAGACATAACTACTCTGCATCAACATAAAGGCCTTATTTTTATTCTTAGTCTTAATTTTCAATTTTTTAATCTATATTTTTATTTTAATTCTTAAATTTTATTTTTTCATCAATATTTAGTAAAGTAATATCTACTGAGAATATTGCTTCATTAAATATAGGGATGATATGGTTCTATTACAAAGGAAAATGTTTCACTTCTGAGTTATATGCAACAATTCTTTTATTCATTCATTCGCTCACTCATATATTCTTATTTTGGTTAATGGCTATACATTCCTGCATATTATTAGTATAATAAATATATTCCTTATTAATAAAGATGAAAACACTGGTTACATAAAACACAGTGACACCTATGGGTTGAAAAAGGTAATTACACCTATGACATAAAAAAATGTTCTATCACATGAAAAAATATGGATAATAATGTATTATCACTTATTATTGGTTTATTATTTCAATCATTAAAATCCATATATGGTACAAATTCTGATAATTATATGGATATTACTGATTGCTATGGTACGCTGTGATATTATAGGATAGGAAAATTACCAGATTTGGTATAGAATAGGGAATAAAGACTTCAAGCAAGATACTGAAATCACATTAATAAAGACTTTTCATATTAAAATTGATTCTTATCAGTTGCAAGAAGAAGAATGCCGCTATCCAGAAGTCCCAGAAGGTAACAAAGCTATGATTTCTGAGTAATAGACTGTGTTACTTACAAGTGCAGTATCCACCACTGACAGTCACAATTAAAGTGTCTAACCTGACAACCAGAGGACGATGATCCTATGATGCTGAGATGAACGGTGTTATCACATTCTTATCAAGTTCCAGAGGTTTCAATCACCTGTAAAGCTTCAATGAAAAGCTGGTGAACAATTAAGGTAATTGTCAGGAAGCTACAACCCTGACATATGTCCTGTGCATTAGGACAAGGACTGGTTATGGTGCTATGTTTAGCAAGGAAGAGTCATTTTAACCCTTGCTTTGCTGACCAAAGACGTCACACCTGTTCAAAGATCAGTACCGATGGAGGATTCCAGAAAGGCGAGCCAATGTAAGCCCAGGTTTTTAAGGTGACACTGCACAGATATTAAAGCTGCATTTCATCTATAGACTTTGTTTTTGTATCAACATTTGAATTTATGGACTTTGATTTGATACACAACACGATTTCTACAACATCTATATGCTAGAGAAAAACTGTGTTTTTAAAAGAACCAAGAAGAAGACAGAAGACATCAAAATGAAGACCAGATGACATCAGATGATGATGACTGGACCGGAGATGCTTCAATTTAGACTTAGGGAAGTATAATTATACATATTTTATATGAGTATTGTACACGGCTTACCAAAACATGAATTCACATCAATTATGTCATTGAGTACTTATAACGGTAATCTGATATTATTATTATTGATATTAAATTATTTTGTCAAAGAAGAAGAAAAGAAGAAAGAAGATCTTGTTATATTTTGAGGGTTCCAATTAATGTCTGTCTCCCTCAAAAGGGGGAATTGTTAAATATTAATAATCCGTTAATTTCTTATAAGACTCAGTTCTGTACATTGCTTTAGCTTACACGACATAGGCTATTTTTAAGCTTGGCTCATGGTACAGGACAACTCCATATATATCAGGATCACGTGCTTCAAGAGACGTATATAATTCATGGCTAACTGTAGAGGTGGCTCGTTCCTTCCCTTATCATCATGAGACACAGACGCAAGATGTCATCTCTGCATGGACATAACTGAACAGCTGGTATGTTAATCCAACCCCCCCTCCAGAGAAGCTACGCACTACAAGACACATGTCTTTTCACAGTTCCAGGAAAGAAGGTTACAAGCTTATATATGAACTAATGGACAATCTCTCTTTCACCCATTTTTATGTTTTTCTGTAATAATCTTTTCTTTGATGGAAGAATCCAAATAAACCACTACATTTTTATCTGGTAACTAGTCCTGAGTATTTTACAAGATAAGCATTATTTTACAATGACCTCGTGTATCCTGATGACCTCGTGTGTCCTGATGTCCTTGTGTGTCCCGATGACCTCATGTGTCCTGACGTCCTGCCTGTGTCCCGATGTCCCGCTTATGAGTGCCTCGGTGATCCGATGGTGCCTTGGGGTCCACTGGGTGGTACCCTTCTGTGAGGTGTGGAATCGGGAGCCTGGTTTAGCCCTGTTTTGTCTATGTACTGTGACTTTACTTTAAGTAAACTTTATTTATACCTGAAGTTGTGCGGTGTCATCAAGTTCTACGTGTCTTCTTTGTCCACATGCTCAGCTGCCACAGTATCCCGGTCACTGCCCTTCCCTAGTTCGGGTAGGCCCGGGTCCACCTCTGTGGTATAGAGCAGTGGTCCCCAACCTTTTTTGCACCAGGGACCGGTTTCAAGCAAGACCATTCTTCCATGGCCCGGCAGGGCGGGGCTGGAGGTGTGGCAGGGGCGGGGCTTTGGTCATAAGGGGGCGGGGCTATGGACACGGTGGTAGTGTAGCAGTGCATACTTATAATTAAATAACATTTATAATGTGACTCAACTCACCATAGGTTTTGAATGAGTGCTCCATCACCCCCTTCTCCCCATCATTGCCTTCACCCCATCGCTCCCCTCTCCCCATCATTGCCTTCACCCCATCACTCCCCTCTCCCCATCATTGCCTTCACCCCATCACTCCCTTCTCCCCATCATTGCCTTCACCCCATCACTCCCTTCTCCCCATCACTCCCTTCTCCCCATCATTGCCTTCACCCCATCACTCCCTTCTCCCCATCATTGCCTTCAGCCCATCACTCCCCTCTCCCCATCATTGCCTTCACCCCATCACTCCATTCACCCCATCACTCCCCTCTCCCCATCATTACCTTCACCCCATCACTCCCTTCTCCCCATCATTGCCTTCACCCCATCACTCCCTTCTCCCCATCATTGCCTTCAGCCCATCACTCCCCTCTCCCCATCATTGCCTTCACCCCATCACTCCCCTCTCCCCATCATTGCCTTCACCCCATCACTGCTGTCTCTCCATCACTTCCCTCATGGCCTTCTCCTCATGTCCCCATCTCCTCCAGGGCCAGGCTACACAAACACAGACCAACACACACATACATACACACACACACACACACACACACACACACACACACACACACACACACACACACACACACATTATACGTACACACACACAGACACCACCTCTCTCCTCTCACCTGCCCGCCGCCCGCGCTTCCTCGCTCTGACACAGCAGCGGCCGCGCTCCTCTCTGTGTCAGAGACAGGAAGAGCGGGCGGCGGGCAGGAAGCTGGACGGGTCCTTGCAGCTCCGCTCCTATTCCCTCTTGCAGGCAGCGGAGCTGCTTGGATCGCTCCCTGCCGCCGCTACACACGCCGCCCCAGCCCCCGCTACGCCACTGACCGCCCCTGGCTCCCCTTGTGTCTGCGAACCGGCAAGGGCACTGCAGCGGCCCGGTGCTGGGCCGCGGACCGGCGGTTGGGGACCCCTGGTATAGAGGGTCCATCGCCCCTCGCCATCGGCGTGGAGGCGACTGCTGGGCCACGTCTGCGGCTGCAGTCGTGACATATGATTTTTTTTTTTCTAATAAAATGGTGGTGCTTCTTATAATCTATGCGTCTTATTGCTTACCGGGGGTCATGGCTGCGGTGAAGGGGGGTCCCAGGGTCGCTGCTGGAGGAGGCAGGAGTGGGGTGCTGCTGCAGGCCGCAGGCCGGGATGAGGGGGTATTCCAATGTACGGCGTGCTGCTGCGGGGGTGTCCAGCGCTGCGGGGGTGTCTCCGATGCTGCGGGGAGCTCTGACAAAGTTTTGTGAAAGGCCAGAGGCCCCCCCCCCCCCGTAGTTCTATGGTTTCCTCCTGTGCGGTGGACTGCGGAAAAATGGTCATCGGGTGGCGGGGCATGCACAGATGGAGATCTCAGCACCAAGATCTCGGGAGAGGAGTAGAACCGCAGTGCACCCGCAGTACCGCCGGACACCCCCTCATCCCAGCCTGCGGCCTGCAGCAACGGTACCAATAAGGTATGTCTGCATTATAAGACGCACCCCCATTTTCCCCCCAAATTTAAGGGGAAAAAAGTGTGCCTTATAATCCGAAAAATACGGTATTTATTCTAGTGGCGTCAGTAAATGTACTAGCCAACTCTCTCATCCAGTTTCTCCACCTCCACACTATACAAGATACCATACACTGGTGGGACAGTGGCCGACACAATTACCTTTCCATGATAATGCGGGAGCAGTGCTCTTCTTATCACCATCGTCTTGTGGGGTCCTATCATCCTGAATCCCCGAGTCCTCCCTACTGAGGGTCTCCTGATCATCTTCCTCCTCACTAATATCAGACCATTCCTGAAATCATATTAATTGGTGTCAGTGGATTTCACTTACCACAACATTTATAAATGGAGCAGTAGCCAACATGCAGAGTCAGAGGCTTAGAAGCTGAAATTAAAGGGGTTTATCTGTTTTTGAAATCCCATCTCCTCTGACTGCAGTTTCTTTTTAAAAAATGAGAAAAAAAAAACGGAACTTAGCTTGCCTGTCCAAGGTCCAGATCCAAGTCTCCGCTATTGCTTACAGCTTCTGTTGTTGTCTGCAGCGTTTATGTCACGTAGACAGCGCTGCAGCCAATGATTGGGCTCAGTGGCTCTGCCAAAGCCGATAGCTCAATGGCTCGTTCTAAGCGCAGTGACATAATGTCAGCTCTGTACACAATAACCGACAGAGCGGCGAAGGAGACTCAGCATCGGACTGGGGAGGGGGAATAAAGGTTCAGTGTCCTCACAATAAGAAACGTGATCACTTTCACAGTTACGGCAGGCAACGATAAAAATTGGATGAGTGCCATTCGTGGTTCTCGTGGGGCGCACTCGTCCCAATGTTATTCTATGGGGTTGTGCACAGGTTTGATTTGTGCAAGTTTTGCCTCTAAGAATCAGATGGCACTCACCCATTCAACTCTATGGGCCATGTCAAAAAATTCAGACCACACTCAGATGACATCATAGAGAAGGAGGGGGGCTATTTTTTTATTTTTTAAATCACACTCAGATCAGCATAATCAGACTGATTTTCTCGGATGTGGAGAAAACGGTCGCCTGCAAATGCCCTAAAAGGTAGCCTGTCGACACAAATAAAGTGTCCTAAGCAACACAGATTTGTGTAGGGGTCACAGCCCTAATACCATACCTTTGGGCACCGATTCATTAAGCAGTTTTCAACGTTGCAAAAATTTTGCACAGCTTTGCCTTTTTTCTTTTTACATCATTCCTGGCCAGCTTGGGAATCTTTTTGAAGTGGGAAAAACCATAGCAGGAGGCGTGGTAAAGCAAGGCTGACAAATTCATCATAATTGACGCCCCAAAAAAGTGGCAGAAATTAAGATAGAAATGTATCCGGTTTAGGATTGGTGCACTTGTTATACATGTACACGATATAGGAGCCAGAGAATCAATGAAGGTGGACGTACGTGTATTCTAAGTGGGTGCAAGGTGCCCTGAACCAATCGGCCGCGCCAAGAGTGAACCGAGCACCTCATTAGCATATCTGAAAACAAGATTGAGTGCAATCACATCTACAGATCCCAGCACTATAGGTACAGTTTGTATTAGGGCTCTGTCCCCTACACGGTGCTATGCTCGGCTTGGACGCTCCTTATCTATTATATACTTACCTAAAATTGTCAGTCATCCACTTCCGTCCGGACGTCTTCGAATCCCACAATCCACTGCACTGCATCGGAAGTACGCCGACCGCCATATTGGAATACCCAAGTGATGGGTATTCCAACATGGCACCCACTGGTGGTACCAGGCCCTTCTGCAGTACCACCAGCGGGGCACCGCAGGGACACCCAAGCCGGACCCCACCGCTGGACCCCCGCCAGGACCAGCTACCACCTGACTACACGCGCCAGACCCTCTGGTGGCGCCGCACCCCATCTCCAGCACAGGCCGCAAACCACCGTCTTACCTGCCAGCTGTGAATGCACAGAGGTGGGTGGGCAGTCTGCGGCAGGACACACCCCCCACACACACACACTGCCCTCCCGATACAATAGCATTGGGCCCACATCTAGTGAGATTATAACTGGGTAAAACTCAATATAAAAGTGAAGAAGACAATGCTCTTCACTCTGGCGATTGAGCCAATTGCACTTAAAATTAGACAAGATCTTTGAGGGAATTGACATTAATTCTAAGGTAGACAAGGTCGGACTGTATGCTAATGATCTAGTACTCTTCCTGGGAGAAATTGAACGGTCCCTTCCTAGAGCAATTGATCTGATTAATAGTTTCGGAGAATTGTCAGGCCTCAAAATTAATTGTAGTAAATCTGTAGTTATGCCGCTGCTTAATAATATAACCGTAGATACACTATCCGATCTACAGGTAGTTTCCAAATTTAAATACCTAGGCATCATAATCAACCAAACCGCGATAGATGACCTTAGAGACAACATATACCCTCTGGAGGATATGATGAGGAAGAAGTTTGAGATATGGTCCCGACTTCCCCTATCCGTAGCGGGTAGGACTGGATTAATCAAAATGATAATTCTCCCAAAGTGTTTATATATGTTAGAACATACATCAATTCAGATCCCTAAGGGTTTCTTTGGGAGGCTGCATAGCCTGATGGCAACATTTATATGGGGCTCATCCAGACCTAAAGTAAGTATTAGCTCCCTACAGAGACCTAAACAGGGTGGATACGCAGTGCCTGACCTTTTTTTATATTATCGAGCTGGTCAACTACGTTACCTAAAGTGTTGGCTAATTCAAGATAGACTCAATAACGCAGACTCAAAAACACAGAATCTCATCTTATACATTTTTTGGAGGGACATACGCCATGGGTAATATTAGAAGATTCATACAGACCATCCCGGGGCTTGCTGTTTGCACATAATTTAGCAATACAGGTCTGGCGTGAGAGTAAGCATATTGTACAATTTACTGTTCAAGTGGGGAAGACTCGAATATGGGATAATCCTGAATTTTCGCAACTTCAGAATTTGCAAGGTCCAAATTTCTTGAAGCAATATGGAGTAGTGTCGCTTAATCAAATTTTTGAGAATCAAATCTTGTTATCATTTGAACAATTTCATGTGAAGTTTGGGATTCCCCATAGGGATTTTTATAGATATCTGCAGCTGAGACACGCCATACAGTATCAATTCCCGTGTCCTAGAAGGCGAATTTCTAAGTATCCGTTGATAGGAGTCTTATCAACTCAGGGGCCCACAGGTGTGATATCCTCCTTATATACTTTCCTGTTAAATTACAGGATTGCATCCACTCAACTAGCTGTAGAGGGTAGATGGAAGCATTTAATCCCCTCCATTACAGATGAGCAATGGGAGGACGCAATGGAGGCACATATGGTGGTGTCTCCGGCTGCAAACAATAAGTCAATTCAATTGTATATTCTTCATCAATCCTATTTAACCCCAAGTAGGCTATATAAATTTGGCAGGACAACTGATGAATGTCACAGGTGTGGGGATGGTGGTGCAGATTTCTGGCATCTTATTTCATAGTATCATAGAATCGTAGAGTTGGAAGGGAACTCCTGGGCCATCTGATCCAATCCCCTGCTCAAAGCAGGATTCGCTAAATCATCCCAGACAGATGTCTGTCCAACCTCTGATTGAAGACTTCTATTGAAGGAGAACTCACCACCTCTCGTGGCAGCCTGTTCCACTCATTGATCACTCTAACTGTCAAAGTTTTTTCTAATATCTAATCTGGGTCTCCTCCCATTCAGTTTCATCCCATTGCTTCTAGTCTTTCCTTGTGCAAATGAGAATAAAGATGATCCTTCTGCAATGTGACAGCCCTTGAGATATTTGTAGACAGCTATTAAGTCTCCTCTCAGTTTTCTCTTCTGCAAGCTAAACATTCCCAAATCCTGTAACCTTTCCTCATAAGACAGGGTTTGCAGACCGGTCACCATTCTGGTCTCTCTTTTCTGAACTTGCTCCAGTTTGTTGATGTCTTTTTTAAAATGTGGCGCCCAAAACTGGACACAGTATTCCAGATGAGGTCTGACCAAAGAGGAGTAGAGGGCAATAATGACTTCACGTGATCTAGACTGAATGCTTCTATTTATACAACCTAGAATTGCATTTGCCTTTTTTGCTGCTGCATCACACTGTTGACTCATATTCAGTCTGTGATCAATTAGTATACCCAAGTCTTTTTCACATGTGCTGTTGCTTAGCCCTATTCCTCCCATTTTGTATATGCTTTTTTCATTTTTATTGCCAAGATGTAGTACTTTGCTTTTTTCCCTGTTAAAAACCATTCTGTTAGTTGCTGCCCACTGCTCCAGTTTATTTACATCTTTTTTGAAACCTCTCTCTCTTTTCTCTAGTATTAGCTATCCCTCCTAGCTTTGTGTCATCAGCAAATTTAATCAGTTTACCCTCAATTCCTTCATCTAAATCGTTGATAAAGATATTGAACAATACAGGGCCCAGGACAGAGCCCTGTGGTACCCACTTGAGATATTTTTCCAACTGGATGTGAAGCCATTTACGACCACTCTTTGGGTTCGATCACTAAGCTAGTTATGAATCGACCTAACAGTTGCCTTGTCCATTCCATACTTAGCCATTTTTTCAATAAGGATTGTGTGAGATACTTTGTCAAATGCTTTGCTGAAGTCAAGATATACTATATCTACAGCATTTCCCTGATCCACCCAATCAGTGATTCTGTCATAGAAGGAAATTAAGTTAGTCTGACATGACTTATTAGTTACAAACCCATGCTGACTCTGTTTAATCACTTCATTCTTATCCAGGTACTCACATACATGTTGTTTAATAATTTGCTCAAAGATCTTTCCTGGTATAGAAGTCAGACTCACCGGCTTCTAGTTGCCTGGGTCCACCTTCTTCCCCTTTTTGAAGATAGGAACAACATTTACTCTTCTCCAGTCTTCTGGGACTTCTCCTGTTCTCCAAGAATTTTCTAAGATTGTGGAGAGGGGTTCAAAAATTTCTTCTGCTACCTCCTTCAGAACTCTGGGGTGTAATTCATCTGGACCTGGAGACTTGAATTCATTTAGGTTAGCTAAGTGTTTCCTCACTAACTTTCTGTTTATAGATATCCTGGATTCTTCTATTCCCTTAATAGGACAGTGAAGAACCGTTGATGTTACATTTCCTTTCTGAGAGAGAACAGATGCAAAATAGGAATTTAAAAGTTCGGCCTTCTCAACATCCTGTCTTACTATTTCATCATCTTCATCCTGTAAAAATCCTATAGCATCTTTGACTTTTCTTTTACTTTTGACATATCCCCAAAATCCTTTATTATTGCTTTTGACATCTCTTGCAAGCCTCAATTCATTGTCAGCTTTAGATAATCTGATTTGTGCCCTGAAATTTCTGCAGACAGCATTATATTCTTCTTTAGATATGCCTCCCTCTTTCCATTTTATAAACATTTCTTTCTTCCTTTTTAGCATGTGCTTAAGTTCTGTGTTCATCCATCCTGGTTTCCTTAAATGCTTCCTATTCTTCCCTCTTTTCAGAATTGTTAACGATTGTGCTTCGAGAATTTCATTTTTCAAGATTTCCCATCCTTCCTGGACATTTTTGTCTTTAAGGATATCCAGCCATTGGATCCCTCCAATTCTCTTTCTGAATCCCTTAAAATCTACCTTTCTGAAATCTAACCTTGACGTCTGAGTCTTCACAGGTCTTCCTCCTCTAGTTATCCAAAATTCTAAAATAGCATAGTAGTTTCCTCCTAGGGTCCCAGACGCTTTTACCTCCTCAACCATTTCCTCCCTGTTTATAAGGATTAGATCCAAGGTAGCAGTTCCCCTTGTTTTCTCCCCTACCTTTTGGAAGATAAAGTTGTCAGCAAGAGAGGATGAGAATTTCCTTGACCTGTTAGTTTTGCCTGAGAGAGATTCCCAACAAATGTCAGGATAGTTGAAATCTCCCATGACAACTATGTCATATTTTTTGGAGAACTTGGCCATTTGATGCATAAAGAGCTCATCCATATCTTCAGCTTGCACAGGCGGCCTGTAGTAAATGCCTACAATGGTGTCCTTTCCATTGTTTTATTATTAATAATCAAAGAAAGTGTAGTCAGCTTACCCGTCTGCAAAGCAATCCCCAAGCCTGCCAACGCCCAGCACGGACTGTGGTGAGCATCCACATGAATTAGAAGCAAGAGGAAAAAAAAAAAAAAAAAGTGATCCAGCTTGAGACGGAGGCGGCTGCAATTTACAAAGCTTTATTGGACAACTTAAAAATATGTTGGTTCTTTAAAAATTTCTTATAGCAAACACCAATCACACCAGTGAGGAGGATCTTGATCAAGCTGGATCACATTTTTTTTTTTCTCTTGCTCCATTATTAATAATCGTTCCATTATTTGGAACTGCAGAATTATAAAAAGATATTGGAATGATGTAATAGTTACTTTGGAACGGATAATTGGAATACCGATTGAATGTCGCCCAGAGTTATGTATTCTGGGTGTAGTGGATGAGGAAAGATGGACTCATTATGATGGAATATTTCTCCGGGAGGTTCTCTTTATGGCCAGGAAGGCGATAGCATTGAGATGGATGGGGGGAAAATCACCTTCAATTCGGCAGTGGAAAAAGTTAGTGAACGATGTGATTTCATACGAAAAAATATTACATAGATATAGAAGATGCCCCCAAAAGTTTTACAAGACTTGGGAAAGATGGTGCGACTCACCCTTGACACAGCTAGCCCCTGATGTTATAACTTCATCAATTTCGCGGTATAACCCCTGAAATATACCCTCTTCAATGTATGAATGTGGTGTTGTGAGTGATCTTAAGAATAAATATCTATTACAATCTGAATAGATACAGACTCAAACTCTGATAAGAACCTGTTGGTTTGATGGTGCAATGCTTGTAGAAATGTTATACTTTATTTGTAGTGTTTGTTTACTCTATTGTTGAAAGTATGCTTCTATATCTACTTTGGATGATAATGATATGCTGATCTGTATTCTACACTGCAATGTCATATGCTTGTTGTATTAATTTGTGGAATCTTTCAATAAAAAGAGTTTAAAAAAAAAAGTGAAGAAGTCTTACCGGTGTGTCATCTACGCTGAGACCATCGTCTTCTCCTTCCATCAGGTATTTCCCCCAGTCAAACGGCTCCTCTTCATCTACAGGAATCCATACAAAAGGTTATGAAAAGTAGCCATTTCCACGGATGTGAATATGTATGCCTTACTTTATAAGCTGCTTAATTTCAACTAAACAAATCAGCATATACATGGAACAATCAATTATATGGAGTCTGAAAAGTGTACTCTAACTCTCCCAATACCTGGGTGATAAAGAAAATCCACTACACTGACAAAAGTATTGGGACACACATCTTCATCACTTCATCAGTGAATTCAAGTCTTCCATTCAGTCCCATAACCACAAGGGTATAACATCCACCAACCCTAACCCGTGGTTTACCCCCCCCCCCCCCGTGGTTTACGCACATAGGCTCCATTTTAGTGCCTATGGATTTGGAATCGGACATCAAGTCCTCTAGGTGTCCCAATATTTTTGTCCATAAAGTGTACAAAATATTATAATGTTCTTACAGTGTCTCCTAGCCGGTTGTCCAGTTACAACATGCTGGAGTGGTCTGCTGCCCATAATGACACATAATACACAAGGCCAAGTCAACATGACGTCACTATTAGAGACCAGAAAACTTAACTACATGCACATTACAGATGTTTGGTTATTTACTAAAGGGTTTTGCCATTGTGGAAATTTCCCTTTTCAGGTTTATTTCCGTTCTACAGAAGCATTCACCAAAATGAGAGGCTTCCGATTACCTGCTTGTTTTTCTCTTGGCTTCTCAATAAAGTCATTTTTGGAAGGCGACTCAGACAAACAAAGCAGGAGAGACAGTACGGCATAATGAGCATCTGTCTGCAAGAAAACAGTAGTGGATGTGTATTAATATTACAATATAAGGCTATGATATTACATACAGCTACTTGAAACACTGATGGTGATAACTACAGGATAAAGAGAGGGAAGAGAACCACAGGGCCACCGATACAGATCACAGAGGGAAGAGAACCACAAGGCCACCGATACAGATCACAGAGGGAAGAGAACCACAAGGCCACTGATACAGATCACAGTGGGAAGAGAACCACAAAGCCACCGATACAGATCACAGAGGGAAGAGTACCACAAAGCCACCGATACAGATCACAGAGGGAAGAGAACCACAAAGACGCCGATACAGATCACAGAGGGAAGAGAACCACAAGGCCACCGATACAGATCACAGAGGGAAGAGAACCACAAGGCCACCGATACAGATCACAGTGGGAAGAGAACCACAAAGCCACCGATACAGATCACAGAGGGAAGAGAACCACAAGGCCACCGATACAGATCACAGAGGGAAGAGAACCACAAGGCCACCGATACAGATCACAGTGGGAAGAGAACCACAAAGCCACCGATACAGATCACAGAGGGAAGAGTACCACAAAGCCACCGATACAGATCACAGAGGGAAGAGAACCACAAGGCCACCGATACAGATCACAGAGGGAAGAGAACCACAAAGACGCCGATACAGATCACAGAGGGAAGAGAACCACAAGGCCACCGATACAGATCACAGAGGGAAGAGAACCACAAGGCCACCGATACAGATCACAGTGGGAAGAGAACCACAAAGCCACCGATACAGATCACAGAGGGAAGAGAACCACAAGGCCACCGATACAGATCACAGAGGGAAGAGAACCACAAAGACGCCGATACAGATGACAGAGGGAAGAGAACCACAAGGCCACTGATACAGATCACAGAGGGAAGAGAACCACAAGGCCACCGATACAGATCACAGTGGGAAGAGAACCACAAAGCCACCGATACAGATCACAGAGGGAAGAGAACCACAAAGCCACCGATACAGAACACAGAGGGAAGAGAACCACAAGGCCACTGATACAGATCACAGAGGGAAGAGAACCACAAGGCCACCGATACAGATCACAGTGGGAAGAGAACCACAAAGCCACCGATACAGATCACAGAGGGAAGAGAACCACAAAGACGCCGATACAGATCACAGAGGGAAGAGAACCACAAAGACGCCGATACAGAACACAGAGGGAAGAGAACCACAAGGACGCCGATACAGAACACAGAGGGAAGAGAACCACAAAGACGCAGATACAGAACACAGAGGGAAGAGAACCACAAAGACGCAGATACAGATCACAGAGGGAAGAGAATCACAAAGACGCCGATACAGGTTACAGATGGAAGAGAACCACAGGGACACCGATACAGGTTACAGAGGGAAGAGAAGAACAGGGTCACAGATAACATAGGGAAGAGAACCACAGGCCCACCGATACAGATCACAGAGGGAAGAGAAGAACAAGGCCACAAATACAGATAACATAGGGAAAAGAAGCACAAGGCCACCTATAAAGGTTACAGAGGGAAGAGAACCACAGGGCCACCCATACAGATCACAGAGGGAAGGGAAGAGAAGAACAGGGCCACAGATAAAGGTTACAGAGGGAAGAGACCCACAAGGCCACTGATAATGTTACAGAGGGAAGAGAACCACAGAGACACCGATTCAGATTACAGAGGGAAGAGGGCTTGCAACGGTAAACTATCCTCCAAACGGGTACTTAGACGATGCTCAGCAAATACAGGACATGCAGCATCAATGTGTTGCAGATTTATAGATTCTTACATGGTATGTATCTACATATTGTTTCCTACACTAGTTGGCAATAGGCTCTGTTCACACGTCTGTTAAGACATTCTCTTTTAGGATCAGACAAATGACAAGCATCTGTTACTTAAGGTATCAAATGGCAGCAGAGGGGACCCATTGATTATTATGAGGTCCATCTTTGTTCTGTTTTTTTAGAACAGAAAATAAAAAGATCTACATGGAGGATATCAAAGGGACCTAATGATAATCCATGGTGTTCTTCTGAATCTCTTTGCATAGCCAATTTAACAAATCAGTTATTTCATTTGTCTATTCCTAGAACAGACAAACAGAATGTCCGAATAGACATGTGAACAAAGTCTCATTATATATTATGTTTGAAGGAGGGCTTATAGCTTTCGGCCATGTTCACACAGTCAGTATTTGGTCAGTTTTTTACATCAATGGGTGAGAAATATAGAAGTGGTGACATGTTTCTAATATACTTTTCCTCTGATTGTTCCACTCCTGGTTTTGGCTGACAAATACTGAGGTAAAAAACTCACCAAATACCGAACGAGTGAATGTGGCCTTATGGAAATAATGTTTAATCGCCTTACAAAGACAACCTATGCCTTAGAAGTGGATACACTTGGGGTGAGTCTGCACATTAGTGGGTTATACAATGTATTAGCCTAATCAGCTGTATTATTCATGTAACCACCTGCCCTGGAGGTGAGAATATACAGTTGTGCTCAAAAGTTTTGTTTCTTGGCCTTTTTTCAGAGACCATGAAAGATAACACCAAAACTTTTTCTCCACTCATGGTTTGTGGTCGGGTGAAGCCATTTATTGTCAAACTACTGTGTTTTCTCTTTTCAAATCATAATGAAACCCAAAATGACCATGGTCAAAAGTTCACATATCCCATTTCTTAATACCATGTATTGCCCCCTCTAACAGTATTGACAGTTTGAAGTCTTTTGTGCTTGTTGTGGATGAGGTTCTTTATTTTCTCAGGTGGGTAAAGCCAATTATTGTCAAACTACTGTGTTTTCTCTTTTTAAATCATAATGACAACCCAAAACATGCAAATAACCCTGATTAAAAGTTCACATACCCTGGTGATTTTGCCCTGTTAACATGCACAGAAGTTCACACAAATGGGTTTGAATGGCTACTAAAGGTAACATCCTCACCTGTGACCTGTTTGCTTGTAACCAGTGTGTGTGCATAAGGCCGGAGTCACACTACAGCGAGATACAGCCGAGTCTCGCAGGTTAAAACCAAGCTCTGGCACCGGCACTCCGTAGCGGAGCGTGCAGCTCCATGTATTGCTGTGCGGCTGCACGCTCCACTCCGGAGTGCCGGCGCCAGAGCTTGGTTTTAACCTGCGAGACTCGGCCGTATTTCGCTGTGTGTGATCCCGGCCTAAAAGCTGAGTGAGTTCCTGGGATCCAGACAGACTCTTGCATCTTTCATCCAGCCAGTGACGTTTCAGGATTGTGAGTCATGGGGAAAGCAAAAGAACTGTCAAAGGATCTCCGGGAAAAGATAGTTGAACTGTATAAAACAGGAAAGGGATGTAAAAAGATATTCATGGAATTGATAATGCCAGTCAGCAGCATTCAAACTGTGATTAACAAATGGAAATTAGGGGCTCTGTAAAAACAAAACCACGGTCAGGTAGACCAACAGAAATTTAGTCCACAACTGCCAGGAAAATTGTTCAGGATGCAAAGAAAAACCCACAAATAACATCAGCTGAAATACTGGACTCTCTGAAAATTAGAGGTGTGGCTGTTTCAAGATGCACAATAAGGAGGCACTTGAAGAAAAATGGGATGCATGGTCGAGTTGCCAGAAGAAAGCCATTACTGAGCAAATTCCACAAAGTATCTCGCCTACGCAAACCAGAACAGAGACAAGCCTCAAAACTTCTAGAACAAGGTAATTTGGAGTGATGAGACCAAAATTGAACTTTTTGGCCACAGCCATAAACTTTACATTTGGAGAGAAATCAACAAGGCCTATGATAAAAGAAACACCATTCCTACTGTAAAGCACAGAGGTGGATCGCTGATGTTTTGGGGGATGTGTGAGCTACTAAGGCACAGGAAACTTGGTCAAAGTTGAAGGAAAGATGAGTGCAGCATGTTATCAGCAAATACTGGAGGCATATTTGCAATCATCAGCTGCGCGTGCGACGTACTTGGACATTCCAACATGACAACGATCCAAAACACAAGGCCCAGTCGACCTGTCACTGGCTACAGCAGAACAAAGTGAAGGTTCTGGAGTTGCCATCTCAATCTCCTGACCTTAATATCATTGAGCCACTCTGGCGAGATCTCAAGTGCGCAGTTCATGCTAGACAGCCCATGAATTTACAGGAACTGGAGGCTTTTTGCCAAGGAGAGTGGGCAGCTTTATCTGAGAAAATAAAGAGCCTCATCCACAACTACCACAAAAAATTTCAAACTGTTATTAATGTTAGAGGGGGCAATACATGATATTATGAAATGGGGTATGTGAACTTTTCACCAGGGTCATTTTGGGTTGTCATTATGATTTGAAGAGAGAAAACACAGTATTTTGACAATAAATGGCTTCACCCAACCACTAACCATGAGTGGAGAAAAAGTTTTGCTGTTATCACTCATATTCTCTGAAAAAAAAGGCCAAGAAAACAAAAATTCTGCCAGGGTATGTAAACTTTTGAGCACAAGTGTGTGTGTGTGAGCGTGAGTGTGCGTGTGTCACCAGGTCAAATGTGGCCAGCTTTAGCTCCTAATGTATTCCTCCGGAGCTTATCAGCATTCTCTATTTTTTTTTCTGTTTCTTTTTTTTTTTTTTTTAAATCCTCCATATGATTTCAGAGATAAGGGTTCGTGCACACGCTGCGGATTGGGGTGCGGATTTGGCCACGCGGATTTTGTAAAATCCGCAGGTAAATCTGCAGGTCAAAAGACCTGCGGTTTTACCTGTGATTGCTCTGCGGTTTTGCCCTGCGGTTTTTCATCTCCACAATGGAGGAGATGGCAAACCGCAGCGGAATCCGCAGAAAGAATTGACATGTCAATTCTTTCTGCGGTTTAGAAACTGCAGGAAAACCGCGTGGAAAAATCCGCACCGTCTGCACTGCGGTTTTTAATATCCATAGGATATTATGGTACTGTACACCGCAGCAAAAACTGCTACGGATCCTCAGCGGCCAAATCTGCTGTGGAACCGCAGCAGAATCCGCAGCGTGTGCACACACCCTCAGGGTGTATTAAGTTTAATACTAATTTT
Source organism: Dendrobates tinctorius (assembly GCF_039654945.1). NCBI lineage: Eukaryota > Metazoa > Chordata > Amphibia > Anura > Dendrobatidae > Dendrobates > Dendrobates tinctorius. The sequence continues at coordinate 1,289,469 of NW_027361789.1, read as the reverse complement.
GATAGTCTTTATCAAGACAGTGTGGCTTTCAGGATTCTCTGGGGGTCTGTCTTTAGGCAGCTCTGCATTATTTCCCTGTGAGCGTCACCCCATTAGTAAAGACCATAAAAGTCAGCACTATATAAAAAGGCCCATATCTCTGGAACCGTATGTTAGATTTATAATAATAAAAAAGGAATTCTCATGAGAACAGTGGGTACAAAATAAGAGCAAATCCTCGTCATTTTTGACCGGGTGAAAGGTCCTCTTTAAGCATCGGAAACCTAAAACTAGAAACGAACAAATGACAGTAATATTAAATTTTGGACTACACACTGGAGCTATGACATGTCCATAACACTATCTTTTTATACTGTCTGTTTCACTAGAATTCACACCTTTGCCCCTCCTGTGCTTGAAAGAGGACGATCCAAAAACTCCTGTGTGAGGCGCTTCCAGCTCTCGGCCTTACGCAGATCTGAATGGATCACAAACTTTTCATAGATCCTAAAATTAAAGCTCATTTTAATGTTTCCGCTATAATAGCATTTATGTGTAGAATAATGAATTATAAAATCACGTTACCCGTCCAAGGTGCGCTGTATCTTGTGACTGCTCACATCAAGGTACCGGTGGAATCTACAGAGAACAGAGTCACAATGCAGAAATGTAGGTGGAATTTACAGAGAATAGAGTTACAGTGCAGAAGTGTAGGTGGAACCTACAGAGAATAGAGTCACAGTGCAGAAGTGTAGGTGGAATCTACAGAGAACAGAGTCACAGTGCAGAAGTGTAGGTGGAATCTACAGAGAACAGAGTCACAGTGCAGAAGTGTAGGTAGAATCTACAGAGAATAGAGTCACAGTGCAGAAGTGTAGGTGGAATCTACAGAGTATAGAGTCACAGTGCAGAAGTGTAGGTGGAATTCACAGAGAATAGTCACAGTGCAGTAGTGTAGGTGGAATCCACAGAGAATAGAGTCACAGTGCAGAAGTGTAGGTGGAATCTACAGAGAATAGAGTCACACTGCAGAAGTGTAGGTGGAATCTACAGAGAACAGAGTCACAGTGAAGAAGTGTAGGTGGAATCCACAGAGAATAGAGTCACAGTGCAGTAGTGTAGGTGGAATCCACAGAGAATAGAGTCACAGTGCAGAAGTGTAGGTGGAATCTACAGAGAATAGAGTCACACTGCAGAAGTGTAGGTGGAATCTACAGAGAACAGAGTCACAGTGAAGAAGTGTAGGTGGAATCCACAGAGAATAGAGTCACAGTGCAGTAGTGTAGGTGGAATCCACAGAGAATAGAGTCACAGTGCAGAAGTGTAGGTGGAATCTACAGAGAATAGAGTCACAGTGCAGAAGTGTAGGTGGAATCTACAGAGAACAGAGTCACAGTGCAGAAGTGTAGGTGGAATCTACAGAGAACAGAGTCACAGTGCAGAAGTGTAGGTAGAATCTACAGAGAATAGAGTCACAGTGCAGAAGTGTAGGTGGAATCTACAGAGTATAGAGTCACAGTGCAGAAGTGTAGGTGGAATTCACAGAGAATAGTCACAGTGCAGTAGTGTAGGTGGAATCCACAGAGAATAGAGTCACAGTGCAGAAGTGTAGGTGGAATCTACAGAGAACAGAGTCACAGTGCAGAAGTGTAGGTGGAATCTACAGAGAACAGAGTCACAGTGCAGAAGTGTAGGTAGAATCTACAGAGAACAGAGTCACAGTGCAGAAGTGTAGGTGGAATCTACAGAGAACAGAGTCACAGTGAAGAAGTGTAGGTGGAATCCACAGAGAATAGAGTCACAGTGCAGTAGTGTAGGTGGAATCCACAGAGAATAGAGTCACAGTGCAGAAGTGTAGGTGGAATCTACAGAGAATAGAGTCACACTGCAGAAGTGTAGGTGGAATCTACAGAGAATAGTCGCAGTGCAGAAGTGCAGGTGGAAACTACAGAGAATAGAGTCACAGTGCAGTAGTGTAGGTGGAATCCACAAAGAATAGAGTCACAGTGCAGAAGTGCAGGTGGAATCTACAGAGAATAGAGTCACAATACAGAAGTGTAGTTGTAATCTACAGAGAATAGAGTCACAGTACAGAAGTTTAGGTGAAATCTACAGAGAATAGTCACAGTGCAGAAGTGTAGGTGAAATCTACAGAGAATAGAGTCACAGTGCAGAAGTGTAGGTGGGAATCTACAAAGAATAGTCACAGTGCAGAAGTGTAGGTGGGAATCTACAGAGAATAGAGTCACAGTGCAGTAGTGTAGGTGGAATCCACAAAGAATAGAGTCACAGTGCAGAAGTTTAGGTGAAATCTACAGAGAATAGTCACAGTGCAGAAGTGTAGGTGGAATCTACAGAGAACAGAGTCACAGTGCAGAAGTGTAGGTGGGAATCTACAGAGAATAGTCACAGTGCAGAAGTGTAGGTGGGAATCTACAGAGAATAGTCACAGTGCAGAAGTGTAGGTGGGAATCTACAGAGAATAGTCACAGTGCAGAAGTGTAGGTGAAATCTACAGAGAATAGTCACAGTGCAGAAGTGTAGGTGAAATCTACAGAGAATAGAGTCACAGTGCAGAAGTGTAGGTGGGAATCTACAGAGAATAGTCACAGTGCAGAAGTGTAGGTGGGAATCTACAGAGAATAGTCACAGTGCAGAAGTGTAGGTGAAATCTACAGAGAATAGTCACAGTGCAGAAGTGTAGGTGAAATCTACAGAGAATAGAGTCACAGTGCAGAAGTGTAGGTGGGAATCTACAGAGAATAGTCACAGTGCAGAAGTGTAGGTGGGAATCTACAGAGAATAGAGTCACAGTGCAGTAGTGTAGGTGGAATCCACAAAGAATAGAGTCACAGTGCAGAAGTTTAGGTGAAATCTACAGAGAATAGTCACAGTGCAGAAGTGTAGGTGAAATCTACAGAGAATAGAGTCACAGTGCAGAAGTGTAGGTGGGAATCTACAGAGAATAGTCACAGTGCAGAAGTGTAGGTGGGAATCTACAGAGAATAGTCACAGTGCAGAAGTGTAGGTGAAATCTACAGAGAATAGTCACAGTACAGAAGTGTAGGTGGAATCTACAGAGAACAGAGTCACAGTGCAGAAGTGTAGGTGGGAATCTACAGAGAATAGTCACAGTGCAGAAGTGTAGGTGGAATCTACAGAGAATAGAGTCACAGCAAAGAAGTTTAGGTGAAATCTACAGAGAATAGTCACAGTGCAGAAGTGTACGTGAAATCAACAGAGAATAGCGTCACAGTGCAGAAGTGTAGGTGGGAATCTACAGAGAATAGTCACAGTGCAGAAGTGTAGGTGGGAATCTACAGAGAACAGAGTCACAGTGCAGAAGTGTAGGTGAAATCTACAGAGAATAGTCACAGTGCAGAAGTGTAGGTGGAATCTACAGAGAATAGTCACAGTGCAGAAGTGTAGGTGAAATCTACAGAGAATAGTCACAGTGCAGAAGTGTAGGTGGAATCTACAGAGAACAGAGTCACAGTGCAGAAGTGTAGGTGGAATCTACAGAGAATAGAGTCACAGCAAAGAAGTTTAGGTGAAATCTACAGAGAATAGTCACAGTGCAGAAGTGTACGTGAAATCAACAGAGAATAGCGTCACAGTGCAGAAGTTTATCTAAGCACCTAGTAGCAGTTCATGTGATTTATGATAAACCCAAACAGATAAGACTCGAAAAACACAAGCTGTTGTACACTACAACTCTCAGCACACCTTTATAGACCAGAGAGTGACATGGGTAGCTACCCCCTTAAGCACAGCCCTGACACTCAAAGAATCATTAGTCTCGCCTTTCTTTTACAAGAATAAACACAGATGAGCTCAAAATGGGATTTGTAGTGCTACAGCCATAACAGCAGCATGTAATGTATGAGCACGATCAGTGTAAAACTGATGACTGCTGGGACTTGTAGTGCTACTCTCCATAACAGCAGCATGTAATGTATGAGCACGATCAGTGTAATACTGATGACTGCTGGGACTTGTAGTGCTACTCCCCATAACAGCAGCATGTAATGTATGAGCACGATCAGTGTAATACTGATGACTGCTGGGACTTGTAGTGCTACAGCCCATACCAGCAGCATGTAATGTATGAGCACGATCAGTGTAATACTGATGACTGCTGGGACTTGTAGTGCTACTCTCCATAACAGCAGCATGTAATGTATGAGCACGATCAGTGTAATACTGATGACTGCTGGGACTTGTAGTGCTACTCTCCATAACAGCAGCATGTAATGTATGAGCACGATCAGTGTAATACTGATGACTGCTGGGACTTGTAGTGCTACTCCCCATAACAGCAGCATGTAATGTATGAGCACGATCAGTGTAATACTGATGACTGCTGGGACTTGTAGTGCTACAGCCCATACCAGCAGCATGTAATGTATGAGCACGATCAGTGTAATACTGATGACTGCTGGGACTTGTAGTGCTACTCCCCATAACAGCAGCATGTAATGTATGAGCACGATCAGTGTAATACTCATGACTGCCGGAACTTGTAGTGCTACTCCCCGTAACAGCAGCATGGAATGTATGAGCACGATCAGTGTAATACTGATGACTGCTGGGACTTGTAGTGCTACTCCCCGTAACAGCAGCATGGAATGTATGAGCACGATCAGTGTAATACTGATGACTGCTGGGACTTGTAGTGCTACTCCCCGTAACAGCAGCATGTAATGCATGAGCACGATCAGGGTAAAACTGATGACTGCTGGGACTTGTAGTGCTACTCCCCATAACAGCAGCATGTAATGTATGAGCACGATCAGTGTAATACTGATGACTGCTAGGACTTGTAGTGCTACTCCCCATAACAGCAGCATGTAATGTATGAGCACGATCAGTGTAATACTGATGACTGCTGGGACTTGTAGTGCTACAGCCCATAACAGCAGCATGTAATGTATGAGCACGATCAGTGTAATACTGGTGACTGCTGGGACTTGTAGTGCTACTCCCCGTAACAGCAGCATGTAACGTATGAGCACGATCACTATAATACTGATGACTGCTGGGACTTGTAGTGCTACTCCCCGAAACAGCAGCATGTAATGTATGAGCACGATCAGTGTAATACTGATGACTGCTGGGACTTGTAGTGCTACTCCCCTTAACAGCAGCATGTAATGTATGAGCACGATCAGTGTAATACTGACTTGTAGTGCTACAGCCCATAACAGCAGCATGTAATGTATGAGCACGATCAGTGTAATACTGATGACTGCTGGGACTTGTAGTGCTACAGCCCATAACAGCAGCATGCAATGTATGAGCACGATCAGTGTAATACTGATGACTGCTGGGACTTGTAGTGCTACAGCCCATAACAGCAGCATGTAATGTATGAGCACGATCAGTGTAATACTGGTGACTGCTGGGACTTGTAGTGCTACTCCCCGAAACAGCAGCATGTAATGTATGAGCACGATCAGTATAATACTGATGACTGCTGGGACTTGTAGTGCTACTCCCCTTAACAGCAGCATGTAATGTATGAGCACGATCAGTGTAATACTGATGACTGCTGGGACTTGTAGTGCTACAGCCCATAACAGCAGCATGGAATGTATGAGCACGATCAGTGTAATACTGATGACTGCTGGGACTTGTAGTGCTACTCCCCATAACAGCAGCATGTAATGTATGAGCACGATCAGTGTAATACTCATGACTGCCGGAACTTGTAGTGCTACTCCCCGTAACAGCAGCATGTAATGTATGAGCACGATCAGTGTAATACTGATGACTGCTGGGACTTGTAGTGCTACTCTCCGTAACAGCAGCATGGAATGTATGAGCACGATCAGTGAAATACTGATGACTGCTGGGACTTGTAGTGCTACTCCCCATAACAGCAGCATGGAATGTATGAGCACGATCAGTGAAATACTGATGACTGCTGGGACTTGTAGTGCTACTCCCCATAACAGCAGCATGTATTGTATGCGCACGATCAGTGTAATACTGATGACTGCTGTGACTTGTAGTGCTACTCCCCATAACAGCAGCATGTAATGTATGAGCACGATCAGTGAAATACTAATGACTGCTGGAACTTGTAGTGCTACTCCCCATAACAGCAGCATGTAATGTATGAGCGCGATCAGTGTAATACTGATGACTGCTGGGACTTGTAGTGCTACTCCCCATAACAGCAGCATGTAATGTATGAGCACGATCAGTGTAATTCTGATGACTGCTGGGACTTGTAGTGCTACAGCCCATAACAGCGGCATGTAATGTATGAACATGATCAGTGTAATACTGATGACTGCTGGGACTTGTAGTGCTACTCCCCATAACAGCAGCATGGAATGTATGAGCACGATCAGTGTAATACTGATGACTGCTGGGACTTGTAGTGCTACTCCCCATAACAGCAGCATGTAATGTATGAGCACGATCAGTGTAATACTGATGACTGCTGGGACTTGTAGTGCTACTCCACATTAGAGCAGCATGTAATGTATGAGCACGATCAGAGTAATACTGATGATGACTGCTGGGACTTGTAGTGCTACTCCCCGTAACAGCAGCATGTAATGTATGAGCACGATCAGTGTAATACTGGTGACTGCTAGGACTTGTAGTGCTACTCCCCGTAACAGCAGCATGGAATGTATGAGCACGATCAGTGTAATACTGATGACTGCTGGGACTTGTAGTGCTACTCCCCGTAACAGCAGCATGTAATGTATGAGCACGATCAGTGTAATACTGATGACTGCTGGGACTTGTAGTGCTACTCCCCATAACAGCAGCATGTAATGTATGAGCACGATCAGTGTAATACTGATGACTGCTGGGACTTGTAGTGCTACAGCCCATAACAGCGGCATGTAATGTATGAGCACGATCAGTGTAATACTGATGACTGCTGGGACTTGTAGTGCTACTCCCTGTAACAGCAGCATGTAATGTATGAGCGCGATCAGTGTAATACTGATGACTGCTGGGACTTGTAGTGCTACTCCCCATAACAGCAGCATGTAATGTATGAGCATGATCAGTGTAATACTGATGACTGCTGGGACTTGTAGTGCTACAGCCCATAACAGCAGCATGTAATGTATGAGCATGATCAGTGTAATACTGATGACTGCTGGGACTTGTAGTGCTACAACCCATAACAGCAGCATGTAATGTATGAGCACGATCAGTGTAATACTGATGACTGCTGGGACTTGTAGTGCTACTCCCCATAACAGCAGCATGTAATGTATGAGCACGATCAGTGTAATACTGATGACTGCTGGGACTTGTAGTGCTACTCCCCATAACAGCAGCATGTAATGTATGAGCACGATCAGTGTAATACTCATGACTGCCGGAACTTGTAGTGCTACTCCCCATAACAGCAGCATGTAATGTATGAGCACGATCAGTGTAATACTGATGACTGCTAGGACTTGTAGTGCTACTCCCCATAACAGCAGCATGTAATGTATGAGCACGATCAGTGTAATACTGATGACTGCTGGGACTTGTAGTGCTACAGCCCATAACAGCAGCATGTAATGTATGAGCACGATCAGTGTAATACTGGTGACTGCTGGGACTTGTAGTGCTACTCCCCGTAACAGCAGCATGTAACGTATGAGCACGATCACTATAATACTGATGACTGCTGGGACTTGTAGTGCTACTCCCCGAAACAGCAGCATGTAATGTATGAGCACGATCAGTATAATACTGATGACTGCTGGGACTTGTAGTGCTACTCCCCTTAACAGCAGCATGTAATGTATGAGCACGATCAGTGTAATACTGATGACTGCTGGGACTTGTAGTGCTACAGCCCATAACAGCAGCATGTAATGTATGAGCACGATCAGTGTAATACTGATGACTGCTGGGACTTGTAGTGCTACAGCCCATAACAGCAGCATGCAATGTATGAGCACGATCAGTGTAATACTGATGACTGCTGGGACTTGTAGTGCTACAGCCCATAACAGCAGCATGTAATGTATGAGCACGATCAGTGTAATACTGGTGACTGCTGGGACTTGTAGTGCTACTCCCCGAAACAGCAGCATGTAATGTATGAGCACGATCAGTGTAATACTGATGACTGCTGGGACTTGTAGTGCTACAGCCCATAACAGCAGCATGGAATGTATGAGCACGATCAGTGTAATACTGATGACTGCTGGGACTTGTAGTGCTACTCCCCATAACAGCAGCATGTAATGTATGAGCACGATCAGTGTAATACTGATGACTGCTGGGACTTGTAGTGCTACTCTCCGTAACAGCAGCATGGAATGTATGAGCACGATCAGTGAAATACTGATGACTGCTGGGACTTGTAGTGCTACTCCCCATAACAGCAGCATGTATTGTATGAGCACGATCAGTGTAATACTGATGACTGCTGTGACTTGTAGTGCTACTCCCCATAACAGCAGCATGTATTGTATGAGCACGATCACTGTAATACTGATGACTGCTGGGACTTGTAGTGCTAGTCCCCGAAACAGCAGCATGGAATGTATGAGCACGATCAGTGAAATACTGATGACTGCCGGAACTTGTAGTGCTACTCCCCGAAACAGTAGCATGTAATGTATGAGCACGATCAGTGTAATACTCATGACTTCTGGGACTTGTAGTGCTACTCCCCATAACAGCAGCATGTAATGTATGAGCACGATCAGTGAAATACTAATGACTGCTGGAACTTGTAGTGCTACTCCCCATAACAGCAGCATGTAATGTATGAGCGCGATCAGTGTAATACTGATGACTGATGGGACTTGTAGTGCTACTCCCCATAACAGCAGCATGTAATGTATGAGCACGATCAGTGTAATTCTGATGACTGCTGGGACTTGTAGTGCTACAGCCCATAACAGCGGCATGTAATGTATGAACATGATCAGTGTAATACTGATGACTGCTGGGACTTGTAGTGCTACTCCCCATAACAGCAGCATGGAATGTATGAGCACGATCAGTGTAATACTGATGACTGCTGGGACTTGTAGTGTTACTCCCCATAACAGCAGCATGTAATGTATGAGCACGATCAGTGTAATACTGGTGACTGCTAGGACTTGTAGTGCTACTCCCCGTAACAGCAGCATGGAATGTATGAGCACGATCAGTGTAATACTGATGACTGCTGGGACTTGTAGTGCTACTCCCCGTAACAGCAGCATGTAATGTATGAGCACGATCAGTGTAATACTGATGACTGCTGGGACTTGTAATGCTACTCCCCATAACAGCAGCATGTAATGTATGAGCACGATCAGTGTAATACTGATGACTGCTGGGACTTGTAGTGCTACAGCCCATAACAGCGGCATGTAATGTATGAGCACGATCAGTGTAATACTGATGACTGCTGGGACTTGTAGTGCTACAGCCCATAACAGCAGCATGTAATGTATGAGCACGATCAGTGTAATACTGATGACTGCTGGGACTTGTAGTGCTACAGCCCATAACAGCAGCATGCAATGTATGAGCACGATCAGTGTAATACTGATGACTGCTGGGACTTGTAGTGCTACAGCCCATAACAGCAGCATGTAATGTATGAGCACGATCAGTGTAATACTGGTGACTGCTGGGACTTGTAGTGCTACTTCCCGAAACAGCAGCATGTAATGTATGAGCACGATCAGTATAATACTGATGACTGCTGGGACTTGTAGTGCTACTCCCCTTAACAGCAGCATGTAATGTATGAGCACGATCAGTGTAATACTGATGACTGCTGGGACTTGTAGTGCTACAGCCCATAACAGCAGCATGGAATGTATGAGCACGATCAGTGTAATACTGATGACTGCTGGGACTTGTAGTGCTACTCCCCATAACAGCAGCATGTAATGTATGAGCACGATCAGTGTAATACTCATGACTGCCGGAACTTGTAGTGCTACTCCCCGTAACAGCAGCATGTAATGTATGAGCACGATCAGTGTAATACTGATGACTGCTGGGACTTGTAGTGCTACTCTCCGTAACAGCAGCATGGAATGTATGAGCACGATCAGTGAAATACTGATGACTGCTGGGACTTGTAGTGCTACTCCCCATAACAGCAGCATGTATTGTATGAGCACGATCAGTGTAATACTGATGACTGCTGTGACTTGTAGTGCTACTCCCCATAACAGCAGCATGTATTGTATGAGCACGATCACTGTAATACTGATGACTGCTGGGACTTGTAGTGCTAGTCCCCGAAACAGCAGCATGGAATGTATGAGCACGATCAGTGAAATACTGATGACTGCCGGAACTTGTAGTGCTACTCCCCGAAACAGTAGCATGTAATGTATGAGCACGATCAGTGTAATACTCATGACTTCTGGGACTTGTAGTGCTACTCCCCATAACAGCAGCATGTAATGTATGAGCACGATCAGTGAAATACTAATGACTGCTGGAACTTGTAGTGCTACTCCCCATAACAGCAGCATGTAATGTATGAGCGCGATCAGTGTAATACTGATGACTGATGGGACTTGTAGTGCTACTCCCCATAACAGCAGCATGTAATGTATGAGCACGATCAGTGTAATTCTGATGACTGCTGGGACTTGTAGTGCTACAGCCCATAACAGCGGCATGTAATGTATGAACATGATCAGTGTAATACTGATGACTGCTGGGACTTGTAGTGCTACTCTCCATAACAGCAGCATGGAATGTATGAGCACGATCAGTGTAATACTGATGACTGCTGGGACTTGTAGTGCTACTCCCCATAACAGCAGCATGTAATGTATGAGCACGATCAGTGTAATACTGGTGACTGCTAGGACTTGTAGTGCTACTCCCCGTAACAGCAGCATGGAATGTATGAGCACGATCAGTGTAATACTGATGACTGCTGGGACTTGTAGTGCTACTCCCCGTAACAGCAGCATGTAATGTATGAGCACGATCAGTGTAATACTGATGACTGCTGGGACTTGTAATGCTACTCCCCATAACAGCAGCATGTAATGTATGAGCACGATCAGTGTAATACTGATGACTGCTGGGACTTGTAGTGCTACAGCCCATAACAGCGGCATGTAATGTATGAGCACGATCAGTGTAATACTGATGACTGCTGGGACTTGTAGTGCTACTCCCCGTAACAGCAGCATGTAATGTATGAGCGCGATCAGTGTAATACTGATGACTGCTGGGACTTGTAGTGCTACTCCCCATAACAGCAGCATGTAATGTATGAGCATGATCAGTGTAATACTGATGACTGCTGGGACTTGTAGTGCTACAGCCCATAACAGCAGCATGTAATGTATGAGCATGATCAGTGTAATACTGATGACTGCTGGGACTTGTAGTGCTACTCCCCATAACAGCAGCATGTAATGTAAGAGCACGATCAGTGTAATACTGGTGACTGCTGGGACTTGTAGTGCTAGTAGTGCTACTCCCCGTAACAGCAGCATGTAATGTATGAGCACGATCAGTGTAATACTGATGACTGCTGGGACTTGTAGTGCTACTCCCCGTAACAGCGGCATGTAATGTATGAGCATGATCAGTGTAATACTGGTGACTGCTGGGACTTGTAGTGCTACTCCCCGTAACAGCAGCATGTAATGTATGAGCACGATCAGTGTAATACTGATGACTGCTGGGACTTTTAGTGCTACAGCCCATAACAGCAGCATGTAATGTATGAGCATGATCAGTGTAATACTGATGACTGCTGGGACTTGTAGTGCTACTCCCCATAACAGCAGCATGTAATGTATGAGCACGATCAGTGTAATACTGGTGACTGCTGGGACTTGTAGTGCTACTCCCCGTAACAGCGGCATGTAATGTATGAGCACGATCAGTGTAATACTGATGACAGCTGGGACTTGTAGTGCTACTCCCCGTCCCAGCAGCATGTAATGTACGAGCACGATCAGTGTAATACTGATGACTGCTGGGACTTGTAGTGCTACTCCCCGTAACAGCAGCATGTAATGTATGAGCATGATCAGTGTAATACTGATGACTGCTGGGACTTGTAGTGCTACTCCCCGTAACAGCGGCATGTAATGTATGAGCACGATCAGTGTAATACTGATGACTGCTGGGACTTGTAGTGCTACTCCCCATAACAGCGGCATGTAATGTATGAGCATGATCAGTGTAATACTGGTGACTGCTGGGACTTGTAGTGCTACTCCCCATAACAGCAGCATGTAATGTATGAGCACGATCAGTGTAATACTGATGACTGCTGGGACTTGTAGTGCTACTCCCCATAACAGCAGCATGTAATGTATGAGCATGATCAGTGTAACACTGGTGACTGCTGGGACTTGTAGTGCTACTCCCCGTAACAGCGGCATGTAATGTATGAGCATGATCAGTGTAATACTGGTGACTGCTGGGACTTGTAGTGCTACTCCCCGTACCAGCAGCATGTAATGTATGAGCACGATCAGTGTAATACTGATGACTGCTGGGACTTGTAGTGCTACTCCCCATAACAGCAGCATGTAATGTATGAGCATGATCAGTGTAATACTGGTGACTGCTGGGACTTGTAGTGCTACTCCCCGTAACAGCGGCATGTAATGTATGAACACGATCAGTGTAATACTGATGACTGCTGGGACTTGTAGTGCTACTCCCCGTAACAGCGGCATGTAATGTATGAGCACGATCAGTGTAATACTGGTGACTGCTGGGACTTGTAGTGCTACTCCCCATAACAGCAGCATGTAATGTATGAGCACGATCAGTGTAATACTGGTGACTGCTGGGACTTGTAGTGCTACTCCCCGTAACAGCGGCATGTAATGTATGAGCACGATCAGTGTAATACTGGTGACTGCTGGGACTTGTAGTGCTACTCCCCGTAACAGCGGCATGTAATGTATGAGCACGATCAGTGTAATACTGGTGACTGCTGGGACTTATAGTGCTACTCCCCGTAACAGCGGCTTGTAATGTATGAGCACGATCAGTGTAATACTGATGACTGCTGGGACTTGTAGTGCTACTCCCCATAACAGCAGCATGTAATGTATGAGCGCGATCAGTGTAATACTGATGACTGCTGGGACTTGTAGTGCTACAGTCCATAACAGCAGCATGTAATGTATGAGCATGATCAGTGTAATACTGATGACTGCTGGGACTTGTAGTGCTACTCCCCATAACAGCGGCATGTAATGTATGAGCACGATCAGTGTAATACTGATGACTGCTGGGACTTGTAGTGCTACTCCCCGTAACAGCGGCATGTAATGTATGAGCATGATCAGTGTAATACTGGTGACTGCTGGGACTTGTAGTGCTACTCCCCGTAACAGCGGCATGTAATGTATGAGCACGATCAGTGTAATACTGGTGACTGCTGGGACTTGTAGTGCTACTCCCCATAACAGCAGCATGTAATGTATGAGCACGATCAGTGTAATACTGGTGACTGCTGGGACTTGTAGTGCTACTCCCCGTAACAGCGGCATGTAATGTATGAGCACGATCAGTGTAATACTGGTGACTGCTGGGACTTGTAGTGCTACTCCCCGTAACAGCGGCATGTAAAGTATGAGCATGATCAGTGTAATACTGATTACTGCTGGGACTTGTAGTGCTACAGCCCATAACAGCAGCATGTAATGTATGAGCACGATCAGTGTAATACTGATGACTGCTGGGACTTGTAGTGCTACTCCCCGTAACAGCGGCATGTAATGTATGAGCACGATAAGTAATACTGATGACTGCTGGGACTTGTAGTGCTACAGCCCATAACAGCAGCATGTAATGTATGAGCACGATCAGTGTAATACTGATGACTGCTGGGACTTGTAGTGCTACTCCCCGTAACAGCGGCATGTAATGTATGAGCACGATAAGTGTAATACTGGTGACTGCTGGGACTTGTAGTGCTACTCCCCGTAACAGCGGCATGTATTGTATGAGCACGATCAGTGTAATACTGATGACTGCTGGGACTTGTAGTGCTACTCCCCATAACAGCAGCATGTAATGTATGAGCATGATCAGTGTAATACTGATGACTGCTGGGACTTGTAGTGCTACAGCCCATACCAGCAGCATGTAATGTATGAGCACGATCAGTGTAATACTGATGACTGCTGGGACTTGTAGTGCTACTCCCCATAACAGCAGCATGTAACGTATGAGCACGATCAGTGTAATACTGATGACTGCTGGGACTTGTAGTGCTACAGCCCATAACAGCGGCATGTAATGTATGAGCACGATCAGTGTAATACTGATGACTGCTGGGACTTGTAGTGCTACTCCCCATAACAGCAGCATGTAATGTATGAGCACGATCAGTGTAATACTGATGACTGCTGGGACTTGTAGTGCTACTCCCCGTAACAGCGGCATGTAAAGTATGAGCACGATCAGTGTAATACTGATGACTGCTGGGACTTGTAGTGCTACTCCCCGTAACAGCGGCATGTAATGTATGAGCACGATCAGTGTAATACTGGTGACTGCTGGGACTTGTAGTGCTACTCCCCGTAACAGCGGCATGTATTGTATGAGCACGATCAGTGTAATACTGATGACTGCTGGGACTTGTAGTGCTACAGCCCATAACAGCGGCATGTAATGTATGAGCACGATCAGTGTAATACTGATGACTGCTGGGACTTGTAGTGCTACTCCCCATAACAGCAGCATGTAATGTATGAGCACGATCAGTGTAATACTGATGACTGCTGGGACTTGTAGTGCTACTCCCCGTAACAGCGGCATGTAATGTATGAGCACGATCAGTGTAATACTGATGACTGCTGGGACTTGTAGTGCTACTCCCCGTAACAGCAGCATGTAATGTATGAGCACGATCAGTGTAATACTGATGACTGCTGGGACTTGTAGTGCTACTCCCCGTAACAGCGGCATGTAATGTATGAGCACGATCAGTGTAATACTGGTGACTGCTGGGACTTGTAGTGCTACTCCCCGTAACAGCGGCATGTAATGTATGAGCACGATCAGTGTAATACTGGTGACTGCTGGGACTTGTAGTGCTACTCCCCGTAACAGCGGCATGTAATGTATGAGCACGATAAGTGTAATACTGATGACTGCTGGGACTTGTAGTGCTACTCCCCGTAACAGCGGCATGGAATGTATGAGCACGATCAGTGTAATACTGGTGACTGCTGGGACTTGTAGTGCTACTCCCCGTAACAGCGGCATGTATTGTATGAGCACGATCAGTGTAATACTGATGACTGCTGGGACTTGTAGTGCTACAGCCCATAACAGCGGCATGTAATGTATGAGCACGATCAGTGTAATACTGATGACTGCTGGGACTTGTAGTGCTACTCCCCATAACAGCAGCATGTAATGTATGAGCACGATCAGTGTAATACTGATGACTGCTGGGACTTGTAGTGCTACTCCCCGTAACAGCAGCATGTAATGTATGAGCACGATCAGTGTAATACTGATGACTGCTGGGACTTGTAGTGCTACTCCCCGTAACAGCGGCATGTAATGTATGAGCACGATCAGTGTAATACTGGTGACTGCTGGGACTTGTAGTGCTACTCCCCGTAACAGCGGCATGTAATGTATGAGCACGATCAGTGTAATACTGGTGACTGCTGGGACTTGTAGTGCTACTCCCCGTAACAGCGGCATGTAATGTATGAGCACGATCAGTGTAATACTGGTGACTGCTGGGACTTGTAGTGCTACTCCCCGTAACAGCGGCATGTAATGTATGAGCACGATCAGTGTAATACTGGTGACTGCTGGGACTTGTAGTGCTACTCCCCGTAACAGCGGCATGTAATGTATGAGCACGATCAGTGTAATACTGGTGACTGCTGGGACTTGTAGTGCTACTCCCCGTCCCAGCGGCATGTAATGTATGAGCACGATCAGTGTAATACTGGTGACTGCTGGGACTTGTAGTGCTACTCCCCGTAACAGCGGCATGTAATGTATGAGCACGATCAGTGTAATACTGATGACTGCTGGGACTTGTAGTGCTACTCCCCGTAACAGCAGCATGTAATGTATGAGCACGATCAGTGTAATACTGATGACTGCTGGGACTTGTAGTGCTACTCCCCGTAACAGCGGCATGTAATGTATGAGCACGATCAGTGTAATACTGGTGACTGCTGGGACTTGTAGTGCTACTCCCCGTAACAGCGGCATGTAATGTATGAGCACGATCAGTGTAATACTGGTGACTGCTGGGACTTGTAGTGCTACTCCCCGTAACAGCGGCATGTAATGTATGAGCACGATCAGTGTAATACTGGTGACTGCTGGGACTTGTAGTGCTACTCCCCGTAACAGCGGCATGTAATGTATGAGCACGATCAGTGTAATACTGGTGACTGCTGGGACTTGTAGTGCTACTCCCCGTAACAGCGGCATGTAATGTATGAGCACGATCAGTGTAATACTGGTGACTGCTGGGACTTGTAGTGCTACTCCCCGTAACAGCGGCATGTAATGTATGAGCACGATCAGTGTAATACTGATGACTGCTGGGACTTGTAGTGCTACTCCCCGTAACAGCGGCATGTAATGTATGAGCACGATCAGTGTAATACTGGTGACTGCTGGGACTTGTAGTGCTACTCCCCGTAACAGCGGCATGTAATGTATGAGCACGATCAGTGTAATACTGATGACTGCTGGGACTTGTAGTGCTACTCCCCGTAACAGCAGCATGTAATGTATGAGCACGATCAGTGTAATACTGATGACTGCTGGGACTTGTAGTGCTACTCCCCGTAACAGCGGCATGTATTGTATGAGCACGATCAGTGTAATACTGATGACTGCTGGGACTTGTAGTGCTACTCCCCATAACAGCGGCATGTAATGTATGAGCATGATCAGTGTAATACTGGTGACTGCTGGGACTTGTAGTGCTACTCCCCGTAACAGCGGCATGTAATGTATGAGCATGATCAGTGTAATACTGATGACTGCTGGGACTTGTAGTGCTACTCCCCGTAACAGCGGCATGTAATGTATGAGCACGATCAGTGTAATACTGATGACTGCTGGGACTTGTAGTGCTACTCCCCATAACAGCGGCATGTAATGTATGAGCATGATCAGTGTAATACTGGTGACTGCTGGGACTTGTAGTGCTACTCCCCGTAACAGCGGCATGTAATGTATGAGCATGATCAGTGTAATACTGATGACTGCTGGGACTTGTAGTGCTACTCCCCGTAACAGCGGCATGTATTGTATGAGCACGATCAGTGTAATACTGGTGACTGCTGGGACTTGTAGTGCTACTCCCCGTAACAGCGGCATGTAATGTATGAGCATGATCAGTGTAATACTGATGACTGCTGGGACTTGTAGTGCTACTCCCCGTAACAGCGGCATTTAATGTATGAGCACGATCAGTGTAATACTGGTGACTGCTGGGACTTGTAGTGCTACTCCCCGTAACAGCGGCATGTAATGTATGAGCATGATCAGTGTAATACTGATGACTGCTGGGACTTGTAGTGCTACTCCCCGTAACAGCGGCATGTAATGTATGAGCACGATCAGTGTAATACTGGTGACTGCTGGGACTTGTAGTGCTACTCCCCGTAACAGCGGCATGTAATGTATGAGCATGATCAGTGTAATACTGATGACTGCTGGGACTTGTAGTGCTACTCCCCGTAACAGCAGCATGTAATGTATGAGCATGATCAGTGTAATACTGATGACTGCTGGGACTTGTAGTGCTACAGCCCATAACAGCGGCATGTATTGTATGAGCACGATCAGTGTAATACTGATGACTGCTGGGACTTGTAGTGCTACTCCCCGTAACAGCGGCATGTAATGTATGAGCACGATCAGTGTAATACTGATGACTGCTGGGACTTGTAGTGCTACTCCCCGTAACAGCAGCATGTAATGTATGAGCATGATCAGTGTAATACTGATGACTGCTGGGACTTGTAGTGCTACTCCCCATAACAGCGGCATGTAATGTATGAGCACGATCAGTGTAATACTGATGACTGCTGGGACTTGTAGTGCTACTCCCCATAACAGCGGCATGTAATGTATGAGCACGATCAGTGTAATACTGATGACTGCTGGGACTTGTAGTGCTACTCCCCGTAACAGCGGCATGTAATGTATGAGCACGATCAGTGTAATACTGATGACTGCTGGGACTTGTAGTGCTACTCCCCGTAACAGCAGCATGTAATGTATGAGCATGATCAGTGTAATACTGATGACTGCTGGGACTTGTAGTGCTACTCCCCGTAACAGCAGCATGTAATGTATGAGCATGATCAGTGTAATACTGATGACTGCTGGGACTTGTAGTGCTACTCCCCGTAACAGCAGCATGTAATGTATGAGCATGATCAGTGTAATACTGATGACTGCTGGGACTTGTAGTGCTACTCCCCATAACAGCGGCATGTAATGTATGAGCACGATCAGTGTAATACTGATGACTGCTGGGACTTGTAGTGCTACTCCCCGTAACAGCAGCATGTAATGTATGAGCACGATCAGTGTAATACTGATGACTGCTGGGACTTGTAGTGCTACTCCCCGTAACAGCAGCATGTAATGTATGAGCATGATCAGTGTAATACTGATGACTGCTGGGACTTGTAGTGCTACTCCCCATAACAGCGGCATGTAATGTATGAGCACGATCAGTGTAATACTGATGACTGCTGGGACTTGTAGTGCTACTCCCCGTAACAGCAGCATGTAATGTATGAGCACGATCAGTGTAATACTGATGACTGCTGGGACTTGTAGTGCTACTCCCCGTAACAGCAGCATGTAATGTATGAGCACGATCAGTGTAATACTGATGACTGCTGGGACTTGTAGTGCTACTCCCCGTAACAGCAGCATGTAATGTATGAGCACGATCAGTGTAATACTGATGACTGCTGGGACTTGTAGTGCTACTCCCCGTAACAGCAGCATGTAATGTATGAGCACGATCAGTGTAATACTGATGACTGCTGGGACTTGTAGTGCTACTCCCCGTAACAGCAGCATGTAATGTATGAGCACGATCAGTGTAATACTGATGACTGCTGGGACTTGTAGTGCTACTCCCCATAACAGCGGCATGTAATGTATGAGCACGATCAGTGTAATACTGATGACTGCTGGGACTTGTAGTGCTACTCCCCGTAACAGCAGCATGTAATGTATGAGCATGATCAGTGTAATACTGATGACTGCTGGGACTTGTAGTGCTACTCCCCGTAACAGCGGCATGTAATGTATGAGCACGATCAGTGTAATACTGATGACTGCTGGGACTTGTAGTGCTACTCCCCGTAACAGCAGCATGTAATGTATGAGCACGATCAGTGTAATACTGATGACTGCTGGGACTTGTAGTGCTACTCCCCGTAACAGCAGCATGTAATGTATGAGCACGATCAGTGTAATACTGGTGACTGCTGGGACTTGTAGTGCTACTCCCCGTAACAGCGGCATGTAATGTATGAGCACGATCAGTGTAATACTGATGACTGCTAGGACTTGTAGTGCTACTCCCCATAACAGCAGCATGTAATGTATGAGCACGATCAGTGTAATACTGATGACTGCTGGGACTTGTAGTGCTACTCCCCGTAACAGCGGCATGTAATGTATGAGCACGATCAGTGTAATACTGATGACTGCTGGGACTTGTAGTGCTACTCCCCGTAACAGCAGCATGTATTGTATGAGCACGATCAGTGTAATACTGATGACTGCTGGGACTTGTAGTGCTACTCCCCGTAACAGCAGCATGGAATGTATGAGCACGATCAGTGTAATACTGATGACTGCTGGGACTTGTAGTGCTACTCCCCGTAACAGCGGCATGTATGGGCGCAGACCTTAAGTTGGACCAGGCATACTGCAGCGCCAGCTGGTAGTTCCTGTCGCTCTCCTCGCGCAGGCCGCTCAGGCTGGAGATCAGCTTCTTCACATCCTTCTCCTGCTCCTTCTCAAAGCGCGTCCAATGCGCCATGTCCCACACATATCAGCAGGCAGCCAAGCAACCGTCACATGACCACGGACAGGACCTCGCCCAGCCAATCAGCGCTCTCCATCAGAATCAGCAGACTGTAGAGACTTGACTGTATGGGCGCCTGCCCGCTGTTGTGACGTCATTTCCGTCACGTGTTGTGGGCGCAAGGAGCTTGGAAGCGCGGGCTCCAGCTGCAGTGCGAGTGGCATTCGGGGGATTTATAAAGTTGGGGTGTCTGGAGGGATTTGTAGACTTTATACAGTTGGTTTTTTTCGTATTTGGAGAGTGCATAAGGGGCTTTTCCATGAGGTAGGCCTCTGTTATGGGTCCTTAGGCTGAGTTCACACGTGGCGTTTTTTTTGCGTTTCCGTGGCGGTTTTAACCGCGAAAAATAAGCATCCCATGCATTCCTATGGGATTCCGCAATGCTGTGCTAATGCTGCGGTTTTTACCGCTGCAGAATCGCTTCGCGGTAAAAACCGCAGCATGTCATTATTTTGCGGAATCGCGGCGATCCCGCACCCATAGGAATGCATTGTTCTGCTTCCCGCATGTGGCTGTGCCCACCATGCGAAAAGTAAGCTGAACAATTGCGGATGGTACCCACGGTCCGGAGGAGAGGAGACTGTCCTCCGGGCTTTGGGTACCATATCCCTGTAAAAAATAGAATTTAAAAATAAAAAATATTGTTATTCTCACCCTCCGACGTCCCGCGCAGTCTTCCCGCTTCTCTTCACGCTCTCGTTCCCAGTAGTCCTTTGCGAAAATGCCCGCGATGGCGTCCGTTCTCGCGGGATCGCGAAGTCTCGCGGTCGTTCGCGCGACGTCATCGCGAATTACCGCGAGACGTCACGATCCCAAGAGAACGGACGCCATCGCGGGCATTTTCGCAAAGGATTACTGGGAACGCCTGCGCGGGACGTCGGAGGGTGAGAATAACACCATTTTTTATTTTTTTTACATTCTATCTTTTACTATTGATGCTGCATAGGCAGCCTGAATAGTAAAAAGTTGGTCACACTCATCAAACACTATGTTTGACGAGTGTGACCAACCTGTCAATCAGTTCTCCAAGCGATGCTACAGATCGCTTGGGGAACGCTAGCATTTTGCAAGCTAATTACACTTGCAAAATGCTAGTTTTTCCGTGGGAAAGTCGCGGGAATTTAAAATGCGATGTTCCCGCGGACTGGAATTCCGGAATTCTTGCGGTAATTTCCGCGAGAGTTCCGGTACGTGTGCACTTAGCCTCACAGGGAAGGTGCTGTGACTCATTTTTATATTGTTGATTATAAAAATCAGTTATTTTTTAATACTGAATTAACTTCCCTTTCACAGTTTTTCGGTTATTATTTTTTAATTAACTCTGGGAGATGCCATTTACATTGCTGGCGTGTATGCGGCCTCGTGCCTCGGATACAGCGGTCCCTGTACATGGGAGCCTGGGATCGGTGTCCAGCTGCATCTCTGCGGTCTGGGTTGTTCAGGTCTCAGCTGTGGTAGATCATGTGATTTATTCTCCTATTCATGCATGGGGTGATATAGCATTCAGCACATATTCCAAAACAATAAAACCGGAGCTTTTTACGGTTTTGCATTTTCGTTTTTTCCTCCCATTCTTCTCAGAGCCATAACTTTATTTTTCTGTCAATATGGCCATGTGAGGGCATATTTTTTGCGGGATGAGTTTTAATTTTGAACGACACCATTGGTTTTACCATGTCGTGTAATAGAAAATGGAAAAAAAATCCAACTGCGGTGAAATAGCAAAAAAAAGTGCAATCCCACACTTGTTTTTTTTATTTGGCTTTTTTGCTAGGTTCACTTAATGCTATAACTGACATGCCATTATGATTCTCCAGGTCGTTACGAGTCCAAACATGTGTAGGTTCTTTTTTTTTATGTAAGTGGTGAAAAGAAATTTGCTTAACCACTTTCTGCCATTAGACGTACTATCCCGTCCATGTGCCCTGGGACTTAATTACCAAGGACGGGATAGTACGCCTAATGCGATCAGCGGCGCCCACGTGGTGAGCGCCGCTGATCGCGGCCGGATGTCAGCTGATTATCACAGCGGACACCCGGCACAATGTGTCAGGGGAGGTCACGGACCGCCCCCGACACATTAACCCCTTGTACACCGCGATCAAACACGATCGATTGCGGTGTACCAGGGGTTAAAGGGAAGCATCGGCAGGGAGGGGGCTCCCTCCGTGCTTCCCTGAGCCCCCCACGGCAGCGCAATGTGCAGCGCTGCTGCTGCGGACTCCTTCCCTACAGGCCCCCGGATCCAAGATGGCGACGGGGGCCTGTAGGGAGCTGACTTCCTCACTGCCTGCAAAGCGCAGGCATGAGGAAGTCTGCAGAACTGCCTGTGACAGATTGCTGATCTGTCACAGTGATCTGTCACAGGACAGTGATGTCCCACCTGGGACTATGTAATAAAGTAAAAAAAAGTGTAAAAATAATTTTAAAAAAATTGCTAAATTAGTATAAATTTGGTATCGCCACGTCCGTAGCGACCCGCCCTATAAAACTGTCCCATTAGTTAACCCCTTAAAAAATAAACGAAGCAAAAAATGATTTATTATCATACCACCGAACAAAAAGTGCAATAACGCGTGATCAAAAAGACGCATATAAATATCCATGGTACCTCTGAAAACGTCATCTTGTCCCGCAAAAAACGAGCCGCCATACAGCGTCATCCGCAAAAAAATTAAAGTTATAGCTCGCAGAATAAAGCGATGCAAAAATAATTATTTTTTATATAAAATTGTTTTAGTTGCAAAAAACCGACAAAACATAAAAAAAACCTAAATGAGGTATCGCTGTAACCGTACTGACCCGAAGAATAAAGCCGCTTTATCAATTTTACCGCACACGGAACGGTGTAAACGCACCCTCCCCCAAAAGAAATTCATGAAACGCTGGTTTTTGTTCATTCTGCGTCCCAAATATTGGAATAAAAAGCGATCAAAAAAGTCACGTCCCCGAAAATGGTACCAATAGGAACGTCAACTCGTCCCGCAAAGAATAAGACCTCACATGACTCGGTGGGTCAAAATACGGAAAAATTATAGCTCTTAATATGTGGTGATGCAAAACTATTTTTACAATAAAAAGCGTCTTTTAGCGTGCGACAGCCGCCAAACATAAAAACCGCCATAAATAGTAAATCAAACCCCCCGTTATCACCCCCTTAGGGAAAAATAATAAAATAAAAGTATTTATTTCCATTTTCCCATTTGGTGCTCCCCAAATGCAACATGGCGTCTGATCTCAATTCCAGCCAATTCTGCGTTGAAAAAGTCAAATGGTGCTCCTTCTCTTCCAAGCTCTGCCATGCGCCCAAACAGTGTTTTGCCCCCACATATAGGGTATCAGCATACTCGGGACAAATTGCAAAACAACTTTTGGGGTCCAATTTCTCCTGTTACCCTTAGGAAAATAAAAAATTGGGGGCAAAAATATCATTTTTGTGGAAAAAAAATGATTTTTTTATTTTCACGCCCAGGCGTTATAAACTTCTGTGAAGCACTTGGGGGTTCAAAGTGCTCACCACACATCTAGATAAGTTCCGTGGGGGGTCTAGTTTCCAAAATGGGGTCACTTGTGGGGAGTTTCAATAGTTTAGGTACATCAAGGGCTCTCCAAAAGCAACATGATACCCGCAGACCATTCCATCAAAGTCTGCATTCCAAAACGTCACTACTTCCCTTCCGAGCCCCGACGTGTGCCCATACAGTAGTTTTTCTCCCACATATGAGGTATCAGCGTACTCAGGACAAATTGGACAACAACTTTTGGGGTCCAATTTCTCCTTGTACCCTTGGGAAAATGAAAAAAATTGGTGACTAAAAGATCATGTTTGTGGAAAAAACACGATTTTTTTATTTTCACGCCCGGGCGTTATAAACTTCTGTGAAGCCCTGGGGGGTTCAAAGTGCTCACCACACATCTAGATAAGTTCCTTGGGGGGTCTAGTTTCCAAAATGGTGTCATTTGTGGGGGTTTCCACTGTTTTGGTACATCAGGAGTTTTCCAATCGCGACATGGTGTCCGATCTCAATTCCAGCCAAAAACGTCAAATGGCGCTGCTTTCCTTCCGAGCTCTGCCATGCGCCCAAATAGTCATTTACACCCACATATGGGGTATCGGCGTACTCAGGACAAATTGCACAATAACTTTTAGGGTCCTGTTACCATTGGAAAAATAAAAATTGGAGGTGAAAAGATCATTTTTGTGGAAAAAATATGATTTTTTAATTGTACCGCTGTACGTTATAAACTTCTGTGAAGCCCTTGTGGGTTGAAAGTTCTCACCACATATCTAGATAAGTTCCTTGGGGGGTCTAGTTTCCAAAATGGGGTCACTTGGGGGGGGTTTCCACTGTTTAGGTACATCAGGGGCTCTCCAAACGCGACATGGCGTCCGATCTGAATTCCAGCCAATTTTGCATTGAAAAAGTCAAACGGCGCTCCTTCCCTGCTGAGGTCTGCCATGCGCCGAAACAGTGGTTACCCCCCACGTATCAGCGTACTCAGGACAAATTGCACAATAACTTTTGCAGTCCAATTTCTCCTGTTACCCTTGGTAAAATAAAAAAAAATTGAACCTGAAGTATTTTTTTAGTGAAAAAAAGTTAAATGTTCATTTTTTTTTTTAAATATTCAAAAAATTCCTGTGACGCACCTGAAGGGTTAATAAACTTCTTAGATGTGGTTTTGAGCACCTTAAGGGGTGCAGTTTTTAGAATGGTGTCTCATTTGGGTATTTTCTATCATATAGACCCCACAAAGTGGCTTCAAATGTGATGTGGTCCATAAAAATAAAATGGTGTTGCAAAAATTAGAAATCGCTGGTCAATTTTTAACCCTTATAACTTCCTAACAAAAAAAAAACTTTGGTTCCAAAATTGTGCTGATGTAAAGTAAACGTGGGAAATGTTACTTATCAAGTTTTTTGTGTGCCGTATCTCTGTGATTTAAGGGCATAAAAATTCAAAGTTGGAAAATTACGAAATTTTCAAAATTTTTGCCAAATTTCCATTTTTTTCACAAATAAACGCAAGTTATTTGAATGAAATTTCACCACTAACATGAAGTACAATATGTCACGAGAAAACAATGTCAGAATCACCGGGATCCATGGAAGCTTTTCAGAGTTATTACTTCATAAAGGGACAGTGGTCAGAATTGTAAAAATTGGCCTGGTCAT
Organism: Dendrobates tinctorius; assembly: GCF_039654945.1. Taxonomy (NCBI): domain Eukaryota; kingdom Metazoa; phylum Chordata; class Amphibia; order Anura; family Dendrobatidae; genus Dendrobates; species Dendrobates tinctorius. The sequence continues at coordinate 1,264,273 of NW_027361789.1, read as the reverse complement.
TAACGTGCTAACCACCCTTGGGGCTTAAGGGGTTAAAAAAAAGCGCCATTTTCCGACACCCGTAGCGTCTCCATTTTTCATGATGTCAAGTTGGGTAAGAGCGTTTTTTTTTTTTTGTGCAGTTGCGATCTTTTGATTGCCATTATTGCATTTTAATTCAATGTCGCAGCGACCAAAAAAAGTAATTCAGGCGGTGATTTTTTTTTTTCTTTTTCCTCGCTACACCATTTAGCGATCAGATTAATTCTTTTTTTTTTTTTTTTTTTTTTTTTTTGACAGATTGGGCGATTTTGAATGCGGCGATACCAGTATGTGTAGGTTTGATTTTACTTTGAATTGGGCAAAAAGGGGGGTGACTTGAACTTATATTTATTTTTTCATATTTTTAAAACTTTTTTTAACTTTTGGCATGCTTCAATAGCCTCCATCGGAGGCTAGAAGCTGCCACAACTTGATTGCCTATGCTACATAGAGATGATGCTCAGATTGCCTCTGTAGCTGAATTGCAGACTTGCTATGAGCGCCGACCACAGGGTGCCACTCTCAGCAATCCGGCATCAACAACCATAGAGGTCTCAAGGAGACCTCTGGTTGTCATGCCGACAACAACGGTGACCCACGATCATGTGATGCAGGTCACCGGTGTGCGCATTTCCGGCCGGATGTCCGGAAGTGCTTGTTAAATGCTGCTGTCAGTTTGACAGCGGCACTTATCTAGTTAATAGCCACGGGTGGGTTCAGTTGTTCAAAACAGCTGACATGTTCTGACTTTGAGGTGGGCTCACCGCTGGAGCCCACATCAAAGCGGGGGATACTGACATCATTGTAAGTACGTCCGATGCCAGTAGAGGTTTAAACACCGCTGGACTCCTGAATGAGTGAAGGAGGAGTAGAACCATCTCAAGGAGGATCACAATTAAATGGACAGCATGTGACTTAAATATGAGTTTCTGAGCAAAGGGTCTGAATACTTAGACCATGTGATATTTCAGTTTTTCCTTAATAAATTTGCAAAAATTTCTACTTTTCTGTATTTATTTCAGTCAAGATGGGATGCAGAGTACATTAATGAGGAAAAAAATGAACTTTTTTGAAATTACCAAATGGCTGCCTTAGAAATAGAGGGAAAAATTTAAAGGGAATCTGTCACCCGTTTTTTTTGGACTATCAGCTGCCAGCATTGATATCAGGGGCTTATCTACAGCATTCTGTAATGCTGTAGATAATCCCCCGATGTGACCTGAAAGATAAGAAAAACACGTTAGATTATACTCACCAGAGGGGGCGGTCGGATGGGTGTCACGGTCCGGTCTGACGCCTCCCAACTTCATACGATGCCGTCCTCTTCTTCCCTTCCTGTAGTGGCTCTGGCGCACTGCTCTACCCTGTTGAGGGCAGAGCAGAATACTGCAGTGCGCAGGCACCAGACCTCCCGACGCCTGCACACTGCAGTATTCTGCTCTGAGAAAATAGGGGGGGGAAGCCAGCACTGCTTAAGGTTATAACGCATAAATTAAAGTGCATATGCACATAATATCCAGCTGTATTCAAAAATTGATCAATTCAATTGAGCCACCCCGCCGCGCCAAGGCAATCTCATGTGGGGGGTCCTACTCTACATTTATAATAAATACTGTGCCATTACGGCCTCCTAAGAGCATGACCACATCAAGTGCAATCTGTACCTGAACATTGCTGGATCGCTCCCATGAAGCCAGATGAAACAAGTGCAGATGAAGGCCAACCAGGTCTGAACACAGACATATCAAGATTGACCTCCACACATTGCCCAACCAGGAAACATAGATGAAGGGCGATATTGGCCCGGACACAGGTGCACAATTAAATAAAGCTTGGGGCAGGGCGGGGCTGCCGTGTGTGTGTGCACAGCAGCCTAGATCCATCATAATAAACACAGAAAGATTTATAGCGGGCATAGCCAAGCGTGCACGGCAGCAGTGGTGGTGAGCCACAAACCAACAACAAGAAAATAGGGGGGGAAGCCAGCACTGCTTAAGGTTAGAACGCATAAATTCAAGTGCATATGCATATAATATCCAGCTGTATTCAAAAATGAGATATTTGGCAAAAAAATTGATCAATTCAATTGAGCCACCCCGCCGCGCCAAGGCAATCTCATGTGGGGGGTCCTACTCTACATTTATAATAAATACTGTGCCATAACGGCCTCCTAAGAGCATGACCACATCAAGTGAAATCTGTACCTGAACATTGCTGGATCGCTCCCATGAAGCCAGATGAAACAAGTACAGATGAAGGCCAACCAGGTCTGAACACAGACATATCAGGATTGACCTCCACACATTGCCCAACCAACTGGTTCTTTATCCAACATCCGCACAATCTTGCGTTGAAATCGCTTGTCAATTTTTCTTTTCTGTCCACATCTAGGGAGGTTAGCCACAGTGCTATGGGCTTTAAACTTCTTGATGACATTGCGCACGGTAGACATAGGAACATTCAGGTCTTTGGAGATGGTCTTGTAGCCTTGAGATTGCTCATGCTTCCTCACAATTTGGTTTCTCAAGTCCTCAGACAGTTCTTTGGTCTTCTTTCTTTTCTCCATGCTCAATGTGGTACACACAAGGACACAAGACAGAGGTTGAGTCAACTTTAATCCATGTCAACTGGCTGCAAGTGTGATTTAGTTATTGCCAACACCTGTTAGGTGCCACAGGTAAGTTACAGGTGCTGTTAATTACACAAGTTAGAGACGCATCACATGATTTTTCGAACAGTGCTAATACTTTTGTCCACCCTCTTTTTTTAATGTTTGGTGTGGAATTATATCCAATTTGGCTTTAGGACAATTCTTTTTGTGTTTTTTCATTTAAGACAAATGAAGATAATACCAAAGAATTTGTGTTTGCAATCATTTTCAGGAAGAAACTGAGTATTTGACAAAATTGCAGGGGTGTCAATACTTTTGGCCACAACTGTATAAATATATTCTCTATGGGTGTATTCTATGTGCATATATCTATTCTTTTGTTTCTTTATTTAACATGTCAGTGTGATTTTACTGTATCACGTGCTGAATTGCCGGCTTTTCTTAAGGGACACCTGGTGCATATTTCTCGCAAGTCACACGTCTGGTCCGTGTGTAATGCGTATTTTTTGCGCACCCATAGACTTGCACTGGCGTATTTCGGACGTAGTACGCGGACAATCGCCACATGCTGTGATTGGCACAGGCTGTAAAATACGGCTGAGAAATATACGCCTGTTTGGAGCAGCCCCATAGAGAAACATTGGTCCGTGTGCAATGCATGGTTTTTACGCCTCTCACTCGTACGTATTTTTTCTCTTCCCCATTACAGCCCCACAGACATGAGAGATGGTATCCGCCCCCAGGAAACCTGTAGCAGAGACATAAGAAGGGGGCGGCACCTCTCTCCTCAGTTTTGGTTTCCTGTTTCCCGCAGGCGGATGCCTGGGGCAGAGTCCATACCTCCGGAGCGATCCCCCTCTGATGTTAGCCGGCCAGGAGGCCGAGGTCCGCCGGGAGAGGAAGGCAGCTGGGCATGGTGGCGCGCGCCTGTCAGCCCGGCGCGGTGGGCGCTGCAGTGGCCTCCTCGTGAGACTCCCCGGTGGCCGCTCCTGTGGGAGGCTGGGCCGAGGGAAGCGTGGCCACCACGACGCTGGGGCCGACTGAGTGGCGACGACTTCCAGGGTCGCACAGGAAGTGATGTCACATGCCGGGGGAGCGGTGTACTGGGCACTTCTGGGAGGGAGTGGTCCCAGAGGCGCGCACCGCTCCTCCATAAAAGAAGGATAAGGCAAGGTGCCACCGGTCCCTGAGAAGCTGCATACAGGCTCCGGAGTAGCAGAGCCAGACCAGCAGCCAGGCGGCTAAAGCATCAGATGGATCCTGAAGGCGAGATGCGCGCGCACAGGAGGAAGAGCCACAGGCGACCGGGGTACCCAGAGGGCCGGGTGAGTGCCTTTGTAAGGCAACACATAATATTAACGACTGCCCTATGTCATGTGTCTCTTGGGTAATGTGCATTATGCAAAAAGGCCCTAGCTAAAACTTATGAGAAGCGACTGTCGCTCATGCATTAAAAAAAAAAACAGTGGCCGAAGAGTCACCGTCTCTACTCCAGAGCATTAAAACTATCATCTGGGATCAAGTAAAGTCGACACTCAAAGATGAATTGAAGGAGCAGACTACACTTAGCTCCAACGTAACACCTGCTTCACCTCCACCTCCTCCTCTTTCTCCCGCAGAAATAACTACCGACATAGAGTCTGAGGAAGAACAAGGGGAGATAGGGGCCTCGGACTCAGACCTAGACTCCTCGGACGAGGAAAAGGGTCGTCCATATTTCCTATCCGAGGATATTGGGAAGTTACTAAAACTTGTAAGGTCCACAATGGGACTTGAAACACCTAAAGAACCAAAATCGATTCAAGATACTATGTTTAGTAATCTTGAGGGGAAAAAACAAAGAGTTTTTCCCTTTCATGATAACCTGTTAAATTTAATTAAGAGGGAATAGAAAAAAACCAACTAAAAAAAAAAATGTCCATACCGCAGGAGCTCAAACGTAAATACCCGTTTGATGAGGAGGTATGCGATAAATGGGAAAGCTCCCAGGCTAGATACAGCCATTGCTAGTAACTCCAGGGGGATAGCATTGCCATTTGAGGACATGGGCGCCCTAAAAGATCCCCTTGACAAGAAAGCGGATGCTTTTCTAAAATCTGCTTGGGAGGCATCGGCTTGGTCGTTCAAACCCGGGGTAACCGCTACTTGTACAGCGCGTGCTGTTATGAATGGGTCACTGAGGAGAAAAAAAGCAGAACAAGCTAAGTCACAGATAACCAGAGAGGTTGGTAACTATGCAGATTTCAGATCCCTGATCTTACCACAACAACTAGCAGTAGCCGTGGAGCGTGCCTACGATGTTCCTAGACGCCTCTTCACGGCCGGAGGACTAAATAAGCCTAAAGCAAGAAAAGGGAAAACTAACTGCCCCAGAGCAGACCCCAAAGGAATAGATAGCCCCCACACGTGTATTGACGGTGAAACAAGATGAAGGCACAAACACAGGCAGGAAAATAGGTTGAACAAATGACGGGGCCCAAACTAACTAGACAGGAAAGGAGACACTGTCTGCAACCTGCAAAAAACCCTACAAAAATCATGTCCAACACTTCTGATAGCAAAATTAACCCTGAAGTCACTATACTTCTCCCACTATATCAGCACTCTGAAATATTCTGAGACAGAGCAAAAAGAGACCGAACTAGTAAGGGACAAAAAGCCAATTGGCAAAATACTGATAAATAAGAGTGGAAATTCAGCACAGCCCCCAGCAGGGGCTGGCTGAACACACCAAAAAACTGAATAGATAGACCAACAAAAGCAAGTGTGAACATTAGCAGAAAAACTTAGCTTTAGCTGACTGGAACAGAGCTGAAAACCAAGAGCTGACAAGCCAGAAGGAATCACCAGCAACTGAATAGGGCGTCGGCTGTCTTAAATCCAATCTGAGACTCCTGAGATCCAATCGTCATCCTCATTCTCAGGTGGCAGATCTCCACCGATCAAATCAGCCTCTCTACCTCCTATTACCACCAGAGGGAGTCTGGAAGGAGAACTCACAACTGGTGAACCAGAGAATGAACTCACAACAGCGTGCTATGGTCAAGTGGTTGGACGAATTAAGTGACCAAATTAAAAATGTCCAAGAGAGACCCTACTGGAGGCAATACCTTCCCTACAGAAGGCAGCAGGATTTCTGGCTGACGCCGCAGTAGATTACGTCCGAGGTGCCGCCCGTGCATGCTCCCTTTCGAATTCAGACTGCAGAGTTCTTTGGTTAAAAAACTGGTCAGCAGACTTCCAGTCAAAGGTCAAATTCTGTGCCTTCCCCTGTGAGGGTCAATACCTGTTTGGGAAAGCATTGGACGAAATTTTAGAAAAAATGGTTTCCAACCCCCTTCCCTAGGCGTCGGTGGACTGAAGCTCGCTCGTCCTTTCGTGGAGCAGGGAATAGAGGGAGTCGGGGGCGGCCAGACGATAGAGCCATGCGGGGCAGACCCTGGAAGGAAAGGAAAGAGAGAGGATTCCTCTTTAGCAAAACCACCCCGAGACCCGATACTAAGCAATGACGCCATGGCGGTTGAGGGAAGGCTTCGGTTCTTTGTCCATCAATGGGTAGCATTGCCCGCCTCAAAGTGGGTAACCGACCTGTTAGCCGGGGGCCTATGACTAAGTTTTCTAAGCCTTCCGCCACATCGAGTAAAAGTGACCCGGGTAGCCAAAAAGAAACAGGCCACGCTGGAAAAGGAGACTCAACTCCTCATACAAAAAGAGGTACTAATAAAAGTACTGTATCAAGTAGGGAAGGGGTTTTACAGCAATCTGTTCCTCACGCCAAAACCAGATGGGTCACTAAGAACAATATTCAATCTCAAAGCCCTGAACCAGTACATCAGAACAGAAAAATTCAAAATGGAGACCTTGGGATCAGCAGTGAAGCTACTCGACCCAGGCTGCTACATGGCAGTAATAGATCTTACCGATGCCAACTACCATGTGCCAATATGGGGAGAACATCAGCAATATCTAAGATTGGTGGTAGAGATTGCTCAAGACCCTACTCATCTCCAGTACCAAGGCCTACCCTTCGGGGTATCAGTAGCCCTTCGTATATTTACAAAAATCATCGGGGAGGTAGCGTCCTTTATAAGAAGGGAAAATATCCTGTTGGTACCCTATTTAGACGATTTCCTCGTCATAGCAAACAGCAAGCAAAGTTGCGAAAATGCAGTTACGGAGGTTCTGGAAATATTAACCAGGTTAGGCTGGATGATCAATCTAAAAAAAATCCAGATTAACTCCAGTTCAGTCCCAAGAATTTCTAGTTCAATGGGACTCATTAAAACAGCAGTGCATTCTTCCAGAAAGGAAAGTTGGGGCTAGCCAACAAAAAATACAACGGATACAGTCCGGTCGAGCCATATCAATAAGAGAAGCAATGTCGCTCCTGGGCACTTTGACAGCAACAATCCCATCGGTCCTGTGGGCACAAGCCCACACGAGAGAAGTACAGTGGCAGATCCTATCCGAGCAGGGGAGGGGACCTTACAATTTAAATCGGGAGATCATTCTCTCACCTCAGGTGCAGGATTCCCTAAAATGGTGGCTGAGCACCGAAAACTTAAACAGGTCAGTGCCCTGGACTACTCATAACTCGGTGGTACTAACCACAGATGCAAGTCCGAGTGGTTGGGGAGCACACATAGAGAAACGAACCCTACAGGGCCAGTGGGAACCCGTAATGAGCGATGCATCCTCAAATCTGAAAGAACTGGCGGCTTTAAGGCGAGCCCTTCTCCTAGTAAAACAAGAAGTGCAAGGGAGGCATGTCACAATATTATCCGACAACACAGTCATAGCATATATAAACAGACAAGGGGGTGCAAGGTCGGCAACCCTTATGGCAGAGGCCAGGGAATTATTCGCATGGGCGGAAAACAATCTTCTGTCCTTATCGGGTACACATTTAAAGGGGGCAGACAATTATCTGGACGATTATTTAAGCCGTCATGTACTACACCAGGGAGAATGGTCCCTAAATCAAAAAATATTTGGGGAAATCTGCGCTGCCTAGGGCACACCGGAGGTAGACCTGTTTGCTACAAGACAAAATCGGAAAGTGGACAGGTTCTACTCCCTAAATCCAAGAGAACGACCAGAGGGGGTGGATTCGCTGCTACACCGCTGGAAATTTCGTCTGGCCTATGCGTCCCCCCTCCCCCTGTTTCCATTGATTCCAGTAGTCTTAAAAAAGATCCAACAAGACAAAGCCCGAATAATCCTGGTTGCGCCCCTCTGACCAAAAAGGGCATGGTTCACATGGCTCAGACGCATGTCTATCTCGGACCCATGGATCCTCCCAGATGCCCCGAATATGCTATACAAGGGCCCAGTAGAACATCCCCGAGTTCACAGGCTGCACCTTACTGTGTGGAACTTGAGTGGGGACTCCTTATAGCAAAGGGTTTCTCAGTCCCGTTAGTAACCACCCTGCTCACTAGCAGGAAAGAGGTAACTTCACGTAAATACCAGAAAATTTGGGAAAAATTCTTACAGTTCACGGGCTGACAATGGACTAGGACAGGCCAAAAAGTACCAATAAAAGAGATCCTAGAGTTCCTCCAGAAGGGACTAGAAAAAGGACTGACCACAAGCACCTTAACCCCTTCACCCCCAAGGGTGGTTTGCATGTTCATGACCGGGCCAATATTTACAATTCTGACCACTGTCCCTTTATGAGGTCATAACTCTGGAACGCTTCCATGGATCCCGGTGATTCTGACATTGTTTTCTCGTGACATATTGTGCTTCATGTTAGTGGTAAAATTTCATTCAAATAACTTGCTTATATTTGTGAGAAAAACGGAAATTTGGCGAAAATTGTGAAAATTTCGCAATTTTCCAACTTTGAATTTTTATGCCCTTAAATCACAGAGATACGGCACACAAAAAAACTTGATAACTAACATTTCCCACATGTTTACTTTACATCAGCACAATTTTGGAACCAAAATTTTTTTTTTGTTAGGAAGTTATAAGGGATAAAAGTTGACCAGCGATTTCTCATTTTTACAACACCATTTTATTTGTAGGACCACATCACATTTGAAGCCACTTTGAGGGGTCTATATGATAGAAAATACCCAAAAGTGACACCATTCTAAAAACTGCACCCCTTAAGGTCTCAAAACCACATTCAAGAAGTTTATTAACCCTTTAGGTGCGTCACAGGAATTTTTTTGAATATTTAAAAAAAAATGAACATCTAACTTTTTTTCACAAAAAAAATACTTCAGGTTCAATTTTTTTTATTTTACCAAGGGTAACAGGAGAAATTGGACTGCAAAAGTTATTGTGCAATTTGTCCTGAGTACGCTGATACCTGATATGTGGGGGGGAACGACTGTTTCGGCGCATGGCAGAGCTCAGAATGGAAGGAGCGCCGTTTGACTTTTTCAATGCAAAATTGGCTGGAATTCAGATCGGACGCCATGTCACGTTTGGAGAGTCCCTGATGTACCTAAACAGTGGAAACCCCCTACAAGTGACCCCATTTTGGAAACTAGACCCCCCAAGGAACTTATCTAGATATGTGGTGAGAACTTTGAACCCACAAGGGCTTTACAGAAGTTTAGAACGTACAGCGGTACAATTAAAAAATCATATCTTTTCCACAAAAATGATCTTTTCACCCCAATTTTTATTTTCCCAAGGGTAACAGGACCCTAAAAGTTATTGTGCAATTTGTCCTGAGTATGCTGGTACCCCACATGTGGGGGTAAACCACTATTTGGGCGCATGGCAGAGCTCGGAAGGGAAGCAGAGCCATTTGACGTTTTTGGCTGGAATTGAGATCGGACATCATGTAGCGATTGGAAAACCCCTGATGTACCAAAACAGTGGAAACCCCCCACAAATGACACCATTTTGGAAACTAGACCACCTAAGGAACTTATCTAGATGTGTGATGAGAACTTTGAACCCCCAAGGGCTTCACAGAAGTTTATAACGCCAGGCGTGAAAATAATAAATTCGTATTTTTTTCCACAAACATGATCAATTAGTCCCCAATTTTTTTTGTTTTCTCAAGGGTAACAGGAGAAATTGAACCTCAAAAGTTGTTGTCCAATTTGTCCTGAGTACGCTGACGCCCCATATGTGGGAGAAAACTACTGTATGGACACACATCGGGGCTCGGAAGGGAAGTAGTGACGTTTTGGAATGCAGACTTTGAGGGAATGTTCTGCGGGTGTCATGTTGCCTTTGGAGAGCCCCTAATGTACCTAAACAGTGGAAACCCCCCACAAATGACCCCATTTTGGACACTAGACCCCCCACGGAACTTATTTAGATGTGTGGTGAGCACTTTGAACCCCCAAGTGCTTCACAGAAGTTTATAACGCTCGGACGTGAAAATAAAAAAAATCATTTTTTTTCCACAAAAATGATATTTTTGCCCCCAATTTTTTATTTTGCTAAGGGTAACAGGAGAAATTGGACCCCAAAAATTGTTTTGCAATTTGACCTGAGTAGGCTGATACCCTACATGTGGGGGTAAAACACTGTTTGGGCACATGGCAGAGCTTGGAAGGGAAGGAGCACCATTTGACTTTTTCAACTCAGAATTGGCTGGAATTGAGATCAGACGCCATGTTGCATTTGGAGAGCCCCTGATGTGCCCAAACAGTGGAAACCCCCAATTCTAACTCCAACCCGAACCCCAACACACCCCTAACCCTAATCTCAGCCCTAACCCTAACCCTAGCCCTAACCCTAATGGAAAAATGGAAATAAATACATTTTTTTATTTTATTTTCCCTAACTAAGGGGTGATAACGGGGGGTTTGATTTACTATTTATGGCGGTTTTTATATTTGGCAGCTGTCGCACGCTAAAAGACGCTTTTTATTGTAAAAATAGTTTTTGCATCACCACATATTGAGAGCTATAATTTTTCCGTATTTTGACCCACCGAGTCATGTGAGGTCTTATTTCTTGTGGGACGAGTTGACGTTTTTATTGGTACCATTTTCGGGCACGTGACATTTTTTGATCGCTTTTTATTCCGATTTTTGGGACGCAGAATGAACAAAAACCAGCGTTTCATGAATTTCTTTTGGGGGGGTGCGTTTACACCGTTCCGCGTGCGATAAAATTGATAAAGTGGTTTTATTCTTCGGGTCAGTACGGTTACAGCGATACATCATTTAGGTCGTTTTTTTATGTTTTGTCGGTTTTTTGCAACTAAAACAATTTTATATAAAAAATAATTATTTTTGCATCGCTTTATTCTGCGAGCTATAACTTTTTTATTTTTTCGCTGATGATGCTGTGTGGCGGCTCATTTTTTGCGGGACAAGATGATGTTTTCAGCGGTACCATGGATATTTATATGCGTCTTTTGATCGCGCGTTATTACACTTTTTGTTTTCGCGGTATGATAATAAATCATTATTTTTTGCTTTTGTTTTTTATTTTTATTTTTTAAGGGGTTCGCTAAAGGGGTTAACTAATGGGACAGTTTTATAGGGCGGGTCGTTACGGACGCGGCGATACCTAATATGTGCACTTTTATTGGTTTTTTTTTTGTTTTTTTATTTCCAAAAAATGGATTTATTTGGGGGAATATTTTTTATTTTTTTTGTAATTTATTTGGCGATTTTTTTTTTTTTTATTTATTTTAACACTTTTTTTTATTTATTTTTTTTAACTTTATTAAATAGACCCAGGTGGGACATCACTGTCCTGTGACAGATCGCTGATCTGTCACATCACAGATCACTGTGACAGATCAGCGATCTGTCACAGGCAGTGCAGAAGGCTTCCTCATGCCTGCGCTTTGCAGGCACTGAGGAAGCCAGGTTCCTGCAGGCCCCCGAAGGCCCCCGTCGCCATCTTGGATTTGGGGGCCTGCAGGAAAGGAGCCCCCCGCAGCAGCGCTGCACATTGCGCTGCCGTGGGGGGCTCAGGGAAGCATGGAGGGAGCCCCCTCCCTGCCGATGCTTCCCTTTAACCCCCGGTACACCGCGATCATGTTTGATCGCGGTGTGCAAGGGGTTAACGTGTCGGGGGCGGTCCGTGACCGCCCCTGACACATTGTGCCGGGTGTCAGCTGTGATAATCAGCTGACACCCGGCCGCAATCAGCGGCGCTCCCCACGTGGGCGCCGCTGATCGCGGTAGACGTACTATCCCGTCCATGGGCATAGGGGCCCGGGTCCCATGGACGGGATAGTACGTCTGATGTCAGGAAGGGGTTAAAGGTGCAGGTATCGGCCCTGGGGGCGTTGTTTGATCAGAAATTGGCTGACCACCCATGGATCTATAAATTCATTCAGGCCTCCTTTACATCCAGGCCCACAAAATTGCCAACAAAGGTAGCTCCGGGGGATCTAAATTTAGTGTTAAGGGCACTGACATCGTCTCCATTTGAGCCTATTGCTTCCATCTCAATAAAGGTGCTAACGCTAAAAATAGTACTCCTGGTGGCCCTAACCTCAGCTCATCCTGTCTGCGAGCTGCAGGCAGTATCTGTAAATCCACCATATACCACCTTTTTTGGATGATAGCTTGATCATAAAAACTGATCCGGCCTTCCTACCGAAGGTTAATTCCACAGGGAGCAGGAGATAATTTTGCCCTCGTTTTGTCCAAATCCCAGGGAGAGAAAACCTTCCTTTGCCTAGATGTCAGACGTTGCCTGCTTCAATATATAGAAGCCTCAAAATCATGGCGACAGTCATCAGCCCTTTTTGTCTCCTTTCAGGGGACAAACAGGGGTAAGAAAGCTTCAAAGTCAATGACTGCATGATGGCTACGTATGGGTATTGCACTGGCTTATCCTTCTTCAGGTCAGACTCCCTCACTGGGTGTAACAGCTCACTCTAGGAGAGCTATAGCCATGTCCTGGGCTGAAAGGGCAAATGCTTCGGTTGAGCAGATTTGTAAGGCAGCTGTATGATCCTCACCATCCACTTTCTTACAACACTATAGACTAGACCTAGGGCCCTCAAATCTGGCCTTTGTGAGATAAGTGTTGTCTGCTGTTGTCCCACCCTAGGAGTCTATTCTATCTTTCCTCTCATGTCTGCGGTGCTGTCATGGGGAAGGGAAAAAATGATAATTACTTACCGGTAATTTGATTTTCCAGAGCCATGACAGCACCGCATTGTTCCCGCCCTATCTTGGTGATTGGTTGTGTGGTGCACCAGAAAATTTAAAGTTGTATCTGGATATGTAAATCTATGTGAAAATATATATTGATATTAAAAAAAAAAAAGGTGAATATTAGTGACACTGTTATATAACATATATGTAAACTAATAAGGCGGTTACCTTTGCATACTCTGAAACAAACTGAGGAGAGAGGTGCCGCCCCCTTCTTATGTCTCTGCTACAGGTTTCCTGGGGGCGGATACCATCTGTCATGGCTCTGGAAAATCAAATTACCGGTAAGTAAATTTTCTTTTCTCTCTAGTGTGACCCCGGCCTTAAAGGCCCGCTCAGATGTTTCACCCCTAGCTATGCCTCTGATTACAGTAGTTGTCTTACAGCCGTTAAACTCGACGCCTGTCTCTTGGTTCACAAGAGTCACCAGAATTGTTTCTGAACAAGAGACTAGTCTGAAATGTCTGGACGAGATGGAGACTAAATTCATTGAGAGAAGCTATCCCAAAGATTTACTGTACTTCACCACTGTAGATACCGATCTAAAAAACAACACAATCTTCATCCTGGTCTTAGGATCGCCTTTATACATATGTATCATCCTTACGTATAGAAACTGCGTGGGCATTGGTCCATTCTACAACAAGGGTACCCTATCTTACCTGAATTCCAACACTCCTTCCATCCTTGTTCAAATATCCAAACAATTTCCGGAATAAATTAGAGAGCTAATGAAGAGCCTCAACGAACGGCGTTACAATAATTACTCAGACCCCCAAAAGATGGATACTGTTCAATGCCTATTTACAGAAAGGCCACAAAATCTGATTCAAACTGGGAAAGGTTTTACCAACGAGTTCTTTCACAATTTCAAAATATGTCGTAGATGCTATAAATGCCCCTGTGGTAAGATCTACATTGGTGAACCCACTGAATCTGTCAAAGATAGGATTTCACAGCACAAGACATGCTCTACCCATTCCATACCACTTCCACGCCTCAAGTCACACCATAGCACAGTTGAGACACCAGGTCACACCACAGGCCTACTACTAGGAAAGGGGGCAATCAAATACCTCAAAACTAGAGAAGCCTTCTGGATACATCACCTTCAGACATTAGGACCTAAGGGTTTAAACTGGAACTTTGATGTTTCAAGTTTTCTATAAATTAACTTGTATTATATATCTGTTGCTATATATTTTTTGTGATTAATATCTGATTTATCTATCTTGTGTCATTACAGATACATTAATATCTTATGGGGTATTTTTGTTTTTTTTTCCTTCCTTCAACTATCTTTTCTTTCCTCATCACGTAATTTCCCTTTTATTCCATTATTTCATCCTCATTTACCTCTATTTTTTCTCCTACTCCTTATCTCCACAGCATCCCTCTGGATATGCGTCCTACCGTGCATTCCATTTCACATCACTTCCAGTCCGGCCTCAGGAAGTGACCCGACCGCCCATCACAATGTCACCGCCACTGAGATTCACATTTGGTCCACTTTAATTCTTATGCATCATATACTCACAAAATAATATTCTCACCTCTTTTCCCAATCTTCTCCCTCCTTTTTACTTATTTTCCTGCCATACTCACTTTTATTTTCCTCTATTTTTCATATTCTTTGGCTCCCCCTCATGTTATTTTGAGGTATTACCGCCTCTTTATCCCATGCTTGGCTTGTGTCAAGGATTTAATTCCCCATTTGATACCTTTGTGAATTTATCCGATGTTACTCAATTAATATATACAGTATATATTATTATTATTATTTTTATAAAGCACCATTGGTTCCATGGTGCTGTACATGAGAAGGGGTTACAGATATAACTTACAGTAAACAAACAATCACAGACTGATATAGAGAGGAGAGGACCCTGCCGTTTCAGGCTTACATGCTACATTGTAACAGTTGGTTATACATTTTTTTTTTTTTTGCATTCAAGTGCATTATATAGCATTCAGTCACTATTATTTGTACATTTGTATATTCATATCTATTTTGTTACATTCTTGGAGTTGAATTTTATTTTTTCTCTTCTTTGTTTTACTTATTAGTCTGAAGGAGGTATTATGTTTGACTGAAGCATTACTTGAACACCTTGATTGTGATTCCAATAAAATCACACTTTTTTGCATCATAAAGAGTGCCAGATTCTCTAAAGGTCCCGTTACATTTAGCGATGCACCAGCGATCCCGACAACGATACGACCTGGTCAGGATCGCTGGTGCATCGCTAAATGGTCGCTAGTGAGCTGCCAAACAGGCAGATCTCACCAGCGACGTAGCAGCAGTCGGCGGTCGTTACTTACCTGTCAGACGGCAGCTCTGGTGACGACTTTCTCCCGTGTCCATTGAGTCGCTCGTCGGCGCCAGCAGGAAGCCGACGACGAGAAATGGACCAGGACGATCTCTCGCGATCGGCGATATCCAGCGGGGAGCCGGGTCGGAGGTAAGTGTCACATGTAGCGAGATCGCTAGCGATCTCGCTGTTGTGTCACAAAATCGGTGACGCTTAAGCAATATCGCTAGCGATCTCGCTATGTGTGAAGGGGGCTTTACTTATCAGCACACGATCTGTGCCCCCACCTGAAACCTCACGACTGCATGCAAGCCATACATCACCAAGGTCAATGCCAAGCATAAGATGGAGTGGTGTAAAGCAGCCACCACTGCACTCTGGAGTGTTCTGTGGAGGGATGGATCACGCTTTTCTATCCAGAAGTCTGATGTACAAGTCTGGTTTGACTAATGCCAGCAGAACATTACCCACCTGATTGGCAGAGTGTAAGAGTATGTCAGGGACAAGCATGATCTTTGTCCCTTCCTAAGAAAACCGGTACACTTTTGTAGTAATGTGAATGCTTATATATTTTGATAACGTTTTTATTATGGATGACTCATGTGCCTTGTTGATGATGGCTTAAGTGTAATTCTATAGTGTGTTCTAATATTGTACTATACTGTATAGGACATAGGGACAGTACAAACAATAGGAATAAGATATAGTTAGTAATGTTGAACAGTGGAGGGCACTGTAGTTCAGGAAGTAGATATATACAATAAGGTAAAGGTTAATACAGATAGGAACAGCCCCCTTAGGGAGGGACTTGGGTAATATAAGGGCGAGTATGTCCTGGTTATAGAGTTGGAGATGGTGCTGATGTGATTGGATAAGAGTTACTAAAGCAGTGGATCAGTGCCAGTGGGCTGAAGGTCACCTGGACACTGAAGAAACAGGGAAAACGTAGCATGAAAATGTCCGAGGCCAATGGCCTGAAAAAGTTATGGAGATGCCAGCCTTGCTTTTGTCCCCAAAGGGGAAAACGTTTGGGAATTCACAGTCAGGAATTGGGTCGGGAAGCTGCGGTGCTGGGCAGAACATCCCAGGGGCAAGGAGTGCCAGCAAAGGATGGGATAGCACAGGCTGAAGGCACTGTTACAAATCTAACATATTGTGCTTGTCCGTGGCTAAGACTGAACTGCTGAGTAAAGTTGAACTGTTTAAAATGAAAAAAGTCTGTGATTGACTGTGTGGTTGCATCCGGACCCGGGATCGCGGATCAAGCGGAGTCTTCAGGACTAAAAGTGAGTGTTGTACACTATACACATGACAGACTGCACATTGTTTGCTTGTGGGGTTCCAGGGTATGGGAGAACAACTGCCCCTCGCCCATGACTACTGCCCTGTGCCCCCTACATGAGGATCAATAATGTCTTTTCTGTTCCTCCTGAATGTGCCCAATGCACAAAATAAGATCCATACTGTAAAGGTATGTTTGGATGAGTTAGCAGTAGAAGAACTTGACCGTCTTGAATCCAGTCCAACACCTTTGGAATAAACTAGAACAGAGATTGCGAGTCAGAAGCTGCTATAGCTGCACGGGGGGACCAGCTCCATGTTAATGTGTATGCATTCAGAATAAGACCTCATAAAAGCTCCTGTAGGTGGAATGTGTAGGCGTCTAATACTTTAGTCCATATAGTGTACTGTATATTTATATAATTGACATTTGTCATTTTGTTCAACCATTGATTTGCATAACTTTCCGTAGTTATAGCATTCCTGAGATCATCCTTTTTGTGTGTACAGCCATTACTAAAAGAAAAAAAAAAGATTTTGGTACCGTATTAGCTAGTCGGAAAAAGATTAATTGCTCTCAGTGGTGGAAACAAAATAGTAAATCGGAAAAAAAAAAAAAATCTGTCTACAATTACAGGTAATTTGTGGTGTAGTCTCCTCAATTTAATCCTTGAAGAGAAATCAGAACAAATCAGTAAGGGAGATGGTTTTAATATCAATTTTTTTTTTTAGGTTTATTAAACATTATAATTGGACATATAAAGTATATGAAGTGAAAAGACATCTAAAAAAAACATTGAGACTGCAAGTCACACAGCTGAGTCTACATGGCCTCGTCCTTGTCTCAGTATATATTGCATCTCTGCATGAGAATGAAGTAAAATATGCTGATATATCCCTTTAAATCGGATGGCAAAAGAATAACTTGAACAAAGCCTCTTAAACACATTCACATACTTTTGAATCTAAGTTATTATGCCGTTGCTATGACGATATGGTGTAGAGGCTTCTAGCTGTTGTAATATGCAAGGTCGGCACCATATGTGGTTTATAATTGAAATTAATATACAGCTTTGTACAATTGTTATGCTATCAGACTTAACCCCTTCACCCCCAAGGGTGGTTTGCACGTTCATGACCGGGCCAATTTTTACAATTCTGACCACTGTACCTTTGAGGTCATAACTCTGGAACGCTTCAATGGATCCCGGTGATTCTAACATTGTTTTCTCGTGACATATTGTACTTCATGTTAGTGGTAAAATTTCATTCAAATAACTTGCGTTTATTTGTGAAAAAAACGGAAATTTGGCAAAAATTTTGAAAAGTTCGCAATTTTCCAACTTTGAATTTTTATGCCCTTAAATCACAGAGATACGGCACACAAAAAACTTGATAACTAACATTTCCCACATGTTTACTTTACATCAGCACAATTTTGGAACCAAAATTTTTTTTTGTTGGGAAGTTATAAGGGTTAAAAGTTGACCAGCGATTTCTCATTTTTACAACACCATTTTATTTTTAGGACCACATCACATTTGAAGCCACTTTGAGGGGTCTATATGATAGAAAATACCCAAAAGTGACACCATTCTAAAAACTGCACCCCTTAAGGTGCTGAAAACCACAATCAAGAAGCTTATTAACCCTTTAGGTGCGTCACAGGAATTTTTTTGAATATTTAAAAAAAAAATGAACATCTAACTTTTTTTCACAAAAAAAATACTTCAGGTTCAATTTTTTTTATTTTACCAAGGGTAACAGGAGAAATTGGACTGCAAACGTTATTGTGCAATTTGTCCTGAGTACGCAGATACCTGATATGTGGGGGGGAACCACTGTTTCGGTGCATGGCAGAGCTCAGAATGGAAGGAGCGCCATTTGACTTTTTCAATGCAAAATTGGCTGGAATTCAGATCAGACGCCATGTCACGTTTGGAGAGTCCCTGATGTACCTAAACAGTGGAAACCCCCTACAAGTGACCCCATTTTGGAAACTAGACCCCCCAAGGAACTTATCTAGATATGTGGTGAGAACTTTGAACCCACAAGGGCTTTACAGAAGTTTATAACGTACAGCGGTACAATTAAAAAATCATATCTTTTCCACAAAAATGATCTTTTCACCCCAATTTTTATTTTCCCAAGGGTAACAGGACCCTAAAAGTTATTGTGCAATTTGTCCTGAGTACACTGATACCCCACATGTGGGGGTAAACCACTATTTGGGCGCATGGCAGAGCTCGGAAGGGAAGCAGCGCCATTTGACGTTTTTGGCTGGAATTGAGATCGGACATCATGTCGCGATTGGAAAACCCCTGATGTACCAAAACAGTGGAAACCCCCCACAAATGACACCATTTTGGAAACTAGACCCCCTAAGGAACTTATCTAGATGTGTGGTGAGAACTTTGAACCCCCAAGGGCTTCACAGAAGTTTAGAACATAAAGCCGTACAATTAAAAAATCATATTTTTTCCACAAAAATGATCTTTTCACCCTCAATTCTTATTTTTCCAAGGGTAACAGCACCCTAAAAGTTATTGTGCAATTTGTCCTGAGTACGCTGATACCCCACATGTGGGGGTAAACCACTATTTGGGCGCATGGCAGAGCTCGGAAGGGAAGCAGCGCTATTTGACGTTTTTGGCTGGAATTGAGATCGGACACCATGTCGCGATTGGAAAACCCCTGATGTACCTAAACAGTGGAAACCCCCCACAAATGACACCATTTTGGAAACTAGACCCCCTAAGGAACTTATCTAGATGTGTGGTGAGCACTTTGAACCCCCCCAGTGCTTCACAGAAGTTTATAACGCCCGGGCGTGAAAATAAAAAATTCGTATTTTATCCACAAACATGATCTTTTAGTCACCATTTTTTTTATTTTCCCAAGGGTAACAGGAGAAATTGGACCCCAAAAGTTGTTGTCCAATTTGTCCTGAGTATGCTGATACCCCATATGTGGGAGAAAACTACTGTATGGGAACACGTCGGGGATCGGAAGGGAAGTAGTGACGTTTTGGAATGCAGACATTGATGGAATGGTCTGCGGGTGTCATGTTGCCTTTGGAGAGCCCCTAAACAGTGGAAACTCCCCACAAATGACCCCATTTTGAAAACTAGACCCCCTAAGGAACTTATCTAGATGTGAGGTGAGCACTTTGAACCCCCAAGGGCTTCACAGACGTTTATAATGCCCGGGCATGAAAATAAAAAAATCGTATTTTTTCCACAAACATGATCAATTAGTCCCCAATTTTTTCATTTTCCCAAGGGTAACAGGAGAAATTGGACCGCAAAAGTTGTTGTCCAATTTGTCATGAGTACGCTGACACCCCATATGTGGGAGAAAACTACTGTCTGGACACACGTCGGGGCTCGGAAGGGAAGCAGTGCCATTTTGGAATGCAGACTTTGATGGAATGGTCTGCGGGTGTCGTGCGTTTGGAGAGCCCCTGATGTACCTAAACTATTTAAACTCCCAACAAGTGACCCCATTTTGGACACTAGACCCCCCCACAGAACTTATCTAGATGTGTGGTGAGCACTTTGAACCCCCAAGTTCTTCACAGACGTTTATAACGCTCGGACGAGAAAATAAAAAAATATTTTTTTTCCACAAAAATGATATTTTTGCCCCCAATTTTTTATTTTCCTAAGGGTAACAGGAGAAATTGGACCCCAAAAATTGTTTTGCAATTTGTCCTGAGTAGGCTGATACCCTACATGTGGGGGCAAAACACTGTTTGGGCGCATGGCAGAGCTTGGAAGGGAAGGAGCACCATATGACTTTTTCAACTCAGAATTGGCTGGAATTGAGATCAGACGCCATGTTGCATTTGGAGAGCCCCTGATGTGCCCAAACAGTGGAAACCCCCAATTCTAACTCCAACCCGAACCCCAACACACCCCTAACCCTAGCCCTAACCCTAATGGAAAAATGGAAATAAATACATTTTTTTAATTTTATTATTTTTCCCTAACTAAGGGGGTGATAAAGGAGGGTTTGATTTACTATTTATGGCGGTTTTTATTTTTGGCAGCTGTCGCACGCTAAAAGACGCTTTTTATTGTAAAAATAGTTTTTGCATCACCACATATTGAGAGCTATAATTTTTCCGTATTTTGACCCACCGAGTCATTTGAGGTCTTATTTTTTGCGGGACGAGTTGACGTTTTTATTGGTACCATTTTCGGGCACGTGACATTTTTTGATCGCTTTTTATTCCGATTTTTGGGACGCAGAATGAACAAAAACCAGCGTTTCATGAATTTCTTTTGGGGGAGTGCGTTTACACCGTTCCGCGTGCGGTGAAATTGATAAAGCGGTTTTATTCTTCGGGTCAGTACGGTTACAGCGATACCTCATTTAGGTCTTTTTTTATGTTTTGTCGGTTTTATGCAATGAAAACTATTTTATATAAAAAATAATTATTTTTGCATCGCTTTATTCTGCGAGCTATAACTTTTTTATTTTTTCGCTGATGATGCTGTGTGGTGGCTCGTTTTTTGCGGGACAAAATGACGTTTTCAGCGGTACCATGGATATTTATATGCGTCTTTTTGATCGCGCGTTATTACACTTTTTGTTTGGCGGTATGATAATAAATCATTATTTTTTGCTTTGTTTTTTTTCTTTTATTTTTTAAGGGGTTTACTAAAGGGGTTAACTAATGGGACAGTTTTATAGGGCGGGTCGTTACGGACGCGACGATACCTAATATGTGTACTTTTATTGTTTTGGGGTTTTTTTATTTTCAAAAAATGAATTTATTGGGGAATATTTTTTTTTTTTTTTTTTAACTAATTTATTTGGCGATTTTTTTTTTAAATTATTTTTACTTTATTTTTTTTTTTTTTTTTTTTACTTTATTACATAGTCCCAGGTGGGACATCACTGTCCTGTGACAGATCAGCAATCTGTCACAGGCATTGAAGAAGACTTCCTCTTGCCTGCGCTTTGCAGGCACTGAGGAAGCCAGCTTCCTCCAGGCCCCCGTCGCCATCTTGGATTCGGGGGCCTGGAGGAAAGGAGTACCCCGCAGCAGCGCTGCACATTGCGCTGCCGTGGGGGGGCTCAGGGAAGCACGGAGGGAGCCCCCTCCCTGCCGATGCTTCCCTTTAACTCCCGGTACACCGCGATCATGTTTGATCGCGGTGTGCAAGGGGTTAACGTGTCGGGGGCGGTCCGTGACCGCCCCTGACACATAGTGCCGGGTGTCAGCTGTGATAATCAGCTGACACCCGGCCGCGATCAGCGGCGCTCACCACGTGGGAGCCGCTGATCGCGGTAGACGTACTATCCCCTCCATGGGCATAGGGGCCCGGGTCCCATGGACGGGATAGTACGTCGGATGTCAGGAAGGGGTTAAAGGGATATATCGCTATATTTTACTTCATTCTCATGCAAAGAAGCAGTATATTCTGTGACAGGGACAAGGTCATCTAGACTCAACTGTGTTACCTGCAGTCTCAATGTTCTTCGTATATACAGTGAAGACCAAAGGAGTAACAATCTTTTTAACTTTTGATTCCATATTGTGACGGACTCAGCTCCTGCTGAGCCCATTTTTTGAGTGGACCCTCTGGGTCGTGGCACCCACCCACCGAGGGCGAGCTAACCTTGTGAGAATCCACCCCCTATACAGGGAGTGTCAGGGGCAAGACCAAGGGGGTGAGTCACCACGACTGCTGGGACCAGACGGCCGGCTCAGGGGACACTAGACGAGTGTCTGACGACGAGGACGAGCAGGAAGCAAGACGAGACGTAGGTGCAAGGTAACTTCATTAGAATAACTCAGGATCACATCCAGTGTAAACAAGCAAAACGTGCAAGGTGCGCGCGTGGGCACGCCAAGGTCCATAACATGGTAGGTGGCACGCCTAGGCACAGGTAATGGCATGATGGCATCGGACTCCGGACTGCTGGCAAACAGACAGAGTCCAGGGATCAGGCTGCGTACGTCAGCTCCGGACATCAGGCCGTAGTCCTCTGGTTCCGGACCTCTGGCATCGGTCGGCAGGTTCCGTGCATCCGGCAGGCAAACCAGGGTTCAGGCAAGGAGGCACGACAGATATCCAAGCAGGGTGCGTGTTTAGGGAACACGCCAAGGTCCAAGGCTAGGTGCGTGTGTAGGGGACACGCCAGGGGTCAAGGCTAAGTGCAAGGCAAGGTTCGTGTGTAGGGGACACGCCAGGGTTCAAGGCTAGGTGAAAGGTGCGTGTGTAGGGGACACGGCAGGGTTCAAAGCGAGGTGCGTGTGTAGGGGACACGCCAGGTTCAAAGCGAGGTGCGTGTGTAGGGGACACGGCAGGGTTCAAAGCGAGGTGCGTGTGTAGGGGACACGGCAGGGTTCAAAGCGAGGTGCGTGTGTAGGGGACACGCCAGGTTCAAAGCGAGGTGCGTGTGTAGGGGACACGCCAGGGTTCACAAACGAGACAGGGTGCGTGTGTAGAGCCACGCCAAAGAAGGAAGGGCTGCATGCTAGGAGCCACGCAGGGGGCACGGCACACTGGCCAGTGCACACGGCTGTACACAAACACGTGGCACTTACCACGGCACAGGAGACGGCCAAGGGGAACCCACGCCGGGGTTCAATGCAAGGACAAGGCAGGGAACAAGGCAAGGAACAAGCAGAAACAGCCACGTCAGAGCGAGGACAGAGTCTAGCAGCGGAGCGTAGGCAGAAGCCCAGAGCCGGGCCAAGGGAAGACCTTGGGACTAGACATATAAACGAGCACTAAGGAGAGGAGAAATGGTGCGTGTGCCAGGGAGCACTACAGAGCACCATAGGAGAGAGCGAGGCAGAGCAAGCAAAGACTGAGACCATAGGGAGGAACACAAAGCAAGGAATAGCAAGGCAGAGAACACAGGGAGGACTACAAGTCAAAGCATAGCAAAAGCAAGACATGGCAAAACAGGCGAGGCAGAGAACACAGGAAGGACTACAAGTCAAAGCATAGCTAAGGCGAGACATAGCAAAACAGACAAAGACAAAGAACAGCAGAAGGACTACAAGGCAAAGCAAGGCAAAGACAAACATGGCACGAGAGACAACACAAGACATGGCACAAGACAAGAGGCGGAATACGAGCACGGAGCGTTTGCAGAGACGCACTACAGAGCAAAGTGCAAGGGCACAGAATAGAGGGAGCAACCCCACAGACCAAGAGCCTTGCAGGGAAGCAACACAATAATCAGGCCCAGAGCATACGAAGAGGCGGCCTGATATAGGGCATAGCACCTCCTCCTCCAGGTCAGGACCAGGGAAGCACTTCCGGGATTCTAGACATGACGAGATGATGGCAGAACCAGACAATGCAGGATCTTAGGAAACGTCACATGATCAGGGTTTCAGACATGACGAGATGATCACCGAACCAACCAGTGCAGGATCCTAGGAAGAACACATGATCCGGGATTCTAGACATGACGAGATGATTGCAGAACCAGACAGTGCAGGATCTTAAGAAATGTCACATGATCAAGGACTCCAGACATGACGAGAAGATCACAGAAGGCAGAGCAGAAACGCAGGCATCCTGTAGCTCAGACGAGGTGAGTGTGCACACTGCTCTAGGGGACATGCAGGACAGCAGACAAAGCATGCGCATGCACATCGCTCCAGGAGTTCTTGAGACAAACAAACATGGCGGACGTGACACATATCTCGTTGTCCACTTCTGGTTTGATCTTGAGTCTACCATCATTTTATAGACAATCATCTTGGATATCTCATACTCAACTATTTAGCATATGATTAGTTATTCAGATTCTTGTCACAAAATTCACAGATTCTTTGCTATTAAAGATCTAAATTTTGTTATTATTTTGTAAATCCACCTTTGGCTTTCAACACTGCCGGAATCCTTTTGGGAAGGTAAGATTCAACCGTATTTTGATCTCTGGTCTCTTCTACACTTCTGTGCAGTACCATGTAAACCAGGGGCGGGCTGGGCCAGGTGGCAGAGAGGCATTTGCCCCCTGGGCCGGTTAATTAGTATCAGACAGGGCCGCTTGCCCGCCCAGCAGCCGCAGCGTGTACATACATGATTGAAAAAAACATGACCGCGGCCCGCGGTAGAGGAGAGGAGAGTGAGCGGCCGGCCACACACAGAGCAGACACAGCGCGGGGCAGGACTCAGTCACTGCACTAACTGCAGGCTGAGACCCCGTTGCCGTGGCAGCCGGCGGCACGCTGGGATTGGAGCAGCAGTGTAGTGTAGCTCTCTAATCTCTTCTCCTGTGTGCACAGGACCTGTGATGAGGTCACAGGAGGGGAGGAGTCAGGGGTCACATGATGAGGGCCCTCAGTGACTGCAGGATGCTGCTGTGCTGTGCTGCTTGTCATCCTGCTGAATGAGGTAAAGTTTATGTGTGGTATGGGGTGAGGAGAGGTTTACAGGGTGGATGTAGCAGAGCCGTGTGTGTATGAGGTGTACGGAGAGGAGCCGCGTGTGTACGGGGTGTGCAGAACGGAGCTGCATGTGTACGGAGCCGCGTGTGTACGGATCAGAGCCGCATGTGTACAAGGTGTACGGAGCAGAGCCGCGTGTGGACGAGGTGTATGGAGCGAGCCACGTGTGTACGAGGTGTACGTACAAACGCATCTCTGCAAACGAAGTGTATTGTGCGGAGCCATATGTGTACAAGGCGTACGGAGCGGAGCCATGTGTACGAGGTGTACAGAGCAGAGCTGCGTGTGTACGAGGTGTACGGAGCTGAGCTGTGTGTGTATGGGGTGTGCGGAGTGGAGCCGCGTGTGTATGGGGCCGAGCCATGTGTGTACGGAGCGGAGCTGCGTGTGTACGGGGTGTACGGAGCGGAGCCATGTGTATGGGTTGTACGGAGCGGAGCTGCGTATGTACGGGGTTTACGAAACGGAGCCCTGTGTGTATGGAGCAGAGTAGAGCCATGTGTGTATGGAGCGGAGCCGCCTGTGTACGAGGTTTACAGAGTGAAGCCATGTGTGTACTGAGTGGAGCCGTGTGTGTGAGGTGTACGGAGCAGAGCCGTGTGTGTATGAGTCATAGAAAGCGGAACATGTGTGTATGAGGAGTGCGGAGCCATGTGTGTGCGAGGTGTATGGTGGGGAGCATTTATATCTCCCAACCGTCCCAGATCCAGCGGGACAGTCCCGATTTTGAGAGAGAAGCTGCCCCGGCTGGGAGCTTTTCCCATGGACACAGGAGTACACGCGGAGCCCCGAGGATCACTTTAAAATTTGCACGTGATGTTGCACCGGAAATAACATGCTAGAAGCTGACCAGAAATGAGGTAATTTCGGGAGGAGATTGTGACGGAACCATGGAGGCACTTCAGAGAATGCTTCAGATCCATCACTGTGTCCTCCTCCGACAGCGCGGACAGCGGGGATGTCAGCCATGATATGTCCTGCACCGGGAGGCTCAAGTGGGCATTACAATGGGAGCCGGGCTGCTATAGTATCTTTATAGAATCTTTCTTTTTCTTTGTTTCTTTCTCTCTCTCTGTTCTTTCTTTCTCTAATCTTTCTTTCTCTGTTCTCTCTTTTTTTCCCCTCTTCCTTTCTTTCTCTCTGTTCTTTCTTTCCCCTTTCTTTCTCTCTCTAATCTTTCTTTTTTCTTTCTCTCTGTTCTTTCTTTCCCCTCTTCCTTTCTCGCTGTTCTTTCTTTCGCTCTGTTCTTTCTTTCTTTACCCTCTTTCTTTTTTCTCTGTTCTTTCTTTCTTTTCTTTCTCTGTCCACGTTTTAGAGGGTCACATCCACGTTTTAGAGGGTCACATCCACATTTTAGAGGGTCATATCCACATTTTAGAGGGTCACCGCCACATTTTAGAGGGTCACATGATATGACCCTCTAAAATGTGCATGTGACTCTCTACAATGTGGATGTGACCCTCCATAATGTGGATGTGACCCTCTGTATTGTGGATGTGATCCTCTGTAACAGGGGTGGGAAATTAATTTTCCTGAGGGGCCACATGAGAGACCATGACTGTCGTGGAGGGCCGAACCAATAGGCCAAAATTAATTATTCTCAATATTAGCATTGATATTTTATAATTATTATATTATTGATAATTTTATTAATATTGTATCAGAATTGTATATTGAGCAGAATTAAGAATGCCAACACCCCCCTATATATCGTTTGAACCCGAGCACAGCCCCTTCAGTATATTGTATGAGCGCCCCCAACAGCCCCTTATATGCTGCATGAGATCCCACACAGCCTCCCTATATATACAGCATGAGCCCCACACAGCCTCCCCATATACAGCATGAGCCCTACACAGCCTCCCCATGTACTGCGTGAGCCCCACACAGCCTCCCCATGTACTGCGTGAGCCCCACACAGCCTCCCCATGTACTGCGTGAGCCCCACACAGCCTCCCCATGTACTGCGTGGCCCCACACAGCCTCCCCATATACTGCGTGAGCCCCACACAGCCTCCCCATATACTGCGTGAGCCCCACACAGCCTCCCCATATACTGCGTGAGCCCCACACAGCCTCCCCATATACTGCGTGAGCCCCACACAGCCTCCCTATATACAGCGTGAGCCCAACACAGCCTCCCCATATACTGCATGAGCCCCACACAGCCTCCCTATATACAGCGTGAGCCCCACACAGCCTCCCCATATACTGCATGAGCCCCACACAGCCTCCCTATATACAGCGTGAGCCCCACACAGCCTCCCCATATACTGCATGAGCCCCACACAGCCTCCCCATATATATACTGCATGAGCCCCACACACCCTCCCTATATACACCATGTGCAGCAGCAGCACCATATCACCCCCTCATGTCACCCCAGGTGTGCAGCACCATGTCGTCACCCACTCCAGGTGTGCAGCACCATGTCGTCACTCCCATAGCCTCCCCATGCCCACCCAAATGGCCTATACACATAAGGAAAAAAACACCACATACTCTCTTCGTCCTGTTCCCTGTCACTGTGCTTCTCTCCCTGCCTCCGGTTCACGTGCTTTCAGACCTCAAATAATGCGAAGAAAACAAGTTCATAATCATTTCGAAATAACAATACTAATGTTTTAACTCAGGAAGAGTTCAGAAATCAATATTTTGTGGAATAACCATGATTTTTAATCACAGCTTTCATGCGTCTTGGCTGCTTTCCACCAGTCTGTCACACTGCTTTTGGGTGAACTTATGCCTCTTCTGGTACAAAAATGTAAGCAGTTCTTCTCTGTTTGATGGCTTGTGACTATCCGTCTTCCTCTTGATTACATTCCAGAGGTTTTCAGTGAGGTTCAGGTCTGGAGAATGGGCTGCCCAGGACAGGAATTTGATGTGGTGGTCTCTTAATTATCGGCTGGTTGTATAGGCACTACTACAACCACTACCAATAATTTAGTAAAATTACGGTACTATTACCATGTGCTGACGGTGGTGGTATAGTGTGCCGAGGGTTCAGAGAGCTGGACCTGCAGCATGGCAGGATTTGTGTTGATATCAATGTTATGGTATGCTGTGGACCCCTGGCTAACACGCTGATATGAAGCAAATGAGAGAAATAAATTTGTTAATTGAGCACATACTTATGTTTTCGGTGGTGATACACTAACAGAGCCTTTTTTCTATTGATAAGTATTTATTGTTCCTCAACCATTTTTATGAAATGGGTTGTTAGAAGGTGTACTTCTGTCGCACATGTGCTATACTCAAGTGCTACTGCAGGAGACCGAAGCCTTAAAGGGAATCTGTCACCCCTTTTTTCGAATATGAGCTGCCGGCACCAACATCAGGGGCTTATCTGTAATGCTGTAGATAAGCCCCCGATGTAACCTGAAAGAGAAGAAAAACACGTTAGATTATACTTACCGGTGGGCGGTTCGGTCTTGGTCCGATGGGTGTTGCGGTCCGGCACCTCCCACCTTCATGCTATGCCGTCCTCTTCTTTCCTTCTTGTCGTGGCTCCGGCGCAAGCGCACTGCTCTGCCCTGCTGAGGGCAGAGCAGAATACTGTGGTGCGAAAGGCATCGGACCTCTCCCAGCGCCTGCGCACTGCAGGACTCTGCTCTGCCCTCAACAGGGCAGAGCAGTGCGCCTGTGCAGGAGCCACGACAGGAAGAAAAGAAGAGGACGACACCGTTAGAAGATGGGAGGCGCTGGACAGGACCGCGACACCCATCAGTCCGGACCCGGACCGCCCCTAGGTGAGTATCATCTAACTCATTTTTCTTGTCTTTCAGGTTACATCGGGGGCTTATCTACAGCATTACAGAATGCTGTAGATAAGCCCCTGATGTCGGTGCCGGCAGCTCATATTCGAAAAAAGGGGTGACAGAAGGGCCGCGGCCCGCGTCACAGTGGGCCACTGCATTGTGCTTGCCCCCCAGGCTAAAATTTGCCAGCCAGCCCCTGATGTAAACCTATGGAAAACCAAATCCGCTGTGCACAAAGTTCATGCATACTGGTCGACTCACTGGGGTATGTATACAGCTTTTTCTTCAGTTCTCCCCGCAAGATTGGGTTGAGGACTGTGGGGGCCATTTCAGCACCTCTATTTCATTGTCATTGGACCATTTCTTTGCCCTTTTTTTCCTACCTTGTTTCTTTGTTGTTACTCACGTATAATTTAGCATTGAAACCACCATCGATCCTGGTGAAGCATCCAATGCATTTGGCTAGGAAACAACCCCATATAATAAGGCTTCCTCCACCGAACTTGAAATTTCCTTCAATTACCAAATCCGTTAGCCCCTTTTTCCCTTGTTTCTTTCAGACCCTTCTTATGACAATATTGAAGTTGAGGCTTCATCACCTTTTGTCAGGACTCGAACCCAGCAGCTCCTGTGTGCCAGGTGGCAGCTTTTCCATCTAAGCTATTCAGCTCTCTGGACTGTTCCTTGCTAACCCAGATACTAGTACCACTTGTGTTGTTTCTCATTGTCTCCACCCTGAGTTCCTGATTGGCTCCACCCTGATTGAACACCCTACTTAAATCTGGCATTACACTTTCTTCCTTGCGAGATTATTGAGCTCCCAGCCTTTAGTCAAGCTTTCCTTTCACCTGCTCCTTCATTCCAAGATTATACTGCTGCTACCGTGTACCGACCCCTGGCTATTCCTGACTATGCAACCTGCTGATCCTCTAGCTATATTGATGCTCCGTGTACCACCCCTTGGCTATTCCTGACTACGCAATCTGCTGATCCTTTAACTTCATTGCTGCTCCTGTGTACCGACCCCTGGCTATTCCTGACTACACAAAAAAACAATTAGATAATAGAGGTCCGATATCCAAAATTTATACTTCTAAAATGCTTACAAAACATAGGCATAAAACAGTGAGTAGATCAGACATGGATGCTAGATAAACTCAGTCAGGGCATGATACAAATTGAGAAAATAGTATAGGGGAACAAAACAATGATACTCTATTTCCCTACCTGGCAGCGGAGGATGGCACCCTAGTTGGAAGCGTTGTGACGCCCACACTCAACGTCAGCTATCCCTGTATGACCCTATAAGGAAATCCCTCACCAAGCCATCATCATCACCCATAAAGTGCATAAGTTGTTTAATGCTCACGATTAGTATGGTGGATACTAGACAGAGTACATCTGTAGTGACTGGCTATAATGTTTTGAGAAATTACCATATATTTATAGATACCATGTTGTCCTAGTAGATGCAATCACATCTAAAGGCAATCTGTCAATAGTTCATGCCGAAGCCACCTATCAAGAAAGTACACCCCAAATCGTAAGGGTATGTGCACATGTTGCGGATTTGGCTGCGGATCCGCAACAGACTTGGATCCGCAGCAGCTTTCCATGCGGTGTGCAGTACCATGTAAACCTATGGAAAACCAAATCCGCTGGGCACATGCGGAAAATTCCACGCAGAAACGCAGCGGTTTATTTTCCGCTGCATGTCAATTCTTTGTGCGGAATCTGCAGCGTTTTTACACCTATTCCATTATAGGAATCCGCAGGTGTAAAGATGCAGGCGAAATCCGCACTAAATCCACTGGAAATCCGCAGGTAAGACGCAGGTCATTTTACCTGCGGATTCTGCAGAATCTGCAAGGAAAAATCCGTAATGGAATCCGCAATGTGTGCACATACCTTAAAGAAGCTAAGTGATATAATCTTTAAATATGTTCTCATGTGCTATTGAACCTGTCTGTAATGCTCAGTGAGAGTAACACAATGGTATATTAAGGGATGAAGTGTCCCCAAATAAAATACATGCATTTTTTGTGTCACTGAGACGTACATTGCTCAAACGCCCGATTTCAGGTGTACTTTCTTGATAGGTGGTTTGGGCATGAAGTATTGACATTGCCTTTAGATGTGATGTGATAGAGTCCGCTATCAATAACCTGGATGTTTCTCTTTTCTTGGGAAATCGTCTTCATGGCTGCTCCTCGATTCGAACCAATGACCATTCGCTTGGGAATCAATCCGCAATGAAACGAACCCCATCTAGGGACAGGTCTATTTGTAAAGAAGGATTTTTGAGGTGCTACATAATGGCTTCTGGTTAAAATATCTTTCAGATTTTTCGATCTTCTCCATGTGACTGAATGATGACCAGAGATATGTGATTCCAAATCATCATCCGCCAGTAGCACCGACCAGTGTTTATTCAAAATTGCCATCACATGGTCGGTTCGTTTCAATGCGGAGATTGTACTGCATGCAAATTTATTGAGAGGACGTCCACATTCGAAAATAGCAGCGCTAGTAAAACTTTTTCTATTACTCATCACATCAACTGCAAAACAGAAAATGTTATATATTACACCCGGTGCTCATGCAACTTCATCTATAGTGGCATGTTGACTCGTCAATTACGAGTGCGAGTTCTTGAGCATATCGGGGATATCAAAAATGGATCTTCAGTACAAGACATTGAAACACTCAAAACAATTCCACTTTACGTAGACTGCACCATAGAAGTAGTCCAGATAGCTTTCGAGTGCGAGGGATAGATAGGGTGCCACTAGGTATTAGAGGAGGAAATTATAAGAGAACTTTTAACCCCTTAATGACCGTCAATATGTCTTTTAACTGACCTGAGATATAAGAGAATATCATCCTCCTACAGGTGACAATCCAGCATCTGTCAACTGTGCACTATAGCTGACAACTTGCTGCATCAGCCACGATCAGTGTTGTCACCCTCCATATCTGTTTAACCCCTTAAATGTTGCTATCAATATTGACTATATCATATAAATGTTTTAAAGAGTGTGGCTTCTCCCTCTTTATCCCATTTGGCACTCTGAGATCATGATTGTGTGGTCCTGATGTTTTCCATGGCAATTCATGAGTAAATAGCGGCCTTAACCCCTTCGTGACCGGGCCAGTTTTTTAAATTCTGACCAATATCACTTTATGTGGTCATAACTCTGGAATGCTTCAACAAATCCCAGTGATTTTGATACTGTTTTTTCGCGGCACATTATAATTTATGATAATAGTAAATATAGATTGATATGTTTTGTGTTTATTTATAAAAGTATCAGAAACTTGACAAATGTAAAAAAAATTGCAGTTTTCAAACTTTGAATGATTATCCCTTTAATCCAGATAGTCATACCACAGAAAAACATGAATAAACAACATTTCCCATATGTCGGCTTTACATCAGCACAATTTTTTAAACTGTAATTTATTTTGTTAGCCTTTTAGGAGGTTTAAAAATGTAGCAGCAATTTTTCATTTTTTCAAGGAAATTTACAAAATTTATTTTTTTGAGGGACCTATCCAGGTTTGAAGTGACTTTAGGGGTGCTATATATTGGAAAACCCCAAACGTGATACCATTTTAAAAACAGCACCCCCTGACATATTGTAAAACGCTGTAAGGTAGTTTATTAACCCTTCAGGTGATTTTTAGGAATTAATGCAAAGTGGTATAGCCGGAATGAAAAAGTGTTTGTTTACCACCTAGATGTCGCTAACTTCTGAACTGGCCGCTGTAGCCGGGAGACTCTAAGGCCGCTATTTGGCCATGAACAGCTATGGCAAACATCAGGACCACACAATCATGATCTCGGTGTGTCAATTAGATTAAAGTGCAAGCCCCCACAATCTTTTAACCATTTATTTGATGTAGTCACTTTTGACAGCAGCAACTAAGGGGTTAAACAGATATGGACGGTGTCAACACCGATAATTTGTGATACGGCAAGTTGTCAGATATAGTAGACAGCCGAAAACTGCTGGATTGTCACCTTTATGGGGATGATATTCTCTTATATCTCAGGTCAGTATGTATACGTATTGCGGTCTTGAAGAGGTTAAGGGGGTTTTACACATAGCGATATCGCTAGCAATATCGCTAAAACGTCACTGATTTTGTGACATAGCGATATTGCTACCGATATCGCTATGTGTGATACCTCCGACCGGCTCCCCCGCTGTCTGTCGCTCATCGCGCGGCTCCATTTCTTGTCGTCTGCTTCCTGCTGTGTGAGACGAGCGACGCTGGACGCGGGCGGGAGGACGTCTGGATCGCTGTGTGTGAAAGGTGAGTATCGTCCGCTGCGTCGCTGCTGCATCGCTATGAGATCTTCCTGTGTGGAAGCTCACTAGCGATCATTTAGCGATGCACCAGCGATCCTGACCGGGTCGTATCGCTGGTGCATCGCTAAATGTAAAAGGGCCTTTAGAGGCTGCCAGCTACACTGACCTGTTCAAAAGTCAGCAACATTTAGGTGGTAAAAATCAACTTTTTCATTCCTATCATGCCATTTTGTATTAATTCCTGAAAAGCACCTGAAGGGTTAATAAACTACCTGACAGCAGTTTTCAATAAGTCAAGGGGTGCTGTTTTTAAAATGCTATCACTTTTGGGATTTTTCCAATATATACAACCCCAAAGTCGCTTCAAACCTGGAGAGGTCCCTTAAAACAACAAAAAAAAAAATTATTTTGTAAATTTCCATGAAAAATTACTGCTACATGTTTCAACCTCCTAAAATGATAACAAAATAAAATAACATTTTTCAAATGGTGCTGATGTAGAGCAGACGTGGGAAATATTATTTATTAAAGTTTTGCAATGGTATTACTATCTGAATTAAAGGGATAATCAAAGTTTGAAAATTGCTAATTTTTTTACATATGTCAAATGTCTGATATTTTTATAAATAAACACAAAACATGTGAACCTAAATTTACCATGATCATAAAGTATAATGTGTCACAAAAAAACAATCTCAAAATCACTGGATTTTGTCAAAGCGTTCCAGAGTTATTAAAACATAAAGTGACACTGGTCAGATTTTTTAAATTTGGCTCTGTCACTAAGGGGTTAAAACGGGAGACAAAATGGATGCTGGTTCTAAACAGCTAGAGTGTTAAATGAATATGTGAGTTTCAAACCCTTTTTGAGTTGGCGCGCATTTTATTATTTAATGTTTTTATGTTTTATTATTTTGTCTGTGTTTGTCTAGTTAATTATGCCTGCCCTCATTTGCATGAAGTTTGATTAATTTATCACTGATATGTGGTCTGTCTCATCTTTAGTTTTATTCATATGATGGACATTTCCAAGTGACGTTTCTTATATCATAGTATCCATCTATGCACCAAGTCCTTGAAGATGAATATAGCCATCAGCCTTTATATATGTTGATTGTTGAAGTGACATGAAGCTATTCTCACATTCATCACTTTATATTGTATAAATAACTATTATATATTTCATATTTATATGCCATGATTGGCTCTATTCACTGTATTTTCATTATATTGATAGTGTTGTGCTGCTATTTCTTTCATTGTTATATAATTTAATTTTTATTTTTCACTATTTTCCTTTTTTAGCACTTTGTCAGTAGTGCAT
The DNA here is from genome assembly GCF_039654945.1 of Dendrobates tinctorius. NCBI lineage: Eukaryota > Metazoa > Chordata > Amphibia > Anura > Dendrobatidae > Dendrobates > Dendrobates tinctorius. The sequence goes on along the minus strand of NW_027361789.1, from coordinate 1,230,119 downwards.
TTAATTCAATAATATCTAATCTTTTTAGTTTGGATCACTTTTCTGGAATTTATATGTATTATCATGCACTTTTTTTTATTTATTTATTTTTTTTGTATTATGTCACTTCATATTATATATTTTTGTTATACCAACATTTGATTTTAATATACTAGATCAATTTCTTCTTTTAGGCTGTAAACATCTGCTGTTATATGTTAATGAGCTGTCTTTATAATGTTACAGCATGTAAATAGTCTATTATGCGTGATCATACCTTTAACATTGTGCAATGAGGGCTGACACCTATTTACTATTCTAATAACTAAATATCTATTGATTCCTATGTTATTTGCTGTTCCATTCATATCCATACATGGTTGCGCACGATGCGCATGCGCTGTGGCACTGTGATGAGGAGGTGCTCTGTAGTTGTGTTGCATTGTCCTAGTAACCTGACAGGTCATGTGACCGGATGACGCGCACACTGAGCGCTGTCCCCTTCATGGCGTCGCATCATGGCGGCCGTGCGCTGACACACATGATGGATATTCTTAATTTCACACTATATAAAGCCACAGAGATGCATGCTACACTACCTCCTGACGAAACTGCAAAGCGGTGGTGAAACGCGTGTCGAGGTGTTCTCTTACAGGCAGCACCCCCCTTGCATCATGACGGCAGGTAATGACCTATATATTTCTTTAGCGTCTGATGTTATGAGTCAGGGACAATCCTGAGGTTTCTATTTAGTATTGGTGGAGCTCAGTTTAGTATTTGCTATATGTCATTTGCATTTATATTAATATACTGAGTTGTCACGCGTTTGATTGCTATTGATGGTTTTGTTCCTTTTCTCATATTTATTGATCTTTTATAGGCATATATGCGCTCTGTATACTATAACATCTTTTAGTCTTGGGGGTTGCACCTGTGTGCTTATTGTATCCTTTTGACCCTGCTCTTTGGTACTCTAATTATCGTGATGTAATATGTTATAGTTTTAATCTTTATCAATAAATTTTGGATTTTTTATATATGCAGAAAAGGATTTCCAGTTTGTCAAGGAGCGCTTCCGGCTGATTCAGTAATTACTCCGAATATTTCAAGGAATATCCAGTTTATTGTTAGACATAAAAACACAATCAATTCAAAGGGTGGAACTTTTTTTTCTTCTATATAAATGTGTCTTTTAAAGATATATATATTATTTTACCTGATGAAGGCTAATTTTATGTATAGCCAAAACGCGTTGTTTGTATGTCTAACAATAAACTGGATATTCCTTGAAATATTCGGAGTAATTAATGAATCAGTCGGAAGCGCTCCTTGACAAACTGAAATCCTTTTCTGGATTTTTTTATATATGTTCTTGATTTTTCTCCTTCATTTGCTCTTTTTGGTTTCTATGTTGTTTGAAGGGATCATATTGATTGTTTAGGAGGATTTCCTTTTTTGTTTTTTATATATATATATCTATCTATCTATCTATATATCATAAAAATGTGTGTATCAGCCACGCCCACTCCACATAGCAACCAATCACTAAGCATCTTTCATTTCACCAGAGCTGTTTAAAAGAGGCTGAGCTGTGATTGGTTGCTATGAGCAACAGTTTTCCTTGTAGACAGTTGTGGTAATTGAGGCCTATTATTCTTATCATTTCTATGGTGTTATTGTCCTTCTGTAAAGCTGGAAATAACACAATTTATTACCATGCCAACACAGACCACACTCTGACACATGTCTTGGGTTTTTTTTTTGCCACATCATCAACTGCTATTTTTTCTATATGTTAAACCAGGGCTGTGGAGTCGGAGTCAGAGTCGGTGCTCATTTTGGTGGAGTCGGAGTTGGAGTCGGTATAAAATGGACCGACTACGACTCCTAAAATATATAATAAATTGGGTACAGTAATTCAATGCAGGATGTGCTGACTATTTTTTCATAGGAATTTGGGAAAGTTATGAAATGTCTTATAAATGGCTATTCTATTCCTGGTCTAAGGCTACATTCACACACAGCGTTTTTTGAAGATACGTTTTTCAGCTGCAAAAGCCGATCAGCTTTTTAAAAAACTGCATCACCTGAAAGGTTTTTGAGCTCATAGATAATGTTTTCAATATCAGAGCAGATTTCTAATCTGCTTTTATCTATCCATTTATCCATATCTGTCTATCCATATCGTATCTGTACCAAAAAGAATGAAAACCGGGTAGTAAACAGACTAACGCTCCTTTTTTTTTTAGCACCAGTCAGGTACACCTCATAGCTGCCCAATAGGACGCCCAGGACAGGCATTGCTCGTCTTCAGTAACACATCAACATCAATTGATAGTTGGAATAAATAGACTACATTCATCACCACCACATCTTCTTAAGGTGCAGGCTTTATTTTCAAGTGTAGGGGTGTGCAGTATGAGGTTCTGCAGCAGCTGAGGTGTGCAGTATGAGGTTCTGCCGAACAGTATGAGGTTCTTCCCCCCCCCCCAGGTTTGATCCTGGCTACACACATGGTGTGAATGTAGCCTGAGGATCTAGGCTTTGTCTTAGCTGAGATAAGTCATAGTGTTATATTTTATATAATATATATATTACAGACCAAAAGTTTGGACACACCTCATTCAAAGAGTTTTCTTTATTTTCATTACTATGAAAATTGTAGATTCACTCTGAAGTCATCAAAACTATGAATTAACACATGTGGAATTATATAATTAACAAAAAAGTGTGAAACAACTGAACATACTGTATGTATTATATTCTAGGTTCTTCAAAGTAGCCACCTTTTGCTTGATTACTGCTTTGCACACTCTTGGCATTCTCTTGATGAGCTTCAAGAGGTAGTCACCGGAAATGGTTTTCACTTCACAGGTGTGCCCTGTCAGGTTTAATAAGTGGGATTTCTTGCCTTATAAATGGGGTTGGGACCATCAGTTGTGTTGTGCAGAAGTCTGGTGGATACACAGCTGATAGTCCTACTGAATAGACTGTTGGCTGCTTTTTTCTTGCCATAATACAAATTCTAAGTAAAGAAAAACGAGTGGCCATCATTACTTTAAGAAATGAAGGTCAGTCAGTCCAAAAAATTGGGAAAACTTTGAAAGTGTCCTCAAGTGCAGTGGCAAAAACCATCAAGCGCTACAAAGAAACTGGCTCACATGAGGACCGCCCCAGGAAAGGACCAAGAGTCACCTCTGCTGTGGAGGATAAGTTCATCCAAGTCACCAGCCTCAGAAATCGCATGTTAACAGCAGCTCAGATTAGAGACCAGGTCAATGCCACACAGAGTTCTAGCAGCAGACACATCTCTACAACAACTGTTAAGAGGAGACTTTGTGCAGCAGGCCTTCATGGTATAATAGCTGGTAGGAAACCACTGCTAAGGACAGGCAACAAGCAGAAGAGACTTGTCTGGGCTAAAGAACACAAGGAATGGACATTAGACCAGTGGAAATCTGTGCTTTGGTCTGATGAGTCCAAATTTGAGATCTTTGGTTCCAACCACCGTGTCTTTGTGCGACGCAGAAAAGGTGAACGGATGGACTCTACATGCCTGGTTCCCACCGTGAAGCATGGAGGAGGAGATGTGATGGTGCTTTGCTGGTGACACTGTTGGGGATTTATTCAAAATTGAAGGCATACTGAACCAGCATGGCTACCACAGCATCTTGCAGCGGCATGCTATTCCAACCAGTTTGCGTTTAGTTGGACCATTTATTTTTCAACAGGACAATGACCCCAAACACACCTCCAGGCTGTGTAAGGGCTATTTGACCAAGAAGGAGAGTGATGGGGTGCTACACCAGATGACCTGGCCTCCACAGTCACCAGACCTGAACCCTATCGAGATGCTTTAGGGTGAGCTGGACCGCAGAGTGAAGGCAAAAGGGCCAACAAGTGCTAAGCATCTCTGGGAACTCCTTCAAGACTGTATGACCATTTTCGGTGACTACCTCTTGAAGCTCATCAAGAGAATGCCAAAAGTGTGCAAAGCGGTAATCAAAGCAAAAGGTGGCTTCTTTGAAGAACCTAGAATATAAGACATATTTTCAGTTGTTTCACACTTTTTTGTTAATTATATAATTCCACATGTGCTAATTCATAGTTTTAATACCTTCAGGATTAATCTACAATTTTCATAGTCATGAAATAAAAGAAAACTCTTTGAATGAGAAGGTGTGTCCAAACCTTTGGTCTGTACTGTGTATGTGTGTGTATGTATGTATGTGTGTATATATGTGTGTGTGTAATTGATATTACATAGTGTATTACATATTTACAATTTATTATAGTTTTTTTGTGTTCTAAAGTTGTATTCCAATAAATATATATTCCGTTCTATCTAAATATCTTGATTATTGATCTTAAAAATGACAATGTCTAATGTTCACATTGTACTACAATAAACTTTTCACTTAAATATAAGCAATATGTGTGGGAGTTGGAGTCGGTGTCAGGGAAATTGAGGAGTCGGAGTCGCAGGTTTGGCTTACCGACTCCACAGCCCTGTGTTAAACTGTAATAAAGCAGTATACAGCACCTTTTGCACATATGTTACTGAATGTATTTAGTGGATGATCATACCCTATTGTGAAGGGGGATCTCCCACCTTCCATTGGTGTCTTGAGTGACCGATCCCAGCTAATGGGAGGTGCTCCCGACACTCTTGGGTTAGTCCCCTAGCCCCACCTTTTGGGAAAGAACTGTCTTTTCCATTTTTGTATGCATTCTATTTATGCCTTTTGACTGTAATGTCTGCAATTCTCACAGGAAGGTTTTTTAGGTGGCTGTAACAAATCACAATTCATTTTGCGCTGTATACAGTATATGTTCTTTTATTCCCCTTTTTGAGTAAATCGCTAAATAGTACAAGGGGTTTTATACCCTAGTAGATATGCGCATTTTCCTGCTTTGACAGGCAGCGCAATTTACTCTTGATTGTCCAAGATGGCGATATACTGTGAACTACAGCTCCCATCTGCGCATGAGCGGATGTGATGGTTCAAGTGGGTTCAAGTGGCTTAACAATTTCCTGACATGCGCAATGCAATCCTAGGAACGCCGATGTGCGATTCTCTTATGCACGTAAGTCATGCCTCCAATCTATCACGATTCACAGCTGTTATTAATTGATAATTGTCTGCTTTTTCAATTACACTGTGACTACTGCTAGATATGTTTAGCATGTATGAAGCCGCACTTTATTTGCATCTTATCTGATTCATTTTGTTGTGAATCTATTATAACTTTTGTATATTGTACAATTCACTGATTGTTATCAATTGTTTCAAGTGGTCTATTTACTCTACTCTATATACAGTATATGTATATGCACTTTACAACTGCTTGAGAAAAGGTCCACAATTGGGGCCAAAACGTCGCACATAGGCCAATAAACCACATCTATTTTTAACTTGGAGTGCTGCCTTCATTTTCCTGAATTATAGATATTGTTATTTAAAAAAAGAGAATTTAAGGAATAAATCAAAAGCTCAGTTTAAAAATTGGCTTTATGCTTTGTCAGGAACAGTAAAATATAAGAAACTATATACATTTTCAAATCCAAATTTCTATTTTTCTCATGGCTATAACCTGAAAATCAAGTTTTTCTAGAGATTTTTGGCTGGAAGGACTATAAAATATTATGGAGTAAACAAGGGAGTACAGGTTTAAAAGATTGTTTTTCACCATTTTCAATGTGTCATAAGCTGAAATTATGTTTCTCTCTATTTTAACTCCTTTTTTTCTGGAAAGAATATAACCGCAGGTTACCTACCATATGCTAAATAATATTTAACATCACTTCGGTGTCTAAATAAACTGTGCCTATGCATGTCCACCAGGAGCGGATACAGACTGATGAGAGCCCTGTGCAAGAACAATATATCATTCCTTTGCATTCCAATAGCTCATCATAATGTACAATTCCACCTGCTTTGGGGGTGGACGTGGGCACAGTTAACTTTTGGGCCCCTACGGCTGCAAAGGTTGCACCAATAATATGTTCGCCCCTGATATCTACACTTTCAATTGGCAGCTCTGCAACAATTAACTATTATACTGTGAATAGTAGACTGATATTTTTTTACATAAAGAAATTCTTCTGACCAATTTTTTTGTCACACTTTTTCATGAATTTTTGAGGGTTGTCCAGTTCCAAGTAATGTATGCTGCTGGAGAAAATAGCGCAATAGGGTCTTATCTGAGAAACAAATGATTGAAATGATAGTAGTGTATTCACCAGATTGAGCCACAAAACAGGCTTGAAGAGATATACGCTGCAGCAGATCCACCAGTCCACTCGTGACCAACCGAAGATGAAAAAAAAAAATGGGTAGATTGTGGATTTAAACTGCGCTGCTGAATTATTCAGGGTCCAAAACATGTAGTACATGACTTCTTCATCAAGAACACCACAATACTGACATTTATCTTCAATTCCAGGTAATGTCACTCTTGTGCCAAATAATTTTCAAAAAGGGATCCCTTTGCTTTGTTGTAAGCTGCTTAAAAACTATGGTTTCCCCTGTAAAATGCAACTCAGAAAATTTCAAGGACAATCCTACTAGAAGAGCTAAACTTTGCAGTATATGGGTTTAATCAGAATCACTGTAAATGATGGCAGAAAATGATCATGTGTCGACTACTATGTAACATGAGTTTAAAGTGAACCTGTCATCTGAATAAACGCTATTAGAATGCAAATATGGGGTTAATTTGCAAGTTAACAGCGTTGTGAATTTGCTCGGCGCACACACTTAGACCCATGCTGCTGTGAGCAAAGGAACTTTATTCCTCCTTGGCCAGCATTTATAGGAAATTCACAATGACAGGCATGGGGGTCGTCTGCAAACCCCCGGCAGTCATGACAACCCATCGGCGCCCCACGATCTCGAGACAGGGGCGCCGATGGGCATGTCTTGTGACTCGTTTCCACCTGGCACTTGTTAAATGTCACTGTCAATGATTGGACAATGCCATGTAACTGGTTAATAGCCACTGGTGGGTCTCGAATCCACCCACGGCTGTTAAGGTACTGTCACACTTAGCGATGCACCAGCAATCCCGACCAGCGATATGACGCGGTCAGGATCGCTGGTGCATCGCTAAGTGGTCGCTAGTGAGCTGCCACACAGGCAGATCTCACCAGCGACATAGCAGCGGTCCAGGGTCGCTACTTACCTGTCACACTAGGCGATCCTGACGTCCTCCCGCCCGGCTCCACGCTCGTCTCTCCACAGTAAGCTGACGACGAGAAACAGTCCTGGACGTTCTCGCGCGATCAGCGATAACCAGCGGGGGAGCGGGTCGTAGGTAAGTATCACACACAGCGATATCTCTAGCAATATCGCTATAACGTCCTGAGCCGGTACCTACAGCTTCTCTGGGTGAGTGGACGTCTCTACCTATCAAGCTGATAAATATCTTTGTCTCTCTCCCTCCTCCGCTACATTCACCGTAGGCTAAATCAAAAAATAAAAAATGTGCCCTCTGTACACGTCCTCTACCGGACTCTAAAGGTACTGTCACACTTGGTGATGTACCAGCGATCCCAACCAGCGATATGACGCGGTCAGGATCGCTGGTACATCGCTAAGTGGTCGCTTGTGAGCCGCCACACAGGCAGATCTCACCAGCGACATCGCAGGGGTCGGGGGTCACTACTTACCTGTCACACCAGGCGATCCTGCGTCCTCCCGCCCGGCTCCACGCGTCGCTCGTCGTCAAGGCAGGAAGCGCCGCAGGAAGCAGACGACGAGAAACGGTCCAGGGCGTTCTCGCGCGATCAGCGATAACCAGCGGGGGAGCGGGTCGTAGGTAAGTATCAGACACAGCGATATCGCTAGCAATATCGCTATAACGTCACTAGTTATAGCGATATTGCTAGCGATATCGCTTAGTGTGACAGGCCCTTTACACAAAAAGACTATGTAAAAAATGCATTAATGAAACAGCAAAACAGGCTTCAGCATCAGCCACAGACATAAGGGCCATAATAAGAGAAGAATTACAGGCCCTATCCCAGTCTAGCATACCTATGACTGATGAGGACGAAGCGATACTCTGATACTTCCAATGCATCCACATCATCATCTTCCTCAGATATGGAGGAGCGTTCGTGTTTTCCTTTAGATAACATGGACAACTTGGTTAAATCCGTGAGGAACACCATGGGGTGCACAGAGACAAAGGAGCCGCAAACGACACAAGAAATTATGTTTCCAGGGCTAACAGATAGGAAAAGGAGAGTTTTTCCTGTTATACCAGCTATAAAAGCTCTAGTTAAGAAGGAATGGGAGAAGCAGGACCAGAGAGGTTATCTTCCCTCGGCCTCAAAAAGAAGGTACCCCTTCAGCGACGAAGAATTGGCATCATGGTCTAAGATCCCGAAAGTGGACGCAGCAGTCGCCTCCGCCTCAAAACAATCGGCCTTACCAGTGGAGGACGCAGGGGTTCTAAAAGACCCACTTGAACGAAAAGCTGATGGCTCATTAAAAAGGGCATGGGAGGCGGCTACCGGCACATTTAATCCGGCAATAGCTAGTACTTGCACAGCTCGTTCTATGCTGGTCTGGATTGATCAACTAGACCAGCAAATAGACCAAAAAAATCTCCAGAGACAAGCTACGAGCCGCCATACCACTGATCCGTGGCGCAGCTGCATATATAGCAGATGCTTCTGCTGATTCATTACGCATGGCAGCCAGAACAGCAGGCTTACTTAACGCCAGACGTAGCCTGTGGCTTAAAAGCTGGAGAGGTGACACCCAATCCAAGGCAAAGCTTTGTGCCATTCCTTGGGAGGGTGAGATCTTGTTTGGGAAAGTCTTAGATGAAATCCTGACTAAGGCAAAGGAAAGGAAAAAAGGGTTCCCTAACCCCTCTCTCCCATTTTATAGGAGGGCGTTTAGGAGACGACCATTTGGCAGAGGGAGACCAGCAGAAAATCAAAATCGCTGGGCCACGAAGGAAGAAAAAGGCAAAGGTGCCATGTTTAGAGGATCCTCCTTCCGCAGGGACAGGCGCTAAGGAGCCAGGCCCTCCAGTAGAAGGGAGACTAAAATTTTTTCTTCAGGAATGGGAGAAAGTTACAGCCAGCCCGTGGGTTCTGGGCATTGTTAGAGAAGGGTTAGAGTTCCATCACGTACCCCGTAACTCGGTTATCATAACATCTTTCAGCTCGCAAATCCAACAGCGGGCCCTGGAGGCTGAGATTTTGAGTCTGTTGGACAAAAAAGTTTTGGTCCATGTGCCTAAAGGACAGGGAGAGGATTTTACTCCCCTCTCTTTCTGATACCTAAAGCAGATGGCTCATTCAGGACAATATCAACCTGAGGAAGCTAAATTCATTTATAATAAGCCATAAATTTAAGATGGAATCCATAAGATCTACAATTAAGCTCCTCTTCCCCAATTGTATGATGGCAGGCTTGGATCTGAAAGATGCTTATTATCATCTTCCCATCCATTACAGATATCAGAAATACCTCAGAGTGGCGGTATTCCTCGATGGCACCATACATGTCCAGTTCGCAGCCATGCCATTCGGCCTTTCCATAGCACCGTGAGTCTTTACAAAGGTGATGCTGGAGGTGATGGCTTTCTTACGCCAAAAGGACACACTGATAGTAACCTATCTGGATGACTTTTTGATAATAGGAAATTCAACTCCGCAATGTAATAAACGAGTTGCTGATGCAATCTTATCTCTACAGGCTCTAGGTTGGATAATAAACTTAAAAAAGTCCAGAATCGAGCCGCAATCCGTTCAGTCCTTCCTGGGTCTCCAACTAGACTCCATAAATCAAACATTTCTGCTGCCACAGGTAAAAATTTCAGCAATTAAAATAAAGGTCAGGTCAGCAATAGACAGGCCACACATATCCCTAAGGGATGCAATGTCCCTCCTGGGGTCCATGACTTCCTGCATTCCAGCAGTTCGATGGGCACAGTTCCACACGAGGGAATTACAGCATCAAATCCTCTTAGAAGAAACCCATGACCGTGGGAATTTGACAAAGAAAATTACTTTATCCCAGACGGTCCTAACCTCCCTAGCATGGTGGCTAGAGGATGATAAATTATCAGGAGGAGTACCATGGGTGATAACACCCTCCCGTATAATTACTACCGATGCCAGCCCCACAGGATGGGAGGCTCATATGGGAAGCACCTTCACCCAGGGTCTATGGGATATAAGTAAAGGTCAGGATTCTTCAAACTTGAAAGGTTAAAGGTTAGTCATACATTATATCATTTTCTTCCACAGTTACGAGGGGAAGACGTGAGAATCCTTTCAGACACCACCACAGTGGTCGCATATCTGAACAGGCAAGGCGGGACTCGATCAGTCGCCTTAATGTCTTCCGCAACAAAGATCCTGTCCTTAGCTGAAAAACATTTTTTGTCTCTCTCGGCCCTCCATATAAGAGGGAGAGACAATTCAGAAGCAGACTTTCTAAGCCGCCATACACTATGGCAAGGAGAGTGGTGCCTGAGCCAACAGATATTCACACGCATCGTGTCACTATGGGGTCTTCCCCAGATATATCTCTTCGCCACCAGGGAAAACAGGCAGGTGCGAAGATTCGCCTCTTTGAACGTGACAGACAGTCCGGAAATTCTGGATGCCCTCCAAACCCCATGGCAGTTCAAACTAGCATATGCATTTCCCCCAATCATACTATTGCCGCAGGTGATCAGGAAGATCAGGGCAGAAAAGGCACGAATAATCTTGATAGCGCCATTCTGGCCCAGGAGGCCATGGTTCTCTTGCCTCCAGGCAATGTCAGTGACAGACCCTTGGGTACTTCCTTCAATCCCCAAGCTCCTCTCGCAGGGGCCATTCTTCCATCCTCAAGTGGACAACCTCCACTTGACGGCTTGGAATTTGAAATGTTGAGAGCAAGAGGATTCACGGAAGGGTTAGTCAATACTCTCCTACAGAGTCGAAAATTGGCAGCAACAAAAATTTACACCAGGGTATGGAAGAAATTCCTAGAGTTCCACACAGCTCCCGCCTCTAGCGAAATTCCGATAACATCGATCCTAGAATTTCTACAAAAAGTCCCAACTCTTTCCCTATCTGTTAACACACTGAAGGTCCAGGTGTCTGCTCTAGGAGCCCTCTATAGTTATAATGTGGCAGGCAATAGATGGGTAGCCAGATTCATCTCGGCCTGTGAGCGGAGCGAACCGGTACACATACCCAGAGGTCCTCCTTGGGACTTGAATCTCGTACTAGAGGCCCTTACACGTTCCCCCTTTGAGCCATTAGACTCGATATCCCTTAAGCACCTATCTCTCAAGACAGTACTACTAGTTGCACTAACCTCAGCTAGAAGAGTTAGCGACATACAAGCACTCACAATAGAACCCCCTTTTCTATTGACATTCCAGGATCAGCTAATATTAAAACCAGACCCTTCATACCTACCAAAAGTAGTAGGGAAGTTTCATAGGTCACAAGAGATTCACCTCCCCTCATTTTTTTAGTAACCCTTCTACTCCAGAAGAAGAAAAGTTTCATACACTAGATGTTAGAAGAGCAGTATTACAATACATCGAGAGATCTAGCAGCTGGAGGAAGAGTAGGGCTCTATTTATTTTCTTTCAGGGCCAAAAAAAGGGATATGAGGTCACAAGGGGTACCATGTCTCGATGGATCAGAGACGCGATAAGTCTGGCATACTCCGTGAGCAATGAAAATCCTCCGAACAGTATCAGGGCACATTCCGCCAGAGCTATGGCTTCCTCATGGGCAGAGAGGGGAGACGTCGCAATCGAGTCTATATGTAAGGCCGCAACTTGGTCAACGCACTCTACTTTTTATAACCACTATAGGCTTGATTTATCATGCTCTTCTGACCTAGCCTTTGGTAGAGCGGTCCTCGGCATGGTGGTCCCTCCCAGGTGAAGGTCTCTGAAAGTCTCTCCAAGTGGGTGCTGTCGTGGCGAAGAGTAAAAAGCCGGATTACTTACCGGTAATGCTCTTTTAATGAGTCCATGACAGCACCTGTTCACTACCCTCCCTAGAAGTTAACATAGTGTATATACACCTTCTTAGATGTAAAATAAATAAAATTTGAATATTGAATAATATAATGGCCTAATAATTGCCTGTCCCCAGCGTACTCTGAAATCCAACTGAGGAGGAGAGGTGGACCGCCCTCTTTTATCTCTGTAGGTTTCCTGTTCCTATGGGCGGATCCCTCTCTCCAAGTGGGTGCTGTCGTGGACTCATTAAAAGAGCATTATCGGTAAGTAATCCGGCTTTTTTTGTTCTTTCATTTATATGGTTTACTTACTATGGCATTAATGCAGCTTCTACTTGGCCTATTGGCCTCTATTTAGATACTTACCTTCTTTCTTATCTACCATTACCAAATAGTTTTCTTTTTACCTCCTCCTGCTGTTTGTGTCTCATTAGTGTTAGCTGACTGTGCCTATTTATAAAAATGATTGTTTGTTTTTCAGTAACGTTTAGAATGATTTGCTTATTTTGAGATATACTCTTTTTGTGAATAGATGTATCAAACCACGTACAGCATGAATTGCACAACAGCCCTGTCATTTCACATTTGTAGAGAGAGACCTGTCACTCATGAGTAAAGACCTCATATAGCATTATAAAGACGACTCTACCCTATATCATAAATGGAACCATAGAAAATATTTATTTGTTAAGCTGTCAAAATAAGGAGCCTGCATGTGTGCAAGTCTATGCAGAGATCACAGCTAGACTGGTTAGGACCTGCGTATCTTGAGGGTAACATTATTATGCAAGTAAAACTCCAACTACCTACAGACATGACACTCCTACACACTTGTGTACAATCTCCATGTTGTAAATGATGATTAGCACACCAATGCACTCTGGCATAGTTTGACACAAATCACTTACACACGTGGTCAAAATTGTTGGTACCCCTCGTTTAATTACAGAAAAACCCACAATGGTCACAGAAATAACTTGAATCTGACAAAAGTAATAACTACAAAATCTATGAAAATGAACAAATAATAGTCAGACATTGCTTTTCAACTACGCTTCCACAGAATTTTAAAAAAAAATAAAACTCATGAAATAGGCCTGGACAGAAATGATGGTACCCTTAAATGAATAATTTGTTGCACAACCTTTTAAGGCAATCACTGCAATCAAACGATTCCTGTAAGTGTCAATGAGACTTCTGCACCTCTCGACCTGGTATTTTGGCTCACTCCTCAAGAGCAAACTGCTCCAGTTGTCTTGTGTTTGAAGGTTGCCTTGTCCAGATGGCATGTTTCAGCTCTTTCCAAAGATTCTCAATAGGATTTAGGTCAGGGCTCATAGAAGGCCACTTCAGAATAGTCCAATGTTTTCCTCTTCGCCATTCTTGGGTGCTTTTAGCTATGTGTTTTGGGTCATTATCCTGTTGCAAGACTCATGACCTGCGACTGAGACTAAGCTTTCTGGCACTGGGCAGCACATTTCTCTCTAGAATCCCTTGATAGTCTTGAGATTTCATTGTACCGTGCACAGATTCTAGACACCCTGTGCCAGATGCAGCAAAGCAGCCCCAGACCATAACAGAACCTCCTCAATGTTTCACAATAGGGACAGTGTTCTCTTCTTGATATGCTTAATTTTTCTGTCTGTGAACATAGAGCTGATGTGCCTTGACAAAAAGTTCTATTTTTGTATCATCTGTCCATAGGACATTCTCCCAGAAACTTTGTGGCTTGTCAACATGTAGTTTGGCAAATTCCAGTCTGGCTTTTTAATGATTATTTTTCAACAATGGTGTCCTCCTTGGTAGTCTCCCATGAAGTCCACTTTGGCTCATACAACGACTGATGGTACGATCTGACACTGATGATTCTTGAGCTTGAAGTTCACCTTTAATCTGTTTAGAAGTTTTTCTGGGCTCGTTTGTTACCATTCATGTTAATCCATCTCTTTGATTTGTCATCAATTTTCCTCCTGCAGCCACGTCCAGGGAGGTTGGCTACAATCCCATGAATCTTAAATTTCTGAATATGTGCAACTGTAGTCACAGTAACATCAAGCTGCTTGGAGATGGTCTTGTAACTTTTAACTTGTTTGTCTATAATTTTCTTTCTAATCTCCTGAGACAACTCTTTCCTTCGCTTCTTCTAGTCCATGTTGAGTGTGATACACACCATGTCACCAAACAGCACAGTGAGTATCTGTAGCCCCTTATACAGGCCCACTCACTGATTCCAAGATTGTAGTCAACTGTGATGCTAATTAGTGGACACATCTTGATTTAACATGTCTCTTTTGTCACATTATTTTCAGGGCTACCATCATTTCTGTCCAGGCCTATTTCATGAGTTTTATTTTTAAAAAAATTCTGTGGAAGCATGGTTGAAAAGAAATGTCTGACTTTCATTTGTTAATTTTCATAGATTTTTGATTATTACTTTTGTCAGATTCAAGTTAGAATTTCTGTGACAATTGTGGGTTTTTCTGTCATTAAATGAAGGGTACCAACAATTTTGACCACGTGTGTATTAGCGTTCATGCTGCTCATTGTTTTCCAGGACTTTTTTTTTTTTATCCCTGTTTATTTCCCTCCTCCCTTTGCACCACCTCCGTGTGTGGTCCTGCAGCTGCTGGGCACTGATCAGCGGCACAAATCACTGATCAGAACCCATGCTCACTGTTTTCCAGGACCTTTTTCTCCAATTTTTTCTCCCTTTTTGTACCACATCCGTGTGTGCGTCCTACAGCCCCCGAGCCACTGATAAGATGCACATCACTGATTGGCAAGGACTTTTCTTATCTGTTTTCTTATCCTCTTTCTGCATCATATTCATACATGCGTCCTACAGCCATGGAGCTCTGGTCGGTGACGTACATCACTGATCGCCATCTGGTTGTTGTTGCTTTTATGTGTGTGAAAAAAGAATAAAAAAATAATTTAGATTAGTTGGACTAGATTATGGACAGTAAAGTATACTGTAGTAATTGGCAACTACTACACTATCTAGACAGGGTTAGTGTCAGTGCGGAAAAAAAAAATCACATCCTTGCATGCGTACTTCAGCCATCAAGCGCTGATCAGCGACACATCACTGATAGACCTCTGGTTGATGTTTTTTTGGTGTTAAAAAAAAGAAAAAAAGTTAGATTAGTTGATAGGACTGGATTACGGACAGTAAAAATATACTGCACAATCAGGAATCAAATTTGACATCATCGACCTCATAAAAAGACTTTTTCAAAGTGGCCTAGACAAACTTGTACACCCAGCAATTTTTGGCACAAAATTGCTCTTTATCGTTTTCTAACTGGACCCCTGTAGATGCAGTAGAAATGATGACATTTTAGGATCTCATCCTCCATATGGGGTTAGTGAAGTGTTTTATACAACACCCTACTGTTTGCAAGGCTATGCCCCCATAAATGATTTGAGGCAAACCAAAAGTGTTTACATTAGGGCTGAGTCAGACTGCCTTATAACTCTTGCAAGAATCGCATGGCACTGCATGGACTGGCCCGCTTACCTCTCCTGACCTGAGCAAGACAGCATTATGGATTACTATACAACTGTCAAGCTCAGGTCAGGACAGCCGACAGCCAGTACGAGGTTTAGGATGCGATTCTTGCACGAGAAATACGGCAGTCTGTCTCTGTCCTTACTGTGATAATGCACAATGTCCTCCCCAAGATGACCAAACTTTGAACAACTTTTCAAATTTCGTCCGGTCATTGAGCACTGCAGCATCAAATTTGCTGAGGTGTATGTTCCCCAAAGGGACATCTGCATGGATGAGTACCTAAAACATTTCAAGGGAAGACTTGCCCAGTAAGAGGGCCAGGTATGGAATTAAGCTCTACAAACTGTGTGAGAGTACCTCAGGGTGCACCCACAGGTTTAGAGTTTATGAAGGAAAGGACACCCAGATCGAACCCCCTGAATGTCCCCCTGTCCTAGGAGTGAGTGGCAAAAGTTATGTGGGATTTGGTGCACCCACTGCTGGATCCAGATTATAACCTCTTTGTAGACAACTTTTAAACCAGCATCCCACTCTTCAAGTCCATTTTTGCGTCCGATTTCCAAATATCAGAGGCATACCTAAGACGCTAATTGGGCAGCTTATCAGAAAGGGAGAGGAAAGAACTCAATGTAGCGACAACATGCTGGTGGTCAAGTACAAGGCAAAGAGGGATGTCCTTTTCTTGACCACTATACAAGGTGATGGCAGCACCCCAACCGCTGTACGAAGTACCTCTACACAGGTCACCAAACCAGACTGTGCACTGGGGTACAAGAACATGGGGGAACGAACAGTGCCGTGAGAAAAGCCAAGGTGTGGTACAAGAAGCTGGCCGTTCACATTGTACATGTGGCAATGTATAACGCTTACGTGCTATCGCGATATGCAGACCAGACTGGTATATACCTTCAGTTCCAGGAGGTAGTAATCAAGGCCCTAATCTTTGGAGATCAGGAATGAGAGGGGGCCCGTACTTCCAGAACTGATGGTGCTCGTATGGTACTAGGCCAACATTGAGATCTCTCAAACCACAAAGAAAGGAAGGTCGCAAAGAGATGCCAAGTGTGTTACAGAAGGGAGATACGCAAGGACACCATTTATCAATGCGACTCTTGCCCCGACAAATTTCTGTGAAGCACCTGGCAGTTCAAGGAGCTCACCACACATCTAGATAAGTACCTTGAGGTGTTCAGTTTCCAAAGTTTGGTCACTTGTTTGGGTTTCCACTGTTTAGGCACATCAGAGACTATCCAAACGTGACATGGCGCCCACTCTCTATTCCAGACAATTTTGCATCCAAAAAGTTAAATAGTGCCCCTTCCCTTCTGAGCCCTGCTGTGAGCCCAAACAGTAGATTTCCCCATACTCATAAGAAATTGCACAACAATATTTGGGGTCCAGTTTTGATTGTTACCCTTGTGAAAATAAAAAAGGGGCTAAAACAACATTTTTGTGGAAAATTTTTTTTTATTTTCATGGCTCAACGTTATAATAAAGTTCAAACTATCTTTAAAGTTTTACATTTTCTACTGCTGAATTATTTATAACTCAATGTCATGTTTTGTTAAAAAAATATCCAGCCCTTTTTTTTAAATCTGCTATGGTGTCTGCCATTACTACCTCTTGTGGTTGGGCATTCCACAGTCTGACTGCTCTAACTGTAAAGAATCCTTTCTTATTTAGCTGCCAGAATTGACTTTCCTCCACATGTAACAAGTGTTCCATTACCCTTTTGTAAGGTCCTGGAAAGAGATAAGTCATGTGCCAGTATTGTGCACTGACCACATATGTATTTATACATGTAAATTATAATAATGTAATCTAGTTTCCACCTTTGAACTGATTCTTAATTCCAAATATCTTTTTTAAAATTTGGAGCCAAATTGGATCCCATATCCAAGATGTGGTCTTACAAGGGATTTATAGAGGGGTAATAATAACACATTTGAGTCTCATGATTTTCTATATCCACACAGTAGGTGCAGTAATAGGGACACATACGGCAGCAGCGGCTCAGCATTGGTGTATCAGCAGAATGAGGGGTTTGTGCAGGTTGGGTATAGATGATGATGGGGCTGGAATATGAGAAGTGAAATGTCTTTCTTGTAATCTTTGCAGCCGAGTCCTGGCTGAAGAAGTTGTCATGTCGGTCTGGGACAGATGGAAAAGGCGGGAAAAGTGAACGATTCCATCAGAAAGATCATCAGCGGTAAGGCTGGTTACGGCGCCGCTAAGCCCCGCCCCCTGCCGGCTCCCTGCCCTCCCCATTCGGTCATCGCCGCCTACTATCGCACATGGACGCTTGCAATCTGCGCACCCTATCTTTAGCATGCAACATGCTGCGTTCGGCGCACACGGGCGCACCTTCAAAAGTGCGCAGCGCACTCCAAAATCCTGCCAGCGCACGATCTGCGCACCCTATGCTAAAGATAGGGTGCGCAGATCGCAAGTGTCCATGTGCAATAGTAGGCGGCGATGACCAGATGGGGCGGGCAGGGAGCCGGCAGGGGGTGGGGCTTAGCGGCGCCGTGTGCTGCGTCGAATAAACGCTAGTGTGAAACTAGCCTAAGTCACCAACTGTAACTGTGCAGTAATCACTTATGTTTTGTAGGACTGGTATTTACCACTGACCATATGGCGGTAATATCCATGTTGGTCTTTATATAGAGATTATTTTCAGTAACAGCTCAGTCGTCTCCTACATCCACTTTTAGGCTGGGATCACACATGCAAGAAACTCAGACAAGTCTTGCATCTTAATACCCGGCACTGCCGCCGACACTCGGGAGCGGAGCGTGTGCCTGCATGTATTTCTATAATGCTGAGCGCTCCGCTCCCGAGAGCCGGCGGCAGTGCCGGGTATTAAGATGAGAGACTTGTCTGAGTTTCTCGCATATGTGATCCCGGCCTTAGGGTGCATCACCGAGTTGTAATCAAGGTTACCTGGTTAGGGGCCCACTGAGAAGTTTCGGCCCCCCCCCACCACCACCACCGAACCAAAACCCTAGCTACGCCTCTGCCGTGTGTCATCAGTGTGCCCGTATGCGGGACATATTATGGACCCTACCGCTGGAAAACGGACATGTCTATGTGTTCTGCACACGTTCCGTGTAAATGTGCTGACGTGCGGAGACCCATAGATTTGAATGGGTCTACGTGTGAGTCACCGGTGCGTATGGAAACGGTCACCACACGCACCAGAGACACTAATGTGTGAAGAAGGCCTTATGTACATTTCCGCAGCCATTAACAACCAGAATGGTGATACACAAGATTTCTAGCTAGAAACCTGAGTCTCTGGAAACCTCAGGTACATAGACTTATAGTGAAGTAGCACTTCTGCGCAGTTCTCTGGTTGGCTACACAGTATAAGAACACATTACACGCAACACTGAAAGCTGAAGCCTGCCTCGTGTGCAGGAATGGTTTCTGTGAGTGTACGGTGGGCGCTCTATATTGTATGGTGGGTTTTTCTGTATTTCCTTCATGTAAATCCATCAGAACACCATGCCGGACCGGACACCAGGGTGAGTATAACCTAAAGGCTCCTTTACACGTAGCGATGCACCAGCGATCCCGTCCACGATACTACCCGGTCAGGATCGCTGGTGCATCGCTAAATGGTCGCTAGTGAGCTGCCACACAGGCAGATCTCACCAGCGGTCGTTACTTACCTTTCACACGCAGCGATACTGACGTCCTCCTGCCCGCGTCCACACGTCGCTCATCGGTGCCAGCAGGAAGCGCCCGACGAGAAATGGACCCGGCTGATCTCGCGCGATCAGCGACAGAAAGCGGGGCAGCCTGTCAGAGGTAAGTATCACACATAGTGATATCGCCAGCAATATCGCTGCTGCGTCACAAAATTGGTGACGCTTTAGTGATATTGCGAGAGATATCGCTATGTGTAAAACACCCTTAACTCTTTTTTCTTATCTTTCAGGTTACATCGGGGGCTTATCTACAGCATTACAGAATGCTGTAGATAAGCCCCTGATGGCGGTGGCCACATCTGATAGGCCAAAAATAGGGTGACAGACTCCCTTTAAAACGTATTCAATATTGACCTTTTATCAGGCCTTGCCACATGACATGACTTAGGGATTCTGGCTTGGCTTTTATACTATCGGCAGACTTGTTTCAAGATGTATTCCCTCCTCGGTTCAAAGCAAGAGATCTGATTCGACTGTATGATACTGTAGGCTTCTGGCAACGTAATTAGCCGACAGATCTACCTTACATGTGTCAAACCTCAGGACTATTGCCAATGCCATCCATGTATAGGTGTGATTTCCAATAATTTGATACTGATGGCCTATCCTTAGGTTATCAGTATTTGTTCGGTATTTTAGATCAGTATCTGAACTAAAACCAGGAGTGGATGATAAATCCAGAAGTGGTGACTTCTTTCTATTACACTATTCCTCTGATTGTCCCACTCCTGGTTTTGGCTTACTTTGAATAACTGACCAAAATACTGAACGTGTGCACGTAGCCTTAGGTTAAGTCATCAATATCAAATAAGTGGGGGGTCAACACCTAGCACCCCCAGTGGCAGAACTCTCCCCCCCCCCACACCGAAATTGCGCCTTACTGACGCTTCTTCTTGGGAGGGCAGAAAGATGCTGAATTCTGGCTTGGCAGCCTTTGATCTACGTAAGTAAAACAGACAGTGAGTGCTTTGACATCTTGGTCAGTGCCAGAGCTTCCTATGTAGAGTGCAGCAGGCAAAATGAGTTTGTCATTGGCAGCGACTGAGATGACAGAGCTCTCAGTATGATAAAATCAGCTTTGTTATATAAGTGCCGATGCAGAGCATAGCAGATGATGACAAACTCATTTCAAACTCCTGCGACCTGTATCAGCGGTGACTTCCACCGGTCCCGGCCTCTTTGTTAACTTCTAATTTTGCAGGAAGAAAGAGAGAGAGACTCCCTGGGAAAACAGTCCCAAATGTTAAAATAGTGTCTCCTGTAAAAACAAACCACTAGCATTGTAATAAACCTTTACTGTAATGCAGAAATAATTAGAGAATCAAAGAACAAACTATAATTCCATCAGTATTTTCTTGAAATACAACATGTGTTCTTGGAAGTTAATGGGTTCAATGCTTGGCTGGAGGAAGGGACTTGGGCAGTGTTCATGGCTCATGGGTTAAAAGGTGCAAACTTTTGTCTTGTCCTGGGCCCTGGCAAACCGCACTATAATCCTGCTGCGCTACTGCAGCTCAGCTCCGGCTATCATCAGGATAAGGCATCAATACCCAAGTCATGGACACCCCCCTTTAAAGGACCAAGGGACATTTTCCCCATAAATTTAAACCCCCCCAATGCAATTGCCCAGACTATGAACAGCCCCTGTGTATTCCGAACCGGTCGTCGTCCTCCCATTTGTGCCCTACTTTTTGCTAAACTACCAAATGTAGATTAAAAAGTAGGGGAAAGATAGAAGGAAGAAAGAAACAGCCGTCTGTAAGAAGTCTTTACACTGGCTCTAAAGCGCATATGTAGCTCCTAATGTGAACATTAAAGGGAACTTGTCAGGTCTACTAACGCTATTAACCTGCAGACTAATAGCATTAGGAAGGTGCCCGACCGCTGTACTGAAAGTGCGGTTACAGGGAGAAAACTAACTTTATTTCTCTTGGAAGCCGCCAGTCACACAGGCATGTCAGCACAGCTACAATCACCACCCATGGCACAGAGCAGCGGATGGAAGCACACCACGGCACGGCTACAATCACCACCCATGGCACAGAGCAGCGGCTGGAAGCACACCCCGGCACTCTGACTGACAGCCGTCTCTGCACTAATGCCCTGCTGAGCTGGATGTCAGTGAAAGTGCTGGGACATGCTTACCGCCACCGCTCACAGTATAGCGAGCAGTGATGGTATGCCTGTGTGCCTGAAAGTCGAGGGCCCCAGGAGGAATACTGATCATTTTCTACAGGGTGCCACACTTTCGTTACAGCGGTCAGGCACCTTCCATACTAAAGACCTGCAGATTAACCCCATAATGGCATGTAAATAGCATTATCTAACGTTAGCGTATTGTAGCTAACTTTGGGTAGAGGCAGAGGAAATATACAGACACCAGCTTTAGGCCAGGGTCACACTTGCGAGTGTAATGCAAGAAACTCGCATGAATCTCTTGCATCAATACCTGGCACTGCTGCCGGCACTCGGGACGGGAGTGTGCGGCTGCATGTCTTTCTATGCAGCCCGCACAATCCGGTCCCGAGTGTCGGCGGCAGTGCCGGGTATTGATGTGCGAGTTTCTCGCAGTGCACACGCAAGTGTGACCCCGGTCTTACAGTCTCTGGAACAAAACAATATAAGGCTGCGTTCACACGTCGTGGTTTTTTTGTGGCGTTTTTTAACACGCGATTTTGTCGCGAAAAAAAACAACCCACATCCTGTGTGATTCCGCAATGCTGTGCTAATGCTGCGGATATTCCCGCAGCTGAATCGCATCGCGGAAAAATACACAGCATGCTCATTATTTTGCGGAATCGCGGCGATCCCGCACCCATAGGAATGCATTGTTCCGCTTACTTCCCGCATGTGGCTGTGCCCACCATGCGAAAAGTTAGCAGAACATTTGCGGATGGTACCCACGGTCCGGAGGAGAAGAGACTGTCCTCTGGGCTGTGGGTACCATATCCCTGTAAAAAAATAAAATAAAAAATGGTGTTATATTCACTTTCCGACGTCCTGCGCAGCCTCCCGGGCCTCAGTGATGCTTCCGTTCCCAGTAATGCCTTGCGAAACCTTTGAGGAAGTCGCAGTCTCGCAATAATGTAGCGGTCCCTATTCCTCACGAGACCGCTACATTATCTCGAGACCTCGACGTCATGAAAGGAACAGGAGCATCACGATGATCGGGAACGCTGCGCGGGATGCTGGAAGGGGAATATAACACCATTTTTTTTTTTTTTTTAACATTATATCTTTTACTACTGACTGAAGCTGCATAGGCAGCCTCAATAGTAAAAAGTTGGTCACACTCGTCAAACTGTCAATCAGTTCTCCAAGCGATGCTACAGATCGCTTGGAGAACGCTAGCATTCTGCAAGCTAATTATGCTTGCATATAGCTAGTTTTCCCACGGGAAAATCGCGGGAATTTAAAATGCGATTTTCCCGCGGAATGGAATTCTCGCGGTAACTTCCGCAAGAGTTCCACTATGTGTGCACATAGCCTCAATATGGCCATCTCAAAGCCCCCAAACAAACCCCCAACACTGAGTGTAAATTCATCAACTACACAGGGGGCAAAGCTTCAGTCACTCTCCCCACAATGGACCTCAACCAGGTAGGGAGCAACCTTTCTACCAGCTCCTGGGCCCCAGACCCACCATCGCACCAGGCTTTCTTCTCACCATGTGGAAGAACGGACAAACACTGGGATAAATATAGGTTCTTTGATATTATATTAACACATTAAAAAGTATCAGCCTTGTCTCTATAAATAACACTCATAAAAAGACATGAAATTACAGTAAAAACGGTATATTTGTACACGAGCCCCGGCATATCCCACCCCTAGGTATCTGTGCCACCAGGGCAATGTAGCTAACCACAAGCCTCTCCAACCCCATATACAAATAATGTAAACTTTCTACATTCTGATTGTCAAACACTTATCTAAGGAAACGCCTGCCCCCCCATCCCACCCCCCCCGTTATACCTATAGTCCACAGCTTGTGGAAGAACTGCTGATCTTCACATCTAGATATGGACTGGAGTCGGGGGGCTCTCAGCACTGCGGATACAGTGGTACCCATTATGGGGGAGGGGGTACACGCTCCCCAATAAAGAACACTGGAGTCGGGGGATTCTCAGCACTGCGGATACAGTGGTACCCATTATGGGGGAGGGGGTACACGCTCCCCAATAAAGAACACTGGAGTCGGGGGATTCTCAGCACTGCGGATACAGTGGTACCCATTAGGGGGGAGGGGGTACACGCTCCCCAATAAACAACACTGGAGTCAGGGGGCTTCAGCACTGCGGATACAGTGGTACCCATTATGGGGGAGGGGGTACACGCTCCCCAATAAAGAACACTGGAGTCGGGGGATTCTCAGCACTGCGGATACAGTGGTACCCATTATGGGGGAGGGGGTACACGCTCCCCAATAAACAACACTGGAGTCAGGGGGCTTCAGCACTGCGGATACAGTGGTACCCATTGTGGGGGCAGGGGTACAATAGAGAACACTGGTGTCAGCCCGGACTGGCTGATAACAGGGAACTGTCTCCGTTGTAGTCGGTGGTGCGTCTCAGCCACCCTGCAGCCGGTAGGAGAGCACCTGCATGGCGTCCCCACAGGCCTCCTCCACCCTGCGGACCTGCTCTCTGCTCAGCCTCTCCCTCCAGGCGCTCACGGCCTCCCTGGCATTGCGGGCAGACACCAGGAAAGGTTTGTCTGAGGAGTAGCTGGCTCCGCGGGTCATGTTCAGCATGAAGTCCTCCAGCTCCGGAAGTGCGGACAGTCCGGTGAAGCGCAGCAGGCGGTGCAGCTCCTTCTGTGGGGACAGCACCAGGTCCTCGTAGCGGATCTTCAGGTACCGGTGGCGGAGCCAGGATGGGCTGGGACCCCGCACCAGGAGCAGGTCCCGCAGCCAGGCCTGGCAGATGACCTCCAGGGACCCGCTTAGCAGGTAGTCGGCCCCTCCCTGGTGCAGCAGCTGCTGCTGCAGGGCTCTACCGGCCGGGTCTGCTCCGCGCAGGCGGCTGCGCAGTACCTGCAGGCTCTCCCGCAGGAGGGAGCGCTTGGAGCGGAGCCGGGAGTTGTGCACGGCTCTGGGGTCCCGGAACAGCTGGACCACCCGCAGGTTGAGCCCGGGATCCCGCAGCAGGGGCCGCAGGGAGGACAGATCTAGGAGCCGCACGTCTTTAATAACGACCACAGGGTAGCGCCGGCATTCCGCCTCCAGGTCCCGCAGCGGCCGCGTTGGGCAGTGCTGCTCACAGTCTTTAGGCTCCACAAGTCCCACTCTGTCCCTGTGCCCCCCAGCAGTGGAGCTGGAGTCCCCCGCAGGGGCCAAACAAAAGGGGGCGCTGCAGATCACCTTGTTGCTCTTCCAGCCGAACAGCCCCGCGGAGGTGAGGTTGTCCCCGGCGTACAGCCGCAGCGCGGAGAAGTCACAGCGGAACAGGGAGCCCAGCAGGTCCCGCAGCGCCCCCTGCAGGCTCTCCGCGTCCCCGGGGTACAGCGACTGCCACATGTGCCATGCCGGCTCGTACAGGTAGAAGACGCCGGGGTGCTGATTGAAGAGTTCCCCCAAAAAGGAAGAGCCGCTCCGCCAGGTGGCGTGCAGGTACACGTGTGTGCGGGGCAGCGGGGACACCGCGTCCTCCTCCTCATCCTCCCACAGAGACTGCTCCAGGCTGGGGCACAGCCGCCGGGGAGGGGACCGGTTCCATCCCGCTTCGTAGTGCTGATCCGCTAGTCCTTTCCTGTCAGTCCGCCAGCCTTCACGTAACATTACCGAGAGGAAGAGGAGCATGAGCGCCGCGTACAGCAGCAGCAACAGCCACAGGCTCCGTGCCCGCCGCCCCATCCCGTCACTCCATAGTGCCGGACCGTCCGCGCCCGCTGCCGACAGCGGAGGTGCTCGTAGTGGCGGCCACTTCCTGGCAACCCGCCCCGGGGTGGGGCCCGTGTCCTCCGACCGCGGATTACAGTCTGCTCGTCACATCACAGCGTCCTGCCGTACACGCGTGGGAAAGGGGCTACAGCACAGATATATACTGTATACCCTGTGTGTGTATTATCCTGCCGTGACCTGGTGTACACGCGTGGGAAAGGGGCTACAGCACAGATATATACTGTATACCCTGTGTGTATTATCCTGCCGTGACCTGGTGTACACGCGTGGGAAATGGGCTACAGCACAGATATATATATACTGTAT
This sequence comes from Dendrobates tinctorius, assembly GCF_039654945.1. Lineage (NCBI taxonomy): Eukaryota > Metazoa > Chordata > Amphibia > Anura > Dendrobatidae > Dendrobates > Dendrobates tinctorius. The sequence continues at coordinate 1,204,706 of NW_027361789.1, read as the reverse complement.
ACCCTGTGTGTATTATCCTGCCGTGACCTGGTGTACACGCGTGGGAAATGGGCTACAGCACAGATATATATATACTGTATACCCTGTGTGTATTATCCTGCCGTGACCTGGTGTACACGCGTGGGAAATGGGCTACAGCACAGATATATATATACTGTATACCCTGTGTGTATTATCCTGCCGTGACCTGGTGTACACGCGTGGGAAATGGGCTACAGCACAGATATATATATACTGTATACTCTGTGTGTATTATCCTGCCGTGACCGAGTGTACACGCGTGGGAAAGGGGCTACAGCACAGATATATACTGTATACCCTGTGTGTATTATCCTGCCGTGACCTGGTGTACACGCGTGGGAAATGGGCTACAGCACAGATATATATATACTGTATACCCTGTGTGTATTATCCTGCCGTGATCGGGTGTACACGCGTGGGAAAGGGGCTACAGCACAGATATATATATACTGTATACTCTGTGTGTATTATCCTGCCGTGACCGAGTGTACACGCGTGGGAAATGGGCTACAGCACAGATATATACTGTATACCCTGTGTGTATTATCCTGCCGTGATCGGGTGTACACGCGTGGGAAAGGGGCTACAGCACAGATATATATATACTGTATACCCTGTGTGTATTATCCTGCCGTGACCTGGTGTACACGCGTGGGAAATGGGCTACAGCACAGATATATACTGTATACCCTGTGTGTATTATCCTGCCGTGATCGGGTGTACACGCGTGGGAAAGGGGCTACAGCACAGATATATATATACTGTATACCCTGTGTGCATTACCCTGCCGTGATCGGGTGTACACGCGTGGGAAATGGGCTACAGCACAGATATATATATACTGTATACTCTGTGTGTATTATCCTGCCGTGACCGAGTGTACACGCGTGGGAAATGGGCTACAGCACAGATATATACTGTATACCCTGTGTGTATTATCCTGCCGTGATCGGGTGTACACGCGTGGGAAAGGGGCTACAGCACAGATATATACTGTATACTCTGTGTGTATTATCCTGCCGTGACCGAGTGTACACGCGTGGGAAATGGGCTACAGCACAGATATATATATACTGTATACTCTGTGTGTATTATCCTGCCGTGACCGAGTGTACACGCGTGGGAAAGGGGCTACAGCACAGATATATACTGTATACTCTGTGTGTATTATCCTGCCGTGACCGAGTGTACACGCGTGGGAAATGGGCTACAGCACAGATATATATATACTGTATACTCTGTGTGTATTATCCTGCCGTGATCGGGTGTACACGCGTGGGAAAGGGGCTACAGCACAGATATATACTGTATACCCTGTGTGTATTATCCTGCCGTGATCGGGTGTACACGCGTGGGAAAGGGGCTACAGCACAGATATATATATATACTGTATACTCTGTGTGTATTATCCTGCCGTGATCGGGTGTACACGCGTGGGAAAGGGGCTACAGCACAGATATATACTGTATACCCTGTGTGTATTATCCTGCCGTGACCTGGTATACACTCGTGGAAATGGGCTACAGCACAGATATATATATACTGTATACCCTGTGTGTATTATCCTGCCGTGATCGGGTGTACACGCGTGGGAAAGGGGCTACAGCACAGATATATACTGTATACCCTGTGTGTATTATCCTGCCGTGACCTGGTATACACTCGTGGGAAATGGGCTACAGCACAGATATATACTGTATACCCTGTGTGTATTATCCTGCCGTGACCGAGTGTACACGCGTGGGAAAGGGGCTACAGCACAGATATATACTGTATACCCTGTGTGTATTATCCTGCCGTGACCTGGTATACACTCGTGGAAATGGGCTACAGCACAGATATATATATACTGTATACCCTGTGTGCATTACCCTGCCGTGACCGAGTGTACACGCGTGGGAAAGGGGCTACAGCACAGATATATACTGTATACCCTGTGTGCATTACCCTGCCGTGATCGAGTACACGCGTGGGAAATGGGCTACAGCACAGATATATATATACTGTATACTCTGTGTGTATTATCCTGCCGTGACCGAGTGTACACGCGTGGGAAAGGGGCTACAGCACAGATATATACTGTATACCCTGTGTGCATTACCCTGCCGTGATCGAGTGTACACGCGTGGGAAATGGGCTACAGCACAGATATATATATACTGTATACCCTGTGTGCATTACCCTGCCGTGACCGAGTGTACACGCGTGGGAAATGGGCTACAGCACAGATATATATATACTGTATACCCTGTGTGCATTACCCTGCCGTGATCGGGTGTACACGCGTGGGAAATGGGCTACAGCACAGATATACACTCACTGGCCACTTTATTAGGTACACCTGTCCAACTGTGTGTTAAGACTTAATTTCTAATCAGCCAATCACATGGCGGCAACTCAGTGCATTTAGGCATGTAGACATGGTCAAGACAATCTCCTGCAGTTCAAACCGAGCATCAGTATGGGGAAGAAAGGTGATTTGAGTGCCTTTGAACGTGGCATGATTGTTGGTGCCAGAAGGGCTGGTCTGAGAATTTCAGAAACTGCTGATCTACTGGGATTTTCACGCACAACCATCTCTAGGGTTTACAGAGAATGGTCCGAAAAAGAAAAAAAATCCAGTGAGCGGCAGTTCTGTGGCCGGAAATGCCATGTTGATGCCAGAGGTCAGAGGAGAATGGGCAGACTGGTTCGAGCTGATAGAAAGGCAACAGTGACTCAAATTGCCACCCGTTACAACCAAGGTAGGCAGAAGAGCATCTCTGAACGCACAGTGCGTCGAACTTTGAGGCAGATGGGCTACAGCAGCAGAAGACCACACTGGGTACCACTCCTCTCAGCTAAGAACAGGAAACTGAGGCTACAATTTGCACAAGCTCATCGAAATTGGACAGTAGAAGATTGGAAAAACGTTGCCTGGTCTGATGAGTCTCGATTTCTGCTGCGACATTCGGATGGTAGGGTCAGAATTTGGCGTAAACAACATGAAAGCATGGATCCATCCTGCCTTGTATCAACGGTTCAGGCTGGTGGTGGTGGTGTCATGGTGTGGGGAATTTTTTCTGGGCACTCTTTGGGCCCCTTGGTACCAATTGAGCATCGTTGCAACGCCACAGCCTACCTGAGTATTGTTGCTGACCATGTCCATCCCTTTATGACCACAATGTACCCAACATCTGATGGCTACTTTCAGCAAGATAATGCGCCATGTCATAAAGCTCGAATCATCTCAGATTGGTTTCTTGAACATGACAATGAGTTTACTGTACTCAAATGGCCTCCTCAGTCACCAGATCTCAATCCAATAGAGCATCTTTGGGATGTGGTGGAACGGGAGATTCGCATCAGGGATGTGCAGCCGACAAATCTGCGCCAACTGTGTGATGCCATCATGTCAATATGGTCCAAAATCTCTGAGGAATGCTTCCAGCACCTTGTTGAATCTCTGCCACGAAGAATTGAGGCAGTTCTGAAGGCAAAAGGGGGTCCAACCCCTTACTAGCATGGTGTACCTAATAAAGTGGCCAGTGAGTGTATATATACTGTATACTCTGTGTGTATTATCCTGCCGTGATCGAGTGTACACGCGTGGGAAATGGGCTACAGCACAGATATACACTCACTGGCCACTTTATTAGGTACACCTGTCCAACTGTGTGTTAAGACTTAATTTCTAATCAGCCAATCACATGGCGGCAACTCAGTGCATTTAGGCATGTAGACATGGTCAAGACAATCTCCTGCAGTTCAAACCGAGCATCAGTATGGGGAAGAAAGGTGATTTGAGTGCCTTTGAACGTGGCATGATTGTTGGTGCCAGAAGGGCTGGTCTGAGAATTTCAGAAACTGCTGATCTACTGGGATTTTCACGCACAACCATCTCTAGGGTTTACAGAGAATGGTCCGAAAAAGAAAAAAAATCCAGTGAGCGGCAGTTCTGTGGCCGGAAATGCCATGTTGATGCCAGAGGTCAGAGGAGAATGGGCAGACTGGTTCGAGCTGATAGAAAGGCAACAGTGACTCAAATTGCCACCCGTTACAACCAAGGTAGGCAGAAGAGCATCTCTGAACGCACAGTGCGTCGAACTTTGAGGCAGATGGGCTACAGCAGCAGAAGACCACACTGGGTACCACTCCTCTCAGCTAAGAACAGGAAACTGAGGCTACAATTTGCACAAGCTCATCGAAATTGGACAGTAGAAGATTGGAAAAACGTTGCCTGGTCTGATGAGTCTCGATTTCTGCTGCGACATTCGGATGGTAGGGTCAGAATTTGGCGTAAACAACATGAAAGCATGGATCCATCCTGCCTTGTATCAACGGTTCAGGCTGGTGGTGGTGGTGTCATGGTGTGGGGAATTTTTTCTGGGCACTCTTTGGGCCCCTTGGTACCAATTGAGCATCGTTGCAACGCCACAGCCTACCTGAGTATTGTTGCTGACCATGTCCATCCCTTTATGACCACAATGTACCCAACATCTGATGGCTACTTTCAGCAGGATAATGCGCCATGTCATAAAGCTCGAATCATCTCAGATTGGTTTCTTGAACATGACAATGAGTTTACTGTACTCAAATGGCCTCCTCAGTCACCAGATCTCAATCCAATAGAGCATCTTTGGGATGTGGTGGAACGGGAGATTCGCATCAGGGATGTGCAGCCGACAAATCTGCGCCAACTGTGTGATGCCATCATGTCAATATGGTCCAAAATCTCTGAGGAATGCTTCCAGCACCTTGTTGAATCTCTGCCACGAAGAATTGAGGCAGTTCTGAAGGCAAAAGGGGGTCCAACCCCTTACTAGCATGGTGTACCTAATAAAGTGGCCAGTGAGTGTATATATACTGTATACTCTGTGTGTATTATCCTGCCGTGACCGAGTGTACACGCGTGGGAAAGGGGCTACAGCACAGATATATACTGTATACCCTGTGTGCATTACCCTGCCGTGACCGAGTGTACACGCGTGGGAAATGGGCTACAGCACAGATATATATACTATATACCCTGTGTGCATTATCCTGCCGTGACCGGGGGTACACTCGTGGAAATGGGCTACAGCACAGATACAGTGGGGCAAAAAAGTATTTAGTCAGTCAGCAATAGTGCAAGTTCCACCACTTAAAAAGATGAGAGGTGTCTGTAATTTACATCATAGGTAGACCTCAACTATGGGAGACAAACTGAGAAAAAAAAATCCAGAAAATCACATTGTCTGTTTTTTTTTCATTTTATTTGCATATTATGGTGGAAAATAAGTATTTGGTCAGAAACAAGCAATCAAGATTTCTGGCTCTCACAGACCTGTAACTTCTTCTTTAAGAGTCTCCTCTTTCCTCCACTCATTACCTGTAGTAATGGCACCTGTTTAAACTTGTTATCAGTATAAAAAGACACCTGTGCACACCCTCAAACAGTCTGACTCCAAACTCCACTATGGTGAAGACCAAAGAGCTGTCAAAGGACACCAGAAACAAAATTGTAGCCCTGCACCAGGCAGGGAAGACTGAATCTGCAATAGCCAACCAGCTTGGAGTGAAGAAATCAACTGTGGGAGCAATAATTAGAAAATGGAAGACATACAAGACCACTGATAATCTCCCTCGATCTGGTGCTCCACGCAAAATCCCACCCCGTGGGGTCAGAATGATCACAAGAACGGTGAGCAAAAATTCCAGAACCACGCGGGGGGACCTAGTGAATGAACTGCAGAGAGCTGGGACCAATGTAACAAGGCCTACCATAAGTAACACACTACGCCACCATGGACTCAGATCCTGCAGTGCCAGACGTGTCCCACTGCTTAAGCCTGTACATGTCCGGGCCCGTCTGAAGTTTGCTAGAGAGCATTTGGATGATCCAGAGGAGTTTTGGGAGAATGTCCTATGGTCTGATGAAACCAAACTGGAACTGTTTGGTAGAAACACAACTTGTCGTGTTTGGAGGAAAAAGAATACTGAGTTGCATCCATCAAACACCATACCTACTGTAAAGCATGGTGGTGGAAACATCATGCTTTGGGGCTGTTTCTCTGCAAAGGGGCCAGGACGACTGATCCGGGTACATGAAAGAATGAATGGGGCCATGTATCGTGAGATTTTGAGTGCAAACCTCCTTCCATCAGCAAGGGCATTGAATATGAAACGTGGCTGGGTCTTTCAACATGACAATGATCCAAAGCACACCGCCAGGGCAACGAAGGAGTTGCTTCGTAAGAAGCATTTCAAGGTCCTGGAGTGGCCTAGCCAGTCTCCAGATCTCAACCCTATAGAAAACCTTTGGAGGGAGTTGAAAGTCCGTGTTGCCAAGCGAAAAGCCAAAAACATCACTGCTCTAGAGGAGATCTGCATGGAGGAATGGGCCAACATACCAACAACAGTGTGTGGCAACCTTGTGAAGACTTACAGAAAACGTTTGACCTCTGTCATTGCCAACAAAGGATATATCACAAAGTATTGAGATGAAATTTTGTTTCTGACCAAATACTTATTTTCCACCATAATATGCAAATAAAATGAAAAAAAAACAGACGATGTGATTTTCTGGATTTTTTTTTCTCAGTTTGTCTCCCATAGTTGAGGTCTACCTATGATGTAAATTACAGACGCCTCTCATCTTTTTAAGTGGTGGAACTTGCACTATTGCTGACTGACTAAATACTTTTTTGCCCCACTGTATATACTGTATACCCTGTGTGCATTATCCTGCCGTGATCGGGTGTACACGCGTGGGAAATGGGCTACAGCACAGATATATATATACTGTATACTCTGTGTGTATTATCCTGCCGTGACCTGGTGTACACGCGTGGGAAATGGGCTACAGCACAGATATATATATACTGTATACCCTGTGTGCATTACCCTGCCGTGATCGGGTGTACACGCGTGGGAAATGGGCTACAGCACAGATATATATATACTGTATACTCTGTGTGTATTATCCTGCCGTGACCGAGTGTACACGCGTGGGAAAGGGGCTACAGCACAGATATATACTGTATACCCTGTGTGTATTATCCTGCCGTGACCTGGTGTACACGTGTGGGAAATGGGCTACAGCATAGATATATATATATACTGTATACCCTGTGTGCATTACCCTGCCGTGATCGGGTGTACACGCGTGGGAAATGGGCTACAGCACAGATATATATATACTGTATACTCTGTGTGTATTATCCTGCCGTGACCGAGTGTACACGCGTGGGAAAGGGGCTACAGCACAGATATATATATACTGTATACACTGTGTGTATTATCCTGCCGTGACAGAGTGTACACGCGTGGGAAATGGGCTACAGCACAGATATATACTGTATACCCTGTGTGTATTATCCTGCCGTGACCTGGTGTACACGCGTGGGAAATGGGCTACAGCACAGATATATACTGTATACCCTGTGTGTATTATCCTGCCGTGACCTGGTATACACTCGTGGAAATGGGCTACAGCACAGATATATATATACTGTATACCCTGTGTGCATTATCCTGCCGTGATCGGGTGTACACGCGTGGGAAATGGGCTACAGCACAGATATATATATACTGTATACTCTGTGTGTATTATCCTGCCGTGACCTGGTGTACACGCGTGGGAAATGGGCTACAGCACAGATATATATATACTGTATACCCTGTGTGCATTACCCTGCCGTGATCGGGTGTACACGCGTGGGAAAGGGGCTACAGCACAGATATATATATACTGTATACTCTGTGTGTATTATCCTGCCGTGACCGAGTGTACACGCGTGGGAAAGGGGCTACAGCACAGATATATACTGTATACCCTGTGTGTATTATCCTGCCGTGACCTGGTGTACACGTGTGGGAAATGGGCTACAGCATAGATATATATATATACTGTATACCCTGTGTGCATTACCCTGCCGTGATCGGGTGTACACGCGTGGGAAATGGGCTACAGCACAGATATATATATACTGTATACTCTGTGTGTATTATCCTGCCGTGACCGAGTGTACACGCGTGGGAAAGGGGCTACAGCACAGATATATATATACTGTATACTCTGTGTGTATTATCCTGCCGTGACCGAGTGTACACGCGTGGGAAAGGGGCTACAGCACAGATATATATATACTGTATACCCTGTGTGTATTATCCTGCCGTGACCTGGTGTACACGTGTGGGAAATGGGCTACAGCATAGATATATATATATACTGTATACCCTGTGTGCATTACCCTGCCGTGATCGGGTGTACACGCGTGGGAAATGGGCTACAGCACAGATATATATATACTGTATACTCTGTGTGTATTATCCTGCCGTGACCGAGTGTACACGCGTGGGAAAGGGGCTACAGCACAGATATATATATACTGTATACCCTGTGTGTATTATCCTGCCGTGACCTGGTGTACACGTGTGGGAAATGGGCTACAGCATAGATATATATATATATACTGTATACCCTGTGTGCATTACCCTGCCGTGATCGGGTGTACACGCGTGGGAAATGGGCTACAGCACAGATATATATATACTGTATACTCTGTGTGTATTATCCTGCCGTGACCGAGTGTACACGCGTGGGAAAGGGGCTACAGCACAGATATATATATACTGTATACTCTGTGTGTATTATCCTGCCGTGACCGAGTGTACACGCGTGGGAAAGGGGCTACAGCACAGATATATACTGTATACCCTGTGTGTATTATCCTGCCGTGACCTGGTGTACACGCGTGGGAAATGGGCTACAGCACAGATATATACTGTATACCCTGTGTGTATTATCCTTCCGTGACCTGGTGTACACGCGTGGGAAATGGGCTACAGCACAGATATATACTGTATACTCTGTGTGTATTATCCTGCCGTGACCTGGTATACACTCGTGGAAATGGGCTACAGCACAGATTATATATATATATATATTCAAACAATGTAAAGAACATATAGCCAGCTCACCATAAAGGAGTTCCTCTTAATGCAATAGTCGGTGTTCACCTTATATTCTGCACGGATCCAGGCAGGGAGTGTGCCCCAACAAATAGAAAATATAAGAGAATTGGGATCCAGCAAAAGGATGAAAATTCACCAGAATTATAAAATCTTCTTCTTTATTTATCCATTAAATCATATAAAAAATATATGAGGAACTCCAAACAATTGGTAGGATTCCAGCAAGGGACCTTCCTCATATATTTTTTATATGATTTAATGGATAAATAAAGAAGAAGATTTTATAATTCTGGTGAACTTTCATCTTTTTGCTGGATCCCAATTCTCTTATATTTCTATATATATATATATATAGATAGATAGATAGATATACTGTATACTCTGTGTGCATTATCCTGCCGTGACCTGGTATACACTCGTGGAAATTGGCTACAGCACAGATATATATATATACTGTATACTCTGTGTGTATTACCCTGCTGTGACCGGGGGTAGCACAGATATATATATACTGTATACCCTGTGTGTATTATCCTGCCGTGATCGGGTGTACACTCGTGGGAAATGGGCTACAGCAGAGATATATATATATATATATATATATATATATATATATATATATATACTGTATACCCTGTGTGTATTATCCTGCCGTGATCGGGTGTACACGCGTGTAAATGGGCTACAGCACAGATATGCTATATACCCTGTGTGTGTAGTACCTTGCCGTGACCAAGGTGTACACACGTGGGAAATGGGCTATAGCAAAGATATATACTGTATACTCTGTGTGTATTACCCTGCCGTGATCGGGTGTACTCACATGGAAATGGGCTACAGCACAGATATATACTATATCCCCTGTACATGTATTACACTGCTGTGGCCGGGTGTACACACGTGTAAATGGGCTACAACACAGATATATGCCTCTACCTTGTGCCAGTCATTACACTGGCTACCCATCCACTTCAGAATTCAGTATAAACTTATTACCCTCAGCCACAAAGCCCTCCATGGCTCAGCACCACCCTACATCTCCCTTGTTTCAGTATACCACCCTACCCGCGCCCTCCGTTCTGCTGATGACCTGAGGTTAGCATCCTCAATAATCAGAACCTCCCACTCCCATCTCCAAGACTATACACGTGCTGCGCCAATTCTTTGGAATGCACTTCCCAGGTCAATACGATCAGTCCCCAATCCCCACAATTTTAAGCGTGCCCTGAAAACGCATTTATTCAGACTGGCCTACCGCCTCAACACATTAACCTAATCTATCCCTCTGTGGCACAGCCAAAAGTTTTACCATAACCAGGTTCCCCGCATCATGTTCCCACATGCTTTATGCATCCATTAGCCCTCTGCGTCTGTACTGTTACACACTTAACATTATGGCTGGTCCATACAATCAGGGCAACTGTTACCACCCACTTTTCGTGTCTACCTTTTTTCCTCATAGACTGTAAGCTTGCGAGCAGGGCCCTCATTCCTCTTGGTATCTGTTATGATCTATGTGATTATTGTTATGCTGTAATGTATATTGTCTGTACAAGTCCCCTCTGAAATGTAAAGTGCTGCGGAATATGTCGGTGCTATAGAAATAACATTTATTATTATTATTATTATTATTATTATTATTATATACCCTGTGTGTGTATTACCCTGCCGTGACCGGGGTGTACACACGTGGGAAATGGTCTGCAGCACAGATATATACCCTGTGTGTTTATCACCCTGCCGTGACCGGGGTGTACACGCATGGAAATGGGCTGCAGCACAGATATATACTGTATACCCTGTGTGTATTATCCTGCCGTGACAGGGTGTACATGTGTGGGAAATGGGCAAAGCAGGGCTACAGCACAGGCATAGTATATAATGTGTGTGTATTTATACTATGCTCCTGGGGATACAGCACAGATGCAGTATATACCCTATGTATGTATATATATTTTCCTACTGTGATTGGAATATACACACAGGGAACATGGGCAAAGCTGCTGTACAGTGTAGATATACTTTATAGCGTGTGTATATATATAAATAAAATTATCCTCCTGTGACCATGGTACAGCACAGACAGTGTATATCTATACACTGCTGATCCCAGGCTGTGACGAAGTGTATACAGATGGAATATCACCAGGAATTTAAGGGCCCCATACTGGCAAAATTTTTGGGCTGCGTTGAGACTCCACCCAGTCTCCACCCTAGCTCCATCTCCAACGTTCCACAGTCCCACCACCGAATTTTGGAAAAACTCCACTTCTGCACCCCATCCTCACCAATCACACATTAAAGGGAATTTGTCACCGGAAGTTGGCGGCCTATGTAAATGGCCCGTGTCCGGTCCGATGGACTGTGTTTCTTCTTTTTTTCTCCACCCCATCCGTGGCCCCCGTTTGCGATCTTTTCCGGAATTCTAGTAGTTCTACTCCATAGTTTGCATGTACGCAAAGCAATCTTGCTTCACGCACGTGCAGTATGCTTTTCCCAACTGTGGGCAAAGCCGAAAATCATTACTGCGCATGTGCCGGTACACTATGTCCCGGAAGTATTTTGCTGTGTTCCGGGACAGAGTGTACCGGCGCATGCGCAGTAATGATTTTCGGCTTTACCGGCAGTTGGGCAAAGCATACTGCACGTGCGTGAGGCAAGATTACTTTGCACACGTGCAAAATATGGAGTAGAACTACTAGAATTCAGGAAAAGATTGTGGACGGGGGCCACAGATGAGGTGGAGAAAAAAAGAAGAAACACCGTCCATCGGACCGGACACAGGCCATTTACATAGGCCGCCAACTTCCGGTGACAGATTCCCTTTAACAGTTCCCATTGAGCACTAGATCACATACACAGCCAGCAGCTTTTGTTTGGGCCAAAAGATTTTTTTAAGCCTCCACCAGGACAAAGTAGACTCTTTTGGCAGGACCCTACTCCACTCTAAACTTTTAAAGATTTGTTAAAGTATCCTGTACTCTTTTTAGGTATAGTTATTTATTTTTCTTTAAGGGAATGTGTCACATTTTTCAAAATGAACAATAATACCATATACAAGGAACAAATACGGTTACATCATGACCGGACGGTATATTACCACCACATACAAGGAACAAATACCGCCACACCATGACCGGTCGGTATATTACCACCACATAGTGACCAAATAATACCACATACAAGCGACCAATACTGCCACACCATGACCAGGCCAAATATTACCACCACATAGTGACCAAATAATACCACATGCACTGAATACCGCCACACCATGACCAGACCATATCTAACCACCAAATACAAGGAATAAATACTGCCAAACCACATATCACCACCACATAGTGAATTAATAATACCACATACAAGGGACAAATACAGCCACACCATGGCCAGACCACATAGTGACCGAATAATACAATACTGATAATTGATTATACACAGGAGCTTTGTATAGCGTACACAGTGTATAGTGTCAGTGTACAGGTAATACAGAGAACACTAGTGACAGTGACATTATACATAGGAGCTCTGTTTACAGTGGATACGGAAAGTATTCAGACTCCTTTAAATTTTTCACTCTTTGTTTCATTGCAGCCATTTGGTAAATTCAAAAAAGTTCACTTTTTTCTCATTACTGTACACTTTGCACCCCATCTTGACTGAAAAAAAATAGGAATGTAGAAATTTTTGCAAATGTATTAAAAAATAAAAACTGATCACATGGTCACAAGCAGGGCCGGACTGGGACTAAAATTCAGCCCTGGCATTTGAAGTTACACAGGCCCACTAGTCACATGGTGACTATATAATATCTTTGTACACTTGTAGGTTACAAGAAGTGAGAGGAGATTAACACGACTATATAACATGTAGTCACAGCTGTGCCCAGTATTTCAGCTCAGTCCTATTTATTGCTTTTAGGTACAGTACTCCTCCCAAACCTCTGTCCCCTTTTGTATGCATGATTACAGAATTCCTGGCAGAACTGCTCTCTATTGGGCAACCAGACCCCCTGGTCATAGCTGCCCCTATCATACCCCCCAACTTTTGAAGAAGGGAAAGATGGACAAAGACTGCGGCGCGCCGCTGCAAATTTTGGCCACGCCCGGCCACACCCATTTCACAACTAGTCACACCCATGTCCACGCCTAATCGCACCCATTTAGCACTGCTGATCACACTGACTGGTACTGAGGGCACAGTGGCTGGCATTATGGGCACACTGACTGGCACTAAGGAAGATAGAAAACAGAGAGAGAGAGAAAAAAGAAAACAGAGAGAGCGAGAAAGAAAGGGGAAATAAAGAAAGAACAGTGAGAGACAAAGAAAGAACAGTGAGAGACAGAGAAAGAACAGAGAGAGAAAGAAAGAGGGGAAAGAAAGAACAGAGAGAAACAGAGAGAGAAAGAAGTAAAGAAAAGAAAGAAAGAACAGAGAGAAAGAGAGGAAAGAAAAAGAAAGAAAGAGGGGAAGAAAGAACAGAGAGAGAAAGAAAGAGGGGAAAGAAAGAACAGAGAGAAAGAAATAAAGAAAGATTCTACAAAGATACTATAGCAGCCCGGCTCCCATTGTACTGCCCACCTGAGCCTCCCGGTGCAGGACCTATCATGATCCGCTCACATGGCCGGCATCCCTGATTCCAAGGCGATCCTGCTGTCTGCGCTGTCGGAGGAGGACACGGTGATGGATCTGAAGCATTCCTGGTTCCGTCACAATCTCCTCAAGAAATTATCTCATTTCCGGTCAGCTTCCAGCACATCAATTCAGGTGGAACGTCATGTGTGTGTTTTAAAATGCTCCTCGGGGCTCCGCCGTGTACTCCTGTGTCCGTGGGAAAAGCACGCTTTGTATGCTTTGTACACACTTGGCTCCGCTCCATACATCCCGTACACACGGCTCCTCTCCGTACACCTCGTACACGCGCGGCTCCACCTCGTACACACACACGGCTCCTCTCCGTACACCTCGTGCACACACACGGCTCCGCTCCGTACACCTCGTACACGCGCGGCTCCACCTCGTACACACACACAGCTCCTCTCCGTACACCTCGTACACGCGCGGCTCCGCTCCGTACACCTCGGACACGCGCGGCTCCTCTCCGTACACACACATGGCTCCTCTCCGTACACCTCGTACACGCGCGGCTCCTCTCCGTACACCTCGTACACGCGCGGCTCCACCTCGTACACACACACGGCTCCGCTCCATACACCTCGTACACGCGCGGCTCCACCTCGTACACACACGGCTCCTCTCCGTACACCTCGTACACGCGCGGCTCCTCTCCGTACACCTCGTACACGTGCGGCTCCGCTCCGTACACCTCGTACACGCGCGGCTCCTCTCCGTACACCTCGTACACACAGGGCTACGCTCCGTACACCTCGTCCACACACGTGGCTCCGCTCCGTACACCTCGTACACGTGGCTACGCTCCGTACACCTCGTCCACACACGTGGCTCCGCTCCGTACACCTCGTACACACACGTGGCTCCGCTCCGTACACCTCGTTCACACGGCTCCGCTCCGTACACCTCGTACACACACGGCTCCGCTCCATACACCTCGTACACACGGCTCCGCTCCGTACACCTCGTTCACACGCTGCTCCTCTCCGTACACCTCGTTCACACGCTGCTCATCTCCGTACACCTCATACACACGCGGCTCCTCTCCGTACACCTCATACACACGCGGCTCCTCTCCGTACACCTCGTTCACACGGCTCCGCTCCGTACACCTCATACACACGCGGCTCCGCTCCGTACACCTCGCACACACGCGGCTCCGCTCCGTACACCTCGCACACACGCGGCTCCTCTCCGTACACCTCGCACACACGCGGCTCCTCTCCGTACACCTCGCACACACGCGGCTCCTCTCCGTACACCTCGCACACACGCGGCTCCTCTCCGTACACCTCGCACACACGGCTCCGCTCCGTACACCTCGCACACACGGCTCCGCTCCGTACACACGGCTCCGCTCCGTACACCTCGTTCACACACTGCTCCTCTCCGTACACCTCATACACACGCGGCTCCTCTCCGTACACCTCGCACACACGCGGCTCCTCTCCGTACACCTCGCACACACGCGGCTCCTCTCCGTACACCTCGCACACACGCGGCTCCTCTCCGTACACCTCGCACACACGCGGCTCCTCTCCGTACACCTCGCACACACGCGGCTCCTCTCCGTACACCTCGCACACACGCGGCTCCTCTCCGTACACCTCGCACACACGCGGCTCCTCTCCGTACACCTCGCACACACGCGGCTCCTCTCCGTACACCTCGCACACACGCGGATCCTCTCCGTACACCTCGCACACACGCGGCTCCGCTCCGTACACCTCGTACACACGCGGCTCTGCTACATCCACACTGTAAATCCTGACCCCACACATACTTACCTCAACCAGCACCATGACAACAGCAAAGCAGTCTTGCAGACACCAAGAGGCAAGGCTGTGCGCACAGGACCTGTGATGAGGTCACAGGAGGGGTGGAGTCAGGGGGTGACATGATCGGGGGTCTGGACAAAGGCTCCTGATCATGTGACCCCCCTGACTCCTCCCCTCCTGTGACCTCATCACAGGTCCTGCGAACAGAGCGAGCAGGCAAGCGAGTGCGACGCTGTGAGTGGCTGCGGGGGGGGGGGGTCTCATGCTAGGGCGAGGATGGGGTGCGTGAGGGGGGCGTGGCGGCAGGAGCCACAGTGGCCGCAGCAGCTGGCAAGCGACCAGATGATCGGGCGCTGCCGCCCGCGGCCCACGTGACAGCGGCCCAGCGGGAAAATGCCCGGTTGGTTATATTGCCAATCCGGGCCTGGTCACAAGTATTCAGACCCTTTGCTCAGTATTGATTAGAAGCACCCTTTTGTGCTAGTACAGCCATGAGTCTTCTTGGGAATGATGTAACAAGTTTTTCACACCTGGATTTGGGGATCCTCTGCCATTCCTCCTTAATTATAAAACTCAAGGAAAGTGCAATATTAAAATAACTGAATTATATAAATATGCACACATGGAGAGTACAAGGACTACTCGGATGATAAAATCAAAAACAACGAAAGAAACCGACAATGTCCAATGATAATAATTTTATTTAAAGCCTCATACAATAAATATAAAATATCAAAATGGGGGGGAAAGGCCAATGCCATGGAATGGGCACTTCCGGGGACAAAATTGTTTATCATGCCATGTATAAATAAATACCACACAATAAGAGGTATAAAAAGTGCCAGTGCTGAATCAATACAATATATGTGGAATAACACAAAAAAAAACAAAAATGGAGGTGCAAATACTCCAATAGGTGCAGCAGAAACAATATTAACCCCTTCACCCCCAAGGGTGGTTTGCATGTTCATGACCGGGCCAATTTTTACAATTCTGACCACTGTACCTTTATGAGGTCATAACTCTGGAACGCTTCCATTGATCCTGGTGATTCTGACATTGTTTTCTCGTGACATATTGTACTTCATGTTAGTGGTAAAATTTCATTCAAATAACTTGCGTTTATTTGTGAAAAAAATGGAAATTTGGCAAAAATTTTGAAAATTTCGCAATTTTCCAACTTTGAATTTTTATGCCCTTAAATCACAGAGATACGGCACACAAAAAACTTGATAAGTAACATTTCCCACATGTTTACTTTACATCAGCACAATTTTGGAACCAAAATTTTTTTTTGTTAGGAAGTTATAAGGGTTAAAAGTTGACCAGCGATTTCTCATTTTTACAACACCATTTTATTTTTAGGACCACATCACATTTGAAGCCACTTTGAGGGGTCTATATGATAGAAAATACCCAAAAGTGACACCATTCTAAAAACTGAACCCCTTAAGGTGCTCAAAACCACATTCCAGAAGTTTATTAACCCATTAGGTGCGTCACAGGAATTTTTTTGAATATTTAAAAAGAAATGAACATCTAACTTTTTTTCACCAAAAAAATACTTCAGGTTCAATTTTTTTTATTTTACCAAGGGTAACAGGAGAAATTGGACTGCAAAAGTTATTGTGCAATTTGTCCTGAGTACGCTGATACCTGATTTGTGGGGGGGAACGACTGTTTCGGCGCATGGCAGAGCTCAGAATGGAAGGAGCGCCGTTTGACTTTTTCAATGCAAAATTGGCTGGAATTCAGATCGGACGCCATGTCACGTTTGGAGAGTCCCTGATGTACCTAAACAGTGGAAACCCCCTACAAGTGACCCTATTTTGGAAACTAGACCCCCCAAGGAACTTATCTAGATATGTGGTGAGAACTTTGAACCCACAAGGGCTTTACAGAAGTTTATAACGTACAGCGGTACAATTAAAAAATCATATTTTTTCCACAAAAATGATCTTTTCACCCTCAATTCTTATTTTTCCAAGGGTAACAGGACCCTAAAAGTTATTGTGCAATTTGTCCTGAGTACGCTGATACCCCACATGTGGGGGTAAACCACTATTTGGGCGCATGGCAGAGCTCGGAAGGGAAGCAGCGCCATTTGACGTTTTTGGCTGGAATTGAGATCGGACACCATGTCGCGTTTGGAAAACCCCTGATGTACCAAAACAGTGGAAATCCCCCACAAATGACACCATTTTGGAAACTAGACCCCCTAAGGAACTTATCTAGATGTGTGGTGAGAACTTTGAACCCCCATGGGCTTCACAGAAGTTTATAACATAAAGCCATACAATTAAAAAATCATATTTTTTCCACAAAAATGATCTTTTCACCCTCAATTCTTATTTTTCCAAGGGTAACAGGACCGTAAAAGTTATTGTGCAATTTGGTCTGAGTACGCTGATACCCCACATGTGGGGGTAAACCACTATTTGGGCGCATGGCAGAGCTCGGAAGGGAAGCAGCGCCATTTGACGTTTTTGGCTGGAATTGAGATCGGACACCATGTCGCGTTTGGAAAACTCCTGATGTACCAAAACAGTGGAAACCCCCCACAAATGACACCATTTTGGAAACTAGACCCCCTAAGGAACTTATCTAGATGTGTGGTGAGCACTTTGACCCCCCCAGTGCTTCACAGAAGTTTATAATGCCCGGGCGTGAAAATAAATAATTCGTATTTTTTCCACAAACATGATCTTTTAGTCACCATTTTTTTATTTTCCCAAGGGTACCAGGAGAAATTGGACCCCAAAAGTTGTTGTCCAATTTGTCCTGAGTATGCTGATACCCCATATGTGGGAGAAAACTACTGTATGGGCACACGTCGGGGCTCGGAAGGGAAGTAGTGACGTTTTGGAATGCAGACTTTGATGGAATGGTCTGCGGGTGTCATGTTGCCTTTGGAGAGCCCCTAATGTACCTAAACAGTGGAAACCCCCCACAAATGACACCATTTTGTAAACTAGACCCCCCAAGGAACTTATCTAGATGTGTGGTGAGCACTTTGAACCCCCCAGTGCTTCACAGAAGTTTATAACGCCCAGGCGTGAAAATAAAAAATTCGTATTTTTTCCACAAACATGATCTTTTAGTCACCATTTTTTTATTTTTCCAAGGGTACCAGGAGAAATTGGACCCCAAAAGTTGTTGTCCAATTTGTCCTGAGTATGCTGATACCCCATATGTGGGAGAAAACTACTGTATGGGCACACGTCGGGGCTCGGAAGGGAAGTAGTGACGTTTTGGAATGCAGACTTTGATGGAATGGTCTGCGGGTGTCATGTTGCCTTTGGAGAGCCCCTAATGTACCTAAACAGTGGAAACCCCCCACAAATGACCCCATTTTGAAAACTAGACCCACTAAGGAACTTATCTAGATGTGAGGTGAGCACTTTGAACCCCCAAGGGCTTCACTGAAGTTTATAATGCCAGGGCATGAAAATAAAAAAATCGTATTTTTTCCAGAAACATGATCAATTAGTCCCCAATTTTTTCATTTTCCCAAGGGTAACAGGAGAAATTGGACCCCCAAAAGTTGTTGTCCAATTTGGCCTGAGTACGCTGACACCCCATATGTGGGAGAAAACTACTGTAAGGACACACGTCGGGGCTCGGAAGGGAAGCAGTGACGTTTTGGAATGCAGACTTTGATGGAATGGTCTGCGGGTGTCGTGCGTTTGGAGAGCCCCTGATGTACCTAAACTATTGAAACTCCCAACAAGTGACCCCATTTTGGACACTAGACCCCCCACGGAACTTATCTAGATGTGTGGTGAGCACTTTGAACCCCCAAGTGTTTCACAGAAGTTTATAACACTCGGACGTGAAAATAAAAAAATCATTTTTTTCCACAAAAATGATATTTTTGCCCCCAATTTTTTATTTTCCTAAGGGTAACAGGAGAAATTGGACCCCAAAAATTGCTTTGCAATTTGACCTGAGTAGGCTGATACCCTACATGTGGGGGTAAAACACTGTTTGGGCGCATGGCAGAGCTTGGAATGGAAGGAGCACCATTTGACTTTTTCAACTCAGAATTGGCTGGAATTGAGATCAGACGCCATGTTGCATTTGGAGAGCCCCTGCTGTGCCCAAACAGTGGAAACCCCCAATTATAACTCCAACCCTAACCCCAACACACCCCTAACCCTAATCTGAGCCCTAACCCTAGCCCTAACCCTAGCCCTAACCCTAAGGCTGTGTGCACACGCTGCGGATTTTGCTGCGGTTCCGCAGCGGTTTTGGCTGCTGCGGACCCGCAGCAGTTTCTGCTGCGGTGTACAGTGCCATGATTCCCTATGGGAATCAAAAACCGCAGTGCAGACGGTGCGGAATTTTCCGCGCAGATTATCTGCGGTTTTCAATCCGCAGAAAGAATTGACATGTCAATTCTTTCTGCGGATTCTCCTGCGGTTTGCCATCTCCTCTATTGAGGAGATGAAAAACCGCAGGACAAAACCGCAGAGCAATCCGCAGGTAAAACCGCAGGTCTTTTGACCTGCGGTTTCACCTGCGGATTTTACAAAATCCGCGCGGATGAATCCGCACCTAATCCGCAGCGTGTGCACACAGCCTTACCCTAACGGGAAAATGGAGATAAATACTTTTTTTTTAGTTTTATTATTTTTCCCTAACTAAGGGGGTGATAACGGGGGGTTTGACTTACTATTTATGGCGGTTTTTATGTTTGGCGGCTGTCACACGCTAAAAGACGCTTTTTATTGTAAAATAGTTTTTGCATCACCACATATTGAGAGCTATAATTTTTCCGTATTTTGACCCACTGAGTCATGTGAGGTCTTATTTTTTGCGGGACGAGTTGATGTTTTTATTGGTACCATTTTCGGGCACGTGACATTTTTTGATCGCTTTTTATTCCTATTTTTGGGACGCAGAATGAACAAAAACCAGCGTTTCATGAATTTCTTTTGGGGGGGTGCGTTTACACCGTTCCGCGTGCGGTAAAATTGATAAAGCGGTTTTATTCTTCGGGTCAGTACGGTTACAGCGATACCTCATTTAGGTCGTTTTTTTATGTTTTTGTCGGTTTTATGCAATGAAAACTATTTTATATAAAAAATAATTATTTTTGCATCACTTTATTCTGCGAGCTATAACTTTTTTATTTTTTCGCTGATGATGCTGTGTGGTGGCTCGTTTTTTGCGGGACAAGATGACGTTTTCAGCGGTACCATGGATTTTTATATGCGTCTTTTTGATCGCGCGTTATTACACTTTTTGTTTGGCGGTATGATAATAAATCATTATTTTTTGCTTCGTTTTTTATTTTTATTTTTTAAGGGGTTCGCTAAAAGGGTTAACTAATGGGACAGTTTTATAGGGCGGGTCATTACGGACGCGGCGATACCTAATATGTGTACTTTTATTGTTTTTTTTTTTATTATTTCCAAAAAATTGATTTATTGAGGGAATATTTTTTTTTTTTTCTAATTTATTTGGCGATTTTTTTAAATTTATTTTTACATTTTTTTTTAATTTTTTTTTTACTTTATTACATAGTCCCAGGTGGGACATCACTGTCCTGTGACAGATCGCTGATCTGTCACATCACAGATCACTGTGACAGATCAGCAATCTGTCACAGGCATTGAAGAAGACTTCCTCTTGCCTGCGCTTTGCTGGCACTGAGGAAGCCAGCTTCCTCAGGTCCCCGAAGGCCCCCGTCGCCATCTTGGATTCGGGGGCCTGGAGGATAGGAGCCCCCCGCAGCAGCGCTGCACATTGCGCTGCCGTGGGGGGCTCAGGGAAGCACGGAGGGAGCCCCCTCCCTCCCGATGCTTCCCTTTAACTCCCGGTACACCGCGATCATGTTTGATCGCGGTGTGCAAGGGGTTAACGTGTCGGGGGCGGTCCGTGACCGCCCCTGACACATAGTGCCGGGTGTCAGCTGTGATAATCAGCTGACACCCGGCCGCGATCAGCGGCGCTCACCACGTGGGCGCCGCTGATCGCGGTAGACGTACTATCCCGTCCACGGTCATACGGGCCCGGGTACCGTGGACGGGATAGTACATCGGATGTCAGGAAGGGGTTAAAGTGCAGTGCAATCAGAGAGTAATCAAAACCGCTCAATGGTCACAAAGTGAACAAATAAATAATGCTGGAGGCATTTAGTCTTGTTTGCCAGAGGGATCAAATACTTATTTCTCAAATCAAAATGCAAATAAATGTATATACAGTAGGTACGGAAAATATTCACACCCCTTTAAATTTTTCACTCTTTGTTTCATTGCAGCCATTTGGTAAATTCAAAAAAGTTCTTTTTTTTCCTCAATGTACACCCTGCACCCCATCTTGACTGAAAAAAACCCAAATGTAGACATTTTGCAAATTTATTAAAAAAGAAAACCTGAAATATCACATGGTCATAAGTATTCAGACCCTTTGCTCAGTATTGAGTAGAAGCACCATTTTGAGCTAGTACAGCCATGAGTCTTCTTGGGAATGATGCAAAAAGTTTTTCACACATGGATTTGGGGATCCTCTGCCATTCTTCCTTGCAGATCCTCTCCAGTTCCATCAGGTTGGATGGTTAACGTTGGTGGGCAGCCATTTTCAGGTCTCTCCAGAGATGCTCAATTGGGTTTAGGTCAGAGCTCTGGCTGGGCCAGTCAAGAATGGTCACAGAGTTGTTCTGAAGCCACTCCTTTGCTATTTTAGCTGTGTGCTTAGAGTCATTGTTTTATTGGAAGGTGAACCTTCGGCCAAGTCTGAGGTTCAGAGCTCTTGTCAGAGACACCGCACTATACTTGCTCAGTGCGCGTGTCCTGAGTACAGAAAGAGTGCTAAGAGATACCTGTGGAGCAGGGCAGCAGCGGTGACAATGCGTGCATCAAACTATTAGTGTCAGGGTCCAGTCAGCGCTGGAAAGTAAAGAGGCACAGGACCTGTGGACACTGAAAATGAGCAAGCTGGCACAGGACCTATGGTCATGTGACTGCAAGGGGGCGGGGCTTAACGTCCTGCTTTCAGATATGACAGGACACCATACAACAACTCAGAGTCAGGCAAAACGGAGGTCACAACAGTACAGGCAAACGAGGTACAGGAGGGACAAACAGAGGGGTAGTCAGACAAAGTCAAAGGTCATACACAAGAGGGCGACGTGGTACCAAGGGGACAAGCAGAGAGAAGTCGGGTCACAAGCAGAGAGTCATACACGAGAGGTAGCGCAGTACAAGAGGGACAAGCAGAACTCGCAACAGGGACAGAACCAGATCACAACCAAGCAGGCAACAAGTTATCAGGCACAAGGCACACGTATACAAGAGGTCACTTAACTCAGCCGAGGGCAGGAGTATAACTGACACCGGACCCAGGTCCAGTGAGCACTAAATAGCCTCCTTCTGCCAGAGAGAAGCAGCACAATTAACCCATAGTCTAACCAGGACGGGTCAAAGCGAAATCCCGTCCTGGATCATGACAGCTCTCTGGAAGAGGTTTTCATCCAGGATCTCTTTGTACTTGGCCGCATTCATGTTTCCTTCAATTGCAACCAGTCATCCTATCCCTGCAGCTGAAAAACATCCCCGTAGCATGATGATGCTGCCACCTTGTTTCACTGTTGGGATTGAATTGGGCAGGTGATGAGAGGTGCCTGTTTTTTTCCACACATACCGCTCAGAAGTACCACCAAAAAGTTATATCTTTGTCTCATCGGCCCAGAGAATCTTATTTCTCCTAGTCTGGGAGTCCTTCATGTGTTTTTTTTAGCAAACTCTATGCTGGCTTTCATATGTATGGCACTAAGGAGAGGCTTCCATCGGGCACTGTGCCATAAATGCCCGACTGGTGGAGGGCTGTAGTGATAGTTGACTTTGTGGAACTTTCTCCCATCTCCCTACTGCATATGTAGAGCTCAGCCACAGTAATCTAGGGGTTCTTCTTTACCTCTCTCACCAAGGCTTTTCTCCCACAATTGCTCAGTTTGGCTGGACGGGCAGGTCTTGGAAGACTTCTGGTGGTCCCAAACTTATTCCATTTAAGGATTATAGAGGCCACTGTGCTCTTAGGAACCTTGAGTACAGCAGAAATTCTTTTGTAACCTTGGCCAGATCTATGCCTTGCCACAATTCTGTCTCTGAGCTCCTTGACCAGTTCCTTTGACCTCATGACTCTCATTTGGTCTGAAATGCACTGAGAGCTGTGAGGGCTTATATAGACAGGAGTGTGCCGTTACAAATCAAGTCCTAAATTAAACACAACTGGACTCCAATAAAGGAGTAGAACCATCTGAAGGAGGATCACAAGGAAATGGACAGCATGTGACTTAAATATGAGTGTCTGAGCAAAGGGTATGAATACTTATGACCATGTGATATTTCAGTTTTTCTTTTTTTAATAAATTTGCAAAAATTTCTACATCTGTTTTTTTTCAGTCAAGATGGGGTGCAGAGTGTACATTAATGAGAAAAAAAAGACGTTTTTTGAATTTATCAAATGGCTGCAATGAAACAGACTGAAAAATTTAAAGGGGGCTGAATACAATACAGTGTATAGTATACTGGTAATACAGGGATCACCAGTGACACTAAACACAGGAGCACTGTATATAGCATATAGTGAGAAAATAATACAATGTTCACCAGTGACATTATACACAGGAGCTCTGTATACAGTGTCAGTGTACAGGTAATACAGGGATCACCAGTGACATTATACACAGGAGCTATATATTTAGTGTCCGTATACAGGTAATACAGGGATCACCAGTGACATTATACAAAGGTTCTCTGTATATAGTGTATAATGAACAGGTAATAGAGTGACCACCAGTGACATTATACACAGGAGCTCTGTATATAGTGACAGTGTACAAGTAATAGAGGGATTACCAGTGACATTATACACAGGAGCTCTGTATATAGTGTCAGTGTACAGGTAACACACTAACTCACCAGTTATGTCTCTAGTTGAAGTCCTTCATCTTCATCCAGCACAGACAGTCATTCCAGCTAGGACTCGTCTCTGCAGAAAATAAGTTATCTAAAGCACATTCCCCAATTTTTTCAAAACCTCTATACTACACCAGATGAAAAAAAAAAAAGCGACCGTGTCGCTCTGCACAGTAACAGGACCTCTACTGCCCCACACTGAAACAAGTATCCTCAAAAATAATATCCTTGAATTAGCCACTACAGTACTAATGTCCTGCTCCCACGTGTCCTCCCATTCTGGACCCCATGTATCCTCCTATTCTTGACCCCACGAGTCCTCCCCTTCTGCTTCATGTCTCTCCATATTGCCCCCATAGTCATCTATAGTAGTATACTGGACCCCAAAATCATCCATAGTAGTATAATGCATCCCATAATCATATACACAGTGGGGAAAAAATTATTTAGTCAACCATTTGTGCAAGTTATCCCACTTAAAAAGATGATAGAGGCCTGTAATTGACATCATAGGTAGACCACAACTATGAGAGTAATGCACCTCATAGTCATAAATAGCAGTATATTGCACCCCCATAGTAGTATAATGCACCCATATAGCAGTATAATGCACCCCCATAGCAGTATAATACACTTCCATTGCAGTACAATGCACCCCCATAGCTGGATAATGCACCCCCATAGGAGTATAACCCCATAACAGTATAATGCACCACCATAGCGGTACAATGCACCCCCCCGTAGCAGTATAATGGACCCCCATAGTAGTACAATGCACCGCCATAGCAATATAATGCACCTCCATAGCAGTATAATGTACACCCAAAGCAGTACAATGGACCTCCATAGTAGAACAATGCATCCCCGTAACAATATAATGCATAGCAGTATAATGTACACTCAAAGCAGTATAATGCACCCCCATAGCAGTACAATGCACCCGGATAGTGCGGCTTTACAAAAAAAAAAAATCTCCTTACCTGGCCGATATACAGCGGTGTCCTCTGGTCGATTCAGGCACAGAAGTCCCGGCATATGGCACTGACGTAATAGTGATGTCAGCTGTCGGCCTGTGATTGGATATCCTCCCGCACGGCAATAGATAACTGAATGTGCGCCTGAAGGCGCACGTTCAGTTAGTGAACCGGCAGAATCCTGTCGCTGGGGCCGGGTGAGTAGAAGAGAGGGGGCCTGCTCCGGGACCCCTATTCTCACCGGGCCCCATACGCCAGTAAGGGCAATAATGCCCTGATGGCGGCCCTGGATGTCATATACGCGCAATATACACCCAGAGTTATTCTGCTGCTAACATACATCGTATATACAGTGGTATATATACCTAATGTACATCATACATACAATATACACTCAGTATTATCCTGCTCAGGGGCAGACATATCATTGGTGCAATCTATGTGGCTGCACAGGGGCCCTGGAGGTAAGGTCCATTTACACCTTCAAAGCAGGGAGAATTGTGCATTATAATGAGCTATTGAACTGCAAAGGGCTCATTCAGGCTATGTGCACACGTGCGGAATTGCCACGGAAATTTCCGCGGCAATTCCACAACTCCCTGCCACGGGAAAATCGCGGGAAATTCTCTTGCGGAATTCCCGCGAAAAACTAGCATTTTACAAGCGTAATTAGCTTGCAGAATGCTAGCGTTTTCCAAGCGTTGTGTAGCATCGCTTGGAAAACTGATTGACAGGTTGGTCACACTTGTCAAGCATAGTGCTTGACAAGTGTGACCAACTTTTTACTATTGATGCTGCCTATGCGGCATCAGTATTAAAAAAAAATAGGATGTAAAAAATAAAAAATATTATTCTCACCGGCCCCCGATCTGCTCTGCGGCGCTCCCGGCATCTTCCGGTCCCAGTAATGTTGTGACGGACTCAGCTTCTGCTGAGCCGATTTTTTGAGTGCACCATCTGGGTAGTGGCACCCACCCACCCACCGAGGGCGAGCTTACCTTGTGAGAAACCACCCCCTATACAGGGAGCGTCAGGGGCAAGACCAAGGGGGTGAGCCACCATGACTGCTGGGACCAGACGGCTGGCTCAGGGGAACACTATGAGCAAGTGTCTGACTACAAGGACGAGCAGGAAGCAAGAAAAGAGGTAAGTTCAAAGTATCTTCATTAAGAACTTCAGGATAACATTCAGTGCGAACGTGAAAACAAGCAACATGGCAGGGTGCGTGCGTGGGCACGCCAAGGTCCATAGCATGGTACGGGCCAGGAGGCACGCCTGGGTACAGGTAAAGGCACAATGGCATCGGATTCCGGACAGCTGGCAATGATCGACACAATCAGGGCATCAGGCTCCGGACATCAGCTCCGGACATCAGGCCACAGTCATCAGGCCTACAATCTCTGGCAGAGATCGGCAGGTTTCGGGCATCCGGCAGGCAAACCAGGGTTCAGGCAAGGAGGCATGACAGATCTCCAGGCATGGTGCGTGTTAGGGAACACACCGAGGTCCAAGGCAGTATTCCAGGCAGGATGCGTGCTAGGGGCACACCAGGGTCCAGGGTAAGGTGCAAGGCTAGGTGCGTGTGTAGGGGACACGCCAGGGTACAAAGCAAGGTGCGTGTGTAGTGGACACGCCAGGGTTCAAGGCTTAACAAACGAGACAGGGCGCATGTGTAGAGACACGCCAAGGCACAAGGTACAAGACAGAAGGGTTCAAAGTACAACAAACAAGACAGGGTGCATGTGTAGAGACACGCCAAAGCACAAGAAACAGCAGAGTCCTGCGCATGCAAAGAGACACGCCAGGGTCAGGGTTCAAGGCAGAGTCATGCGCATGCAGAGGGCACGTCAGGGTTAGGGTTCAAGGCAGGGTGGGTGCTAGGAGCCACGTCAGGGTTCAAGGCAGGATGCGTGCTAGGAGCCACGCCAGGGTTCAAGGCAGGGTGCATGCTAGGAGCCACACAGGAGGCACGCCTCACTGGCCAGTGCACACGGCTGTACACAAACACGAGGCACGACCAAGGCACAGGAGGCGGCGAGGGAACCCTCGCCGGGGTTCAGGGAAGGCAAGGCAGGGAGCAGAACACGGAGAGGAACAGAGACAGAAACACAGAGTCTGATCAGAGCGAGAAAACAGAGCTAGCAGCGGAGCGTAGGCCTAAGCCCAGAGCCGGGCCAAGGCAGAGCCTTGGGACTAGTCAGGGAGTGTGCTAGAGAGCACCAGAGGACAGGGTCTAGCAGCGGAGCGTAGGCCGAAGCCCAGAGCCCGGGCCAAGGCAGAGCCTTGGGACTAGACATAGACATGTGCAAGAGTGCACTATAGGACAGAGTACGGAAAACCAGGCTGAGACAAGAAACATGAGAAGTACTACAAGGCTCAGAATAGCAAAGACCAGACATGGCGAAACAGGCAAGGCAGAGCAAGGACACAACATGGCGAAAACAGGCTAAGGCAGAGAACAGCGAAAGTACTACAAGGCTCAGAATAGCAAAGACCAGACATGGTGAAACAGGCAAGGCAGAGCATAGCCAGGACAAAACATGGCGAAAACAGGCAGAGGCAGAGAACATAGGAAGGACTACAAGTCCAAGGATAGCAGAGACAAAACATGGCACAAAAGGACAAACACAAGACAAGGCACGAGACAAGAGTACAAGCACGGAGCGTGTGCAGAGACGCACGACAGGGCAGAGTGCAGGGGCACAGAATACAGGGAGTGACCGAGCAGACCAAACAGCCATGCAGGGAAGCAACACAATAATCAGGCCCTGACCATAGGGAGGGGCGGTCTGATATAGCGCCATAGCACCAGTACTTCCGGGTCAAGACCAGGGGAGAACTTCCAGTTCAGATCGTCCAGGATCACAGAGAGCAGTCACATGACCAGGGATTCCAGACATGCAGAGATGATTGCAGATCCAGATAGTACTGGAACCTAGGAAAGGTCACATGATCAGGGGTTCCAGACATGCAGAGATGATTGCAGAACCAGACAGCGCTGGAGCCTAGGAAGGACACATGATCAGGGGTTCTTGGAACAGAGATGATCACAGAAGGCAGCGCAGAAGCACAGGCATCTTGCAGCCCAACAGTCATGAGGTGAGTGTGCACACTGCTCTAGGGAACATGCAGGACAGCAGACATGAGATGCGCGTGCACACCGCTCCAGGGG
The DNA here is from genome assembly GCF_039654945.1 of Dendrobates tinctorius. Lineage (NCBI taxonomy): Eukaryota > Metazoa > Chordata > Amphibia > Anura > Dendrobatidae > Dendrobates > Dendrobates tinctorius. The sequence continues at coordinate 1,176,265 of NW_027361789.1, read as the reverse complement.
TCATGAGGCAAAACAGACATGGCGGACGTGACAAATGCTTTGCGCGAAGAATCTGTGATGACGTCACTCTCGCGAGAGCGCGACGTCATCGCGGTCATTCGCGCAAAGCATTTCTGGGACCGGAAGATGCCGGGAGCGTGGAGAGAGGCGGGAAGGAGATCGGGGGAAGTTGGAAGGTGAGAATAATTTTATTTTTATTCTATTTTTTACAAGATTATGGTACCCGGGGCCCGGAGGTGAGTCTCTCCTCCTCCAGACCCTGGGTACCATCCGCACATGAAGCGCTCACTTCACGCATGGTGGGCATAGTCACATGCGTAAAGTGAGCGTTTCAATGCAATCCTATGGGTGCCGAATCCCTGCGATTCCGCAAAAAGAATGAGCATACTGCGGATTTTTCCACTATGCAATTCCGCAGCGGAAAAATCCGCAGCATTAGTACAGCATTGCGGAATCCCATAGGATGCGGGGGTTTTTTGCGTTTTCACGGCGATTCCTCACGTAAAAAACTCAAATGCAAAAAAAAACGCTACGTGTGAACACAGCCTCACTGTTCTTGTACAGGAGCCGCTACTACTATATCTGGTGTGCACTAGTGTTCCTGCTACTAGTATACATTATACAGTGTGTATGTATATGTGTATATATTATAATAGCTGCTGGCCCGATTCTAAAGCATCGGGTACTCTAGAACAGGGGTCCCCAACCACCGATCTGTGGCCCAGCACCAGGCCGGTGCAGTGCCCTTGCCAGTCCGCGGACACAAGGGGAGCCGGCGGCGGTGCAGCAGCTGATACTCACCTAGCGGTCCCTGTCGGCGCAGCGGCTTCATCCAGCGCTGAGCGGTCAAGTGTACCGCTCATTTAAGGTCATGAATATGGACGCCACTCCTCTCCCATAGGCGTGGCGTCCATATTCATAGACCTTAATGAGCGGTAGCACGTGACCGCTCTGCACAGGAGCTGAAGCGCCGCGAGATGCAGGGAGGGAAGTTCATCGACAGGAAGGAAGGTCAGCGATGTGAGGGTAAGTATGATGGGGGAGGATGGGGGAGCCGAGCGGAGCCATATATACAAGGGAGAGAGAGTGGGAGCAGAGCCATATATACAGGGGAGGGAGAGTGGGAGCGGAGCCATATATACAGGGGAGGGAGGGTGGGAGCGGAGCCATATATACAAGGGAGAGAGAGTGGGAGCAGAGCCATATATACAAGGGAGGGAGAGTGGGAGCGGAGCCAAATATACAGGGGAGGGTGGGAGCGGAGCCATATATACAAGGGAGGGTGAGTGGGAGCGGAGCCATATATACAAGGGAGGGAGAGTGGGAGCGGAGCCATATATAAGGGAAGGAGAGTTGGAGCGGAGGAAGGTCAGCGATGTGAGGGTAAGTATGATGGGGGAGGATGGGGGAGCCGAGCGGAGCCATATATACAAGGGAGAGAGAGTGGGAGCAGAGCCATATATACAGGGGAGGGAGAGTGGGAGCGGAGCCAGATATATATATATAAGGGAGGGAGAGTGGAGCCATATATACAAGGGAGGGAGAGTGGGAGCAGAGCCATATATACAAGGGAGGGAGAGTGGGAGCGGAGCCATATATACAAGGGAGGGAGAGTGCGAGCGGAGCCATATATATATATATATATATATATATATATATATATATATGGGAGGGAGAGTGGGAGCGGAGCCATATATACAAGGGAGGGAGAGTGGGAGCGGAGCCATATATACAGGGGAGGGAGAGTGGGAGCAGAGCCATATATACAGGGGAGGGAGAATGGGAGCGGAGCCATATATACGAGGGAGGGAGAGTGGGAGCAGAGCCATATATACAGGGGAGGGAGAGTGGGAGCGGAGCCATATATACATGAGAGGGAGAGTGGGAGCGGAGCGATATATACAAGGGAGGGAGAGTGGGAGCGGAGCCATATATATATATACAAGGGAGGGAGAGTGGGAGCGGAGCCATATATATATATATAAGGGAGGGAGAGTGGGAGCAGAGCCAAATATACAGGGGAGGGAGAGTGGGAGCGGAGCCATATATACAGGGGAGGGAGAGTGGGAGCGGAGCCATATATATATATAAGGAAGAGAGAGTGGGAGCGGAGCCATATATACAGGGGAGGGAGAGTGGGTGCGTAGCCATATATATATATAAGGGAGGGAGAGTTGTAGCGGAGACATATATACAGGGGAGGGAGAGTGGGAGCGGAGCCATATATACAAGGGAGGGAGAGTGGGAGGGGAGCAATGTATACAGGATGGGACAGGGGAGCCATGTATACAGGATGGGAGAGTGGGAGCAGAGCCATATATACAGGATGGGAGAGTGGGAGCGGAGCCATGTATGCGAGGATGGGAGCAGAGACATGTATACAAGGATGGGACAGGGGAGCCATGCATACAACAGGGGGAGCCACACAGAGCTGGACAGGACGGGGCTGATGATTAGAAAATAATCAGCATGTACAGTACTCCAATACAATTTTTCTTAAGTGCTCAATGCTCCATTTCCTTGTAGGTTCCAATCATCATTAGCAGTGACGGTCATCAGTAGAAGTAGCCCAGTGCTCCCACTGAAACAGAGAAACAAGCCAGGTACTCCCACTCATTCAAAACCTATGGTGAGTTGAGTCACATTATAAATGTTATAATTAAATGATAAGTATGCACTGCTAAACTACAGCCAAGTCCATAGCCCCGCCCCTGTCACACCTCCATCCCCGCCCTGCCGGGCCATGGAAGAATGGTCTTGCTTGAAGCCGGTCCCTGATGCAAAAAAGGTTGGGGACCACTGCTCTAGAATAGGGCCAGCGGGAGATTAAAGTAAAAAATGTGATATTCTTACCGACGTCAAGAGAGCGACGTCATCAGCTGTATTTGGCACAAAGCAGTACTGGGAACGGAAGATACCGGCAGCGTGGAGAGGAGGGACAGATTCCAGGGGCCGTCGGAAGGTAAGTAGATCACTATTTTTTATTTTAATTCTATTTTTTACACGTTTATGGTACCGAGGGTCTGAAGGAGTCTCTTCTCCTCTGGACCCTAGGTACCGGCTAGTGCCGCTGATCTCCCGACGGTTGCCGCGGGTCATCTCCGGCTGCATCGCCGCTGACGCCCGTGCGCCTGGAGATGACCCACGGCAACCGTCAGGAGATCAGCGGCTAGTGCTGCTGATCTCCCGACGGTCACAGCACGGTAGCGTGTCCTTCTAATTGCGCACTGCGCCTGTTACTGATTGGTTGCGGCCTGGCGGCCGCGACCAATCGCTACACCGGGATTTCGGTTACAGACAGACATGATAAGGCGTATATATATATATATATATATATATATATATATATATATATATATATATACACACACAGTATATAACATAAAAAGTATTAGAAACCCTGTGTATTTATGAATATATATATATATATATATATATATATATATATATATATATATATATATATATATATCTAGCCTTGCGAAAGTGTTCGCTCCCTGCTTCAAAGTTACCAAATGTAAATTTTTGGGGAAGAATCAACAAGTGTGAAATTGAACGAAATTTATTGGTTATTTTAAATTTTTGTGGAAATACAAAAATTGAAAAGTGGGGCGTGCAATATAATTCGGTCCCTTTAACTTAATACTTTGTTGCACCACCTTTTGCTTCGATTACAGCTGCAAGTCGCTTGGGGCTTGTCTTAATCAGTTTTGTACATCGAGAGACTGAAATTCTTGCCCATTCTTCCTTGGCAAACAGCTCGAGCTCAGTGAGGTTGGATGGAGATCGTTTGTGAACAGCAGTTTTCAGCTCTTTCCACAGATTCTCGATTGGCTTCAGGTCTGGACTTTGACTTGGCCATTCTAAAAACCTGGATACGTTTATTTGTGAACCATTCCATTGTAGATTTTGCTTTATGTTTATGGATCATTGTTTTGTTGGAAGACAAATCTTCTTCCCAGTATCAGGTCTTTTGCTGACTCCAACAGGTTTTCTTCAAGAATGGTCCTGTATTTGGCTCCAACCATCTTCCCTGTCCCTGTTGAAGAAAAGCAGGCTCAAGCCATGAGGCTGCCACCACCATGTTTAACAGTGGGGATGGTGTGTTCTGGGTGATGAGCTGTGTTGTCTTTACGCCAAACATATCGTTTGGCATTTTTGCCAAAAAGCTTGATTTTGGTTTCATCGACCAGAGCACCATCTTCCACATGTTTGGTGTGTCTCCCAGGTGGCTTGTTGCAAACTTTAAACAACACTTTTTATGGATATCTTTGAGAAATGGCTTTCTTCTTGCCACTCTTCCATAAAGGCCAGATTTGTGCAGTGTACGACTGATTGTTGTCCTATGACATACTGTCCCACCTCAGCTGTAGATCTCTGCAATTCAGAGTGATCATGGGCCTCTTGGCTGCATCTCAGTCTTCTCCTTGTTTGAGATGAAAGTTTAGAGGGACAGCCGGGTCTTGATAAATTTGCAGTGGTATGATACTCCTTCCATTTCAATATGATCGCTTGCACAGTGCTCCTTGGGATGTTTAAAGTTTTGGAAGTCATTTTGTATCCAAATCCGGCTTTAAACTTCTCCACAACAGTATCACGGATCTGCCTGTTGTGTTCCTTGGTCTTCATGATGCTCTGTGCTTCCAACAGAACCCTGAGACTATCACAGAGCAGGTGCATTTATACAGAGACTTGATTACACACAGGTGGATTATATTTATCATCATTAGTCAGTTAGGACAACATTGGATCATTCAGAGATCCACAATGAACTTCTGGAGTGAGTTTGCTGCACTGAAAGTAAAGGGGCCGAATAATATTGCACGCCCCACTTTTCAGTTTTTGTATTTCCACAAAAATGTAAAACAACCAATACATTTCGTTCAACTTCACAATTGTGTCCCACTTGTTGATTCTTCACCAAAAATTTACAGTTGGTATCTTTATGTTTGAAGCATGACATGTGGGAAAAGGTTGAAAAGTTCCAGGGAGCTGAATGTTTTCGCAAGGCACTGTATATATTGTCATGATCCAGTCCAGAGTTTATTTTCTGCTGTCTTTTTGGACTGGTCATGCGGGGGTCAATCCCCTCTGCCTCGTTCTGGAGCTGGCTGGGCTATTTCAGTCCTCTGCAGCCTGCGGGCCAGCGTCCGCTATACTGCAAGCTTCCAAGCTAGTGCCTCTGACCTGTATTTCTTTAGTGTTCCTTCTGCCCCTGATTACCTAGACTTGTGTATGACCCGACTTGATCTCTGGAATCTGCTTCTGGTTTTTCCGTTTCTGATACCACGCTTTCCGACTGACATTTGATCCTCTGGCTTGTACCCTGACAACGGCTTACGTCTTACGTTTCTGATACCACGTTCCTGTTAGGTCCTGACTTCTCGCTCGTCCCTGACTTCGCACTTGCTGTTTCCCTCGGTACTTCTGCTCCTGACAGTTGCTCACTTCGGCTAGTCTGACCACTCTTTCGTTACCTTACTATGTTGGGGGTGTGTGTGTGTGCGCGTGTGCAGCCTCTCTACCCTCACCACCACCCCCTTGGTGGAGGTTGCGCTGTACTGCACTATAGCAGCACGTTACATTTATATACTGTATGTGTGTATATATATATATATTGTAGTGCAGCGGTAGCACACTTATGCAGTGGGAAGGCAGTGACCCAGCAAAGTTCAAAGCAAAAGTCTCTTTAATGTGTTTACTTTGCACAATATTAATGTCCTACTCATATAAATACATAGCATTGATGTCCAGTTCACATAAACACAGCACACAATATCCCCCGGATTGCAGTTGGGCACATATCCTCTTGACTACAGTCACTAAACACGTTAGTCCTCCTCTGACCAGTTGCCATGGGTGACTGCACCAACATGTTAATGTGCTACTCCCAGCTTTTCACAGGACACGACATCCTTCAGTTTAAAGTTACTAAACACGCTAGTCCTCCTTTGACTAGTTGCCATGGGTGACTGCACCGCCGTGTCAATGTTCTACTCACATCATTACACAGTCCACAATATCCTCCAGTTTACAGTCACTAAACACGCTAGTCCTCCTCTGACCAGTTGCCACGCAAGCTGTGGGTGCCAGGCGTATCAGCTTCGCTGGCTGCTTGGCTCCTCTGGCCTGTGTTGCCTCTCACATGTGGAGTGCTGCAGAACAGACTGCTCTGTCCTCCAAACACCAGACTGACACTGATTGACCCTGACACAACCAAACCCTTCACTGCAGGGCTTTTAAAGAAACCCGTGGCCTTCAGCCACACGGAAAATTCAGGTCTGTAATGAAACCTATTGCATGACTTCCATCCTGCAGTATGTTTCACAACACAACATCCCAGATCAGGTTTTCCCTATATCTGCCTTGGACACTAGCATGTACAAGACTACACTTATTTTTATTATTTCTAGTCTGCATTGCAGTCACCGCTACACCCATGTCTGCCATTCACATCTTTGGCCTTCATACGTCTCCATGCACATCCTGGGGAGAACACACAGCGACCCCTAGCTGTGACACCAGTCACTGCCTCACATATCCCCCCTGTTCATTCCTGTGGGGTTGAACACTTGGGCGCGAGACACGGCATCCACATGACCCTGTGACATCCCCGCCCGACATTGCACTAAGAAACCAAAGTAAGACCAGAACCATTGATCGGCACATGCATCCCTCTGCTTTGCGTTTCTCCTCCATACTTTATTATGAGACCACCCACCTCCCCGTTCTCCGTTGCAGACGACATGCCCACTTTCATGTTTAACTGTAGATTTGGGCCGGTTTTGGGTGGTCTCAACCTTGTATATTTTAGGTTCAAAACCCCCACATCCCATCTTGTCACCTACGTAACTGCCTTTGGGCCCCTGGTACCGTTTCTTCCGTACCCTTACCTGTGCCTTGGTGACTACGTTATGCTGAAACGCCGCTGTCCTCCCTGGCAACTCCGAGCATACATCCGTATTACGTAGCACCCTAACCCGAGCCTCCCGACATGGCTGCCTAGTGAGCACTCTATTTTACCCTGACCTCCGGCTACATCCTTGGCTGGTGCCAGAGGGTTCCTCATTCATACGTCCGCAGTCGCCTCCGCGACCACACACTCCCGGTTCTTCCCGGCGTTTTTAAATCTGCGGTTTTTACACCTGCTTCTCTGCCCTGGAACTGAGCTGTCCCGAACTTACCAGGGGATACCTCCACGACCTCTACTGCCACAGCCTCTAGGGGGAAGACTATCGGGGTTACACACTGTCCCTAAGTTGGCGACCCCTGTAGCAGATGTCGCAACATCTTCAGGTTCTACGCCCAAAACAACATTTTTCACCTCTCTTGCTAATACCCCTATGGGAAACCTATTGGGATTATACTCTAATAACGTTGCCAGGTAACATATTGATCACAAAAGCAATAGCACTAAATAGTGCAAAAAAAAACAAAGCCTGGGAAAAACACCAACTCCTTATTAGTATAAGAAGAGGAGAGTGTTTCAAGTAGTCGTGTCCAGACAAGATGCCAGCCTCATCTTAGAGGCTTATCACAACCAATCAGGACACTTTGGCTGCCAAAAGACTGAGATGACCATCCGGGAACGCTTCTATTGGATAGAAATGCGCCAAGACAGTGAGAAATGGTGCAGAGAATGTGTTTCATGTACTCTAAGTAGCCGAGAAGGTATGGAACAAAGAGTCCCGCTGCATCCCAATGAAACTTACCATCCTCTGGAGCGCGTTGCCCTTGACCATGTGAAATTGCTACCCAGTCGTACTGGATACCTCTATGCGCTGATCATTATCGGTCACTACACTAAATTCGTTGTTTCTGTGCCTGTCAGAGATCTTAGAGATACTTAGTGGGGGTTGTTCCTGCAAGGACCTACTTCAGGACAAAAAAGGATACATTACATTTACATGTTGTTTTACCTTTGCATTCAGATGTTGCATAGTTTTGTTTTTCTGAATACCTGTGAAGAAACCTAAGAATATTTTAAGCAATCTTATGAATTGAATATGTACACCTGTATGCTGTTTCATTTTGTTTTACAGATGCGGATGTGTCGGGGACGACACACTTCAAGAGGAGATACATGTGGTATCCCACAAAGTAGCCATTTCTATAGGATATCGGCTATATAGTCTTTTCATATAAATGCTGTGAATTTTTATGTAGACTGTGCATTTTAAATACATTGTGAGACCTGTTGACAGGCAGCACAAAAAAAGAGTTAATCTTCTCCCAGGCTTGATCAGGTGACCCAGCTCTGTTTTAATATGCAGAAGGTTCTGTAAAAACGCCTCAGGGCAGTCAGCCAATGATGGCAGCTGTAGTCATATAGAAAGGGGAGGAGCCAAGTCCTGGGGGATGGTTTTAAATTTGAAGAGTGAGTTGGTGGTCAGACACCTTGAGAAGTGGAAGCCATTTTGTAGGTGAAGGAATTACCTACCTTCTCTCTGACTGTTAATAGTCTTCATATGAGGAAGACTACCATTGCACCTCTAGGAGGAAGAATTACCTCAGGGCTGAAACAAAGCATAGTGCTTATGAAGAAATATTCAGATTTAATAAAACCAGAGGTTGCTAAGATCTGCCTGTCTGCAGGTACACAGCAATCATCAACCGTGAGTGTAATCCTGTACCTCAGTTTCCCGCTGTTGGCAAATAATAATTGGCCCCATTACCTTCAGTAAAAATACTTCTATTTTAAATTCTTAAGGCTGCTTCATGACTGGGGCTCAAATGCACCCACTACTACCACCATCATCATCTTCTGCCTAGAGGCAGTTACCGTGCAAACATTGTATTGTGGAGTTTCCTGTGTGTGTGTAATTTGAGAAGGAAAGACTCTTCTCCTCACAGAAAGCTTGGCCAAAGCAAGATACATCATACCCTGTCAGGAGTACAACCCTCAGCCATACACCACATGAGAACGCCACACATTTATGCAGTTAGGAGACAGTGACCCAGAAAACTTCAAACCAAAAGTCTCTTTAATGTGTTTTCTTCACACAATATTAATGTCCAACTCATATAAATGCATAGCATTAATGTCCAGTTCACATAAACACAGCACACAATATCGATATACGGCCACCGCCTTTCAATGAGTGTCGCAGGTCCGGATCCGGCACCTCCCATCTTCTTATGATCACCACCCTCCTGCTTGCTTCATGACTCCCTGGCATTGCGCTCCTGCACAGGTGTACTTATCTGCCCTGTTGAGGGCAGAGCAAAGTACTGCAGTGCGCAGGTGTCGGGAAAGGCGAGAGAGGTCCGGCGCCTGTGCACTGCAGTACTTTGTTCTGCCCTCAACAGGGAAAATAAGTACACCTGTGCAGGAGCGCAATGCCAGGGAGTCATGAAGCAAGCAGGAGGGCGGCGATCATAAGACGATGGGAGGCGCCGGACCCAGACCAGTGACACCCATTGGACCGGACCGCCCCCAGGGTGAGTATAATAAAACTTATTTTTCTTATCTTTCAGGTCGGATCAGGGGCTTATCTACAGCATTATAGAATGCTGTAGATAAGCCCTGAAAGGCGGTGGCCGTAACTCCTATCCACCAAACCTGGTGACAGGTTTGCTTTACGTTCCAAATGTGTCCATGAAGGGGTTACATGCAGAGGATCTAAATCGTTAGCAGCCTTGCTCAGTTTTCCAAGTGTGTTTTTGAAGAACGATTTTTTTTCATCTCAGTTGTAGTCACTTCCTTATCTATGCAAAATTTGTCCATGAGCCAAAATCTCTGTTGATGGTTTCCTGTTAAAATGGATGTCATTTCCCCCCAAATCAGTGACAAAGTGAAGAAGTATTTGATTCAATGCATTTCCTTTCGGTGATATCACATGGTATTTAAAGTGTGCATGGGGAATGTAAGAAAGTTCATAGAAAATTAACCACCATCCCCTAAAAAAACCTTACTTTTAATGCATGTCTAATATAATTTAATACATTCCCTTATACAAAGGCTAATGTTTGTGAGCAAAGACTATGTAAACAGACTATGTGGTAGTAATATTTATGCTGGATGAACCAGAAATCAATGTGTGTAGGCCACGCAATGTGTGGAAGGGCTTGTGCACATAACCGTATAAATCGGACGCATGTGATCCGTGGTTTTGATCAATGGCACTCGTACCCATCTTATTCTATGGGGCTGTGCGCATTTCCAATTTTTTTATTCAACAAGTCATCTGGGGGAAAAAAGGTCACAGAATGCATAAATTGCCTCCGAGAAGAAATCAGACGGATGCCATTCAAGTCTGAGTGTGGTCAGATTTTCACAGGCTGCATAGAGAAACGTTTTTTTTTTCTCTTCACCTCTGGGAAAATCGCACCCCACTCTGATCAGAGTCTGAGTAGCATAATCTGACTGATTTTCACGGATGGAGAGAAAAGTTGTGTCACCCTAACCAACAGATATAGACAACAGATATAGATTAGTACCCTAAGATGGATGATAGTGTTGCCCCCACTCCTCTTTGACTATCTGTCAATCCCTATGGAAAGGGGTGAATGAATGGAATTAAATCCAGGGTCCAATCCATATATGCCACATCCATATGAGATATAGATCCTAACAAAATCTATCAGACTACTGATGTAGTCCCAAAGTACCACATCAGCCAAATATCTAACTCCCGCTTTGTAAAGCCCCCGTTACACACTGCGATATCGCTAGCAATATCGCTGTAAAGTCACCGATTTTGTGACGTTGCAGCGATATTGCTAGTGATATCGCTGCATGTGATACTTACCTCCGACCGGCTCCCCCACTGGTTATCGCTGATCGCGCGAGAAGCTTCTGGATCATTTCTCGTCGTCAGCTTCCTGCGGCGCCTCCTGCTGTGACGACGAGCGACGCGTGGAGCCGGGCGGGAGGACGCAGGATCGCCGCGTCTGACAGGTAAGTAGTGATCCCCGTCCCCAGCGATGTCGCTAGTGAGATCTGCCTGTGTGGCAGCTCACTAGCGACCACCTAGCGATGCACCAGCGATCCTGACCGCGTCATATCGCTGGTCGGGATCGCTGGTGAGTCACTGGTGTAACGGAACCCTAAGGGTATGTGCAGACGATCAGTAAACACTGTGTGTTGATGCCACGTACTTGTGCAGCGTTCAAGCCACATTGACCAGATGTTACAGCATAGTTGATGGAAAACCCATGCCCACTATGCGTCCTGATGCCCGCGGCGACAGACATGAGGCTCGTCTTTTCAGACCGCAGCATGTCAATCTCCGCAAGATAAATCTCACCCATAGAATGTATTGAACGTGGTGAATCCGTACGGTTCAGTAAACACATGCGGATTCACCTGCATTCAATAGACGGCAGTGCTTTGGATGCAAGGGACATGCTCTGCATCCAAAGTGCTGCCACTTCCGGATCATGTGCACCTACCTTAGTTTCCCAATAGGGAAAACAATTTCAAAGGCAAATTTAGCTTGGAAGTTATGAGTTCTCAGTTCTAATAGTCAACAATTAGCTCCAAAATGTATTTTATTATATTATTTTCCGTATGAGAAACGTAACAGATCCTTAAAAAGGTGATCCTATATATCACATTAGTCTCTAAGCATCAATCCACAGTTGGTTGGAGTGGTATATTTGTCATTTCAGAGACTCACATAGCAGGTAGATCCAAACAAAAGCAAAACTATGACTATAATAAATAGATCACCTCTGAAAAGCATATTTATAGTTAGGCTGGAATATTCATTGTCTCAGTGTATTTACTCAACAAGAAATCCAGCAGGGTCCGTGGAGTACTGTGGGGGAATATCATTTCCTTGTTTGCTTCCACCGTGAACATACAAAGTGATCAGGTGTATAACTGCGATCCGGGTGCTGATGCACTATGATCCCCACTCCCCATTGATGAGTGACGTCACTAGTTTATGAATTTACGAACTCATACATGGACCCGAAGGACACATGCTCCAAATGTTTGTTTCTCATTGGTGACACAGTAACCAAGGGCTGCACAAATTGGTGCCGAGGATTGCAGCATGCATACAGCGGTGAATATATTGGTGGAGAACGAAGCTGCCAGCTCCTTCCACCAATCACAATATGCGACTAAGTCAGTACATAGCATCTGCTGTGTGGAATGTCAGTGCACCAGAGACCGGAGTAGAGCGCTGGGGGAAACAGGAGCGAGGTATGTGTTGTTGTTTTTCAAATGTGTATGGGATGTTTGTAGGTAGATAGGAGGCTATGTGAGGGCTCCTACTGTGTAGAGGCAGCTACATGGGGGCTTATACTGTAAATATGAGGCTATGTGGGGGCTCATACTATATACAGTGAAGGAAATAATTATTTTATCCCTTGCGGATTTTGTAAATTTGCCCACTGACAAAGGCATGAACAGTCTATAATTTTAAGGGTAGATTAATTTTAATATTGAGAGATGGAATATCCAAAATAAAATCCAGAAAATCACATTGTATAAATTACAGTGGGTACGGAAAGTTTTCAGACCCTTTTACATTTTTCACTTTTTATTTCATTGCAGCCATTTGGTAAATTCAAAAAACTTCATTTTTTTCTCATTAATGTACACTTTGCACCCCATCTTGACTGAAAAAAAAAAGATGTAGAAATTTTTGCAAATGTATTAAAAAAGAAAATCTGAAAATATCACATGGTCTTAAGTATTCAGACCCTTTGCTCAGACACTCATATTTAAGTCACATGCTGTCCATTTCCTTGTGATCCTCCTTGAGATGGTTCTAATTAAACTGATAAGACTTGATTTGTAAAGGCACACACCTGTCTTTATAAGACCTCACAACTCACAGTGCATGTCAGACCAAATGAGAATCATAAGATCAAACAACTGGTCAAGGAGCTCAGAGGCAGAATTGTGGCAAGGCATAGATCTGGCCAAGGTTACAAAAGAATTTATGCAGTACTCAAGGTACCTAAGAGCACAGTGACCTCCATAATGCTTAAATGGAAGAAGTTTGGGCCCACCAGAAGTCTTCCTAGACCTGAACATCCAGCCAAACCGAGCAATCGTGGGAGAAGAGCCTTGGTGAGAGAGGTAAAGAAGAACCCCAAGATCACTATGGTTGAGTTCCACAGATGCAATAGGGAGATGGGAGAAAGTTCCACAAAGTCAACTATCACTGCAGCCCTCCACCAGTCGGGCCTTTATGGCAGAATGGTCCAACAGAAGCCTCTCCCCAGTGCCAAACATATGAAAGCCCGCACAGAGTTTGCTAAAAAAAAACACATGAAGTAGTCCCAGACTATGAGAAGTAAGATTCTCTGGTCTGATGAGACAAAGATAGAACTTTTTGGTGATAATTCTAAGCAGTATGTGTGGAGAAAACCCGCTATGCTATGGGGGTGTTTTTCAGCTGCAGAGACAGGACGACTGGTTGCAATTGAAGGAAACATGAATGCGGCCAAGTACAGAGATATTCTGGATGAAAACTTCTTCCAGAATGCTCTGGACCTCAGACTTGGCCAAAGGTTCACCTTTTAACAAGACAATGATCCTAAGCACACATCTAAAATAACAAAGGAGTGGCTTCACAACAACTCTGACCATTCTTCACTGGCCCAGCCAGATCCCTGACCTAAACCCAATTGAGCATCAATAGAGAGACTTGAAAATGGCTGTCCACCAACGTTCACCATCCAATCTGACGGAACTGGAGAGGATCTGCAAGGAAGAATGGCAGAGGATCCCCAAATCCATGTGTGAAAAACTTGTTGCATCATTCCCAAGAAGACTCATGGCTGTACTAGCTCAAAAGGGTGCTTCTACTCAATACTGAGTAAAGGGTCTGAATACTTATTTCTACATTTTTTTTTTTTTTTCAGTCAAGATGGGGCGCAGAGTGTACATTAATGAGAAAAAATGAACTTTTTTGAATTTACTAAATGGCTGCAATGAAACAAAGAGTGAAAAATTTAAAGGGGTGTGAATACTTTCCGTACACACTGTATATAAATTTATTTGCATTTTGATTTGAGAAATATGTATTTGATCCCTCTGGCAAACAAGACTTAGTACTTGGTGGCAAATCCTTTGTTGGCAAGCACAGCAGTCAGACGTTTTTTGTAGTTGATGATGAGTTTTGCGCACGTCAGGAGGAATTTTGGTCCACTCCTCTTTGCAGATCATCTCTAAATCATTAAGATTTTGAGGCTATCGCTAGGCAACTCGGAGCTTCAACTCCTTCAATAAGTTTTCTATGGGATTAAGGTCTGGGAACTTGCTAGGCCACTCTATGATCTTAATATGTTTCTTTTTGAGACACTCCTTTGTTGCCTTGGCTGTATGTTTTGGGTCATTGTCTTGCTGGAAGACCCAGTCATGACCCATTTTTAATGTCCTGGCGGAGGGAAGGAGGTTGTCACTCAAGATTTTAAGGTACATAGTTACATCAATTCTTCCATTGATGCGGTGAAGTAGTCCTGTGCCCTTAGAAGAGAAACACCCCCCAAAACAATGTTTCCATGCTTGACAGTGGGGATGGTGTTTTTTGGGTCATAGGTAGCATTTCTCTTCCTCCAAACACGGCGAGTTGAGTTAATGCCAAAGAGCTGAATTTTTGTCTCATCTGACCACAGCACCTTCTCCCAATCACTCACAGAATCATCGAGGTGTTCATTGGCAAAGTTCAGACAGGCCTGCACATGTGCCTTCTTGACCAGGGGGACCTTGCGGGCACTGCAGTTTTTAAACCTTTACAGTTCCCCCCAGTGTAGTTTTAGGCTGATCTCTCACCTTCCTCATGATCAAGGATACCCCACGAGGTAAGATTTTGCATGGTGCCCCAGATCGATTTTGATTGACAGTCATTTAGTATTTCTTCCATTTTCTTACTATTGCACAGTTGTCTCCTTCCCACCCAGCGCCTTATGTTTGATTGTGTAGCCCATTTCAGCTTTGTGCAGGTCTATGATGTTGTCCCTGCCATCATTATAAAGCTCTTTGGTCTTGCCCATGTTGTAGAGTCCATGGACAGGAGTCTTTTATAAAGACAGCTGTCTTTAATGCAGGTAACGAGTTGATTAGGAGCTTCTAACTGGTTTGTAGAAGCCAGAACTCTTAATGGTTGGTAGGGGATCAAATACTTATTTCTCACTGCAAAATGCAAATAAATGTATTTCATTTTTACAATGTGATGTTATGGATTTTATTTCTGATATTCTATCTCTTAGGCTGCGTTCACACGTTGCCTTTTTTTTGCGTTTTCACGGCGTTTAACGAGCGATTTTGCAGCGAAAACGCAAAAAAACAACATCCCATGCAATCCTATGGGATTCCTCAATGCTGTGCTAATGCTGCGGATATTCCCGCGGCGGAATCGCATCGCGGAAAAAAAACAGCATGCTCATTATTTTGCGGAATTGCGGCGATCCCGCACCCATAGGATTGCATTGTTCCGCTTACTTCCCGCATGTTGCTGTGCCCACCATGCAAAAAGCAAGCAGAACATTTGCGGATGGTAACCACGGTCCGGAGGAGAGGAGACTGTCCTCCAGGCTGTGGGTACTATATCCCTGTAAAAAACAATAAAAAATGGTGTTATATTCACCTTCCGGCGTCCCGCGCAGCCTTCCCGGGCCTCAGCGATGCTTCCGTTCCCAGTAATGCCTTGCGAGACCTTTGATGACGTCGCGGTCTCGCGATAATGTAGCGGTCCCTATTCCTCGTGAGACCGCTACATTATCACGAGACTACGACGTCATCAAAGGTCTCACAAAGCATTACTGGGAACGGAAGCGTCGCTGAGGCCCGGGAAGGCTGTGCAAGACACCAGAAGGTGAATATAACACCTTTTTATTATTTTTAACATATCTTTTACTATTGATGCCGCATAGGCAGCCTCAATAGTAAAAAGTTGGTCACACTCGTCAAACACTGTGTTTGACGAGTGTGACCTACCTGTCAGTTCTCCAAGCGATGCTACAGATCGCTTGGAGAACGCTAGCATTCTGCAAGCTAATTACGTGTGCAAATCGCTAGTTTTTCCGCGGGAAAATCGCAGGAATTTAAAATGCGATTTTCCCGCGGAATGGAATTCCGGAATTCTCGCCATAACTTCCACGAGAGTTCCGCTATGTGTGCACATAGCCTTAATGTTAAAAATAACCTACCCTTAAAATTATAGACTTTTTATGTATTTGTCAGTGGGCAATCAAAATCAGCAATGGATCAAATACTTCCTTCCTTCACTGTATAGGAGGTTATAAGGGAGCTCATATTGTATATAGAGAGGCTATGTGCAAGCTCAAACTCATAGGGGGCTTATACGGTATACAGGGAGCTATGTGGGGTCTCATACTGTATACAGGGGTCTATGTGGGGGCTCATACTGTATACGGGGGCTCACTTTAACAATCTATGTGGGGGCTCATACTGTATTTAAGAAGCTGTGTGTGGGCTCATACTGTATATAGAAAGGCTATGTGGGGGCTCATACTGTAAGAGGATGTGTAGGGCTCATGTTTTATATAAGGAGCTATGTGAGGGCACATTGTATATAGAGAGGCTCTGTGGGGGCTCATAATTTATATAGGGGCTATGGGAGGATTCATACTGTATATAGAGAGACTGTGGGTTCTCATACTCTGTAGGGGATTATGTGGGTGTTCATACTGTATGTAGGAGGCTATGTAGGGCTCAGTGTATGCAGGGGGCTATGAGAGGGCATATATTTTATATAGAGAGTCTATGTGGGGCTCACACTGTATACAGGGAGATACAGGGGGCTATGTGCAGGCTCAAATGGTATATAGAGGCTATGGGTTTGCTCATAATGTATATAGGAGGCCGAGTGTGTGCTCATACTGTGTAAATAGGAGGATGTCATCACAGTTAATTCTGCTCAATATTAAGGGATGCAATTAATATAAAGTAATTATAATTAATATGTTATTACTATAGAGTAGAATTAATTTTGGCCTATTGGTTTGGCCCTCCACAACACTTAAGGTCTCTTATGTGACTCCTTGGGAAAATCGCTCACTCCTGCTCTTATATATGGCTTTGGTTTAAAAAATGTAATTCAACTTGTATCTAAAACTGCATTTGTGTTTCCCAAGGAGAAAAATGCCACAAAATATGGTGGAGACGTGTGGTGCCTGATATAAGATGAAGTGGACATCAATGTGCTGGGAAACTTCGCATTTTGCATAGGAATGCTAGCACTGCCACAAGGGAATGTCAACAGATACTGAATACAGGAACTTGGAATTCTTGTGTAAAAATCACATGTTGCTGTAAAGGAAGCTCACTGAAGCAGAAGCAATTCATCAAAACAGGAGTTCCTGCAACCCCCCACCCTTATCCTTCTGTAAATGCATATACAAGTATACTCTAAGTCTATATCCAAGCAAATGTGAGGTAGAAAATATATCTTAAACTCACATTTAATGGACAACTTGGACAGCCCCTCGTCATTCCCCACGCTTCGCCCAGATAAAATTAAAAAGCTTATACTCGCCTCCTGAGCCGGCGCCATTCCTGCGGTATGTATACTCACTCTCCCCGATGCTCATATGCGGTTGTTGTGACACGTGGCCCCGGCGCCCAATCAGTGCTGGCATCACTGTCCTCGTCTTCGGACAAATTGAACATGAAGAGGAAGTCAGATAAGCTGCAGCCTGGACTTCCTCTTCATGTTCAATTTGTCCGAAAGCAGGGACAGTGATGCCAGCGCTGATTGGGCCCCGGGGTCACGTGTCCCAACAACCACACACGAGTCCCAGGGAGAGCGAGTGCCGACACCGCAGGAACTGTGTCGGCACAAAAGGTGAACATAGGTTTTTTATTTTATTGGGGCCAAGCATGGGGTATGACAAAGGGTTGCTCTAGTAGTGATAGTGAAGGACATAAGGTCTGTTTAAGACAAATTCAAGAAATGATGACAACAGTAAGGTCACTTTTACATTGTGGTATGTTGGTCAGTACTTTGTAACATTAGCGTTGTTTATATGGTGCTTTTCACCTCGTCTAAATCCATGTGACTTACACATTCCACTAAAATATCTAGATTACACCTATTAGGACTAATGCTCGTGCTGTAAACTAAAAAAAACAGCATAAATGAGACTTGGATTTTTCCCATGGAAAATACACATTTAAATGTGGCGTGAGTGTGACATCGGCAGCCGTGCCCGCCGTTGTTCCATCAGCGGCGGCAACCGCCGCAGCCTCTTCTCACCTGCGCTCCTCCACTCGCGCGCTCTCCCGGCCTGTCTCCCATTCTGCTGCGGTCCCGTGTGCCACCCTTAGGCCGCGGGCGCGCGCCCGACCGCTCTCTTCACATGGCGGGGGGCGTCGCTGAGGGGCAGGGCTTAGTGGCCCACTTCCTGGCTTAAGGTATTTCAGGCGTCTTCCTTAAGGGGAAGACGCCTGGTGATTGTGTGGTATCCCTGCACTATTCTGGCCTCTATAGTTCCACTATAGTTCTCTTGTCTAGTGTTTTCCTCAATTCCTTGTTGCCTCGTCTCTGTCTCTGTTCCGTTGCCGTCCCTCCTGCCTGCCTCCGCCTCTCCTTGTCTGTGCATTCCTCTCAGTGTCCTCCCTGTCTGTCGGCTGTGTACGAGCCCCCTTGTCTATCTCCTTGCTTTCCTGGGTCCTCTGTCCTCAGCCCATCCGTTGTCATTCCTGCCCTTGGGATTTCCTCGTCTGTCTTCCCTCGCCTACTGTGCCTTCTCCTGCTGCCCCTACTGGTATCCCTCCTTCGCCGGGACTCCCTGCTTAGGTACTCTAGATTCTGTCCGGCATCCCAGTCCGCCTGTAGCCTTACTTGTCCTACGAGCCGTCCCTCTTGGTACCGGCTGTCGCGGTTCTGACCCCTGCGGTTCTGCCCCTAACGATCCCTGTATAGGGGTCGGTTATCACCTGGCGCGCTCGGCCCAGGGGCTCCAGATCCGCGATCCAGAGGGTCTACTCTCGGACGTTGTCTGCTTCTGAGTGTCACAGTGAGCGGTGCACATATTTATACTTTGTCTCCATAGACTCCATTCCTGATTTTGGTTTATAAGTACTGATGCACAATATGGCTGTGAAAGTTGGCCCAGCAAACTTACAAGTTTTCAAAAAACCTCTCCACAACATGCAAGTATAATGAGGTGGAGAAATTGTAAAACAGATTTTCATAATTATAATGACATGTCCTATCCTTAATCACGTGAAGCCAAAAAGGGATAGTAACAGATCCAAAAAATCAGTTTTGTATACTGTAAAATAAGTTTTCCATTTTGTACTAATCTATTTTAACTGAATTTAAAAGGGATTTTTTCCATTTCAGAAAACTTTATACCCTTTGCTCAGTTGTAAAAAAACAAACAAAAAAAAAACCCCTCTGAGCCTAACTATACTCGGGTATAGCGTTGTGCCTCTGCTCCTACGCAGTAGTGACATCATATCATTGCAGCGCTGCAGCCAGTCACTGACACCATAACTAACTGAGAATCTGGGAAAAGTTTTCTGAAATTGTACAACCAGATTAACCCCTTTACTACCAAGGGTGCGTTGCACGTTAACTCCCGGGCCAATTTTTACAATTCTGACCACTGTCCCTTTATGAGGTAATAACTCAGGAACGCTTCAACGGATCTAAGTGATTCTGAGATTGTTTTCTCGTGACATATTTTACTTCACTTTAGTGGTAAAATTTCTTCGCTATAACTTGCTTTTATTTATGAAAAAAACAAATATGGCGAAAATTTTGCAATTTTCAAACTTAATTTTTATGCCCTTAAACCAGAGAGTTATGTGACACAAAATAGTTAATAAATAACATTTCCCACACGTCTACTTTACATCAGCACAATTTTGGAAATTAATTTTTTTTTGTTAGGAAGTTATAAGGGTTAAAAGTTGACCAGCGATTTCTCATTTTTACAACACCATTTTATTTTTAGGGACCACATCACATTTGAAGTCACTTTGAGGGGTCTATATGATAGAAAATCCCCAAAAGTGACACCATTCTAAAAACTGCACCCCTCAAGGTGCTCAAAACCACATTCAAGAAGTTTATTAACCCTTCAGGTGCTTCACAGGAATTTTTTGAATGCTTAAAAAAAAAATGAACATTTAACTTTTTTTCACAAAAAAAAGTACTTCAGGTTCAATTTTTTATTTTACCAAGGGTAACAGGAGAAATTGGACTGGAAAAGTTATTGTGCAATTTGTCCTGAGTACGCCGATACCTGATATGTGGGGGGAAACCACTGTTTGGGCGCATGGCAGAGCTCGGAAGGGTAGGAGTCCCGTTTGACTTTTTCACTGCAAAATTGGCTGGAATTCAGATTGGATGCCATGTCAAGTTTGGAGAGCTACTGATGTGCCTAAACAGTGGAAACTCCCCCACAAGTGACCCCATTTTGGACTCTAGACCCCCCAAGGAACTTATCTAGATATGTGGTGAGCACTTTGAACCCCCAAGGGCTTCACAGAAGTTTATAACGTACAGCCGTACAATTAAAAAATCATATTTTTTCCACAAAAATGATCTTTTCACCCCAATTGTTATTTTCCCAAGAGTAACAGGACACCAAAAGTTATTGTGCAATTTGTCCTGAGTACGCTGATACCCCATATGTGGGTGTAAACGACTATTTGGGCACTTGGCAGAGCTCGGAAGGGAAGCAGCTCCATTTGACTTTTTTGGCTGGAATTGAGATCGGACGCCATGTCGCGTTTGGAAAGTCTCTGATGTGCTAAAACAGTGGAAACCCCCCAATTCTAACTCCAAACCTAACCCCAACACACCCCTAGCCCTAACCCTAAAGGGAAAATGGAAATAATTACATTTTTTTTAATTGTATTATTTTTCCCTAACTAAGGGGGTGATCACGGGGGGTTTGATTTACTATTTATGGCGGTTTTTATTTTTGGCAGCTGTCGCACACTAAAAGACGCTTTTTATTGTAAAAATAGTTTTTGCATTACCACATATTGAGAGCTATAATTTTTCCGTATTTTGACCCACCGAGTCATGTGATGTCTTATTTTTTGCGGGACGAGATGACGTTTTTATTGGTACAATTTTCGGGCACGTGAAATTTTCTGATCGCTTTTTATTCCGATTTTTGGGACGCAGAATAAACAAAAACCAGCGTTTCATGAATTTCTTTTGGGGGGTGCGTTTACACCGTTCCGCGTGCGGTAAAATTGATAAAGCGGTTTTATTCTTCTGGTCAGTACGATTACAGCGATACCTCATTTATGTCGGTTTATTATGTTTTGGCACTTTTATGCAATGAAAACAATTTTATATAAAAAATAATTATTTTTGCATCGCTTTATTCTGCGAGCTATAATTTTTTTATTTTTTTGCTGATGACGCTGTGTGGTGGCTCATTTTTTGTGGGACAAGAGGACGTTTTCAGCGGTATCATGGTTATAACTTATTTATAACCGTCTTTTTGATTGCGCGTTATTGCACTTTTTGTTCGGCGGTATGATGATAAAGCTTTATTTTTTGCTTTGTTTTTTATTTTTATTTTTTAAGGGGTTCAATAAAGGGGTTAACTAGTGGGACAGTTTTATAGGGCGGGTCGTTACGGACCCGGCTATACCTAATATGTGTACTTTTATTGTTTTGGGTTTTTTTATTTTCAAAAAATGAATTTATTAGGGTATATATTTTTTTTTAATTTAGAGATTTTTTTTATAATTTTTTTTTTTTTTTAAACTTTATTACAATGTCCCAGGGGGGACATAACTGTCATGTGACAGATCGCTGATGTGTCACATCACAGATCACTGTGACAGATCAGCGATCTGTCACAAGCAGTGCTGCAGGCTTCATCCTGCCGGCGCTTTGCAGGCATGATGAAACAACTTCCCTGCAGGCCCCCCAAGGTCCCGCCGCCATTTTGGATTCAGGGACCTGCAGGGAAGGAGACCCCCGCAGCAGCGCTGCACATCGCGCTGCTGTGGGGGTCTCAGGGAAGCACGGAGGGAGCCCCCTCCCTCCCGATGCTTCCCTAAACCCCCGGTACACTGCGATCATGTTTGATCGCAGTGTGCCAGGGGTTAACGTGTTGGGGCGGTCCGTGACTGCCCCTGACACATAGTGCCGGGTGTCAGCTGTGATAATCAGCTGACACCCGGCCACAATCAGCTGCGGTCCCCCCGTGAGCGCAGCTGATCGCGCTAGACGTACTATTCCGTCCTTGGGACTTAGTTCCCAGGTCACATGGACAGAATAGTACGTCTAATGTATGTAGGAAAGGGGCTAAATTTAGTTTATCATTCATTTCACATTCTGATAACGATGCAACTAGTACTTCCGATATCTATGAGTTCTAAATATTACAAGTTTTCATATACAGTATGTATTGCCATTCAATAAAATACTTGAAGGGGATTTCATTTACCGTACTTTAAAACTTATATACACTGCTCAAGAAATAAAGGGAGTACTTGAACAAAACAATGTAACTTCAAGTCAATCACTCTGAGAGGTGTATCTAGGTTTTCTGGCACCCGGGACAAGAATTCAGTTTGTCGCCTGCCCCCTCCCAAATACATATGCGATTTGCACACTTAGTCATGTACCCACAAGCTGCTCTTCCTAATACACTCAATGTTCAGTGAAAAACAGAAGCAGGAAGAGAAGCTTGTTGTCACAGGACTATAAGTATGAAAGTCTCACGAGTGAAGTGTCCATGTGATGACTACTGGGACCTGCAGAGCTGAATCCTGACATTGCAGGCTTCTGAATTCCCACAACAAATGCACTGCACACATTTAGGATTCTCCCTTGTCGTTGGCAAGAGTGGACGGTCATGTCAGCACAAGCATGTGATTTGTATACTTCTGGGCACATTCCGACTAGATGTACCCGGCCTCGCTCTGTTCATTTTCATTGAGTGAGGCCACACATGTCTAGTCAGCACGTGACCACATGTATGCAAATCTCCGGCACGAGAGAATCCTGACAGTGTGCAGTGAGCACTGTGAGAATTTAGAAGTCTGCAGTCACATAGAATGACTGCAGACTCATCACAGACCTGGACAACCCCTTTAATGCTCCTAACATAAATAAAAACAAGAGACTTAGTCAGTATACTGTCACCTCCTGGCTGGACACTTACTATGCCCTCACTACTCAGTCTCTATTCTGTGCCCACCCACTTTTCTCCCCCCATACTGTCTCACACTATTTCCCTCCATCCTCGTACTGTCTCCTCTCACATACCCCTGGTCAGCATACTGTCTCCTCATATATTTACCCCCTCACTCTCTATACTGCCTACTCACATATACTCCTGACTCCCTATACTGTGTCTGCACACATCCCATCACCCTCAATCCCCATACAGTGCATACATTCCCCCGTTTGCTCCCCATACTGTCTGCACCCATCCCTTCACTCATCATACTGTGTCTGCACACATCCCCATACATGCCTACCATACTGTTTCCTCATTTTTGCTCTGCATCTCCCCCTTCGTCATTTTGTGTCCTCAAATCTCCCACACATTAAATCCTCGATCCTCACTCCAAATCTCCCCCCACACATGAAATCCTTCATCCCCACTTCAAATCTCCCCCCATACACATTAAATTCCCCCATATCCACTCCAAATCTCCCCATACACATTAAATCGCCCCATATCGACTCCAAATCTCCCCACACACATTAAATCCCCCCCATATCCACTCCAAATCTCCCCACACACATTAAATCCCCCCACATCCACTCTAAATCTCCCCACACACATTAAATCCCCCCATCCCCACTCCAAATCTCCCCCATACATTAAGGCTGTATGCACACGCTGCGGATTAGGTGCGGATTCATCCGCGCGGATTTTGTAAAATCTGCAGGTGAAACCGCAGGTCAAAATACCTGCGGTTTTACCTGCGGATTGCTCTGCGGTTTTGCCCTGCAGTTTATCATCTCCTCAATAGAGGAGATGGCAAACCGCAGGAGAATCCGCAGAAAGAATTGACATTCCCATAGGGAATCATGGTACTGTACACCGCAGCAGAAACTGCTGCGGGTCCGCAGCGGCCAAAACCGCTGCGGAACCGCAGCAAAATCCGCAGCGTGTGCACACAGCCTAAATCCCCCCATCCCCACTCCAAATCTCCCCACACACATCAAGTCCCCCCATCCCCACTCCAAATCTCCCCACACACATGAAATCACCCATATCCACGCCAAATCTCCCCACACACATTAAATCCCCCCATATCCACTCCAAATCTCTCCACACACATTAAATCCCCCCATCCCCACTCCAAATCTCTCCACACACATTAAATCCCCCCATCCCCACTCCAAATCTCACCACACTAGTGATGAGCGAGTTTACTCGTTGCTCGGGTATCCCCGAGCATGCCCGGGTGGGAGGTCTCCGAGTATTTTGGCGTGCTCGGAGATTTAGTTTTTATCGCCTCAGCTACATGATTTGCAACTGCTAGACAGGCTGAATACATGTGTGAAATGCCTGTTTGCTAGGGAATTCCTACATGTATTCAGCCTGTCTACAAATCGCAATTCATGCAGCTGAGACAACGAAAAATAAATCTCCGAGCACACCAACGGAATGCTACTCGCCCATCACTACACCACACACACATTAAATCCCCCCCATATCCACTCCAAATCTCACCACACACATTAAATACCATCCCCACGCCAAAGCTCCCCATCCCCAAGCTAAATCTCCCGTGTATTTAATCTTCGGTGTCTTCAGCTCCACTGGAGCAGTTACCACCAATGTGCGCCTCTGCAGGGCTTGTGAGAGACGTCAGCAGCTTGATCACATGAACTAATCACGCTGCTCGCGTCGCTCTGACTCGGTGGTCAGAGCCTCAATTGTACATTAAATCCTCCAGGAAAACACACAAGAGGTTAAAAGGCCCCTCCCCACCCACCTCCCTCAGTATTTTAACAAGTACCACACCATGGCTGATGCAACTTTAATTTGAGTGATATCATATTAAGACATCATGAAACAGCACAAACAGAGAGGGAACTAACCGTACTGTCAGGATGGACTCCTGGAAACATAATTACTGGTAGGTCTAAGGCTGAGTTCACACGTGGCGTTTTTTTCGCGTTTCCGCGGCGGTTTTAACCGCGCGATTTTGCCGCGAAAACGCGAAAAATAAGCATCCCATGCATTCCTATGGGATTCCGCAATGCTGTACTAATGCGGTTTTTACCGCGGCGGAATCGCTTCGCGGTAAAAACCGCAGCATGCTCATTAATTTGCGGAATCGCGGCGATCCCGCACCCATAGGAATGCATTGTTCCGCTTACTTCCCGCAAGTGGCTGTGCACACCATGCCGAAAGTAAGCAGAACAATGGCGGATGGTACCCACGGTCCGGAGGAGAGGAGACTGTCCTCCGGGCTTTGGGTACCATATCCCTGTAAAAAATAGAATTTAAAAATAAAAAATATTGTTATTCTTACCTTCCGGCGTCCCGCGCAGCATTCCTGCTTCTCTTCACGCTCTCGTTCCCAGTAGTCCTTTGCGAAAATGCCCACGATGGCGTCCGTTCTCGCGGGATCGCGAAGTCTCGCGGTCATTCGCGAGACGTCGCGATCCCGCGAGAACTGACGTCATCGCGGGCATTTTCGCAAAGGATTACTGGGAACGGATGCGCGGGACGTCGGAGGGTAAGAATAACACTATTTTTTATTTTTTTAACATTCTATCTTTTACTATTGATGACGCATAGGCAGCCTCAGTAGTAAAACGTTGGTCACACTTGTCAAACACTATGTTTGACGAGTGTGACCAACCTGTCAATCAGTTCTCCAAGCGATGCTACAGATCGCTTGGAGAACGCTAGCATTTTGCAAGCTAATTACGCTTGCAAAATGCTAGTTTTTCCGCGGGAAAATCGCGGGAATTTAAAATGCGATTTTCCCGCGGACTGGAATTCCGGCATTCTCCCGGTAATTTCCGCGAGAGTTCCGGTACGTGTGCACTTAGCCTTATACTCATTTTCCAGGACGTCCCTCCTGACACCACAGGATAGGACCACTGCCTGGAGAACCTTTCTCCCGAAGGCAGTTTGTTGACCAGATAAAACATCTAATTTATAATGTTTGCACAATGTGTGTAGCCTGGTCCAGGTTGTGGCCTTACAAATTTGCTCAACTGATGCCCCCGCCCTCTCAGCCCAGGAGGTGGACACTGCTCTCGTCGAGTGGGCTCTTAGACCTTCAGGGGGAATGATCCTTTCTGACTGATAGGCTAAGGAGATTGCAGAGGTAATCCATCTTGCAAAGGTGGTTTTAGAGGTTTTTCCCCCTATTTGTACAACCAAATAAGACAAAAAAGTTAGGCTCTTGTCTTCAACTACAAATAGCCTCTAGATATTCAATTACTTCCTGTCCAACATCCAACTCGTGAAGAGCCTGTTCCTTCTGATTTGAAGGGTTTTCACAAAACGAGGGTAAGATAATCTCCTGGTTTAGATTTTGACAGGATTATGCGATCCTCCCATATCCAAAGATACGGATCCCGAGTGGAAAGGGCCTGAATTTCCCCTACTTTCTTTGCCGTAGTAATGGCCACTAAAAATGCCGTTTTGATGGTCCAGTATGAGATGGACATCTTTTCCCCTGAAATCCAGAAATGTCAGTGGCTGGATGAAAGATGCAAGTCTGTCTGGATCCCAGAAACTCACTTATTTTGTAAACACAAACACTGATTAGAAGCAAACAGTTCACAGGTGAGGATGTAACCTTTAGTAGCCATTTGTGTCAACTTCGGTGCATGTTATCGGGCCAAAATCACCAGGGTATGTGAACTTTTGATCAGGGTCATTTGGATGTTTTGGGTTGTCATTATGATTTAAAAAGAGAAAACACAGTAGTTTGACAACAAATGGCTTCATCCAACTACTAACCATGAGTGGAGAAAAAGTTTGGTGTTATCATTCGCAGTCTCTGAGAAGAGGACAATAAAGCAAAAACTCTGCTGGGGTATGTAAACTTTTGAGCACAACTGAATCTACAATGACTTTTGCACCACAGTCGCAGACTGAGCAGACTAGGCAATTGTGTCATTTTTAGTATACTGCATTAATCTCATGTTATTGCAGTCTGTGACACATTTGTCATGGCTTCTGTGCCTGCTGTTGCTACTGCTGCTAACAATTTTATGAAATGTGAAGACTCCAAGTTGTGCATCCATCTGGTTAGCTGCCTGTAATGGAAGGGTTGTCAGAGCCACATTATACTATTTCTATTCTGGGGAAATTGATAATGTCTGTATAGCACTGTGTGAAATTAATGGTGCCAGATAAGTGACTAAAGTAAATAAAAAAAAAAAATTGATGCCACTTTTGTGGTGTCTGCCCCTAATTTTTGAAAATGTTTGGACTCCCAGTTGGGTCTCCATGTGTCTTGCCTGAATTTGGTGGTGCTCTCAGACCACTAGGCCTACACTTGTGACTCATCCACCTATTACTGATATTCAAGTTAGAAATGTTCCAAGCCATGTCCCATGCTAAAATGTGGCCTGCTGGCTGGACCACAAAATTAGTACGAAGGATTTATTATACTGAAACGTAGCTTGCTTTTTGTAGCATGCTATTACTATAAACAATTTAGATTCAGAAATGTGGACTCCTAGCTGGAGAAAAAAGTTGTAGCACTAAATATTTACCTACTGAAATGCAGCCTTGTCTCAGGACCACGGTATTAGAACAAAGAATTAATATTTTCACAAGCACATACAGGCAACTTTTTCACTTTATGAATGAGCAATAATGCATTTAATTGTACCACTATGTGTTCCCTTAGCAGCATCTGCCCATGGTATGGTGCTGTGACTCAGCAACATATGTATCCACTTTCATTTAAAATGTGAATCTTCTTGACATCTACCGTATATACTCGAATATAAGCCGAGATTTTCAGCCCATTTTTTGGAGCTGAAAGTCCCCCTCTCTGCTTATATTCGAGTCAAATACACCAGGGGATCAGAGGGGGGGGGGGCGGGGGTGTCAGGTCATACTTACCCATCCTGGCGCTGTCTCTTCAGCTCCCAGCTTCTCCGCGATCTCCCTTCCTTCAGCGGTCACATGGTACCGCTCATTAAACTCATGAATATGTGCATATTCATGAGTTTTAATGAGCAGTACCACGTGACCGCTGAAGGCAGGAAGGGAGATCGCGGAGAAGCTGGGGGCTGGAGACAGCGCCAGGACGGGTAAGTAAAGCGATACTCACCTGTCCTGCGTCCATGGCTGCTTGCTGCTGTCTGGCACAACATCTGAAGATGATGTGCCAGACAGCAGCAAGCAGCCATGGACGCAGGACAGGTGAGTATCTCAGGTGCCAGCAGTGACACCGGCACCTGGCCCCAGTGACGGAGAGGTATGCAATTTTTTTTATTTTTAAATGCAGCAGCGGCAGCACATGGGGCCATAATCTATGGAGCATCTTATGGGGGCAGCATATGGGGGCATAATCTATGGAGCATCTTATGGGGGCATAATTTATGGAACATCTTATGGGGCCATAACCTTTATGGAGCAGCATATGGGGCATATTATTCTATGGAGCATCTTATGGGGCCATTATTAACCTTTGTGCAGCATTATATGGGGTGTATTTTGTATGGAGCATCTTATGGGGCTATCATGAACTGTATGGATCATTATATGGGGCTCCTGATTCATATGGATATTCAAAAACATTTAGCTTACCGATTTCTCAATTTTACTTTTATTGGTATCTATTTTTATTTTTTAAATTCACCAGTAGCTGCTGCATTTTCCACCCTAGGCTTATGCTTGAGTCAATAAGTTTTCCCAGTTTTTTGTGGCAAAATTAAGGGGGTCGGCTTATACTCGAGTCGGCTTATACTCGAGTATATACGGTATCTTTGCATTCAGATAGAATTGTACATTAGATTTTTTACCATCAAAATATATATGCAGATGCCTTGGGCTTGACATGAAGATATTACAGTGATTCTGATCGTTTCTCTCCTGGGAACTAGCTTTCTGCAATCCACTGTGATTTCTATAGGACTGTTGGGGCACATAAAAATATACTGTACTAGCTGAAGAGCTCGGCGCTGCCCAGGCATAGTAACTAACTGTGGTTAGTTATAGCAAGTTATAATTAAACTCCATCCCATAGTCCCGTGCCCATATACCCATCATACATATCCATGATCCCACAGGCCCGTGCCCATATACCCATCATACATATTCGCCATCCCATAGTCGAGTGCCCATATACCCATCACACATCCTTCATCTCATAGTCCCATGCCCATATACCCATCATACATATCCGCCATCCCATAGTCCCGTGCCCATATACCCATCATACATATCCGCCATCCCATAGTCCCGTGCCCATTTACCCATCATACATATCCTCCATCCCATAGTCCAGTGCCCATATACCCATCACACATCCTCCATCCCATAGTCCCGTGCCCATATACCCGTCATACATATCCTCCATCCCATAGTCCAGTGCCCATATACCCATCACACATCCTCCATCCCATAGTCCAGTGCCCATATACCCATCACACATCCTCCATCCTATAGTCAACCATTATGACATCATAATGAGCGGCGGGGCTTGCAACCTATGACGACATCAGCGTCGCCATGGCAACCATTATGACATCATAATGAGGGGCGGGGCTTGATACACACACTTTTTCCCCATTATGTAGATAGGGGCAAAATTGTTTGGTGAATTGGAACGCGCAGGGTTAAAATTTCGCCTCACAACATAGCCTAGGACATTCTCGGGGTCCAGACATGTGACTGCCAAATTTTTTTGGCTGTAGCTGCGACGGTGCGGATGCCAATACCGGACATACACATACACACACACACTTGAGCTTTATATATTAGATATGCATTCTCTGCACTATCATTTTGTGCTAAATGCCTGTTCGTGCTGTCACATATTGCGCCTTCACCACTCTCCTGCTCCTAGTTGTCTTTTTCAAGTTATCTTTACGTGATTATTACAATTTTTAAATATGTTCAATAATATTTATACTTTAAGAAATAAGTTTTATACATTTTTGGGGTACATAGGCTCTAAGTCTGTCCTCTGACATTGTCCACATTGTATTGAGAGCTTCCTCTGGACTATGGTCCTTACTCATGGTTCTGGCATATTTGGTACAAATGTGGAATGCTGCCTAGCACAAAATATTTTTCGGCTCAAATGTGGCCAGGTTTAGGAACACGGTATTAGCACAAACAAATTACATTCTCAAATGTGGACTCATGGACGTAGCAAAATCATGAGCACAAAATTATTAGATATTGAAATGCCCTCTACTTTCTGGAGCACGATACTAGAACTAACAATTTAGATTCTCATATGTGGACTCCTTGCTCAAGCACAATATTGGCAGCACAAAAGAGTTATATGCCGAAATGTGCCCTCGTGTCACACACACTGAGCAAAAACTATTGACCTGCTGGAAGGTCGAGTTCACAGTCACATAGGATCTTATGTATCTGAACTAGCTGACTGACACTCAACCGCCAAAATAACTTTCTGACTATCCAGTAGCAGCACCAGGAGCAGCCTCTCTGCGCTGCCACACTGTCAAAATGCCGCCAAAACAACATGTCCGCTCTTTATATGGAAAGGGAAGTGTGACTTCGACTTAACGGGGGGACGGGGGGGACGGACTGCCTCTTCTTTAACCTCCACACCTCCTCCCCTCAAACACATCCCCCCCTGTCCTCTCCTCCGCTCCTCATATAGCACCACCGTTCTAGCCAAAGTCATAACAAAAGCATTAGTGGAAACAAGATGATTTAACCTAACTGTGACCGAATTTTGCAGACTGAGTAAAAATGCTTGTGAAAGTGAACACGAAGCTAAATGTGCTACGTTCATAAAGAATGAAATTGGTGAACGTTTTCCAAACACGGTCATCTCTAATAGGGACCACTGTCTTCTACTGAGTGAAATGGATTATTGACCACTATTTGTTAGTCTTTTGGTAATACTAGATGTACAACCTAGCTCTGATGAATAATATAACAATTATAACCTAATAGTAAACAGTTAATCAGAAGAGTAAAGATATTCGGCTAATCATTGTATGCAGTTAAATTTGCTTGTCTTTAGATTAAAATAGCTTTAATTTTCCAAGGATTTATTCACGGCCCCAAAAAACCCAATTAGTACTATACGCTTTAACCAGTATCACATTTTTTTTTTTTTTTTTTTTTTTTTTAGAAAACATTGGGCAATAATATAGGTTAAACTGTAAAGCGCTGCGGAATATGTTGGCGCTATATAAAGATTATTATTATTATAATAATAATAATAAGTTAGTGAAACCCTTACAGAGTAAACAGCAAAGGCAGCAATCAACCAAAAGGTGTTTGGCTGCCTTGGAGAAATGAAATATAAACTACACATGCATATGAAAGCTATTTATTGGCTCTTTCATACCATGACATTAGGAGAACATTTGTAAACAGCAAATTTAGGAAATAGTTGGCCATCAAGGTTTTTTGTACCTTCTGAAGAACCAGAAGGGAGGCCGCAACACACTTTGAACAAGAGGAAGTGCAGGAAGATACGAAAACCCAGAGTGAAGATTAAAACCAGTTCATATAAAGGTAGAGAGGGGAAGCTAAAGAGAGACAAAAATAAATGGGACAAGAATTACCTCCCAGAAACATAAAAAGAGGTGAAAGGAAGAAAAACTGGTAAGTAAAACAGACTCATTGCAGGAATTCAACTTTTTAACATGCAAGGTAACCCCTTTAGCTGAAGGGCTGGAACGCCTAAACCCAAGTCCACCTAGAGGTATAGCAATCAAGGAAGTGCAGTGAAGGGTGAACACATGAAACCCAACCCAGCATATGATAGAGCAGACCAAAACAGGAAAATGGAAAACACCTTGAGGTCTACAAAGACAACTGGAACCATCACCATTTGGCCAGGGAAGAAAAGGCAATAGCTCAGCAGACAGAGGAACGGAGCAACAGATCAATGGATCAAATCCCAAAACTGAGACTATTGCAAAAGAATGGGGAGACAAAAAAGCGCAATATGGTCTTATCCACGTTACAAAGGAAGGAATAAAACAAGAAACTTGCTCACCTGGTTAGGATGAGATAAGTGCATATAGTCTGCCGGCTGCTGCAGATCCACAAATCCTCAAGGACGAGAAGAAATAATGTATTCAGTGGGAATTTGCAGTAAAAACTCTGTGCTGCCGCAGGGATAAAATCCAGGAGAGAGATGTCTGAGATTCACAGTGGCTTCATTCAAACGCGTTTCAGGGGTCTCATGCCCCCTTCATCAGGATATTCCACCACAAAAAAACAAATATTCTGAAATAAAAAAGTTAAAAATGGATTGCAAAAATTTCATGAAGATAGTAATAATAATAAGGGTATTTAGTAAACATAATTTTGATGAAAATAATGTACAAGCCAGGACATTTGTTTTTTTTGTTTTTCTCTGTGTAAAGGTCATGTGTTCATATGCATTTACATTTTGCATACACATTAATTTACTTTTTCAGCTCAGACCCAGTTTCTCATTTAGTTCAATGGGCATTCTGTGCATATAAGGGTGTGACCGCCCTGTTTCTGAGTTGGAAAATCCATCCTGTCTGGCCTATGCTTTACTGGTGGTTCAGTCCGTCGGTCCTTGATCACATTTACGACACTTGACAAGTGGAAAGGTTTTAAATACAAGAGTTAGGACTGTCCCACAAGGGTTGCCGTGACGTGGCGGGATGGCTTCTACATTATTTTGATCAAAATTATGTTTACTAAATACTCTTATTATTATTACTATCTTCATGCAATTTTTGCAATCTATTTTTAACTTTTTTATTTCAGGATATTTGTTTTTTTGTTTTTAGTTTTCTACATCCTCAGATGAACAGCATCCATGATCAATTATATTATTTAACAAAAACTTGGACAAAATGTGGAAGCAGTGCATGAAATTTAAGCACAGTACTGCTTAAAAATGGAATTAAGAGGTGTTACCAATCAAATGCTCTTGATTAATTTTCAACAGCAAGTGTGAGCACCTCTATTAAAGCAAATGTTTTGGTAGTGTGCTGATCTGGGACATTTAGGAAGGAGTTAAAGGGAATCTGTCACCACTTTTTTGTATATCAAGTAAAAATATGATTGGATTCAGTGTCAACTATGCATTATACCAGTACATTTCATACCCCTTGACTGCCCACCT
This sequence comes from Dendrobates tinctorius, assembly GCF_039654945.1. Lineage (NCBI taxonomy): Eukaryota > Metazoa > Chordata > Amphibia > Anura > Dendrobatidae > Dendrobates > Dendrobates tinctorius. The sequence continues at coordinate 1,143,084 of NW_027361789.1, read as the reverse complement.
TTGATCAATAAATACCTTTTATATTCCTCCCGCAGTATATGTAAATCTCCTCGGTCCGGTGGGCGGGGCTTATTGTTCCTCCCCTCCCTCTCATGGTTTGCTCTACGCATTTGGTGCAATTCCTGCGTTCACATAGATTTAGCGTGCGTGCGCATTCAAATGTCTCTCCACAGACCTGTTCCCGTCATGACAGACATGCATGACACCTTATGCATGAATGTCCCTCCACACCTTAACAGCCTTCTCCACCCTCTCTCAAACCCAGTGCCCAGATATCTATACCAATAGGTGTCAAATGTACCCGATCCTGACTTAAATGCTCCCTGTACGGCACTTCCAGATCGCGATGCCGCGCTACCACCGCCCCATTCCTAGCCAAAAAAACATGACACCTCCCGATTCACCTTAATCCGGGCCTTATTTATGCGTTCCACTGAACAACCATATTTCCATGCCAAACGAGACACAATATCGGACCAAACAATGACCATCCCCGAGTGAGCATCCATGAGCCGCAAGCAGTCAAACTTAAGGTCCTGAACCAAATCCCTGGAAGTGCGGACCTCCAAATCATTACCCCCAAGTGAATCAATAAAACTATCCAAACCCACATGAAAATAAAATTCTGGAACCAACCTGGACCATAGCATCCCACTAATCCCAATCCACCTGACAGTCACCTCATCCTGTCTTAACCCAAGCTGCCGGCCTGACATCAGCCCGTAAAGCTCCCTACACCATGCGCGAGTGTCCCAACATCCACACCAACAGCAGACCATCTGCTAAAGGAAACAACCAAAATTGTAACTTGCAACCCCACAGGCAAACCCCCTTTTCCACAGTTAAATATCCAGCATTCCTGTACGGACATATGACGCAAAATGTAACAACTCCCATCTCCCAATCTTGCGCACCGTTGCTGCACTAAGGCCCCACCTGGCCGCTTCGGTCGCTGGCCCTTTATGAAACAAATGGGACGCGAATTTAGAATCATCCTTGCCAATCCAACCTAAACACCTCCTGAATATGGCTATAAACTGGAATTTAGACAAAGCCGAACCATCCTGATGAATGAACAAAGAACCCCCGACACCTCCCCTTACCAACAAAAATTGAGACGTTCTATATACCGGGCACTCCATTAATCCTTCCACCACCCACAGTTCCACCATACAACCCTTGCTATAGATATCGGTCTTTGACCTCCGATGTATACAACGGATAATTCCCGATTCACATACATATCATGGAATTGCAAACCCCCTTGATGACAACAATTCTTACTTACTAATTCGCTTATTCAAAAGGCGTCAAAGAAAGCTAAACTAAAAGCCATCTGAAACAACAATGTCTCATATTTAGACTGACACATTTTCCAACGCTGCTAACAGTCTACCCAACATATGAAATGAGATCGGATGCCTCCAATCTCGAACTGCCCTTTCTTTCCTGTACCCCTTCATTGCTTGTTGTATCACAAAAGCCTTAGTAATGTCTTCCATGCCAGACAACTTGAACAAAAATGCTAATGCTGCCATTCGACCATTCAACACCGACACCCCTTCCAGACATGACCTGCCGATCATGTAAAACAGATCCACTCAATCTTCATCTGATTGACAACTCCCTGTATTCGACTCCAACCTATACCAATAGTTCCGCACCAAATTATATCAATGCCACGTCCCAGGAGTCACCGATGCCACAATCATTCTCATTGCTGATCAGATACCAGATTCCATAAGCTCGCCGGCCATTGTGTTCTGTGCTTCTCCGACTCCGGCGCCAGCTTCCGAAACAGACTACACTGAAAGCGATAAATTGCATTAGCAATGGAATATGACTCCTGGGACATGCTTCACCCTCAACCATACATTCAATGCAAGTATCAAAGTACCAAATGACGCATCAAATTCACCACAGGAGAATGAGCCGACAAGCGATTAATACTCTGCGCCACGCTCATGTTATCACACAAAAACCTCACTTTCTTATTTCGTAAAGCCTCCCCCCACACTTCCACGGCTACCACAATGGGGAATTGCTCTAAGACCACTAAATTCCCTCAGCCCATTCATTCTCCACTTGTCTGGCCACTTCCTGGCCAACCATTTACTTTGAAAATAGGCTCCAAATCCCAATGATCCTGCAGCATCCGTAACCAACTCCAAGTCAACATTGTCAACCACCTTGTCCATCCACACCGATCATCCATTATAACTGCCCAAAAACTGCTCCCACATGTGTAAATCTGTATTCTGTCCTGCATTCAACCGAATAAAATGCTGTGTGGCAAGTCGCACCCACTGTTACTACAGCCAACCTCCTGGAGAACATTCTACCCATGGGTAAAATCTTGCATGCAAAATTCAGTTTACCCAGTAAAGATTGCAACTTGCACAACCGCATCTTGCGGGCTCTCAGCACCTTGTGTATGACCATTTTCAAATCCTCCAGCTTCTCAACTGGCAAATGACATTCCATCAACACCTTATCTATCTCAATGCCCAGAAAAAACAGCGTGGTGGTTGGACCCACAGTCTTCTCTGCGGCCAAAGGAATCCCAAACCTCTCCGCTACTTGTTCCATTGTTCGCAATAATATTGCGCACACTGGAGACCCAGCTGGTCCAATAAACAAAAACTCATCAAGATAGTGAATAACAGAATCTGCGCCTGCTTCCGTGCAGACCACCCATTCTAAAAAGAAACTAAACTTAAAATATGCACATGAGATAAAACAACCCATGGGCATGCAACAATCGACATAATAATGTACTTCCCAAAACCAGCCCAACAGGTGAAAAACTGTTGGGATGAACCAGCAACAATTTAAAAGCCACCTCTATGTCCATCTTGGCCAACAGTGCACCATGACCACACCGCCTTATCGAATAACACGTAAGACACCGAGACCAACTCTGGATCAATACCATCATTGACCGACTCCCCCTCTGGGTACGATAAGGCTATGTTCACACGTGGCGTTTTTTTTGCGTTTTTGCTGTGGTTTTAACCGCGCGATTTTGCCGCAAAAAATAAGCATCCCATGCATTCCTATGGGATTCCGCAATGCTGTGCTAATGCTGTGGTTTTTACTGCGGCGGAATCGCTTCGCGGTAAAAAACGCAGCATGCTCATTAATTTAGCGGAATTGCGGCGATCCCGCACCCATAGGAATGCATTGTTCTGCTTACTTTTCGCATGTGGCTGTGCACACCATGCGAAAAGTAAGCAGAACATTTGCAGATAGTACCCACGGTACGGAGGAGAGGAGACTGTCCTCCGGGATTTGGGTACCATATCCCTGTAAAAAATAGAATTTAAAATAAAAAATATTGTTATTCTCACCTTCCGACGTCCCGCGCAGCCTTCCCGCTTCTCCCCACGCTCCCGGTCCCAGTAATCCTTTGCGAGCGATGATGTCCGTTCTCGCGGGATCGCTTAGTCTCGCACTCATTCGCGCGACATCGTCGCGATCTCGCGAGAACGGACGTCATCGCGGTAATTCTCGCAAAGGATTACTGGGACCTGGAGAGTGGAGAGAGGCGGGAAGGCTGCGCGGGACGCCGAAAGGTAAGAATTACAATATTTTTTTTTAATTATTATTTTTTACATCCTATCTTTTACTATTGATGCCGCATAGGCAGCCTCAATAGTGAAAAGTTGGTCACACTCGTCAAACACTATGTTTGACGAGTGTGACCAACCTGTCAATCAGTTCTCCAAGCGATGCTACAGATCGCTTGGAAAACGCTAGCGATTCTGCAAGCTAGTAACGCTTGCAAAATGCTAGTTTTTCCATGGGAAAATCGCGGGAATTTAAAATGCGATTTTCCCGTGGAATGGAATTCGGAATTGTCGCTGTAATTTCTGCGAGAGTTCCACTACGTGTGAACGTAGCCTAAATGGTGTATCAACCGATTCACGCATCATTCCCAACAAGTGCGACACCTCGCTACCTGCCGACCCTTCAGACACAACCTGCCGCACGCCACCCACATCACAACCACAATGCTTACCGGGCCGACTAAGAGTCCCCCTCAGAACGGCCACTGCGTATCTCCCCTGCTGGTCCTCCTCTGATTCTTCTCTTGTAGATGTCCGTCCCTCCTCCTCAGACTCCACCGACGGCGCCCCGGCAACCAAGGACCCCTCGGCCCTTGTTGTGTCAGTGTTGTGAATGTCCATAGTCCCTGCGTTGGTGGAAGGCAATTCAGCTGCATGCCTGTGTAGAATGGTTGCAGTACCTTGGTTTGACCACAAGATGGCAGGGGGGAGTGTGAGTACAGGACTTGACGGCAGCTTATGGCTCTAGAAACAGTTAGTCATGGGGGGCGGGGGTTACAGGGACCCGGGAAGGTGATAAATAGGACAGGAGGGTTCCAGAAAGTTCCAGTCCCGGGAGGAGCTCAGTGGGAGAGCAGTCAGTGAAGGAGTACGAAGTGTGGGAAGCTCAACTAGGGGACCGAGGAGAAAAGAAGTCAGGGGGGTGGCCCCGACACGAAGAACCGCAGAACAGACAAGGCCCCGGGGGGGTACCAAGTTGACGAAGACCTCTGACCGGTGAAGTGCTGGCGATAGATAGACCTAGGGCGGCCCCAGTGACAGAGCCTTGAGGAACGTCACTACGACAGAAGAAAGGTGTAGGTACCCGGGCCTGAATACGGAGAGCTGTGGAAGTGCTGCGGTGTATTGCTGAGGTCGTCAGGAGGACAGCCAATAAACTCGGACCTGTTGTACCCGAATTCTGCCTCCATCTCGTGTCTGTGACGTCTGTTCGCGGTAAACAGAGGACCACCCCCCAAGCTGGGACACCTTACTACACCTGCATCCCGCAATCCTCGGAATGCCTTCATCCTCCCCTTCCTATCTGTCATACAGCTCGTTTGCTTCTTGTTCTTTTGTTGGCCCTATGTGGTGCACCAGGTGCCCTATCGGTCTTTCCTCCATTCCCAGGGCCAGTCCCTACGCTCAGTTCTCTCAAGGAAGCAGAGCATTGCACTGCCTGCTCAGGTCCTCGCTCCTCGGATTCTCCAGCCACTTCCCTGTTCCTCCTCCCGGAGCCCCTTGACCTCGTCTCTCTGTATGCCGGTGCCTCCACGCCAGAAGATGACGTCACCTCCCAGCTCCTACGCATACTCGCAATCGTAACAGACTTCCGGCGCAGATTCATCCCGACTCGGATGGTCCCTGGATGGGCTCCCCGCCTTCTTCCGCGCCCTAGTCGGCATTTCCAAGCTCGCTCTCTCAGAAGACTGCAACCTCCTAGGGCATTTTGGGGGCATTGGGTCCACAGCTAACCCGTCGCTGCTGCCACTCAACAGCCGCAATTGCTCCTGCAGCCACGCTGTGCTCTTTGTCGCTGCCAGCTTTGTAAAGTCCTGGAATAGAGCCTCCATCACAGTATTGTGTCCCTGACTCAGATGTACTAACAGACTGTCCGTGCCCCTTCCAATCCCCCCTTATATACCTAGTCCCCTTAACCAATCAAATGGCCCCATTCATGCTCCCTTTTACTAACGTCCACCATAATTTGAACCTAAATCCTATCTTCCCTTATTCCACCATTTTAGATCCTAACTCTCCCCCCCTTCCTAAAACTCCATTTTAGTTTACTTCTGCTTAACCCCTATTAGGGCCTGGCATACATCCTGGTCATGAGGCCCTCCCCTCTACAGCCTGTGGCTTGCAGTACGGGCCCCACTTGACAGTAAAATTATAAAAACACCGAACAAGTATGGCTTATTTGTAAATGTTGCCATGACAAAGTCTATCTCTAAAAAAAGAACATGCCAGTACGGCTTAAGTTTGCAAAGTTGTATCTTAACAAATCACAAGACTTCTTGAACAATAGCCTTTATACAGACAAGACAAAAAATGTAGCCATTTTTCCAAGATGCCCTGGGCTACCTCTGCTGAAAACTAAAGGCACCATGTCAGCAGAAACATCTCATACCAACATTTATGCATGGTGGTTGAGGGGTGATTATTTTGGGCTTGTTTAGCAGGACCTGGCCACCTTGCAGTCCTGGAGTCGACCATGAACTCCTCTGTATACCAAAATATTCCAGAGTCAAATGTGAGGGTACTTATCCAAAAACTAAAGCTTGTTCAAACCTGGAAAATGCAAAAAGACAGTGATCGTAAGAACAAGAACAAATCTACATCTGAATGGCTGAAAAGGAAATATATAAAGGTATCAGAATGGATCAGTCACAGCCCAAAGCAGGTGGAATTATGACAAATTATTGGACGGCAAAGGGCCCACATATTGTTCTTGCTCAGGAGCCCCCTTCTGTTAGTATCCACTCCTGCACTGAATACTTCTCATTAAATGTCAACATCTATCATCTGGATACTTTTTCTCAGACGTTTCCATATCCACAACTTAGAGCATGACTAAGCATGCTTACTTCCCCTACTTTACAGCAGAGATAAATGCATGTGTTTTATAAAGGTTTTCTCTGCACGGTGGTTACGACACAAAAGGAAGCCATTTCATTGAGTCATTTTGTCCATGGCTAGTATCTCACAAACCACGATGACCAATCCTAGGGCCAAGTTCACACGCAGTAATGCGACTGGACGGCAAAACTGCACGCATCTTACAATCCAGATAATGGACATGCAGAATAGCTAAATAAACAAAAAATGCAAAAATTATACAGAAGTTAAGAATCCCAAACGCGATGGGGGTTCCCATAACAGTAACTACTGATCTAGTGTTAATACCTTATCCTGACAAATATCTGCTATCCTAAAGCACATACCTCCTAAATAATTAGATAAAATGTATTAATCTGGCAATACATTTAAGATACCTGTAAGCCAAAGATGCCAGCAGCAGTGTTCCCCATCAGAGTGGCTGCTAGACTCTTCTCGCAGGAACTTCTCTCTGCAGCAAAAAAGGATCGGCCTTTGAAATTCAAAAGGCGCAAATTCTTCTCTCCCCGAGACACTATCAGTCAATGGAAACTCGCAAGACCCCCCCCCCATAGAGATTATATGATCAGCCAGTCCTACTAAAGGTTGAAATGTTTAGCTAACTTTATGTAGTGTGTTTGGGGGTGGTCTGGAAGTCTCCATGATAGCACATCACATCCTAGACTGCCTTCTCCTGATAGGATAGGAGATAAATACAGGTTAAAAGCCTCAACCTTTCATCCATCTTTAGATCAGAACAATCCTTTTATCCGCACTAGATTAAAAATTCATCACCAAATGTGACAAGAAGTGAAGTGGACTTGCATGAAATTGTGCCCATATAATTTTAAAGATGTAGAATGAAAAATGATATAACCTGAGCTTTAGAAAATAGAAAATTTGTCATTGGATTAAGTTTATTAGGTCTCATTCCTTTCAGCTCCCGAGTCCATCAGGATTAGAGTTGAGCAAATTTGTTCAGATTTTATTCCAAATTCGATTGGCATAGAATATTGTTTTTGCAATATTCGTCGAACAAAGCCAAACGTCATTGAGTCAAAGGGAGTAGAAATTACCGTATATGTTCATAACCGATCATCAAACATACATTCGGAACGAATAGCGTACCAATATGGCACGAATATGGCAAATTCAGATTTGGCGACAGGATTTGAACATATTTGCTCAACTCTAAATCAGGATGCCTAAAAAAATGTTTTGGGTGCTCGGGAGAAGTCGGATTTTTCTTTTTCACAGTTGATAGGTTTCAGTTTTAGGTCTGGTTGCAAAACAAAGCAGGAGTCGTGAACTAGCACATTCTAGTAAGCATTTTTTTTTAAATTTACAGTAGCAATTACTGACTTCTTCCTTATAAACCTCAATTCATGATTGTCTCCATTTTGAACTTTCTTGGGTCACAAATTTGGTGAGTAGTTTTCGATTTAGGATTGCCCTGACTTTTTGCAATACCTTGGAATGGTTGTCTATACGTTAGATTTTGTGTATACCTTGTTCATTTAGAATAACAGATTGAACCACATGCAAATGAATGAATGGATGCCCTGAATTCCTTCTTCTAGCTAGCTGCTGTACAGAGACTGGGTCAGGATGAACCTTGGTGGAGACAAGTTTGAAATTCTATCGAGTACCCATCTAGGATGGCGTTGGTAGCTCAGACAACTCAACTCCACTCGTTGGCAGGAGGATTGGAGTCACAAGACCAGATCTAACCATTTAACTCTCCTAAATGATTAGATCTACCTACAGTTAGGTGGATTCATAACTAGCTCAGTGATTGTACTCAAAGAGTGGTAATAAAGGGTTGCACACCCAATTGCAAGAGTGTTTCAAGTGGGGTACCACAAGACTCTGTCCTGCTCCCAGTGTTCAACATTTTATAAATGATCTATATAAGGGAACTGAAAGTAAACTAATCAGCTTTTCAGACGATGCAAAGCTAGGAGGGATAGCTAACACTAGAGAAGACAAAAATGATTCAGAAGGATCCAGATAAGCTTGAACAATTGGCAGCGACTAATAGAATGATATTTAACAGGAAGAAAGTAAGATTCTACACCTGGGCAAGAAAAACAAAAATTACATCTCCAGAATAGGAGGAATAGAACTAAGCGACATGTGTGAAAAAGACCTTTGTATACTAATAGACCACAGGCTGCACATGAGTCAACAGTGTGATGAAGCAGCAAAAGGCAAACAGTTCTAGGATGTATTAGAGTCTAGATCACGTGAAGTAATTATCCTCCTCTACTTCTGTTTGGTCAGGCCTCATCTGGAAAACGGTGTCCAGTTCTGGGAACCACATTTTAAAAAAAGACATTAAACATTGGAGAGAGTACAGAGAAGAACTACCAAGATGGCGAGCTTACGGCAAAGTATGTCCTACGAGGAATGGTTAAAGGATCTGGGAATGTTTAGCTTGCAAAAAAGAAGGCTAAGAGAAGACTTAATAGCGGTCTACAATATATGTGAAGGGATGTCACAGTGTAGAGGGGTTATCATTCTCAATTGCACATGGAAACACGAGAAGCAATGGAATGAAAGTGAAAGAGAGAAAATTTAGATAACCGTAGTTATTAGAAAAAACTTTTTGACAATGAGGGTGATTAATGAGTGGAACAGGCTGCCAAAAGGGGTAGAGTTCATCTTCAATGGAAGTCTTCGAACCAAGGCTGGACAGACATCTGAGATGGTTTAGGGAATCCTACATTGAGCAGGGGGTTGGATACGATGACCCTTGCGGTCCTCCACAACTCTAACATTCTATGAGTGGATTTGGACATTCATCAGACAGCTTTATTACTTATCACAGAAATACTTACAGCGTGAAATTTGTGTTTATTTTGCATAAAAAAAGATTCAATTAATTACTAAGCATTTAAAGCGTCAGTTTTAATAACTGTAATACACAGCTTCATGTCAGTTTATGAGTCTTAAAATATTGCACTTTGATATGAAATCAGACCTACATGAAACACACAACATGGAGTAAATGTTACATTTCAAGCATCTTCTGCATGGCAGTATTCACAGGTATACAATCTGTTCTGCTCTTTTATGCTATGACGAAATTGCTTGTTTTCAAGCAATTGTGCTTGTGCTCAGATTTTGGAACACATGTATAAATATATTAGAAGGGCAGCACTTCAATGAAGAAACGGAGAACATGGAATTGTGCACTGCATTGGTTCACTAGCCTAGGTCATATTTTGCGACTATGTGAGATCGTTTCACTACATACAATATTACAGTAATTAGACATGCTCAGACATTCAACTAAATATACAAAACCATAAAAAAAAATAATCTTATTCTTTATGTAAACTGTCCATGTCATCATGCAGTTCAGATGCTATATACTATATAATACAAGAACTGTAAAAATCTATTTAACGCTTCCAGTCACCATAACATTGCCACTTGCTCTTTAAATGACAGGCACTTCTCCTCGCTTATACTGAAAGCTGCTAGTTTAACAGGATGGGCTAAAGCAGTCACATTTACTTTACAATTATATAGTTGGGATTAAGCAATTGATATATTTCTACTGGAAAGGAGGGGAACAGGCAAGGATAGATCCACAGCCAAATTATATTGCAGATTTGTGTGCCATATCTAAAGTATCGCAGTTTCCATACTGGATGAGGAATTTAAATAGTCTTGTAGGTTCTCCAACAGTAGCACAGGAATGGCCATATTTCTAGTGTGTGAACTGCACCCAACTCTTCACCATCACACTGGGCCTGAGATGCTTCTGGTACCACATACGGTCGTACATCTTTCCTTCCATTGGGTTATCTGCTCTTGATGTCATGCGTTCTCTTCTAGAGGGAACACTAGTCGGGTTCCCCTGTTTGTAATTTCATAGTCTCCTCCAAGTTCACGTTCCAATGCCTCCTCTGAACTACTTTTTGTTCTTCTGCCATCAAGGCTTGTGGTGGCTGTGTGGGAGCCAGACGAACCATTGGCTGTTATGTTGGTGTCCCCATACGTTAATGTTAAGTCACCATCATTAAGTATGAAGTCTGCATCATCTTCCCTCAGCTGTTCTGGGTTCTGTAAAGAAAAAACGATGATTGGTCTTAATACAGACTTGCTCAAGGCCCAACTAGTAAAGTCAAATCAGTGATCATTTACTGGCTTGCTAAGACTGGCCAACCAGAATTCTATGTGCACAGAACAATTGTTAACATGATCGTTCTGTGCACACAGAGTATCAGCCTTATTGGCAGCACAGTTCTTGTTTGTACAAGATGATGTGCTGCCAAGAACGATCATTTTAATGCCTTCATGAACAATTTAACCACATGAACAAGCATTTTACTCATTTGTCCAGAGATTGCTGGCATTTGCTGGAATTTCCCATTTTAATATATCTTTTAAAAGCTATACCATATTTTTTTTTTCAACTATACAAAGTTTAATCAAAATTTACACAGAAAACAAAAAATGGAAAATACACAAAAATGACAAGGCAGAATAGTAGATTAAACATGTACCATAAGAATTAAAAAAAAAATGAAACCTCACTTCTGAACCCAGAGTGTCCTGGTACTGTCAGAAAATTTACAGCTTGACACAAATAAAAGTTAAGTTAAATGTATAGAAAATCATGAAGGAATTTTTTTAATATTTCATAGTACTATCTATATCTTTTCTGTAGAAATCACTTTTCAGCAGTCATTTAATTACCAACACATAAATCTGGAAGTAGATAATATAGGGTCCATCACCAACAAGAGAAATGGTTATATTCATGTTCCATCCCCGCACAGTGACCTCAGAAGTAGAAACAGATTCATAACATCCTCTCTTAGAAATCAATACATTTTGTGGCCATGTCGCTGCTGGAAACCTCATCTTTGAACTGCTGTTTGCAAGGCAAAGCAGCTTAACCAAGATGGTTGTCCCATAATAATGTATGGAATTCAGAACGAAACAAATAAATCTCAAATCACAAAATAAAAACAGATGAAAAAAATCTGTTGGTACCCAATACCGAATAGTAAGCCACCGATCAGAGTTGCATTTGGTTTTTCTGGTTTCTTAATTGAAATATGAACCTCCTGCAAAAAAAACAGATCCATGCTATGATGGATACAAATGGCATCAGGCAGATTCATGCTTTGTCCTAGGCTAATTCGTGCCCTTTATAAGAAGTGGCATAATTAGGTTTGAGCTACTGGAAGGGAAGGCGCTTTTTTGCAGGTCGCTGCACTGCAAGCTGTGCTGCTGTCGTGGCAGATGACCGAGAAGAGCCGATGACTCAAGAAGTGAAGCCAGCGCCTGCGCTCTACCGGACTTTTCTCTGCCCTCAATGGCAGAAGCACCTGCATAGCTCATTGATTCAACAATGCAGGCGCAAGACTTAAGAGAGCTGTGAGGATGACTTTGGAGACGTCATCCACATTCATTAAGAAAGAGGCAGTGGTTGTGGGAACACAGGAAACAAAAGGCACAACCCGGAGACACCCATCAGTCCAGGTGGTGCAATTTACATACAGCTTGGGATGTTAATAAAAGATTAGGACCTAGAGTGTGAGCTAAAGAGATTGTAGGAACACAAGTTATACGCTTTCAAAAGTGTGGGGTTGGGTCTATGTAAAAAAAAAAGTGACCGGATCCCTTTAGCAGTGTTTGGTATACATTTTACCTATAGAAGTAGTAACCAAGGCTGTGGAGTCGTTAAGCCAAACCTCCGACTCCTCAATTTCCATGACACCGACTCAGACTCCCTCATACATGGCTCATGTTTAAGTGATAAATTTACAGTAGTAAAATGGTAACATCAGGCTTTTAAAAAATCATTATAATGATACAATAATCAAGCCATTTCGATTGAAAATAAAATATATTTATTGGAATACAACTTTAGAACAAAAACATTTGCATATTTACAATTTATTATACACTATGCAGTAAGTGGAAAACACCGTATTCAACAAAAACGTACTGAACAACATTTGTGCAGTCTATGAATTTGTTCTGAGAAATAGTATCGCCTCCATCAGATCCTCCTTCATGGATGACCTCAAATCTGACCTAGTTATTTTAAGGCTAGAGAACAATCTCTCTACACTAACTTGGGTTGGTGGCAAAGCAGCAACCACATGGGCAACATCTCTAACAATTTCCGGGTATAAAGGAATTGCCTCATGCACAGTCAGTTTTGATGAACGATTGAACTCTTCTACTTCTTTGAGAGCAAGTGAAAAATGTTGCTGAAATATGGTCACTCTGTTTTCTATGGGAGTGGAACCTCTTTCCCTGCGGCAACGTTCTGCCTGCTCCATGTCGTCCAAATACTTTTCAAAATCAAACTCCTCATCTGATGAGGATGAAGAAACGGCAGCAGCACTGGCAGGACCCGAGTCCTCTTGCTCTTGGCCATCCTGTATCACACTCATCCTAACTGCTACCTCAATCAGAGCTTCTTTTCCCTTAGTAAGCTGTTCATTATCCAGCAATATACGATGACTCGGGTTCACATAAATAGCTGCCAGAAGAATTAAATTTTCTAATAGCTGTGTCTCTCTCCGTTTCATGAAAACAGCAATGCCATCTGTGAATAAACCTCCTCTTTGGGACAGGCAAAACAAGAAGTTCTTCCACTCCTTTATAAAAATGCCAGGAGTTAAATCCTCAGCTTGTAAATTTTTCGTCGCTGCTAATGAGTGATGAAGCAATTCCTTCAATTCAGCCACCTGTGTCCACTGACCATCATGTAGTGTTACCTGAGGGTTGGCCATATCTACACTGTGTGCAGAATTATTAGGCAAGTTGTATTTGAGAGGATTCTTTTTATTATTGCACAATAACTATGTTCTCAATCAACCCAAAAATACTCAAATATCAAAGCTTAATATTTTTGGAAGTTGGAGTGGGTTTTTTTTTTTAGATTTGGCTATCTTAGGAGGATATCTGTTTGTGCAGGTAACTATTAATGTGCAGATTTATTAGGCAACTTAATAAAAACCAAATATATACCCATCTCACTTGTTTATTGTCACCAGGTAAACAAATATAACACAAAATTTAGAAATTTAGACATTCAAAAAAAAAAAAATCAGTGACCAATATAGCCACCTTTCTTTACGATGACACTCAAAAGCCTTCCATCCATACAGTACAAGGGTTTCAGCTTAAGCAATCGCTCAATCATTAAATAGGTACTGCCCCATCGAGTGGCTTGATCCACAATTGCTCCTTTTCAGCGCGTCTCTTCAAGATGGAAGCAATTTTAGGGGTTCTAGCAGCAATAGCCAATTTCCTCACTTTGCTAATCAGAGTTCCAGCATGTCCCTCTTGCAGGCTCTTATTGCCAGCTGCAGCGTGTGCACAACACAGCACATGTGATGAATAGGAAAGAGGCGTGAAGCAGCTTCAACAAGATCATCTAATTGTAAAGAATCATTTTGCTGTACTTCTGTAGTAATCTGTTTGTTCCTCCATTATGGGAACAGGACTGTGGCCTTCCTTCTCCAAAATACTGAATGTGAAATGTTCTTCTAGCTGCTATTCACCTTCATTACTCTCATTCATCAGTTTAATTGTACTTATCATGTTTGAAGCATTATCAGTTACAATAGCAAGAACCTGTTCTTTTTTGAGTTCATAATCTTGCAGAACTTTTTCCACTAAGGCATGGAGAAACTGGCTGCTGTGATGAGCTTTAGTATCTTTTACTGCCAGCGTCTTAGTAGCAATTTTGTTGTCACAAACTTATCGAACGTTTTTAGCAAAATACTGCACTCTGTGATGTGTGCAGGCATTCATTTTAATAAACGCAAAGCATCTCTTGAGAGTCTTTTTAAGATCTTCCTTTTGGTTAAGGGCATCTTCAATCACTAATTTTCTAATACTTTCTCTTTCTAGAGAAACACCAAGTTTGGGGGCCATTTCTCCATTAAGAGTTGTAAAAGCTGGTCATGCAAATAATAATGGTACACCGTCCTTCACAACAAGCTCAATGAGCTGTCTTTTAAACACATCTGCTGTCATTGTTACAGTAACTTTGTCACTTACAAAATATCTTTTAATTGATGTTTGAGATGCTCTTTCCTCCTTTGCCTGACGGGAAGTGCTGGTTTCTTGGTGCTGATGTGATCTTTTTCAATCACAGCTTTGTAAACTTCTGGGTGGCAGCGTTGTAAATACGTATCTTTTTAGATTGGAAGCTCTTGAAGGTGCATTTTTATCACTGCCCGAGTATGCACTGAATTTGGCATCACAGCATTTGTTTTCAACTGGGTCACTTATACACTGACACACAAAATGTATTTTTATCTTGAGTCACTGTGAAATGCTCGAATACAGCTGATTTCATAAAATGCTTCTTAGACATTTTGTAGTTATGTAAAATCGCTCTCAAAATAATTTTTCCCCTGTAAAAAATAAGGTATACTGTAATTGTTGCAATAGGGAATCATGCACTGTATAATTTAGGATAGAAATAAAACAATCTTTGCATAAATCAATAGGACAGATAAGTATAAAGTTTGTACAACATGTTGTTAGATTACCCTGAACTTTCAATTTTTCTATAGTGCTCTGAAATTCATGTTTAACCCTTTTTTTTTTTTTTTTTTACCAAGGACACACCATCCTCCATCACTGTAGTTTCTCCCAGCAGCTGGCACAAAGACACCACAGTGATCCTGAGGACAGAAGACCCCTGATCCACATAGCACAGAATGGACCAGAACTGACAAGCTCATGTGATCCCACAGCCCAAGCCTCCCATAGTAGCTAGGATTACAGGTGTGCGCCACAGCTGGGTGCTGTGGCGCACACCTGTAATCCTAGCTACTATGGGAGGCTTGGGCTGTGGGATCACTTGAGCCTGTCTGAACTTTCAATGTCAAGCTTGTCTCAGGGTACAGCTCACTAAATGCTTCACATCATATTTCCTCACAGTCTATGAAGAGGGGAGGAGGGAGGAAGCATGTTTGTGCTAAATCATATTCCAGAACACACACAAAATATTTAGGTCTTCAGCGATCCTGTTACTGTATTTCCAAATTTGAGATGGTAGAAAACAGTTTTTCCCCTTATATTCTATGCATAGTGTATATCAGTCATCAGAGCAGCTAATTTCCCAAAAAAAGAGCCAAGAGGAAAAACATACTAAAACATCAAGCATACAGAGACATCTACTGGACTATTGATTTATGCACAGTTTATAGAAAGTTTAACTATGCTCTAAGAAGTACTTACCTTCCTTAATCCCGCTTTCCTGTTCACTCCAGAAGTTCTGAGATGAATGCAGGCATTCCTTCCCTGTGTGTTTGTTATTTTTTCCCCTTATTTGTAGAGGAGGAGCTTCACTACTTATGAACATAAACTGCAGCATAGATTCATCTCAGCTAAAAGTCTAGACCTTAGATCAGGAATAGGACAGACATTTATAGGACATTTCATAACTTTCCCAATATCTTATGAAAAAAATATTGACCACAAACTGCATTGAACTACTGTACCCAATTTAACATATATTTTAGGAGTCGGACCATTTTATACTGAATCAACCAAAATGAGCTCCGACTCCACAGCCCTGGTAGTTACAATAGCCGACATCACTCATTTCAACATTTTCATTACACACATGGAAAGGTTATACATACACACTCAGGAAAGTTGTCCCACCCACACACACACACATCTTCCACCAAGATTCTGATGATTTTTAGCCAGTGTTTGGATGATAAATATGGCATTCAATTCCATAAATTAATTCAATACAGTGGAACATAACTAAAAATATTAAAAATATTCTGAAACATATATTAGCTAATAAGTGGTGAGAATTAAGAAGCACAAAGGCAAGTTCACAAATCACTTAGCATAAAATCATGGCAATAATACACAAGTTGGAGGCAACGTGTTTACTCGCCCCACCAGCGGAGTACTTACATTGTAGACCTGTGGACTTGTAAAGCATTTTGCCACAAAGCCGCACCAGCTGGGCAATGTTGAAGTTAATGGAGGACCACTGTGAGTCAGCATTGGCTTGAGATAGCTGATTTTTCTGAATTAAGGATTTTATCCTTACAGAGGATTGCAGACAATCAAAAACAAACACCAGCGGAAACTCAACACTCCGAGTAACCTACTTCGATTAGTGATTTTAAGAAAACTAATTTATAGAGGAAATTCAGTATTCTATCTAGAAATTAAAGAAAAACCCCAAAAATTAAAACCCCCAAAAATCTAGCCAATCAAATCAATTGCCACAATAATAGAAAAAAGTAGATCGCGTCCATCAGAATGACCTTTGCTAGGGTGAAACATAGCAGTGATGTATTAGGGGAAAAACAAAACAAAACACAGTTTTGTTATTTTCACAACCAGGATGGAAGGGGTCTGCTTTTTTATTCTTTAAAATTAAAAACCCTATCTTAACAGATAATGATGGCACAATCAAACTGATTAGAACAAATAATTAGTAATGAGCGAAGTGTTTGGTCGGATAACCTGTTATCTGAGCATGCACGGGTCTTATCCAAGTATCTTGAACACATTATTCGAGCACGCGCAAGATACTCTGATAACACCTGAGCATGCTCAGATAACAGGTTATCCGACCAAACACGTTCGCTCATTACTAATAATAATGCTTGCATAGGTGTAAAGTCAACAAAACTTGTAGTGCTCCTCAAGTAACAAATCAATTAATTCCCTGCACACTCTTGTCCGTTGCAAAGATGAAAATGGGGAGATTCATTATTCGGACCTAGCGCACACTAGTCTTAATGAAGCACTCGCTGGAGTAATAATAATAATAATAATTATTTATATAGTGCCAACATATTCCGCAGGGTTTTACAGTTTAACAGTACACTGACCTGGTTCATTAACCGGCATGCAAGTTGTGCAAAAATACTGCAACTTAATAAGGCGTTTATGCCAGATTCCCTGCATAAGTGTCTTAATGAATCGCCTCCCAATGTCTTTTATTGTGAAGCACACAAGTTACAGAAATGCCAGTCTTTGGTAGTTAATCCAGCAATTATTCACTTTAGCAGGAGTGATTTGTGACCATCCTGGATCTTCTATTGGTGTTAGATTGCAGCAGACATGAAGGTTTGCTGGAAGGTTAGAGTAGCACAGCGGAAGGCGAGAAGAGGATCTTACGGCTTCTACGATCTAGCGCATCTGTAGGTCTGCTCTAATAGCAAACGCAGCGACATCTAAGACTATGTTCACGCAACCTTTTTTTTCCAGGAGAGTTTGAGCGAGTTTGCTCAGAAACTCGACTGTAAAAATTGCTAACAAAACTTTCAAAGGTATTACCATTCATTGATATGCAAAACCAACTTGCTTTTCGTATCTTCAGGCCTTTAAAGAGTCTTTTTAACCACCTCAGGTTACAAAAGAGGCCAAATAATTAAAAAGTGACCTGACCATTCTTCAGGTGCCATCCACTATATACAAGCTCAAAAAACGCCCAGTCATCTTTCGATGTGTTTTTTCAATGGTTTTGCTTCAAAAACAGTTTTTTCATTTGTGAATGTTTTTTTTTTTTCAATTTCCTTTTAAAAGCTCAATATAACCAAACACTTCTAGTTTACAAAACTCCATAGAAAAGGAGAGATTCCCAAAGTGGCCACACGGAAAAAGACTATACATACCCAATGAGAAAGACGTAGGGTGGTCAAAACGTCACAAATCAGTGTCTCTGAGGGGATTAACTGCTTAATTAACATCTTAATAACTGTTTACAATAAGTTATGAGCTTCACAAACTTTTGCAATGAACCAGAGAGTTTGCAGTGAATTCTTCGATTTGTTACATAGGTGTAAAAACAGAAGCGATGATGCTACATTCAACACAGGAAAAATTACTGTGAAAGTACTGTAGGAAGAGTTTCTCCTTATTTCTTAAAGGTGTTTATACACCTTCATTGTAGGCCAGGTTGCCAAAATCATCAGGTTCAACCAACTGTTCTAAATGTGCATGGAGACCTTCAGATTTCCCCAAACTGCTTCTTTTTTCCTTACAAGCTGCATTAATGATTACAGTAGCAGATACGGCCTTTTTTCAGGTAACTTCCTAAATCCACTAGTACAGGAACACTACCTATCTTTGTACAGTGTTAGCCAGTAAATAGAAAAATATTACAATTTGAGAGTGCTCATTGGTTGATTCCTTTTTATGGCTAACTGAAAAGATGGTAACAAATTGCAAGCTTTCGAGACTTCTCAGGTCTCTTCATCAGGCAGAGAATAACAACAAAATCAGAATTGAAAGTAGAGACAATTGGGAAAAAAAAAAAGTACAATAAGGTCTTAACTGATAAAAAATGAGGTGTGAAGGAAAGGAATCCACTCACCTAGTATGGTTGCTACAAAGCAACGTGTATCTCGCCCCAGGAGCTGGCGGCGAAACGCGCGTCGGTGTGAGGGGATGCTTTGGAGCACACTTCACTTGGCTGATTACATTCCTACAGGAAATATACCATCCATGGCCATTTACATGTTACCTCACCGCAGGGCATTACATTCACTCCCTTAATATAGGGTGTTTAAAATCAGTTTTTCCTTACATGGTCAGCCCTCTATGTATTGCATTTAGAGGATCTGTATATTTTGTCTATAAACCTGCTTCACTCTAAGTTTATTTCTAATATTGCCTGGTGACATCTCTAGTTATCCTGTAGGCCTGCCAGTGAGGGAACTATTTGTATGTAGTCTACTGCATATATTGAGGTTTGCTTTCATTGTGGTTGTTCATCTGCTATA
This sequence comes from Dendrobates tinctorius, assembly GCF_039654945.1. Classification (NCBI taxonomy): domain Eukaryota; kingdom Metazoa; phylum Chordata; class Amphibia; order Anura; family Dendrobatidae; genus Dendrobates; species Dendrobates tinctorius. The sequence goes on along the minus strand of NW_027361789.1, from coordinate 1,123,901 downwards.
GGGGGTCAATGTACCAATATTCCCCCCCTTGCAGCTACCCACTAATACTTTATGTGATATTCCTTTGTCCCCCTCTAGCTACTTGTGCTCCGCGTCCCCTAAACGGCATTTCTGCTTTTTCATATGAGGTTTTTTTCATTATTGTTCAATAAAATTTATGTTTTTATCTCTCAATATTATTTTGGGATCTCTTCTTATTCTTGTATTAACTCTATATGGGAATCTTGTGGTTTCATTGTATATGAAGTGCCAATTCTATGTCAGACATTTGTTGATCTAAGATCCAGGATGATGTTACAGTATGGGTTCGAATCCCACCAAGGACAACATCTGTAAAGAGTTTGTATGTTCTCCCCATGTTTGTGTGGGTTTCCGCCCACATTCCAAAGACATACTGATAGGGAATTTAGATTGTGAGCCCCATCGGGGACAGTGATGATAATGTGTGAAAACTGTAAAGCGCTGCGGAATATGTTAGCGCTGTATAAAAATAAAGATTATTTATATTTATTTATAAGAGGATACTTGTGATCAAAGCTGTACCAAAGCCTAAATATCCAGGCACTTTCCTGCTTTGTGCGACTTAAGCCATTTGATATTCCACTGTCCTACAATAATGGGAAAAAAACAATAATAATGATTTAAGATTTTCCAAGCATTGTTCCCGGCATAGTGTTCGCTTGTTAAGACTTGCACGGTAATAACGAGGCCACAAATACTAGCTAGAAGACAGAAACTAAAGTTTACATGTTATATAGCACAAACAATTTAAACATATGTCATAAATACCCTCAGGCTACAACTAAAAAACACGATAGAACACATTTGTGAAAAAAGACCATCTGAATAAGGCAACAAAACACACTACATGCTGTTTAAAATGTAGTGAGTATCCCATGTAAGAAATTTGACAGTAAAAAGTAACACTTTAAAGGGCCACCAGGTTTTTGTCACCTAATCTAAGAGCAGCATAATCTAAAGACAGAGATCCTAATTCCATCGTTGTCACTTACTGTGCTGCTTTCTGTAGTTTTGATAAAATTCCTGTTTTATCACCAGGAGATTATCACTAAAAGACATGTAAACCTGCTGCCATCTCCTTCCATATATAACTTTGCAATACAACACCGATTTGCAACTTTCTGCCTATGCAGAGTGTACACAGAAAGCTGCCAATCAGTGGTGTGGGTAGGGCTATTTCAGAGAACTGCTCTGCAGCAGATAAAACAGTGATTTTATCAAGACTTCAGCAAGCAGCCCAGTAAGTGACACATCACTGGACTCCGGGTTGCTGACAACTTTATCTTCCAAAAGGTAGGGGAGAAAACAAGGGGATCTGCTACCTTGGATCCAATCCTCATAAACAGGGAGGAAATGGTTAAGGCGGTAAGAGTGGCTGGGACCCTAGGAGGTAGCGACCATGCTATTTTAGAATTTTGGATAACTAGAGGAGGAAGACCTCAAATTTCAAGGTTAGATTTCAGAAAGGCAGATTTTAAGGGACTCAGAAAGAGATTCAGAGGGATCTAATGGCTGGATATCCTTAAGGACAAAAATGTCCAGGAAGGATGGGAAATTTTGAAAAATGAGATTCTCAAAGCACAGTTGTTAGCAATTCCAAAAAGACGGAAGAATAGGAAGAATTTAAGGAAACCAGGATGGATGAACACAGAACTTAAGCACATGCTAAAAAGGAAGAAAGAAATGTTTACCAAATGGAAAGAGGGAGGCATATCTAAAGTAGAATATAATGCTGTCTGTAGAAACTGCAGGGGACAAATCAGTTTAGCTAAAGCAGAGATGAACTAAGGCTTGCAAGAGATGTCAAAAGCAATAAAAAAGAATTTTGGGGATATGTCAAAAGTAAAAGAAAAGTCAAAGATGATACAGGATTTTTGCAAAATCAAAATGATGAAATGGTAAGAAAGGATGTTGAGAATGCTAAACTTTTAAATTCCTATTTTGCTTCTGTTTTCTCTCAGAAAGGAAATCAACTGATCTTCACTGTCCTATTAAAGGAATAGAAGAATCCAGGCTATCTATAAACAGAAAGAGAGAGAGGGAATACTTAGCTAACAAATGAATTCAAGTCTCCAGGTCCAGATGAATTACACCCCAGAGTACTGAAGGAGATAGCAGAAGAAATTTTTGAACCACTCTCCATAATCTTTGAAAATTCTAAGAGATCAGAAGTCCCAGAAAACTGGAGAAGACCAAATGTTGTTCCTATCTTCAAAAAGGGGAAGAAGGTCAACCCAGGGAACGATAGGCCAGTGAGTCTGACTTCTATAACCGGAACGATCTTTGAACAAATTTATTAAACAACATGTATGTATGTACCTGGATAAGAATGAAGTGATTAACCATAGTCAGCATGGGTTTGTAACTAATAAGTCATGTCAGACTAACTTAATTTCCTTCTATGACAGACTCCCTGAGTGAGTGGATCAGGGAAATGCTGTAGATATAGTATATCTTGACTTCAGCAAAGCATTTGACAAAGTTTCTCACACCATCCTTATTGAAAACATGACTATGTATGGAATGGACAAGGCAACTGTTAGGAGGATTCATAGCTGGCTTAGTTATCGGACCCAAAGAGTGGTCGTAAATGGCTGCACATCCTGTTGGAAGAATGTCTCAAGTGGGGTACTACAGGACTCTGTCCTGGGCCCTGTATTGTTAAACATCTTTATCAACGATTTAGATGAAGGAATTGAGGGTACACTGATTAAATTTGCTGAGAACACAAAGCTAGGAGGGATAGCTAATCCTAGAGAAGCGAGAGAGGATTCAAAAAGAAATAAATAAACTGGAGCAGTGGGCAGCAACTAACAGAATGGTTTTTAACAGGGAAAAAATGCAAAGTACTACTTCTGGGCAATAAAAATGAAAAAAGCATATACAGAAAGGGAATAGGCCTAAGCAACAGCACATGTGAAAAAGACTTGGGTATACTAATAGATCACAGACTGAATATGAGCCAACAGTGTGATGCAGCAGCAAAAAAAGGCAAATACAATTATGGGATGTATTAACAGAAGCATACAGTCTAGATCACGTGAAGTCATTATTGCCCTCTACTCCTCTTTGGTCAGACCTCATCTGGAATACTGTGTCCAGTTTTGGGCGCCACATTTTAAAAAAGACATCAACAAACTGGAGCAAGTTCAGAGAAGAGCAACCAGAATGGTGACCGGTCTGCAAACTCTGTCTTATGAGGAACGGTTACAGGATTTGGGAATGTTTGGCTTGCAAAAAAGAAGACGGAGAGGACACTTAATAGCTGTCTACAAATATCTCAACGGCTGTCACATTGTAGAAGGATCATCTTTATTTTCATTTTGCACAAGTAACGACTAAAAGCAATGGGATGAAACTGAATGGGAGAAGACACTGATTAGATATTAGAAAAAACTTTTTGACAATGAGGGTGATCAATGAGTGGAACAAGCTGCCACGAAAGGTGATGATTTCTCCTTCAATGGAAGTTTTCAAACAGAGGCTGGACAGCCATCTGTCTGGGATGAATCCTGATTTGAGCAGGGGGTTGGACCAGATGACCCAGGAGGTCCCTTCCAACTCTACCATTCTATGATTCTAGGGGCAGACATATCATTGGTGCCATCTGTGAAGCCACACAGGGGCCCAAGAGGTAAGGGGAGGTCACATCTACTTCCAAATCAGATGTCGTTGTGCATTATGAGGCGCTATTAGACTGCAAAAGGCCCATATACTGTTCTTGCACAGGAGACCTTCTTCTGTCCGTTTCCGCCACTATTCAGGGTGGCTGTGACTACATCATGCAGCTCTCAGATAGGATAGCAAAAACATGGCGAGAGATTCCCTTTAAGTACTTACTGCTTGTAATACTTGAAAACTGTCATTAGTTGGAGGAGGGTCTTGATCTGGATCCACGCCAACCCTAAAAGAACATGAAACAATGAATAATGTAACAAAAGTAAAGTACCATTATTGAATTTGTAAGAATTTGTGCAATTGCAATCTCTCCGATAAACACCACAGGAGGCCTTAAGCAAATGACTACAACACAGGGATCCGTAATACAGCACTGTCTCTAGTGTGCTGATTTTAGGAAGAAAAAAAAAAGAAAAGTGGCATGTTCCATGGCAAGCAATATTATAGCACTATCTGGCATATTAAAGGGAACCTATCAGGTCCCAAGTGCCCCCAGAACCACTAGGAGTTTTGTCTACATAGCTAAACACCCTGCCTAACAGTCCCTTTATTACATTATAGACATGCAAGTCTTTAGAAAAAGTATTTCTAAAGTCCATTTATGATATGTACATTAGGGCTTTGACTAGTCAATAGGGTGCTTGGTCTCCCCAGAGTAGTCGACCCACTTAGATGTTATCACGCCCCTGTGGGTGTGATGACACCGGTGCTTGTAAGCCATGTTATCACCAGTGCTGTACATATCTCGCGCATGCACTCGGCTTCTTTTCCTCACCTGCATTGATCCTCTGATGCCGGGTGCACATGTCCTGGCTTCCGAGAGGCGCACTGTGCATAGTTGGAAGTCTTCATCACTTCTAATCACACGCGCAGTGCGCCTCTCTGAAGCCCTCATTTACATATCATAAATGGACTTTAGAAATACTTTTTGTTAGGATCTGATTAGGTCTGTAACGTGATAAGGGAATTGTTAGGCAGGGTGTTTAGCTATAAATAAAAATACCTTTGACAAGTGTCTGCATTTTAAATATCAAGAAATCAGCATAATAATTCAATAGCAGACAGAAAATAAATGGACATTAAGGACAATCGCAAAACTACCTAGAGAGAAAACTGAGCAGAGCTCCAAAAAAGCGACTATAAGTCCAGAGTAAAGTCAAAAAGTTTTTATTTTAATTAAGACACATCAGATACAAATGGGGGGAGTGGGCGATAAAGTGCGAAACCGCACACCGCATGGATAAAAAAGGATTGCTGTACAACCAGAACCTATGCAGTAACAAGACATACATAAAGTTACTAAATTATCACAAAGTGCATATAGTGCATGGCAATGTATGGCAATTAAGAACAGACCGCCAAACAGTATATATGTATATATATATATCTCTTTATACCAGCTCCATCCATCAAGTAAACAGCTAGATACACAGATCATTATCAGGTAGCAGGTGACCATTCACCATGGTTAGACAGATATATGATGCCTAAGAAGCAGAGTACTAAGAGAGGAAGCATAAATTACCTAATGAAATGGCGGGCAGAGGCTCCAGCAGTCAGCAATCCACCCCTTTTTGACTTTACTCTGGACTTATAGTCGCTTTTTTGGAGCTCTGCTCAGTTTTCTCTCTAGGGTGTTTAGCTATGTAGATCCAACACATGGTGGTTCTGGGGGCACGGGGGACCTGACAGATTCCCATAAAACCGTCCCTTACAAACAGTGCTGCTGTGTATGAGCCATATAAAAGCGTCCATTTACTGGTGCAGAGGCGTCCATTAGTTCCTTCGTGCGTGCACATAGAGAAGGCATTAGTGAAACAGATTATGCAGTTTCTTCCTTTCACTTTGCATAAATGCACAGATAAGACAAGACAAAGAGAAGTGAACATCTTGAAACAGAAGTGCTGAAGCAGCAGAGTGGTTAGGCGGAGGGTTTCCTGCCTAAACCTGAAGCTTCCGATGCTAAAAGGTTATAAAAGAGCTGCACTTGGTTTGTCACTTATTTGCAGATTTTTTGCTATGTTTGTACATTTTCACCACTGCCATTATGTCGGGACAAGTAGACAAGGTGCAAATTGGGGAAATGAAAGGGTGCACTGCTGTAATTAACAGAAGCCACAACCTAACACCAGAAAGTCACTCATCAGAATTGTATTCATGAGTGAGAAGCACAAGATCGGAGCCATGGGCGCCCGCGGAAAGGGATTGTGTCGGGCGAAGTAAATATAGGTAGAGTTGTGTCAGTCAATAGGGTTTTTCTCTGGGATACAAATGTGATCTCAGGCATGGCAGCAGGTTGCGCCTGTAATTTCCAGATAGGATCTCACAAGACGAAGGTAATTTGTTGTCTGTTTTATCAGCCGATGAATGGAATTTGCCCATTCTTCTCCAATAGCAGCTGTGGAATGACACAGACCATTTGAAAGAGTTTTACATTCACTTGCAATCAATGGCTGAGACACCGGGAGAACAAGAGAGCCTTGATCTCACTACAGAGCCTCTATTGTAGGCCTATCGGAGAGAAGTTTATGTGATGTGAAGGGCATGTCACTGGAGCCCGGCCAGCGCTGAAATAGCCAAGCTTTCCGCGAAGTGAATTTATTCATAGCCTATAACCGCAGTCTGACATGTTGTATTTGTTTTATCAGAAGCGAACGCTGCGGGTGACCTGATTCTAAGTTTGATTTAGGTCACTTACGTTAGAGATACCATCAACAAGCAGAAAACATGGAGCTGAAGTACATGAACTAAGCAGATCTGCTAACAAGCAAACAAGTGGTCTTGAAAAATCATTAATTGGTGAGACTATGTCAGGACAATGACTTGGTTTGGCCAAACCAAATGAAAAGTGACAAGCACAAGTTAAAAAAAAAAAAAAAAAAGAGTCTAGTAACACATTGCTCTCATATCGCCATGTTACGTGCTGTATATTAATACCCTGCAGCATGATTATACATGGAGTAGAAGAATGTCAAGTGAAGACTATGGCTAAAATTGCTTTTTATTCCATGGTGTTGGAAGGACTTTTTCTACATGTAAAAGTGAGTTTTTAGGATCTTTTTGCTTCTCATATGAATGTACTGCATTCGTTTCTTATTAAATATCGAAAAAAAGTCCAGAACAATTGTATATATGGAGGGATAACTCCCAGCTAGCCAATAAGTCCAATTAGAATGGAAGCAATAGAACCCAAGCTAATAAGAACATAGGCAAACAATTAAAATAATATATATTAAAAAAGGAGTGTGGCTGTCTTAAATATATCTATTTTTCGCAGTAAACGGCGCATACCTATGACCATCACGTGTCCTCAATCAGAAGAATGCAGACATATATAAAAATTATAATGTTACAGAACATTTTATGTTCTGACAACAAATCTGTCAAAGATATAAAAACTTATGGTACGAACAGCAGAGACATGAAACACAAATACAACACAGTATATTATAAAGTGCCATATGACAAGGACGGTGACAAACGCACAGGAGTGCTAAAGCAAATTGTGTGATCAACATGACTACACATACAAGGAAAAGGTGAAAACTTCTCAAGCACAGTACCCAAGAAGCCGAGTGTGAATTACACACGGCAGAAACCAATCACCTGAAATACTGCCAACGACTAACGCTCGCGTCGTCCAACGATGGGGGATGATCACCAACTCTGGCACAGCACAAGAATGAAATGATAATGAGCTGATGGAATGGGCAACCTGGAATATTGAGCTACTTCACTACATGAGCTGACGGGTTACAAGAGAAAAGCCAACAAATCTGGTGAAATGGTAGACACAATATGTCAGCACAAAACTTACCTTTGCTACGTGAAACGGGTCGTACACACGGTCAGTAAACTGTACAACTAGTGTTATAGCCCCAATATGAACAAGATCCCTTAGGTCCAGGATTACCAAATATTCAGGAGAGGAATGACGAATTAGAGCCACAATTCAATGGGAATTTGTGGTTTTCTAAACTTGTATATCCATTAACCCCTTCGCTGCCAAGGGCTTCTAAACATTGTGCGCCTGTTAGAACAATTTTTGCATTTTTGAAATGTACATGTAAAGGCTATATTACTAATAAATTTATATTAACTTCCAGCATTTACATATCTTCTGTAATACACCTGACACACAGTCAAAATACCAATTAGCACTTTATACATGCAGGCACCTTTGTGAAACTTGAGTTAACGTAAATTTTTTTTTGCACACGGCGAGGCTCAGAAAGGAAGTAGTGACATTTGCAGCACAAAATTTTGCTAAAATCTTTTTCTGTCGCCATACTGCATTTGCGCAGATTCCCGAGGTAGGAGTAGTCAGGAAACGCATAATGTGACCCCATTTTGGAAACTATCCACGTTAAAAGGCATTTATCAAGGGGTGTAGTAACCATTTTAAACTAAAAAAAAAAGACCTAAATAAAAATACAAACTTTCGCAATATTTATTTTTTCCCATCTGCGCAGATGTATTAATACATTCCTGTTTTCACAATAAAAGTACTTAAAAAAATGATAATTTGTGTCACCATATTCTGGGAGACCAAACCTTTTCATTTTTCTGTTGACAGAGCTGTTTGAGGGCCTACTTTCAGAAGGATGGGTTGAAAATTTTATTGGTACCTTTTGGGGGATATATGACTTTTTGATCTCCTTTTATTCCATTTCTTGTGATACGTGACATAAAAACAGTGATTCTGATTTTATTGTTGTGGTGTTCACCGGGATGGATAAGCTGCGTTCATTATATACGCATGGACATGATGATATAATGTATCATTTACTTTATCACTTTTACAATAAAATTTATTTTTATAAATGTATCACTGTATATAAATCTGAATGTGTGTGTGTGTGTGTGTGTGTGTGTGTGTGTGTGTGTGTGTGTGTGTGTGTGTGTGTGTATCACCAACCAATCACGAAGCAGCAAAGTGGGACACCAACAAATCACGAAGCAGCAGAGAGGGACACGGTTGGAGAGCAGGGCTGAGGACGGATACAGCAGGACAGTGCATGGAGAGAGGGGCTGTGAGGAAGACAGTCTTCAGGACAGGGGCCGAATAGTGCCCCTCCCAGCCCTGTCCCGGCTCAGTCGGCGCTCTCCGTCGCCAACTGCAGCTTCCTGGCCTAAATTTAGTCCCTGGCTTCTACTGCAGCCTACTAATAGCGCTAGGCCACTCCCCCGCAGGCCACCTAATCACACGTGCTGCAGCTCCACTCTAGCTCCGTCCACTCTGGCCGCCCTACACTAGGCCACACTCCCCACAGGCCACCCAATCACATGGGCTGCAGCTCCGCTTTAGCTCCGCCCACTCCGGTCGAACGAACAATCTGTGCATCTCAATCTCATGGTCCCAGCGTCACTGCGTGTGGTGCATGGAGAGTGGGGCTGTGGAGGAAGGAAGACAGCGAGGCTGTTGAGCAGGGGTCTCAAACCCAGCCCGCAGGCCACATGCGGCCCCCGAGGCAGGCATCTGCAGCCCGCGGTGCACCACATGTCTCACTCCCTGAGGCAGGGGGAAGGCACGTATTCAGGAGAGGCAATGGTATTGGCTGTTCTGTGTTCACACACACTGCACAGGACCTGTGATGAGGTCACAGCCGGGGGAGGAGTCAGGGGTCACATGATCAGGGGCCTCAGTGTGTGTAGGACGGACGCTGCTGTCTGTGTGCTGGTTGTCATGGTACTGGATGAAGGTAAATTTTTGCGTGGGGTCAGGAGGGGTTTACAGGGTGGATGGCGCGTGTGTACGAGGTGTGCGGAGCCGCGCGTGTACGGGGTGTATTAACTCTGCCGAGTTTGAGACCCCTGCTGTAGAGGGAGAGAGTGGGGGAGAGCAGGGCTGTGAAGGAAGAGAACGGGGCTGTGGACAGAGAGAGCGGGAGAGCAGGGCTGTGAAGGAAGAGAACGGGGCTGTGGACGGGGAGAGCAGGGCTGTGAAGCAAGAGAACGGGGCTGTGGACGGGGAGAGCAGGGCTGTGAAGGAAGAGAACGGGGCTGTGGACGAGAGAGCAGGGCTGTGAAGGAAGAGAACGGGGCTCTGAAGGAAGAGAACGGGGCTGTGGACGGAGAGAGCGGGAGAACGGGGCTGTGGACGGAGAGAGTGGGAGAGCAGGGCTGTGAAGGAAGAGAACGGGGCTCTGAAGGAAGAGAACGGGGCTGTGGACGGAGAGAGCGGGAGAACGGGGCTGTGGACGGAGAGAGTGGGAGAGCAGGGCTGTGAAGGAAGAGAACGGGGCTGTGGACGGAGAGAGCGGGAGAACGGGGCTGTGGACGGAGAGAGTGGGAGAGCAGGGCTGTGAAGGAAGAGAACGGGGCTGTGGAGGGAGAGAGCGTGAGAGCAGGGCTGTGGATGAAGAGACCAGGGCTGTGGAAGAAGAGAGCGGGGCTGTGAAGGTACATGCATGTAGAGCGCGGCTGCGGAGGGATAGAACGGGACGGCGGGTGGAGAGCGGGAATGTTAAGGAAGACAGCGGTACCCACAGTTAGGTACTATGCCCGGGCAACGCCGGGCTCTTCAGCTAGTATAAATATATTTATATATTATATTTGAAAGGATTGGTATGTACCTGGGTGGCTTTGCACTCTTACTGGTGCTGCCTCTAATTTTAAGATATACAGTATATATATATAGCGAAGGTGGTGTATGAAATCTTGTTTTTTACAGGCCGAACTGTAATTTTGATGGCATAATTTTTGGGCTTGTGACTTTATGCATTTTTTTTTTTTTTTTTTAGGTGAAGTGACCAAAAAGTAGGAATAGGTTTTTTTTTTTTTGTTCTTGTTTCTAAACTGTTGTAGACTCAAGAGCCAAATGACAAGTTAGTTGTATAGTTCGGGTCATTACACATGAAGCAATATCAAATGTGTATTTTTTCCAATAATAAAGAACAAAAAAATAAAGAAAGGAAATAGCCTTAATTTTAGTTTGCTGATATGATACACATCTAGTGTTACGCATGGGCAGAAGGAGATCACCCAGCATCTTTATCCTGTCCTTACTGCAGCCTGTCAGTCCAACCGCGGTCCCCATCTCAATGGAGTGAAGGGGGTATTTTACACAATCATATGTCAGCCTGGATCGTGCTGACATATTAGACCTTGGACTCATTTCACATGAAGATTCTCAACTCCAGATTGAGATGGGAATCGCCACTGTAGTCACGATGCAGACCAAGATCTCAGATTAATTTGAGAGTTGGGAGTGGAAACCACAGCGCTCATTTTAATATCAGTTACATATATTATATGGTGATAATATAAATACACTTCATTATCAGAAAGAATAACCGACATAACCCATATAACCCATATAGCAACTGTTTATTGCCTGATATCAGCCCGAGAGCTGTGTCTCTGGCATACACAGAAAACAAGGTTTTCTTGCTTTCAGGTCTCATGTTTTCAGACCAGTGAGCAGTAAAGATACAATGATATCTACTTTTTAGTTATGAGAACTTTTATGTATGTAAGGTATTTCAGGTGCAGGAGGTCTCTAGCAAACGGGACTGATCTGCATGAGGCACGGCGGAATATGTTGGCGCTCTAGAAATAAAAGAATCATTATTCAAGTCCTGGGAAAGCCCTTTAAACTTTAATAACATGAACGCAGACAAGTATTTCACTTCATCAGATACTTCCGTAATTGGCCATGGTTATTTAAAACTTCCCTTTCCCACGCACTATAGTGGGATACAGACTTACTTCTTTTTGTTTTAGCATCAACTATCGTAGTCCTTAAACTATTAATTATCTAAAAATCGGGCAAAGTCTCGCTAAACATTAGATCAGCTCTAAAGTTCTTCATGTGTATTGTCTGCAAACATCCCAGTTACTAGAAAATGAAATGCAAATCTACCAGTGGCAAATGCTGCTTAAGAGAACAGGTTGTGACATTGCTCTGTAAAAAATGTAACAATTTCAGTAGTTACAAAAAGTACAGCAAAACCACATCAAAAATGCAGAAAAAAAAACTACAAAACTTCTAGACTTTTAGACTTTTCATTCTCTACTCAATCCAAGAGTACAGGCCCCAACCACGGAGCTCCGAGCTGACGATCTGGCCAACTACTTCAAAGAAAAAATTGACCAGATCCGACAGGAAATTATCTCCAAATCCCCTCATACCATGCACTGTCCTCCCTCCCCCACTGCATCTAACTCACTCTCTGATTTTGAACCAGTCACAGAAGAAGAAGTAAGCAGGCTCCTTGCATCTTCTCGCCCAACTACTTGCACCAGTGACCCATTTCCGTCACATCTCCTCCAGTCCCTTTCCCCTGCTGTCACCCCTCACCTAACTAAAATATTTAACCTCTCTCTCTCTTCTGGTATTTTTCCCTCCTCATTTAAGCATGCCATCATACATCCACTACTTAAAAAACCATCCCTCGACCAAAACTGTGCCGCTAACTATAGACCTGTCTCTAATCTTCCCTTCATCTCTAAACTCCTGGAACGCCTGGTCTACTCCCGTCTTATCCGCTATCTCTCAGAAAACTCTCTTCTCGACCCTCTCCAATCCGGTTTCCGCTCTTTACACTCCACTGAAACTGCCCTCACTAAAGTCTCTAATGATCTGCTAACAGCTAAATCAAATGGTCATTACTCCATGCGAATTCTCTTGGATCTCTCTGCAGCATTCGACACTGTGGATCATCAGCTCCTCCTCACTATGCTCCATTCCATTGGCCTCAAGGACACCGTTCTCTCCTGGTTCTCCTCCTATCTCTCCGACCGCTCCTTTACTGTTTCTTTTGCTGGTTCCTCCTCCTCTCACCTTCCCCTTACTGTTGGGGTTCCTCAAGGATCGGTTCTAGGCCCCCTCCTCTTCTCCTTGTACGCCCCTATTGGTCAAACAATCAGTAGATTTGGTTTCCAGTACCATCTCTATGCTGATGACACCCAATTATACGCTTCTTCTCCTGACATCACGCCAGCCTTTCTAGAAAACACTGGCGATTGTCTAAACACTGTGTCTAATATCATGTCCTCACTATATCTGAAACTGAACCTGTCAAAGACTGAACTCCTTGTGTCTCCTCCCGCTACTAATGTACCTACACCCGACATTGCCATTTCCCTCTGTGGTTCCACTATTACTCCCCAGCAACATGCCCGCTGTCTTGGGGTCATACTTGATTCCGAGCTTTCCTTTGCCCCCCACATTCGATCACTGGCTCGCTCTTGTCATCTGCACCTCAAAAACATTTCTAGAATTCGACCTTTTCTTACTTTTGACTCTGCAAAAACTCTTACTGTTTCTCTTATTCATTCTCGTCTCGACTATTGTAACTCTCTTCTAATCGGTCTCCCTCTTACCAAACTCTCCCCTCTCCAATCTGTCTTGAATGCTGCAGCCAGGATCATATTCCTCACCAATCGTTACACCGATGCCTCTACCTTGTGCCTTGTGCTACCCATCCACTCCAGAATTCAGTATAAACTTATTACCCTCACCCACAAAGCCCTCCATGGCTCAGCACCACCCTACATCTCCTCCCTTGTTTCAGTATACCACCCTACCCGCGCCCTCCGTTCTGCTGATGACCTGAGGTTAGTATCCTCAATAGTCAGAACCTCCCACTCCCGTCTCCAAGACTTTACACGTGCCGCGCCAATTCTTTGGAATGCACTTCCCAGGTCAATACGATTAGTCCCCAATCCCCACAATTTTAAGCGTGTCCTGAAAACGCATTTATTCAGACTGGCCTATCGCCTCAACACATTAACCTAACCTATCCCTGTGTGGCAGAGCCAAAAGTTTTACCATAACCAGGTTCCCAGCATCATGTTCCCACATGCTTTATGCATCCATTAGCCCTCTGTGTCTGTACTGTTACACACTTAACATTATGGCTGGTCCATACAATCAGGGCAACTGTTACCACCCACCTTTCGTGTCTACCTCTTTCCTCATAGACTGTAAGCTTGCGAGCAGGGCCCTCACTCCTCTTGGTATTTGTTATAATCTACTGTATGTGATTATTGTTATGCTGTAATGTCTATTGTCTGTACAAATCCCCTCTGAAATGTAAAGTGCTGCGGAATATGTCGGCGCTATAAAAATAAAATTTATTATTATATTATTATTATAGACACATGTTGAAACACGGAAGTATGAACTTAACCAAACAAAAGTCAGCCTCAATACATTTCCTTTATTCTTGGACCTCATGAAAACTACAGTATTGAGCGTTCCTGACACTTCGATACTTGATGGGTGCCGACCGGTCACTGTACCCTACTCTCCCCATTTCAGGCCAGCTGGGGAGACACATGACCCATTTCGACCATATATGTTTATTAGCCCACTTAATAGTGCTTCTGGAGGTTGCACAGTGAGAACACTGACATTTGTTCGTTCAGCTTCATTAAGGCGTCTTGCAGATGTAACAAGTGTACCGTGAAGAGTGACCATCAATAAAAGTTAAAAACAAAATCAGTGTACAGAAAAATGCACAGGATGACATCACCACCTGGTGAGCCTCCCAGCAAACAAATACACCAACTCCAATAAATTATGCCATAACAAGAGAAACTGGAGTACACGGTGACAGCAAGAAAAATACTTTTTGTATAAAAATATAAATGTTTATTTATGTATACAAAATATATAAATGATTGTACATAGTAAAACAGTGCACCAAGGAGCATACAAGCAAAACACAAGGGCCACCCCTCTGGCAAAAACAATCCCGTTGCAAGCAAATCCACAGGTCAAGTGACCAAAAGAAAAAGTGTATAAGGGGCAGGTCAGGAAGTTCCCATCATAGACCGCAACATGACCGCGATATATCCTGAATAGCCAAGTTAAATAACTAAATAGTACCGCTTACCGGGATCTGAGAAGTCAGAGAGGGAGCCCCAGGTGCCCAATGTCCACCCCCGACGCGCGTTTCGCGGGCTCTGAAGCCTGCTTCCTCAAGGGGATAGTGAATAGTGCAGAATAGGACCTTAAAATAGCTCATGTGATGGGTCACGTGATGCAGAGGAGCCAATAGCGGTGGTTTGTGACGGCGCATGCGCGGTGTGCGCGCCAGGTCCTCCACACAGCCCGGGCGTCATGCCATCCTATGCACAAACAGGACAACGATTGTCCCGCTGTGCATGGAGGCATAGAGACGCCCTGCAGCCAAAGGACACAAGCGCCCACTACCACGAACGCGCACAACCACCTTGGCTCCGCAAAATCTGCCACCATTAATATAATAATACATATGGGTGAACCCAAAAGTACATAATACACAGAAAGGCAGGTAGTCCGCCCCAATAATGATGTAACAAAATAAACACCCAAAAATAAGAAAGGGGTACAGAAAAAACGAAGCAGAAAAAACAATAAGAAACAAATAAATGCACCAACAACAATACAGAATAAACAAAAAATAAATAATACAGAATGATATAAGGCTCAACAGATATATATATATATAGGTAAAAAACAAGCAGCAGAGAAGATGAGGAAGGAATCATCACAATATATCCATCTGTTTGGGTTTTTCTTCCCCTCTTTTCAAAAATTCTGCAGCCATTTCAAATTTTGGGAGCTCTAAATGTATCACAAATTGAGAGAAAAGGAATCCTATAATACACACAAAAAATTCAAAAAATTAATTAATTAATTAAAAGCAGTGAAATAAAAACAATATTGAAACAAAGGACATAAGGCAGTGATAGAACCAGCAGATGACAAACATAAGCCATTTATACAGGAACTAGAACTCATAGGAAAGGTGCAAAACTGAGATGTTCATTTAGGCCCTTAGGGGCCATAGTGTCCAACAAAACAATCCAATGAGTCTCCATCTGGGCCAAGATCTTTTTATAGTTACCCCCTCTAATCCCCAGATGGAGAATATCAATGCCACGTATTTTAAGGGACCCCGCATCACAATTGTGGTGGGTTTTAAAGTGGCGCGGGATTGTTTTTAGTTCCGAGGGGTCCATAACTGCTTTTGCAGCGCCAATATCACGGACATGTGATTCCGCACTATTCACTATCCCCTTGAGGAAGCAGGCTTCAGAGCCCGCGAAACGCGCGTCGGGGGTGGACATTGGGCACCTGGGGCTCCCTCTCTGACTTCTCAGATCCCGGTAAGCGGTACTATTTAGTTATTTAACTTGGCTATTCAGGATATATCGCGGTCATGTTGCGGTCTATGATGGGAACTTCCTGACCTGCCCCTTATACACTTTTTCTTTTGGTCACTTGACCTGTGGATTTGCTTGCAACGGGATTGTTTTTGCCAGAGGGGTGGCCCTTGTGTTTTGCTTGTATGCTCCTTGGTGCACTGTTTTACTATGTACAATCATTTATATATTTTGTATACATAAATAAACATTTATATTTTTATACAAAAAGTATTTTTCTTGCTGTCACCGTGTACTCCAGTTTCTCTTGTTATGGCATAATGTATTGGAGTTGGTGTATTTGTTTGCTGGGAGGCTCACCAGGTGGTGATGTCATCCTGTGCATTTTTCTGTACACTGATTTTGTTTTTAATGTTCTTTTCTGTGTTTTTCACAGTTCTTTTCAGTGTTAATATGGACTTCCGTGCACGTGACAATACATGGCGTGCTCAAATAAATGAAGTGCTCCAGGATAGTACAGGCAACTCCAGTGATAGTTCCAACCTAGCCATACAGGAATCTATTTCTCAATTTAAGGATCTCCTTAAAAAACGGACAAAGGTTTGGTGGAACCACGAGTTTTTAGATAGATATATTCAGTCTGATCTCATTCCAAGGGGACTACGTGTCCAAGTATTCCCTTCTTTCCCTGTATCTGATGAAAATTTTAAAAACAGGTGGGAAGAATTGACAAATATATGCTCTAAAGGGTTCATGATCTTATTAAAGGAAATGAACCATAATACATTGGGAACCTTGGAAGCAGAGATTGATCAATTACAGGCTGATTTGCGTAAAAATATGACAAGTGATTCTTTAAAAAAATTCAATGAAGAAACTGATATTGAATTGCAAAAATGGGCCCATGACATACAAGTAATTAAATCTAAAAAGTTTAAACGGGACATTTTGGATAAACAGCAGTCCCGTGTCTATCATTGGCGTCATGGTTATGAACGTTCAAGATCAAGATACAGAAATACATCTTTCTCTAGATCAAGGTCTACTTCGATACGTTCAAATAAATCATTTGAGGGTGAATCTTCTGGTAAACTTACCTCTAATCAGGGACTGTCGCCCAGTGATTCTCTGAGTCAACGCATAGCCACACGCCAATTTACAAAGAGCAAGACGTCGAGCGGGAGGTCTACTCAAAATGGATCTCATAATAAACCACAGGTATTGAACCTCTCCCAACATGTTTTGACTGAGGCACAAATTGATGTACTCAGCAGAGGTCTTTCGTTCTCACCTACTAACCAATTTAATTTTTTTACAGCGTTGAAAGATTTACAATTATTTTCTCGTAAATTATTATTGAGAAAATTACATCATCGTGGTCAAACGTCGGCATCTTTGAATACTCTTGAGATAGAAGCCTTACATGATCTTGAAGACCTACTTGAGGAACAGGCGGCACCCCAGACAAGTAGGTTCCCTGTCGCATTATTGCCCAGATCGGCTAGGTTCCCTCCCTTGTCTCTAAGTCCAGCTATCGAGATTTTTACAAAACTCGTCATGGATGATTTCAAAAAACTATCAACTAGAAAGAGATTTGATAATTTAACATTTAAACAGCGTCAGGCAATCCAGCAGTTGCGGGCTCTTCCTGACGTTGTTTTTAAATCTGCAGACAAGGGAGGGAACATTGTCGTCTGGCCTTGTGATATGTATGAACGTGAAGCCTTTCGGCAACTTAGGGATTCAAGTACTTACATTAAATTAACATCAAATCCTATGGCTTCCTTCTCAATTGGGCTTCAAAAGATTTTATTTGAGGCTTATGAATCAAATATTATCTCCAAGAAGGTTCTTGACGGTTTGGTTGTTTCCAATCCAAAGGTGCCGACGTTTTACTTGTTACCTAAGATCCACAAGGATGCCCTCAACCCCCCGGGGCGTCCTATTGTGTCGGGAATTGATGGCTTATGTGATGTGGTCTGTAAATTTATTGATTTTTATTTGAAACCTATTGTAGAGACCCTGCCATCTTTTGTTCGTGACACAACGGACGTTCTGGCACGGGTTGATGGCATCCTTGTGGAACATGAGACTATCCTTGTGGTTGCTGACGTGGAGTCACTTTACACCTGCATTGATCATACTCACGGCTTGGATGCGGTGCGCCTCTTCTTGGGGGCCTCCAACCTGGATGGCCCTTTGTGCGATCTCATTCTCGAGCTGCTGCACTATGTCTTGTCCCACAACTTTTTTGTATTCAAAGATTCCTTTTACCTCCAGAGGCGGGGCACAGCCATGGGCGCGGCCTGTGCGCCCGCGTATGCAAATCTCTTCCTGGGTTCCTGGGAGAGACATATTTTTGGCGACGCGGGCGTGCCGGCCGCCTCCCATGTGCTGTGCTGGCTTCGCTATATTGATGACATCTTGATGTTGTGGGACGGGACGGTGCAGCAGCTCGGAGACTTCATGAATCAAATTAATCAAAATTCTTTTAACATTAGATTGACCTACCATCATAGTAGTACTAGAGTGGACTTCCTGGACATATCTTTGGAGGTTGACCCTTCACGTCGGGTCAGGACAGATGTGTTCAGGAAGCCCACCTCGGTCAATTCTTTGATTCATGCAGAATCTGCACATCACCCATCTACCATTAGGGCCGTCCCGGTTGGACAGTTCCTAAGAGTGAGGCGCATTTGCTCCTCTGATGTTCTTTTTGAGGCCCAGGCTGCCGACCTTAAACAACGCTTTCGGGCTCGGGGTTACAGTGGCAGATCTATCAAACAAGGATATGATCGGGCCAGGAAAACTCCACGTAATACTCTATTGCATTCCAAGAAGGGTCAAGATAAAGCTGGACTTGACGGTCCCATTCGATTTATCACAACTTTTAATCATCAATGGACAAACATGCGACAGATTCTCATTAAGCATTGGGATGTCTTAAAAGCTGATCCGGTTCTTGAGTCCTTTTTGGGTGACCTCCCTGCTATGACATCTCGACGTTCCAAAAACTTGGGTGATTTATTGGTCAAGAGCCATTACGTTCCGGCAACTCGTAATGTTTTCAGCTCTCGTGGTCCAACTCCGGGTTTCTTTCCCTGTGGCCACTGCCTCGCATGCGCCAATGTTCAACGGAGTACAAACTTCACCGCTTCGGATGGTCTACGCACCTTTGACATTCGCCATCGTATTTCCTGCGGCAGCACTAATGTGGTCTATTATGCCACTTGTGGCTGCCCCAGGATATACGTTGGTTTGACAACAAGGGAACTGCGTGTACGGGTGCGTGAACATGTCCGTGATATTGGCGCTGCAAAAGCAGTTATGGACCCCTCGGAACTAAAAACAATCCCGCGCCACTTTAAAACCCACCACAATTGTGATGCGGGGTCCCTTAAAATACGTGGCATTGATATTCTCCATCTGGGGATTAGAGGGGGTAACTATAAAAAGATCTTGGCCCAGATGGAGACTCGTTGGATTGTTTTGTTGGACACTATGGCCCCTAAGGGCCTAAATGAACATCTCAGTTTTGCACCTTTCCTATGAGTTCTAGTTCCTGTATAAATGGCTTATGTTTGTCATCTGCTGGTTCTATCACTGCCTTATGTCCTTTGTTTCAATATTGTTTTTATTTCACTGCTTTTAATTAATTAATTAATTTTTTGAATTTTTTGTGTGTATTATAGGATTCCTTTTCTCTCAATTTGTGATACATTTAGAGCTCCCAAAATTTGAAATGGCTGCAGAATTTTTGAAAAGAGGGGAAGAAAAACCCAAACAGATGGATATATTGTGATGATTCCTTCCTCATCTTCTCTGCTGCTTGTTTTTTACCTATATATATATATATATATATCTGTTGAGCCTTATATCATTCTGTATTATTTATTTTTTGTTTATTCTTTATTGTTGTTGGTGCATTTATTTGTTTCTTATTGTTTTTTCTGCTTCGTTTTTTCTGTACCCCTTTCTTATTTTTGGGTGTTTATTTTGTTACATCATTATTGGGGCGGACTACCTGCCTTTCTGTGTATTATGTACTTTTGGGTTCACCCATATGTATTATTATATTAATGGTGGCAGATTTTGCGGAGCCAAGGTGGTTGTGCGCGTTCGTGGTACTGGGCGCTTGTGTCCTTTGGCTGCAGGGCGTCTCTATGCCTCCATGCACAGCGGGACAATCGTTGTCCTGTTTGTGCATAGGATGGCATGACGCCCGGGCTGTGTGGAGGACCTGGCGCGCACACCGCGCATGCGCCGTCACAAACCACCGCTATTGGCTCCTCTGCATCACGTGACCCATCACATGAGCTATTTTAAGGTCCTATTCCGCACTATTCACTATCCCCTTGAGGAAGCAGGCTTCAGAGCCCGCGAAACGCGCGTCGGGGGTGGACATTGGGCACCTGGGGCTCCCTCTCTGACTTCTCAGATCCCGGTAAGCGGTACTATTTAGTTATTTAACTTGGCTATTCAGGATATATCGCGGTCATGTTGCGGTCTATGATGGGAACTTCCTGACCTGCCCCTTATACACTTTTTCTTTTGGTCACTTGACCTGTGGATTTGCTTGCAACGGGATTGTTTTTGCCAGAGGGGTGGCCCTTGTGTTTTGCTTGTATGCTCCTTGGTGCACTGTTTTACTATGTACAATCATTTATATATTTTGTATACATAAATAAACATTTATATTTTTATACAAAAAGTATTTTTCTTGCTGTCACCGTGTACTCCAGTTTCTCTTGTTATGGCATCAATAAAAGTTGTATATTTGTGCAAAGAATAAAACACAAATCAAATATAGCTGTAGGCTAATTCACATTTGGCTTCTTCCATGCAAGTTAAAACAAAACAAAAAAAATTTCATTTTAAGGGAAAGTATCATATACTTTCAGCCATTAGTCAATGTATGAGTAAATTGCCATTCATCCAGTGATTGCACCTTTTATGCGGCCTTACTTTTCTATATGGGACAACGTTAATAGAGTTCACTTAAGAAACTTCATGGTTATTTTTTTATTTGTTTTAAAAGTCACTTGTAAAACACTTAAGGAATCCGTAAGGTTGTCTGAGACTGACGACATCAATGGGTTCAGCCGACAGTCTAATGTGTATGGGGCTCTTGTGACAGATGATGTTGGGGACCTATTTTGGTCTGCTGATCCTTTTGCACTCCCTTTAATAAGCTGCCCATTGAAAGTACAGGAAAGTTTGGCTGAACAAGCGCTCTCGTATATGGGAAAAAGATGGGCAAGATAGCTGTCGGAGAAACGATGGTTTGGCAGATCATTCGGCCTGCAACTATCTGAAGTGTATGGCAGTTAGTTGTACTATAGTGTTTAAGTCTAGAGGGTGTTGACCATATTTTAGATCAGTCTGATCCCAAAAAGTTCAATATCAAACGGTCTGACTTTTACCATTCCATGTTTACATAATGTAATTTGTTCCATTCTGAGAAAGGGCAATTTACCTCACATTTACACATGTTAATATTATGGGGTCAAAATAAGCAGCTGTCAGACACCTCTTGTACCCCGTAATTTTCTAGGATACATGAGAATACAAACTAATCTAAAATGGTCTGTCTCCTACAAGAGGAACTATGCACAAGATGCTAAGTACATACAGAAATATAGTTAAAACAGTAATGAAACAATCAATGGGCATTCAAGTAAAAAAGGAATAACTGTACATACAGAGCTGAATACATACATATACAGCGCTTTAGACTTACACTGGAAATCTGGCAGTAGCATCAACCCTCCTAAGCCGTCTATATTGTCATGCAGGTAAAATAAATTACGGTAAATACAATGAGGCCTTAATATCTGCAATCCAATGTATTATTCCAGAGAAACCTATGTTTGTCTTAAATGCAAATTAGCTGTTCAGATCTATGGACCGGACACTGATCTCCCTGAGAACCTACCTTCAGAGCTCTTAAAAAAAAAAAAATGAAAATAGGTCGTTACCAGCGTGAGACATATAGCTCAGGAGAGCAGACTGTCAGTCATTACATGTCTCACACTGTTAATGCCTCCTTTTCATTTAAAAAAAAACTCTGAAGGTAGATTCTCAGGTAGATCTGTGTCCAACCCATAGCCTGCAACAGCTCATTTGCACATAAGACAAATATGTATTTCTTGGGAATAAAACATTGCATCACGGGGCGTGGCTATGGCAGCGACGGAGTGAGGACGCGCTTTGTGAGGCTCCTGATATCCTGACTAAATCCTATCAGCGGACCCGTGCTTTGGGGGCATACTTGCCAGTTTTTTGGACTCCTGTGAGCTCAGGGTCGCTCCTGGACCCCTGCGGGAGAGCGTGGCTTGATTCGGCGGTGCCTGCGGCTCTGAGGACCTGGGCGGCCGGCGGGGCCTGCACGGGGCGGCAGTCATACTGTAGGCGCCCTCCCTGTCTGTGTGAGACGTGACGCCAGGCTCCATCCTGCAGCGCTTCAGAAGCAAGGGACGATGAGCAGATAACTGGATCATTTGTGAGGGACAAGCAGTGTGTGCCCTGAAAAATTGAGCCCCGCGTCCCCTATTCACTATATTACCTGCCCTGCCAGCGCCATACCTAGTGGGACCTGGATCCCTCCATGACTGTGACCCCTGTGGGGCCTTGAGTTGTTTTCTGGGCTTGGGGGGCCCTTGCCTGCGCCTGGGGCTAGATATTGCCCCCTTGTGAGACGTTGAGGGTCTGTGTTGCATCAAGGACCCAGCAGCCGCCACCTGTCTATCATACCGTCAGTCATCCTGATTAGAGACTCCGGAGTGCATGGTTCCTGCTCCCAGGCTTTGCCCTATCGCTTCCAAAATGAGTCATTCTAACTTCTAAGGGGTCTGGCACAGCGGCTGAAAAGCTAAAAGAATATGCCAGAATAGACCATGCTGAGAGCTCAAGATCTACTAAAAATAACCCCACACAAACTCAGCGTAAGAATCGCCCCTCTGAAGGTGGGGAAGAATGTGATCAGGGCGAATTAACCCTTAAACAGGCGTCAGAGCAACTTATGCAGGCCATCTCCTTGACCAGGACATCTCTGTCTAGGAAGATAGAAGACGTATACACCGAGGTGGGACGCCTCCGACAAGACATGCAAACCATGAGGGGCCGCATTACGGAGGTGGAGACGCGGATATCCCAGGTGGAAGACATCATTACTCCCATGGAAGCTAAGCTGATGAAAGTGGCAGGATCCATGAATACGTGGAGGCAAAAGGCTGATGACCTGGAAAACAGGATGCGTCGAAACAATATCCAAATTATTGGCCTGCCGGAGCAATTGGAGGGACAACATCCGGAGCAATTCCTAGAAGATTGGCTCAAAACCACCTTGGGCGATGAATTCTCCTCAATCTTTGTGGTGGAAAGGGCTCACAGAGTCTCTACTAGGCCTCTTCCTCCGGGAGCCCCGCCTAGACCCTTCTTGGTGCGCATTCTTAACTACAGGGATAGAGACGTGGCTCTACGATTGGCAAAAGAGTCCGATTAAGTTCAACAATGCCACGATCTCGATTTTCCCAGATTTCTCTGCGGAACTCCAGAAGCAATGGGCATAGTTTATGGAGGTCAAGAGACGTCTACGGGAGAGGAATATTGTGTACTCGATGATTTATCCGGCCCGGCTCCGGGTGGTCCACGGGGGTACTACTTTGTTTTTCACAGATCCGGCGGAAGCGGCGGAGTGGCTGCGATCCCATAGAGGGTCTGCTGAAAAAGAATCCTAATACATCAATTGCTAGCTGGAATTTTTTCTATTACTCGGCTGATTGGGGCTTCACTTGACGGCGTTCAGGTTTCCAACAATACCAGACACTGGACTCAGTGGTGGTATCCCCTTGTTTGCTTGGTGATGGGAGTATGGGACTCTGCTCCTACGCTGTTTGTTGTTTTAGCTTTAAGTGTTACTTAGGTAGAAGCTGCAGCCAATGGAAATCTTGCTATTTATGCGGTGTCTCTACGTTCCACTTAGGCGCCGATGCGCAATATGTTCAGATAAATGGAGATGGGTTCTGATTTAATATGCATGACATGGAATGTAAGGGGTGTTAAGACCCCCCCAAAAAAGGTTAAAGTATTTTCACAAATTAGGCACTATCACCCTCACATCGTGGCTCTGATCGAAACACACTTGACCAGAGATACAGTTCGGACTGTACAAAAACCGTGGGTTCAGTGGTCTATACACGCATTTCACACCAGTTACTCCAGGGGGGTCTCATTACTAATACACTAGAATGTTAGATGGGAGGCCTGGAGGGATTCTGAAGGGCGCTTCGTATTTGTGTATGCACTGATCGACTCTAGGAAATATGTTATTTTGTGCGTTTATAATCCCCTTCCAGCGGGCACGTCAATTCTCCAGAAAGCATTGAGTTTTGCTTTGAATTACCCAGACGCGGATGTCATTTGTATGGGAGACTTTAATCTGGTAATGAATAATTGCCTCGACAGATTGAGACTGGATAACGGGACACGGGGTGGGACCCTGGCAGCAGTTACATCCCAATTATCTTAGTTTATAGAGGGTAGTGGATGGTTGGACCTATGGAGAACACGATACCCAGTCACAAGAGAGTATACTTGCCATTCCTCCACTAGGCATTCCTTATCCCGTATAGATTACATCTTTGGATCTAGTGGTTTGGCAATGTGGATGGACAGTATTGAACATGGAAGTAGAGGGATTTCAGATCATAGCCCAATTATCCTTAAACTCAGGTATGGCCCGCCCAGTGGTAGAACAACATGGAAATTAAACCCTTTCTGGTTGAAATTGATTAAGTCACCTGATAGAACAACCGACCAATTACATGTCTTCGTGTCCTCCCACCCCGAACCCTGGAATGTTATTTTATTTTGGGACACCCTTAAGGCGTACTTGAGGGGTTGTCTATCTTCCACGATCTCCTACATCAAACGGGTGACATCGGGGGAGGATGATGAAATAGAGCAACGATTGACAGATTCAGAGGCCGCTTATGTATCTGATCAAACTAGTGGTAATAGAGTGGAGTGGTTGACGGCCCAAAGATTATATACTCAACATATAGACTCCAAGTCCAAACGTAAATTATTTTTTACTCATCAATCCTACTTTGAACTAGGGAACCAGTCTAGTAAATTTCTGGCCTACTTGGTGCGGCAGCACAATACAACTAACACAATATTACAGGTCCACAGTTCAGATGGTACAGTAGTGTCCTCGACGGAAGAAATAATGGGATGTTTCCATGATTACTACAGGTCACTGTACAGCTCAAAAAACGACATTGATAGCCAGGGGTGTCTAGATTATTTATCAGATATAACGTTTCCCACATTGAGTGCTTCTCAGCGGGCCTTTATGGACGCTGAGTTCACTCTGGAGGAGATAGAAGATGCCGTGAGGGATATGGCCTCTGGGAAGGCCCCTGGACTGGATGGGTTTCCTATTGAGCTGTACAGGAAATACCGGGAGATTTTAGCGCCACTTTTGTTGTCGGTGTTCCGGGAGATTTGGGGAGGGGGGGGGTCATGCCGGAGTCCTTCTATGAAGCTAATATAATAGTGCTTAAGAAATAAGGGAAGGATCCTCTGGACTGTGGATCTTATCGCCCCATATCTTTAGTAAATGTGGATTACAAAATTTTTACCAAGATTTTGGCTACTAGGCTGAATTCAATTACTTTGGAACTTATACATCCTGACCAGACTGGCTTTATGCTTGGGAAAAGCACCTCCATTAATATCAGACGGGTTCAATCAGTGGTTCAATATAGTTCCCTGGTGCCGGACAATAGGTGGGCATTGTCGTCTTTTGATGCAGCTAAGGCCTTTGACTCTCTTGAGTGGCCTTTCCTCCACGCATGCTTGCAGAAATACGGTTTTGGAGATAGGTTTTTAAAATGGGTCAACACATTGTATATGAAACCTAAAGCCCGTGTTGTTGTAAATGGTTCCACTTCCGAGTCCTTTTCTTTACACAGGGGGACTCGTCAAGGGTGTCCCCTCTCCCCAGCCCTTTTTGCTCTTGCAATAGAGGCTTTGGCAATTCGCATAAGAACTTCTCCTAACATTATGGGTATAGAGATAGCGGATCGGGTAGACACCATAGGCCTATATGCGGACGATATGATAATATTCATGGATAGGGCGGAGGAGACGCTGACAGGAGTGATTGCCACTATAAATGAATTCAGTAGATATTCCAGCCTGTATATAAATTGGGAGAAGTCTGCTCTGATGCCGCTTTCTCATGCCCCGATGCCGCGACTTGGGACTCTCTCCTTGTTGCCTATTGTACCACATTTTAAATATCTGGGTGTTCATATTTCTCAATCCAGCACACTTGATCTGCAGCTTAATATATATCCATTACTGGAAATGGTTAAAGTCAAATTTGCGATCTGGAGCAAACTCCCGCTGTCTGTAGCTGGAAGCATTAATTTAATTAAAATGATACTACTCCCTAAGATTAGCTATTTTCTCCAACACAGTGCTGTGGTGGTGCCCAAGTTTTTTTTCACTAACTTGAATTCCCAGATTACATCTTTCATATGGGGAAAAACTAGGCCAAAACTTAAGTTATCCACCCTACAAAGGCCAAAAAAAAGGGGGCGGGGTAGCACTACCGGATTTTTTTCTATATTATCTGGCAAGAGCTATAAATAAGTGGCTGCCCGGTAATCACCTTCCTAATTCTGAGAGTCATTTGCTTCATGCCGCAAATGCTGATTGCCCGCTAGGATTCTTGGAGATGGAAAAAGTAAAAGTCCCACGTTTGCTACCCATGCTTCGTCTGGCAAGACTAGTGTGGCGACAGATTAAGAGGGTGGTCGGATTTAGTGATATCATAGCTGAAATGCCCTTATGGAATAAGTTATTTTCTGAAACTGCTTGCCCACCCATCTGCTGAATTCTGGCCTCAATTCAATGTCTCTACGATAGGGGATATATATGAATGTGGTACATTATTATCTTTTCAACAACTACAAATTAAGTGCAATGTCCCGAGGTCACAATTCTTCCGATATTTGCAATTAAGATCAGCCTTCCAATCGCACATTAGATGTGTCGGTATGAATAGTGCTATTTTGTCTCTACCCTTGATAGGCATTCTTAAGTCACAAGGTCCCCAGGGTCTCCTCTCCTCTCTGTACACACACATGCTATCGGTGGGGACGGACTCTGCTATATGCTTGGTTAGGGGGAAATGGGAAAGGCTCATCCCTGATACACAGGGAGAAGAGTGGGAGGAAATCCTGGAGTCACCAACTAAGGTGTCTCCGTCAATTAACAATAGAATAATACAACTTTATATTATAAACCAATCATATTTGACTCCGACTCGACTCTTTAAGATGGGCCGTTTTCAATCTTCGGAGTGTCTGAGATGTCATGCATCCAATGCAGATTTTATCCACATGATTTGGCAATGTCCAATTATAATACATTATTGGAAAGAGGTAACGTCATTATTAACCTCCCTGGCACAGATTCCTGTTCCCCTTGAGCCATTGGTTTGTCTGTTTAGGGTGTGGGATGATGAGACATGGGGACATTATACCGGGATTTTCTTACGAGAGACATTGTTCATGGCACGGAAGGTGCTGGCACTGCGGTGGATGGGGGGTTCGGATCCCTCCCTTAGGGCCTGGATAGAATTGGTGAACTTGATTATACCATACGAGCGTACGCTCTATCAAAACAGAGGGTGCCCAGATAAATTTGAGAAGATATGGGAGAGGTGGAATTCCTCTCACCTCACACTGTAGGATGGAGATAGCGCATGATAAGAACTAATTATATAGACATAGGCTGCAAATAGTTGTTTTATAGTAGTAGTAAGGTTTTAAAGGTTTGGCAGGCTTTGTTATTTGAATGATAACGCACAGACTAGTGTAAGGCAATTGACAGTATGATTTATTCTATGTACAGCTGGTATACATACACTGTTTGACATTAATGCTCTGAGAAATGTATGTGTGTTACATGATATTTTCATCATTGTCAGTTTGCATATTGTATACCCTGCCTTTGGTTCAATAAACTAATTAAAAAAAACAAACAAAAAAAAACAATTGCATCACAAATATGAAGATATCATTGTATTTAAATTCCTATCACCTCTATCATGTCCATATAGACGGCTTAGAAGTGTGGATCCTACTGACAGATTCCCTTTAACTGACTCTGAAAAAAAAATTGGCGTGAACCTAGCCCTAGATTATTCTGCCGTTCTTCAATAAATATTAATCTGTCAGAAAGGTGAAGATCACAACTCTTGTGACGGTTAGGGTGGATACTACTTTGATAGTCATGTCATAATGTCACGGTCGTACCGCGACAGAGTGGTCTCCTCTAGTTCATGGGTCAGATCGCGGAGTCTGGCTACACGTGCACCTGCACTGTATGGATCCGCTTTGCCTTCCTGGTAGCTGTGCAACTTTCCTTTGCTCTGGTGCTGCAAGGGTTAAGTTGTGCAGATTTCACTAGCTCTGTTGTTGAAAGGGTTAAACTATTCTGTTCTCCACTCCCCTCTGGAATAAATACCCACCTGTCATGGTCACGTGTGTCAGGACGCAGAAGATACCGCAAGGCGGACCCATAACACACGTGACCCTGGATACACCGCCTCCAGTGGGGTGAATTTAAATAATAACACGTGCAGGTGGATACGCCGCCTCCACCTGGCGAATTTAGGTATTACACGTTATACATACAATAATCAAATAATAAAGGGGGAACCTGGGAAACTTTAACAATGGTGGGCCCTGCGATAGGGAATGGGGACATGGAGACCTCCTAAGCTCCCCTGAGCCAGTGTCCCTGCACTCCTTACATTCCCTAAACAGGCTCCGCACCTGTCGCCGCACGCGTACCTTAACGCCCTTGCTCACCCTGACCCTAAACCCTCACTAGGGAATGGGTCGGTGTGGAGACTAATCCCACCATTGCACTAATAACACACATGAGGAAAGAGACAATACAGGGGAAACACCACTTAGCTTTGCTCTGCTGCGTGCGCTCCCAGCAACAGAGCCCACCACCTGTGTGCGTCTTCTCCTCCACCCGGATCCATCACCATAACAGGATCCTTCACCTTAGTGCAGCCTTGGAGCAGAGTCCAACACCAGTTGCAGCTGCTTAGTACCAGAGTCCCAAGGATGAGTTCAGCTGCTGACACGAAGTCGAGCATGCTTGAGTCCAGCTCAGCGGCCAAGTCCCACATGGTGAGTGCCACTCTCCATAGTCGCCACTCCACCAGCCCATGCAGACACTTCCCGCTGACACCATCACTGCGACTCCACCACGCCATGCCAGCCCTTCGTCCAGACACCATAGCAGAAACACATCCCCCCTGGCTAAGCTGCGCAGGACTCCTCACCAGCTCCATCCTTCATCCAGGCTCTCCAAAAACAGAGTGAACACAAAGTCACAATATCACAGGCAGTGATTGCACACCTCTAGCACACCTTTATAGGGTGTAACACCTGATACATGATTAAGTGCACAAAACCTAAAGTGCAATATCACAACCACCACCGGGGACAGTCAAGACACCTTGGAACTTTCCAAAGTAAAAAAAGTTCACCCAGTGATTTAAAACTGTCAGATCACTTCAGATCATGACAGTATCCCCTCCTTAATGAGGGGCCTCTGGACCCTCAAGACCACCCCTCATTAGGGAAACACCTACAGCGGGGACGCCCAGACCCTGAGTTCACCCCACCATTACCTGACACTTCAGGTTTATGACAAACGCACCGCTGGTATTGGCAATACAGTTCCTTTTGGAGGCACCACTCATCTCCACAGCGCCGACCTGGGGAACGAGTTAATGTATGTGTATGTTTGCTCAGAGCTGATCAGACTCCACAACACATTTCCACAAGACGTTTTTTGGTGGCACACATACACGCTCGTTCACACACAGGTCCGGACCTGAACGTTTATTGCACACATACATTTGTCATTTTTTGGTGAACTCACTCTGAACTAGACAGCAGAGGCGTCCCCCTGTGTCACCACACTCACACCCCCGCTATTCACCAAGGGACACCACCCTCCAACCCTTTCACCATGAGGACTGCGCCTCCTAGGGTTGGTTAATGGCGAGGGTAGAGATTTGTCCCTACTCCCCCGCAGCACACCTGCTGCACACACCAGGAGGAGAAGGGGACGGGAAATGGAGGAAATATACACTCGCTGGTCATCTCCACACGACCAGGAGGGCGGCTTCTTCGATGGTATGAAGATTTGGCGTAAAACCCCGCGGACTATCACACCAGTCAGCTCACCACAGGGGCGTACCCCTTCACCTCAGGGAATACCAGGCAGCTCCGTGGGGCACCATTCCTCCCACCTGCCTGGGTGCGCCCGCCTGCATGAACCAGTCCTGCTCCCCAGCAGCGACTCTAGGGGGTTTTAGTACCATAGCCGCAGGAATATGGAGGAAAATATATATATATATACTCGCTGGGGGCGTGGCCTGGACCTCATGTAGGGAGGACGTGGAGTGAGAGAGCTCCTGCCCGGATCCGACAATAAATCCTGATTACCGGCACTGCTGACGAGTCCCACTGACCTGGAGGGCTGCAATATCTCCCTGGGCGTTTAGACAGCGGAGGATCCTTGGGCCATGTCGAACCGCAGCAGTAAAAAAGATAAGGAGACGCCGGGGCGCGCCTCTGCTACATCCAGGATGGCACCAGCAAACAACAAGTCGGCTGGTAGTGGAGCGATGGGAGCTGCTGGCAGGCTGGAACGATATGCAAGGGTGCCTCCTGCTGCTGCTCGATCGCCCAGTGCACAGACTGAGGCAGACGCTGGATGCAGCGTGGAGCTGGAGGATCATCTCTCCAGGGAGGGAACAGTGAGTAAACTGGGCCCCCCTTCAGCCCAACATGTGCAGACACAGGGGCCTGTGCTGGAGGAGGAAGGAGTGGGGGATGGGGAGCAGCCGGAGTCTGTGACTGCTGAGCCCACACTGGGAGAAATCCTCGCAGCAATTAACTCCTGCAATACCACACTGGCCACTCTAAGTAATCAAATGGAGATTGTCACCAAGGACATGGCCTGTATTAAACAAGAGCTGCGAGGGGTGACTGCCAGGGTGGGGGAACTGGAGGAGCGTGTTGGTGCGACGGAGGATAAATTGCCACCAATAACACGGGAGCTGGGAAAAGCCACGCAAAATATTACAATACTGCTGAACAAGGTGGATGATTTAGAGAACCGCTCCCGTAGAAGTAATCTGCGACTGGTGGGGGTTCCGGAGAGGACGGAGGGGACTGACTCACTTGGCTTTTTTGGAAAATGGCTAATGGACACCTTTGGTAAAGATGTTTTGTCCCCATTCTTTACTATTGAGAGAGCACACAGGGTCCCTACGCGTGCCCCCCCGCCGGGAGCACCCCCGCGTCCCATCTTGCTTAAGCTCCTACACTTTAAAGATAGAGATGCTATCCTGCGCAGATCCAGAGACATTAAGGAACTTGCTATTAATGGGAGGAAAGTCTCCATTTTCCCTGATTTTTCCCTGGAGGTGCAGCGTAAAAGGGCGCAATTTATTGAGATTAAAAAACGCCTACGTGACTTACAGGTGACATATTCCATGATGTACCCTGCTAGACTGCGGATTGATGTGAATGGAGAAACGCACTTTTTTGATACTGCGGGAATGGCGCTGTCCTGGCTGGATATTAATGAGAGGTCCATGAGGAGGAAGAATACTTGAAGTTCTCCCTTTTTTCGCCACCAGGTGTTGTTACTCCTTTTTGTCTAGGACGCTATGCTGGTATAATTACTACTGTTCATTCCATTTCGGATTCAGGGCGGGAGCTGACCGGATTGCTGTGGACACTCGTTACAGTGACAAGCTGTGGACCCTTCTCCCTGCATGGACTCTGGGCGAGTTTTCTAGCCCTGATTCTCTCTATTTGAGAGAAATGTGCAAGTTACACTTGTGTTTGGGGGTAGGGGCGCTGTGCACTGGTGTGCAGTGCTCCCTCTCCCTCCTTTGTTTTTTTCGTTTGTTGTTGTATTCCCTAATTGTTCTGTGGGATGTGATGTGCGTCAGCCGTGTCGCCCAATTCATTGTACTGAGGGATGGTGGAGATTGCCTCTCTCCCTCGGGAGTGGAGTATGTTCCGATTTCTCATTTTTTAGTCTGCTCTTATGGCGATATCACTTAATATTGTAGCGTGGAATGTTAGGGGGCTCGGGGATGCAAATAAGAGATGTGCTATATTTACTAATATGCAGAAATTTCTCCCGGCTATCCTGTGTATGTCTGAGACCCACATGGTGAAAGATAATATTCATTGGCTAAGAAAGGGATGGGTTTCACATGAATATCATTCCACGTACTCGCCCCATGCGCGGGGTGTCAGTGTGCTGGTGCACAGGTCCATCCCCTTCTCATGTACTAAATCAGTGGTTGACCCTGGGGCAGATTTGTATGTTTGCTTTGCACGTTATACGGTATACAATTTATTTTGGTTGCCATATACATCCCCCCGCCCTATTCAGTCGAACCAGTAAAAAGAATCTTGTCTATTTTGGGTTCCTTTCCCCCTGCGCCGACTCTTCTAATAGGAGATTTTAATACATATTTGCATCCCTATTTGGATAAGTTGCATTCGGGAAACATATCAGAGGATGCAGCCTCAACCTCATTTGCTAGAACGTTAGTGGAGCTGGGTATGGTAGATCTTTGGCGTGTCCAAAACCCCACAGCCAGACAGTTTTCCTGCTACTCTAGCTCCCACCACGCTATGTCACGGATAGACCTGGCCATTGGGAATACACTCATGACCCCATATGTACGAGGGGTGGCCTACCTGCCTAGAAGTGTATCTGATCACTCGCCGCTACATGTCACACTTTCATGGGGACACCCCCTCACCCTATCTAGACCTATCTGGAAGCTTAATCCCTTCTGGATCCAGCTTATAGGGGGATCTTTGCATGATGCCATTCTAGAATATTTTCAACTTAATGAGTACTCTGCATCATCACACATAGTCTGGGATTCCATGAAAGCCTATGTCAGGGGCTTATATATTAGAGAAATATGCACACGGAAAAGCCAAAATAGACGCTACACCCAGAGTCTGATCCAGGAGGTGTCTGTTGCGGAGGCTGCGGTGATACTCAACCCGACAGAGGAAACTAAAAAAGCTTTGGAGAAGGCACAGGGGTCGCTCAGGGAAAACCTCATGTCGGCGGCAGCAAATAAACGTTATTTCCTCAAACAAAAATATTTTATAGAGGGGGAGGGAGTAGGACATTTATTGGCCACGGTCATTAGAGCACAGGACGGATCTTCATATATCAATAGGCTAAAAACGGACTCGGGTGGTCCTGTGACAGACAGTGCGGACATAGTGAGTGAGATAAGGAGGTATTATATGCGACTATACACATCAGATTGCAGTCTCACGGAGACTGAGATTGAGCAGTACCTGGATGCTCTCTCTCTCCCTGCATTGGCTGATAGCGATAGGGATTCATTGGATCGGGACATCCTGTTGGAGGAGTTGGAGGAGGCGCTTGGTCAGATGCAAAATGAAAAGGCTCCAGGAATGGATGGCCTGCCTGGCGAGTTTTACAAAACCTATGCACCCTTACTGCTACCTAAGCTACTTAAGGTATTTGAAGAGGCTGAAAGGCAGAGGGTCCTCCCGCCATCTATGAGGGAAGCTTTGATAGTTTTAATATTAAAGCCCGGAAAGGATCCAGAGGTTCCGGATTCATATCGCCCGATTTCCCTATTATCAACAGATGTTAAATTATTGGCCAAGGTACTCGCCAATAGGATGTCCCGAGTTATCTCATCTGTTATACAGAAGGATCAGACGGGATTTATCCCAGGCAGAGCCACATCTATGAACCTTAGGAAACTATACTTGGGGATTCAACATAGTTCTGGGGAGTTGGGGGGAAGAGCAATTTTGTCCTTAGACGCCGCTAAGGCGTTCGATAGTTTGGAGTGGGGTTTTTTGTGGGCGGTACTTCGGAAAATGGGCTTTGGACACAGATTTATAAATTGGGTGAGGCTGTTGTATGGCTCGCCGGTGGCGAAGGTTGGGGCTAATGGCAGGGTCTCTGAGTCTTTTCCTCTTGGGAGAGGTACTAGACAGGGGTGCCCGCTCTCGCCCTTGCTATTTGCTACTGCGGTGGAGCCATTGGCAGTTGCAATTCGGAAGTCCAGAGAAATAATGGGATTCAGATGTGGAACTGTGGAGTTGAGGATATCATTGTACGCGGATGATTTACTTCTATATTTAGATAAGGTACATTCCTCGATTTTGCCGGCAATGGAGGTCATTCGAGAATTTGGGCTGAGGTCTGGTCTTCGGATTAATTGGTCCAAATCAGCTTTAATGCCGATAGACCCTCTCCCGGCGGATTTCTCAGATTTGCAGATACCGGTCCCTGTAGTTCGGA
Source organism: Dendrobates tinctorius (assembly GCF_039654945.1). Classification (NCBI taxonomy): domain Eukaryota; kingdom Metazoa; phylum Chordata; class Amphibia; order Anura; family Dendrobatidae; genus Dendrobates; species Dendrobates tinctorius. Next base: position 1,089,656 of record NW_027361789.1, on the reverse strand, counting down.
GGTTTAGGTATCTGGGTATAATTGTTAGTCCTGCCCCGAAGGATTTTCGGGCTCTGAATCTGGAGCCCCTGTTGCAGCGATTTAGAGCAAAAGTACATACTTGGTGTCGCCTGCCGTTGTCGAATATTGGTAGATCTAACTTAATCAAAATGGTAATGATGCCACAATTATTATATTTGATACATAATTCTCCGGTGTGGATCTGTAGGGACTTTTTTGCAAAAATAAATACATTATTCCGGGAATTAATTTGGAAGAAAAAACAGGCTAGGATTCGCTTGGAGATACTGCAGCGAGGGAAGGAGGAGGGAGGATTGGCGGTGCCAAACCCATTCATATACTTTATAGCCTCCCAGATGCAACATCTTAAGGGTTGGGGTAGAGACGGGGCGTGTGACAATGGTGGTGATATTGTGAGGGAAGGATCGGTATGGAAATATCCAGGGTGCCGGTTGGAGGTGGGAAGACGGCAGATAAATGGGGCACGATACCCCACGTTGGCTATGATTTTCAAGGTGTGGGATAGGGGTAAGTCTCTTTTGAAGATAAATGGGCCTACGGAATTGTGGCCATTGTGGCGAAATCCGGATTTGCAAGAGATCAAAAAGCTGGTGGGGTTCGGAAGATGGGAAGATAAAGGGATTTATCTGGTGTCACAAATTTTGCAAAATAATACTCTTAAGAGTTTTGAACAATTGAGAACAGAATTTCACCTCCCGCACGTCTTCTTTTATCAGTACTTACAGCTAAGACATGCATTGGAAAAACAGAGAAGGACAAATCCGGTGATAGTGACACATAATCAAACACTACATATGCTACTTACATCTGAGTCTTCTAGGGGACTTATCTCTGAATTATATAAAAGATTATTACCTGCCCATCTGGAGACATATCCACTGACTGCTGCTAAGAATAAGTGGGAACGGAACGTTGGCCCCCTGACGGAGGACCAGTGGTCCGATATTCTAGAACAGGTCCCTAAAATGGCGGTTTCTGAGTGCCAGCGGCTTTCGCAAATATATCTCATTCACAGGGTATATAAAACACCCAGCTTATTATTTAAAATGGGACTTAGGCCCAATACACAATGTGTTAGGTGTGGGCAGGATGATGCCCACTTGATGCATGTTATGTGGGAGTGCGGGCACATTGGGGATTTCTGGAGGCAGACCCTGGGACTCATAGCCCAAGTATACCATATCACAATACGACCGTCACCTCGTCTATGTTTGTTGAATTTGTGGGAGGAGGGGGTTGACCCGGACTCTGCAGTGGCCCTGGGAATAGCACGCATCCTGTATCAGGCAAGAAAGATACTTGCATATCATTGGTTGGATCCTATGCCACCAACATTGTCAGAGCTTAAAAATAAACTAAATAATGTCATCAGATTGGAAAGGGGGGCTTATTTAAAAAGAAATGCATTAAGAAAGTTTTACAAAATTTGGCAGCCATGGATGGAGTCACCGGGTCTCCCCTCGGGCGCACTGGTACGGGATGCGATGTTGGACCAGTTGCTGTTGTGCTTGCGATGAGGGGATGCTTGGGGGGTGAAAATAAAGTCTAGTGCCCTTTGTGGCGAAGTAGATTTTGAGTGGCGCGGTGGGAGGGAGCTGGGGTGGATTGGACCTGATATCCGTGGGGGGCGGGGGGGGCGAAATATGATGCGGAGTGGCGCGGCTGGCGGGGATGGTTTTCCCGCTGAAATGAGGCACTGATGTATAATTTTGATTTTTGTTTATTTGTGGAGCCATGTTGTTTATAGGCTCAATTTTATGCAAATATCTGTGTTTTGAGATTTCTTCTTTTTATTTATTCTTACACAGGAAGAGTTTTACCCTTTAAATATTTGCTCTCAATGTAAATTTTACTAGCTATATAAGATGTCATATTCTTTCTGTATTGATTCCTGAATGTTTAATAAAAAAGATCTGATTCAAAAAATATATATACTCGCTGGTCGCCTCCACACGACCAGGAGGGGCGGCATCGAAGATTTGGCATGAGCCCCGCGGACTATTCACCAATCTGCTCACTACAGGGACGTACCCCTTCACCTCGGGGAATACCAGGCAGCTCCGTGGGGCACCATTCCTCCCACCTGCCTGGGTGCGTCCCCTGTAAGAGCAAGTCCCGCTCCCCAGCAGCGACTACACACCTAGTCTGCTCACCACAGGGATGTACCCCTTCACCTCGGGGAGTACCAGGCAGCTCCGTGGGGCACCATTCCTCCCACCTGCCTGGGTACCTCCCAGTGCGAGAGCAAGTCCCGCTCCCCAGCAGCGACTCTAGGGGCTTTTGCCAGACCGCAGCCGCCATTTTTTTTTCTCTGGTTATCTGAGCAGAGGCCCCAGACCGTGATAACTGCTGCTGCAGCGGCTCTAACACACCTTGCCGCTCCCCACTCACATCAGTGAGGCCCGGCAGCAATTACTCAGCGGTCTCCACATGGCCAAAGCTCACCAGAAAAAAAAACTGTATGGCCTGTGATAATGTCATGATCACGTGCGTCTGGACGCAGATGATACCGCAAGGCGGACCCATAACACACGTGACCCTGGATACACCGCCTCCAGTGGGGCGAATTTAAATAATAACACGTGCAGGTGGATACGCCGCCTCCACCTGGCGAATTTAGGTATTACACGTTATACATACAATAATCAAATAATAAAGGGGGAACCTGGGAAACTTTAACAATGGTGGGCCCTGCGATAGGGAATGGGGACATGGAGACCTCCTAAGCTCCCCTGAGCCAGTGTCCCTGCACTCCTTACATTCCCAAAACAGGCTCCGCACCTGTCGCCGCACGCGTACCTTAACGCCCTTGCTCACCCTGACCCTAAACCCTCACTAGGGAATGGGTCGGTGCGGAGACTAATCCCACCACTGCACTAATAACACACATGAGGAAAGAGACAATACAGGGGAAACACCACTTAGCTTTGCTCTGCTGCGTGCGCTCCCAGCAACAGAGCCCACCACCTGCGTGCGTCTTCTCCTCCACCCGGATCCATCACCATAACAGGATCCTTCACCTTAGTGCAGCCTTGGAGCAGAGTCCAACACCAGTTGCAGCTGCTTAGTACCAGAGTCCCAAGGATGAGTTCAGCTGCTGACACGAAGTCGAGCATGCTTGAGTCCAGCTCAGCGGCCAAGTCCCACATGGTGAGTGCCACTCTCCATAGTCGCCACTCCACCAGCCCATGCAGACACTTCCCGCTGACACCATCACTGCGACTCCACCACGCCATGCCAGCCCTTCGTCCAGACACCATAGCAGAAACACATCCCCCCTGGCTAAGCTGCGCAGGACTCCTCACCAGCTCCATCCTTCATCCAGGCTCTCCAAAAACAGAGTGAACACAAAGTCACAATATCACAGGCAGTGATTGCACACCTCTAGCACACCTTTATAGGGTGTAACACCTGATACATGATTAAGTGCACAAAACCTAAAGTGCAATATCAAAACCACCACCGGGGACAGTCAAGACACCTTGGAACTTTCCAAAGTAAAAAAAAGTTCACCCAGTGATTTAAAACTGTCAGATCACTTCAGATCATGACACCACCTCTTTGCTTGATTAGTTGCCAGGGACAGATTGCTATACCTTGGAGTTAGTTTGGGAGTTGTGAGCAGTGAAGTCGTTTTGGAGTAGTCTCTGGAGATTGCTATTTGGAAGCTTGTTTGGTGTGGTCCTTCTCCTTATCTTCCTGTTTGGGTTATCTCACCCTCTCTCTCCCGTTATGTAACATTCCTTATACCGGTTTCACACTTCAGTGTCTCCAGTATGTGTGGTGATAGTTTTCACACATACCGGAGACACTGACACATGTAAACCAATTCAAATGAAAGGGTCTGTGCATATATCTGTGTTTTCTCAGGGACCGTGAGTCTGAGAAGACACACACGTCAACATGTCTTTTTGTGCAGCAGCATGGTTTACACGGACCCATACCAGTCAATGGGTCTGTGTAAACGCGAACCACATACGGATGCCGTCCGCGTGCCGCATCAGTACCACACGGACGGCCGCCAGGGAAGCGCTACAGTAAGCACCGTTCCCCAACAGCGGTGCTGAAGGCTGCTCTCATCATTCTCCCCTGCTCTACCGGCGATCGGTGCAAGCAGCAGAGAATGATGAGAGTTATATTAAAGTCAGAACAATGATAGCAGATGGGGGCTTTTGGGACTATTACTCCCATCATGCAACGCCTGCTGTTGCTAATAACAGTGACAGCAGAAGCAGATGATCGATATAACTAAATAAATTATTGAAAAACCCGACGTGGGTTCCCCCCTATTTTTTTTAATCAACCAGGCAAAACTCACAGCTGGGGGCTGTAACCGTCACCTATCAGTTTCAGCAAGGCTTGTTATCAAGAATAGAGGGGTCCCCACGCTAAAAACAGCAGTCCACAGCTGCCCAGAAAAGACATCTATTAGATGCGCCAATACTGGTGCTTTGCCCGGCTCTTCCCATTTGCCCTGTAGAGGTGGCAAGTGGGGTTCATATTTGTGGGGTTGATGTCACCTTTGTATTGTCAGGTGACATCAAGCCCTGAAGTTAGTAATGGAGAGGTGTCAATAAGAAGCCCCCATTACTAACCCCATAGTCACATTGTAAGAAAACACAGACACCCAGAATAAAGTCCTTTGATTGAAAAAATGACACCAACTCCTTTAATAGTCTCAATTAAACCATACTTACAACCTCGCCTAATTCCACCGAAGCCCGCGTTCTCCTGTAATAAAAATAAAATACAAAAACAACAATATACCAAACCTGTCACTTGTTCTGTCCCACGCCGTAATCCATGTCTGGGGGTCCCAAGTGTGGAGCTGCTCATAAATTACCCATAGAGTCGTATAGCCTCCCCGCGTGTTTCCCCCTCGGTTCGGGGGGGTTCATCAGGGGAGATTTGGAATAATATAGATATACATAGGTAATATGGACTCTTGCAGTGGCAAATAAAAATCTGACTAGTTGTGTCAGTGACCCTACATGGGGAAGAAGTCTGGAAGAAGAAACTAAAAATCAGAAATGCTGGATCCCAGATATTTGCATTGCTATTGTGTTACTCACACACACATTAGTAATCATACGGGACCATTAGAATGGATTAGATACTGACACCTGTTTTGTCTGGCTAAAAAAAAAAAATCTCAAGTGGATCCGTTTTTTTATCATTGAAGTCTATGGAAAACTGATCTGATAAATAGCCATCAGTTCCTTTCCATTTGAAACTGATCCAGTAGGCAAAAAACAGATCCTCTTCAAATGAAAGAAAAACAGATGGCTATTTCACGGATCAGTTTTCCACAGTTTTCCATAGACTTCAATGATAAAAAAAAAACCACGGATCCAGATGCGATCTGTTTTTTTCTTTAGTCGAACAAAAAAAGCTGTGTCAGCATAACTTTGTCAGATTGCTGCTGGATCCGATCTAACTGATAATAGGCCATGTGAAAATAGTATTTGACAGATGTCCAGTAACATCTTAATCAGTGGGTTTGTTCGCAGTTCGTCCATTGTGTTGGAGCATCTAATGTTGCATTATTACATAGTTAATGGGCTCATACTCATCAGCATTTAAAATGGACGAGTGCAATCCGATAAAAAAAATCAGATTACACTGCGACTAATGTTGGTCAAAGATTTTGAAATTTAGAAAAAATACACGAGACTCTTAGCACAAAATCTGGCCAAATAATGTGAGCCCGCCCACCATTATCAAGGTTATCTCATGAATTGGATGGGTCCCTGACTGCCCAGTGTGAACACTTACCTATGGCTAATCTCTGAATGTATGGGTGAAAATAAACACCTTTCTTGGTAAAGCCTACATTTATGGGTTGGTCGGAACCTGATGTGATCAGATGTAATTCACTGCATGGTGAAGGGCAGAGTGCTCAGTCAGAAAGCTTAGCATATAAATAACAGAATGCCCAGTGTGCATGAGATTTCTGAAATCTCAGATTTTGATGGCACTGTAAAAAGCAGCGTTTAATCTACATAAAAAAATGCAGCAAAAATGTAACGTGTAAACATAGTCCAAGACTGCTTTTTTTGCGATAATTGATCAGGCTGCCGATCTTGTGACAAAGGAAAAGTATCAGTCATGTACTGGAAGTGCGGATGCCAACGATGTCTGCTGGAGATCCAGACAACTGTATGAATGAATTTGTAACCGCGGCAAAATGCTCGTTCATCAATTGAAATGATTTTCAAAACAGGCTTCAAAGTCATCTTTCTGGGAAGCAGATCATCATTCGGCGTAAACAAGACGTGCTACAGAGAACGTCAGTCTATGTCCAGTGAATGATCCATCATCCATCGCTGATTATTCTGTGCATATACTCAGTTTTAAACAGTCTATTAAATGGCGGCCAAGCAGCAAACAAGTAGCTGATCAACTTTTTTTTTTTTTCAAACAACGGAAGTTAAGTGGTGTAATCCCACCTTTATGGTCAGTTTCCACGGACCGACAAGCAGAACGTTATGACAGCAGATCAGTAAACCTTTACCGATTGGCGGCCGTTTGATTACAGAGGCAGACTACGGTAGACGATTCGCACTGAGTGATCTGTAATAGATTGCTCAGTGACTACCACGGTTCTTGGCACTGCGAGTCCTGCTTACACAGAACTATGCATATCCAATAACTGATCTTTTACGCTGCGCAAAAGATCATTCCACCTAGCAAAGAGCATTTTACTCGTTCATTTGGTGAACGGCAGCCTGTATACATTGCAAGATTATCATGCACCAAGTGTCTAAAGGTACTGTCACACTTAGCGATGCACCAGCGATCCCGACCAGGGATATGACGCGGTCAGGATCGCTGGTACATCGCTAAGTGGTCGCTAGTGAGCTGCCACACAGAAATATCTCACCAGCGACATAGCAGGGGTCGGGGGTCGCTACTTACCTGTCAGACGAGGTGATCCTGACGTCCTCCGCCCGCGTCCACGCGTCGCTCGTCGGCGCCACAGGAAGCCCAGCAGGAAGCTGACGAGGAGAAATGATCCAGGACGTTCTCGCGCGATCAGCGATAATCAGCGGGGGAGCCGGTCAGAGGTAAGTATCACACATAGCGATATCGCTAGCAATATCGATGCTACGTCACAAAAATCAGTGACGTTATAGCGATATTGCTAGCGATATATGTGTGACAGGCCCTTAACACTCATTCGTGGTTATTAGTGTAGATGCAACGTTAGTCTACAGCAGAGCTTTTTACTCATCACCTTTTATCCATTTTCAGATATCAAGGTGTGAATCTATACGTTACAGGAAAAGTGATCCCTGCCGGGTGCAAATGAAGTATTCTCTAAAGTACTCTCTCGATTAGGCCACGTTCACACATTCAGTATTTTACATCAGCATTTGAAAGCCAAAACCAGGAGTGGAACAATCAGAGGAAAAGTATAACAGAAACACGTCACCACGTCTGGATTTATCATCCACTCCTGGTAAAATACTGAATGTGTGAACATGGCCTTAGAGTGCAGATATCACAGGACGCTAACTTGCTGACATCATATTTTTATCCAATACCGAAATTCAATGCATTTTCCCATTTAATAAGGTCAGAGGCTCAGGACTGTTCTGGTTTCTCCCTTTCTGCAGGTCATCATACTTTATGCTTCATTATGGCTTCATCCACTTTGATTCCACATTTAAGCACAAGATCCGCACATATTAATACTACTTTTTCCAATACATTTCAAGGTTCCCATTCTATTTTCTCCCTTTTCTAATAAATAGGAACATTTACATAGTAAAATAATCACTATAAAAATATAATACTTGACTATATATAAAAATAAGTTAACCGAGATATATTTTATAAGGACGGATTCTAATCATCATATAACTACTGTAATTTGTACAGACCTGATATTAAGCCAAGATAACATGGGTGTCGTTCCACCACCTATTACCCACACGGTGAAGAAGACAATCAACAGCGTAGTGGAGAACATCATCTGATGGGCATAAGTAGCAGTGTCTCGTATGGAAAGCGCAAATGCCATAGCTCCTCGGAGACCTGGTGGAGAGCAAAACAACTTTATATGAATTTAGTGGAAAAATATCATTTAGATTTACAAAATGTAGAACAGGAAATTTTCTATTAGAAACTGCCTATTAATATTCCTGCCGCACCATCGAGATGAAGGAGAATCATTGGCTGTAAATAAACATCAGAAGAAAACTGTTAAAGGAAAAGTTCAGTGAGAAAACAACTTCGTGTTACACATCCTGTAAAGAAATTTTGACTTTTTTCCACTCCATATTAAGAGCTGTAATAAAAAATATGATTTGTAATCTTCCAATTTTCTCGCCGGCTACTAATACTATTTTTCATGCATATTGAAGCCCAATACAGAATGTAAGTGTACACTGGACCAAAGCGGCCCAAAGCAAAAGGTGTCCTAGAACATTATTCCCTCTCCTCCAAATGTTTACAGATCACGGTTTGGTTAATCTGAGAGCAGCATAATATAGGAGACAGCCTGATTCCAGGGATGTCGCTTATTAGGCTGGGTGCTTTAGTTTCAATACAATCTATGTTTTATCAGCAGGAGATCATTACTGCCTGACTGTCTCACTTGTTGGCCATTCAGGCTAATCTATATACCCCCACGCCCCACCACTGATATGCAGCTTGCTGACCATGCAAAGTTTACATAAGAAGCTGACAATCAGGGCTGTGGGTGGGGTTATACAGGGCTCAGCATTCAGAGCACTGCTACATGTACAGTACAGAAAACAAGGGTTTTATCAAAACTGCACAAAGCAGTCCAGCGAGTGATACATGGCTGCAATCTGGCTCTCTGCTCCTACATCACGAAGATCTCAAACTACAAAATCCTGCTGACAGATTCCCTTTACATGTTTTCCAGCTATCAGTAAATCTTCGGTTCAGCACATTTCCATTGCTGCAATGCTTGTTACAAATTGACAAAGTTGACACATTGTGTGTGTAGTATTTTAGCAAACCATAGATTCTAAAGGTAATCACATGGAAACGGTCAGGTATGTTTGATTTCAATATGTGTAATGTTTTTTTCCCAGACGAAGACCTTTGTTAATAGTCTGCTAGCAGAATTTCTTACTATTGACTTGTGTTACAGGGAACAGCATCAGAAAACTACATATTGTTTCAGCAGGTTTTTGAGTTTGCTTTTTTTAATATTTGGTGGCGTTTTTCCCTCATCACTATTTCTATTATTATTTTATTAATATGGCAGTTCTCACACAGGCAACTAGTCCTATTCTAGACTGCTGGTTCCTGTTCTTTCAGGAAATCCTTCTGTACATTAGCAGCAATACACTGAATCAGACCCTATTTTTCGTATTAAACAACTCCTGCTGCGAAAGTTCGATCCTGTTATTGGCTGCACAAAGAGGTCTTACCCATTGTTGTAATCCTGCCTGTGATGATAATGAGCCTGCTGAAAACTGTTCTTGAAGGGATAGGAGGAAGTATGAGTCTAAAACACGGGTATTACATACCTGGTAATGTGTTTTTTCATGAGACATGACGGCACCACGAGAGAGGGGATCCGCCCTACGAGGACAGGAAACCTTCAAGATAAAAAGGGCGGCTCCTCTCTCCGCATCAGTTGTTTTACAGAGCACGAGAGGAACTCCGCAGGTTAGTGTACACATAAATAATACAACTTTAACACTGCTAAATTTCCGACACCAAGGGAGTGTATAATACTAATAATGCACCCAACTAATGACGTGATCAATAGGGCGGGAATATAAGGGTGCCGTCATGTCTCATGAAAAAACACATTACCAGGTATGTAATACCCGTGTTTTTCCATTCTACATGACGGCACCACGAGAGAGTTACAGAGATTTGTATTCTCTTTAGGGGGGGATCACTGCTTGTAACACTCTTCTCCCGAATGTGAGATCAGAGGTAGCAGATAGGTCTAATCTATAATGTTTGAAAAAGGTAGACGGAGAGGACCAAGCGGCCGCCTTACAGATTTGGTCGATGGAGGCGTCCGCTCTCTCCGCCCAGGACGTTGCCATGGCCCTCGTGGAATGGGCTTTTAGGCCCTCTGGAACAGCCCTGCCTGCACTACCATATGCTAGTATGATGGCCTCTCTCACCCATCTAGCTATAGTTTGCTTAGAGGCTTTAAGGCCCTTCCTTGCCCCCTGGTATGAAACAAATAGGGCCCTCTGTTTCCTCCAGGGTTTTGTCATCTCTAAATATTGTAGGATACATCTCCTAACATCTAAGCAATGTAGCCTCTCCTCCTTCTTGTTACCGGGGTTAGGACAAAAGGATGGCAAGACTACTTCCTGAGCTCTGTGGAATTTCGACACTACCTTAGGGAGGTATGCTGGGTCTAATCTTAAGACAACTCTATCGTCCATAACCTGAGTGTATGGCGGGTCTGCTGACAATGCGTGTAAGTCCCCCACCCTACGTGCCGATGTAAGTGCCACTAATAAGGCTGTTTTTAAAGTTAACACTTTATCTGATGTCATGTCTAGTGGTTCAAATGGACTTTCTGTTAGAGATGATAGGACTAAGTTTAGATCCCAGGGAGGAGGTTTAGGAGATGGGACAGAGTTAGCCCTAGTACAGGCCCGGATAAACCTGGCCACCCATCTATCATTTGCTAGGTCATAGTTGAATAATGCTGCCAGGGCTGAAACGTGTACTTTGAGGGTGCTGACAGCTAAGCCCAAGTCTAAACCCCTTTGCAGAAACTCTAGCACTGCCCTCACCGGTACATCTCCCTCCCGTATTGGGCCTGAGGTGGACAAAAATTTTCTCCATATTCTCCCGTATATTTTTGTAGTCACTGGCTTTCTGCTACTGATTAGGGTGGAAATTAACCTTTGTGAAAACCCTTTTTTCTCTAACAGTGACCTTTCAAATTCCAGGCTGTCAAATGCAACCTGGAGTTCGGAGGGTGATTGAAGGGACCCTGTGTTAGGAGGTCGTGGTCCTCTGGGAGTACCCATGGGTCCGTCACCGACATCACTCTTAGCCAGTAGAACCACGGCCTTTTTGGCCAAAAGGGAGCTATCATAATTACTCTGGCTCGGTCCTCCCTGATCTTCTTCAGGACTAACAGAATGAGGCATATCGGGGGGAAGGCGTACAGGAGACCTGATGTCCATTTTATCCTGAAGGCGTCTACCGCCAGTGGCATGTCTGCTGGACTTAGAGAGCAGAACTTTTGAACCTTTCTGTTGGTTTTTGAGGCGAAGATATCTATTATGGGTTTCCCCCACATAAGCATAATCCGTTGAAAAATGGACTCTTTTAGGCACCATTCGCCTTGCTTCAACCGGTTCCTGCTCAGAAAGTCTGCCTTCAGGTTGTCCACACCTCGGATATGCAGGGCCGATAATGAGAGAAACTGACGTTCCGCTAGAGTCAGTATTCTTCCCGCTATTTTCATTAATGACCGAGAACGGGTGCCCCCCTGATGGTTCACATATGCTACTGCTGTACAATTGTCTGATAGGACTTTCATGTGATGTCCTGTCAGGTGTGTCAGTAAACCTTCCAGCGCCCTTTCGATGGCTAGCAGCTCCCACTCGTTTGAGGATAGATCTTTTTCGTTCTGAGCCCAAGGATCTTGAAGCCATAGGGTGTCTAGATGGGCTCCCCAGCCCCAGGGGCTGGCATCTGTCGTGACTACTCTGGAGGCTGTATATGTCCAGGGTACTCCCCTTGGAGAGGACTCTATCTGTAACCACCACCTGAGTGACTGGAGTACAGGGTCCGGGATGGTGAGCTTTTGCTCTAACTGCCCCTGAAGCCTCAGATCGTTTTGTAACACACACCACTGAAGTTCCCTTGTGTGAAACTGAGCCCATTTTATTGCTGGTATGCAGGAAGTTAGGGATCCCAACACTGACATGGCTTTCCTCAGAGTCATTACTGGCTTTCTTAATGTTGTCCTGATTAGGTTTTTGATTTTTTCTTCTTTTTCCTCTGGGAGGCGACATTCCTGCATCACCGAGTCTATTGTTAGGCCCAAAAAATTCTGGATCATAGTTGGTTCCAGTTTGGATTTTTTGAGGTTCAGCTGCCAACCCAGGCTGTTCCTACGGGACTTTTGCATAAAGCACATTCTTTATTCTTAGATTTTCCCCTACTTTTCTTAGGGACTTTCTATACTCCACCCCGCCAATGTATGTAAGAGAGGGAGGAGAGGGAAGAGAGGAGACAAGAGAAAGAGAACAGACATTAGAGTACTGGACTTTCTCGTAGTTCACTCACCACTCGGACGCTTTCACAAAACGGGTACCGGATCTGGAGGCTGACTGGTCTTCTCACTGTCTCCTAAGGAGACTAGGGACCCCTCCTTCTTGCGTTGACGATCCGCCCGTGCGCTGCCCGAGCGACTTCCACTGCTGCTGCGGCGTGTCTGGCTCTTTTCGTGTGAGCTTGACCGCCTTTCCTTCGCTTCCTGGCGTGGTTGTATATGCTCTGGCGAGGGGCTCTCCATCCTGCCGTATATGTCTGCTGCTATCCTGTGCTGAGAGCAGTCACACCTGACCATGTAATGGTGTAGTGACGCCAGCCACTACCGGTTTAAATAGCAGCCCCCAGCTTCCAGCTGCTTAGCATGAGCCAAATGAGAGCAGTCTCTTTTTTTTTTTTTTTTTAGACCAACTGGTCTTGCACCTGCCGCGCCTCTGTGTGGACGTGCGTGCGCGCGCATGCGTGCTCCGTGCCCCTCCCGGGACCGTGCGCACCTTCTGCTTCTCCCAGGCCCCGTGGTGTCGTGCGCTGCTCTACTTCCGGGTCGCCGCACTACTTCCGGTTCGTCGGCCATGATGCGCGCTCTCAGTGCGCGCGCCTCCCGGTGCGGCCCGGCCGAGTGAGCGCCTGCATTTTGGGACCCCCGGACACCTCTTACCTGCATGGTGGACCCCATCTCCCTGCTCTGGCGCAGGTATGTGCGGAACGACCTCCGCTGCGGGGTCCGGTGTCTGGTGCTCACAGGGAGGGTACACAATCTGTGGCCTCCGAGGAGCTTTTCTGCCCGGGCACTGATGTGCCTCCCGGGCTGCATGGCCACTATATGTCAACAGGGAGGGACACTATCAGTGGCCTCCCTGGACCTCCTCGCCTCCGTTCGCCTGGGTATGCCCGGCTGTGGCCATGCTCTCGCTCAGGGGGGGCATAGGAATATATGGCCCCCGAGGCGACTACCGGTACCTGGTGACGGGTGTAGCAGACCGGTGCCTGCCAGTAATCACCCGACCCAGGCATCCTCTTCTTTCTTCCATCAAGAGGTTTTCATCTTGAGGGTTCCCCATCGAGGACAGGAAACCAACTGATGCGGAGAGAGGAGCCGCCCTTTTTATCTTGAAGGTTTCCTGTCCTCGTAGGGCGGATCCCCTCTCTCGTGGTGCCGTCATGTAGAATGGAAAAAGGCATTTTCCATTTCCAGCATGGGAATATACCCACTAGCAAATAAATGTCAGAGACTGATGTGAAAGCACTTGGATTGCCTAAACCTTTAACCCCATGAAACAGTTCTTGGCTGCTTACAATATTATTACTCAGTTACAACAGCAAATCAATCTAACTTCAAAAGGGTTTCCAAAGCAAAATAAAAAACTGCCCAGGATACTGGATATGTAAAAAAATTACAATCAGTCCTCGTCACCTACTGGTATACATACACACGCTGCTCTGTAGTCTGCAACGAGACAGGAAAGGGGAGCGGTCACAGTTTCATCGGGCGTTGGACCACTGAGGATTGTAATTGGCTGCAAAAGTCAGGTGACTGAGCAATGCGCCATTACAAAACATCCACTGACGTGCTGCTAAAGTCACCTGACTGCTGAAGCCAATCACAGGCAGCAGTGGAATACTGGATGGTGGAACAGTGACATAACTGCTTCCCTGTCTGAGTACAGACCATGAAGCGGCCTGTACTGGATCCAAGTAGGTACAGATATGAGAGTGCGGAGAGTTCGTTGTTTTTATATATTACATTTCCTAAACAAAGTTATATTGCCTGGATAGACCACTTAATCCTCATGAACGTAAACTAATTACAAGTTAAAGGGATTGTCTGGTAATACTGACGGCCTAGCCTTAGTGTAGGTCATCAATGCCAAGTCGGTGAGAGTGTAACAACCGGCTGGCTCATGATCTCTAGTTTCATTTTGATCAAAGCAATCATACAGTATCTCTCCAGGACTTTAATTTTGTGCAGAGGTTTTGCATGGCAGCGCCATTCTATGCTCTTTGTATGGAATTTTTCTCCCCAAGAAGCAACACTTAGATCTACACATACGGCAGAACTGCAGCCATGTGTCTTCACCATGAAGTCATACATCATCCACGCACTGCGGTACAAGCTCTGCCGTGTGCACGAGCCTTAACGTTTCGTTTTGGCATTAATTCCCCAAAGCTGCAAAATATCAACCTACCTGAGAACATTAACATGTGCTGAAAATTCCAGCTAATCTTGTGTCTTCTGCCCAGGTTCAGAAAAAACGAGAGGGGGTACACATGTGCGGCTCTACCTACAAATACCGCTATCTGGGAGGGGCAGATGTTAAGTACTCAAGACCTGAAATCAGACATGTGCAAATTAAAAAATAACACTTTTCTATTTGTGTAAAAAGCACATTATCGCACAGAGTACATGCTGCCACAAGCAGAGATATCTGCTGACCGGGTATACTTGAAGAGGATTTGTCACCAGATTTCCAAATTAAAAAACAAACAAACAAAAAAACGGATCTGTAATTCTATGTCACAATAGCTGCATAATACTTATATTAACCTCTACACCACCTTGGGGTTTTCCATTTTTGAGTTTGTTTTTTGCTCCCCTTCTTCCCAGAGCTATAACTTTTTATGGCCATGTGAGGGCTTGCTTTTTGCGAGACGAGTTGTACTTTTCAACGGCACCATTGGTTTTATCATTAATAACAATAATTTTTATTTCTATAGTGCCGACATACTGTATTCCGCAGCGCTTTACATTTCAGAGGGGACTTCTACATACGATAGACATTACAGCATAACAATAGTCACATAGATCATAAGAAATACCAAGAGGAATGAGGGCCCTGCTCGAAAGCTTACAATCTATGAGGGAAAAAGGGGACACGAAAGGTGGGTGGCAACAATTGCCCTGATTGTATAGACCAGCCATAATGTTAAATGTGTAACAGTACTGACACAGAGGGCTAATAGCTGCATAAAGCATGTGGGAACATGATGCAGGGAACCTGGTTATAGTAAAACTTTTGACTGTGCCACACAGGGATAGTTAGGTTATTGTGTTGAGGCGGTAGGCCAGTTTGAATAAATGCGTTTTCAGGGCACTCATAAAATTGTAGGGATTGGGGACTAAACATATTGACATGGGAAGTGCATTCCAAAGAATTGGCGCAGCACGTGTATAGTCTTGGAGACGGGAGTGAGAGGTTCTGATAATTGAGGATGCCAACGTCAGGTCATCAGCAGAATGGAGGGCACGGGTAGGGTGGTACACTGAAACAAGGGAGGAGATGTAGGGTGGTGCTGAGCCATAGAGAGCTTTGTGGGGGAGGGTAATAAGTTTGTACTGGATTCTGGAGTGGATGGGTAGCCAGTGTAATGACTGGCACAAGGTAGAGGCATCGGTGTAACGATTGGCGAGAAAAATGATCCTGGCTGCAGCATTCAAGATAGATTGGAGGGGGGGAGTTTGGTAAGATGGAGACCGATTAGAAGAGAGTTACAATAGTAGAGACAAGAATAAATAAGAGAAACATTACGTTTTTGCGGAGTGAAAATAAGAAAAGGTCGAATTCTAGAAATGTTTTTGAGGTGCAGATAACAGGAGCGAGCCAGTGATCGGATGTGGGGGGCAAAGGAAAACTCGGAGTGAAGTATGACCCCAAGACAGCGGGTATGTTGCTGGGGAGTAATAGTGGAACCACACACGAAAATGGCAATGTCGGGTATAGGTACATTAGTAGCAGGAGGAAACACAAGGAGTTCAGTCTTTGACAGGTTCAGTTTCAGATATAGTGAGGACATTATGTTAGACACAGCGGTTAGACAATCGCTGGTGTTTTCTAGAAAGGCAGGCGTGATGTCAGGAGAAGCAGCGTATAATTAGGTGTCATCAGCATAGAGATGGTACTGGAAACCAAATCTACTGATTGTTTGGCCAATAGGGGCAGTGTACAAAGAGAAGAGGAGGGGGCCTAGGACTGGTCCTTGAGGAACCCCAACAGTAAGGGGAAGATGAGAGGAGGAGGAACCAGCAACATACAGTAAAGGAGCGGTCAGAGAGATAGGAGGAGAACCAGGAAAGAACGGTGTCCTTGAGGTCAATGGAACGGAGCATAGTGAGGAGGAGCTGATGATCCACAGTGTCGAATGCTGCAGAGAGATCCAAGAGAATTAGCATGGAGAAATGACCATTTGATTTAGCCGTTAATAGATCATTAGAAACTTTAGTGAGGGCAGTTTCTGTAGAGTGTAAAGAGCAGAAACCGGATTAGAAAGGGTCAAGAAGAGAGTTATCAGAGAGATAGCGGATCAGACAGGAGTGGACCAGGCGTTCCAGGAGTTTAGAGATGAAGGGAAGATTAGAGACAGGTCTATAGATAGCGGCACAGTTTTGGTCAAGGGATGGTTGTTTAAGTAGTGGATGTATGATGGCATGCTTAAATGAGGAGAGAAAGATACCAGAAGAGAGAGAGAGGTTAAATATTTTAGTTAGGTGAGTGGTGACAGCAGGGGAAAGGGACTGGAGGAGATGTGGCGGAAGTGGGTCACTGGTGCAAGTGGTTGGGCGAGAAGATGCAAGGAGCCTGCTTACTTCTTCTGTGCCTAGTTCAAAATCAGAGCGTGAGCTTGATGCAGTGGGGGAGGAAGTAAAATGCATGGTATGAGGTGATTGGGAGATAATTTCCTGTTGGATATGGTCAATTTTATCTTTGAAGTAAATGGCCAGATCGTCAGCTCGAAACTCCGTGGTTGCGGCCTGCACTCTTGGGTTGAGCAGGGAATGAAAAGTGTCAAAGAGCTGTTTAGGGTTATTGGGCAGTGAGGTGATGAGGGTGTTGAAATAGGTTTGTTTGGAGAGGTGAAGGGCAATGTTGCATGTTCTAAGCATAAACTTATAATGGATGAAATCTTCGTGTAGATTGGATTTTCTCCACAGACCTGGAGCACTGCTGCAGGAAACGTCTTTGCCAGGGTGTGCCAGAGTTGTCGCCATCTGTGTTTTGTTGTTCTATGTCTAGGAGGTGTAAAATCATCCAGGGCACTTTGAAGTGTTTCATTGTAATGCTTCAGTGCAGAATCAGGACATGAGAGGAAGGAGATAGGGGCCAATGAAGACTGCAAGTTCTTCATAAGTTTCTGGGTGTTAATTACCTGTATGTTTCCATAAGTATGGACAGTGGGGGTGACCTGAGCGGCCTGGCAGTTTTTGATAGAGAATGAAAGAAGGTTGTTGTCAGAGAGCGGGAGAGGGGAAGTTTGCAAAATCATCCACTGCACAAAGCCGAAAGAAGTCCAAGTCGAGGGAGTTTCCGTCTTCATGCGTGGGGGAGTTAGTATGCTGCAAAAGGCCAAACGAGGATGTTAGAAATTAAAGGTGAGTAGCAAATGGGGAGAGGGGAAGTGCAATGGGGATGTTTAAATCGCCCATGATGAGGGTAGGGATATCACAGGAGAGAAAATGTGGAAGCCAAGTGGCAAAATGATCCAGGAACTGATGGGAGGGGCCGGGAGGACGATACACCACCGCCACTCGCATGGAGAAGGGGGTGTAGAGTCTGACAGCATGGACCTCAAAAGAAGGTTAGACAAGTGAGGGTACTTGAGGGATAACCTGAAAGGTACATTTTGGTGATAGGAGCAGAGCAACGCTTCCACCTGCTCTATTGTCTGATCTTGGGGTATGAGAGAAGTGTAGTCCACCATATGAAAGAGCAGCAGCAGCGGTAGTGTCTGACTACTGGATCCAGGTTTCAGCAAGAGCTAGAAGGTTAAGAGAATTTGAAAGGAAGAAGTCATGGATGAAGGAGAGTTTATTACACACTGAGCGAGAATTCCAAAGGGCACAATTGAGAGAGACAGAAGGCATGCAGGGAATATTGATAAGATTAGAGAGGTTTCTGAGTGTAGCAGTTGGGGGGGTTGACTTTCTATAACATGGGGGACCAGGGTTGCGAGCAATGTCTCCTGCGACTAGAAGGAGGATAGAAAGAGTAAGCAGATAGTTAAGTGATTTGTCAGAGCGTCTCTGATGTTGAATGGTGGGACCGAATGGATCTGTGCAATTTAGCAATGTGAAAAGAGCGTGAGTGCTATACATAGGAGAGGAAAGGAGTGAGGGGCTGATATGGATGAGTGTAGAGTTTATGCCAGGGTGGTGGATGTGTGAATGCAGCAGCCAGGATATAAATTATACAAATGCATATGGTATATATTTGTTGTAATCCAAATGTACAGGGAATAAATGTATATAAATGTCTTACCGCCATGTTATAACTGCCTCATACTTTGATCAAATGTACTTCGATTAAATGTGCATAAATGCATCCCCAAGCTAGGTCTGAATATATAGGAATCTAAGGCTTAGATCTCCCTTTTTTTCTCTCTCTCTCTTCTCGTTAATCAAACTAAACGAAGACAGCAGGGCACAATAAATGTGATTATCAGATAAACCAATGTCCAGGCCTACATGCATCATAAACCACTTTGAAAAGTTTCTTGACCTCACAACATAAGGGGACAAGCAGAGGCACTATATGGCAGGTTTTGCCATATAGTGTACTGGAAAATGGGAAAAAAAATTCAGTGCAGTGAAATTGCCAAAAAAGTGTAATACCACAATGTGGTTTTTTTTTTTTTTTTACAATTTTCACTAATCACTAAACCTGACAGCAATTATGATTCTCCAGGTCATCTCAAGTGCATAGACAGTTACTCAAAAAAAAAAAAAAAGTTCGAGACCTGTAGCGTCTCCTTTTTTCATGATCTGGGGCTAGATTAGGGCTTATTTTTTGCGTGGCGAACTGACATTTTTATTGATACCATTTTGGTCTAGATACAATCTTTTGATCAACCGTTATTGCATTTTAATGCAATGTTGCGGCGACCGAATAAAGCATAATTCAGGAGTTATTTTTTTTTCTCGCTGCGCCGTTTACCGATTGAATTAATTCTTTTTACATATTGATAGATCGGGCGATTCTGAAAGCAGCGTTACCAATTATGTGTATTTTTTATTGCTATTAATGCTTTATTTTGAATGGGTGCGAATGGATGGAGGTGATTTAAACTTTTATATATTTTTCTTTACTTGCTTCAATAGTCTCCATGTGAGACTAGGAGCTACAATCTTCTGATCACTTGTGTTACACACAGCATGGCTTCAGTCCCGCTCTGTGTAGCAGAACTGCTCACTTGATATGAGCGCCGACAACCGACCCAGGATTGTCATGTCAAACCATCATGCCAAACGGTCATGCGACACGGGCGCCGATGGGTGGGATTAGTGACACGTTTCCATCGTGACCATGTTAAATGCCACTGTCAGAGATTGACAGCGGCATTTAACATGTTACCAGCTGCGGATGGATCACTATTCCACCTGCGGCTGTTAGGGGCATATGTCAGCTAATTAAATCAGCTGACATGTGCAGAAAAAGTTGCGGACTCATCGCTGAAGCCCACAGCAAACAGGGAGAGGCAATCTTAGACATACCTATAAGTCTAAGGTTCGAAAGGGGTTAAGATAAGAATTTTATAAATTTACTTTATTTGTATTATTTTAGTCCAGATATAGAACGAGATCGCTAGAGTCCAAGTGTATTTAATTTGCAATAACCCAGCCTGTCTGACACCTGCCTCTTATGCAACCATTCAGACAAGGATTATCAAAGTAACTAAAGTAGCCTCATCAGGTCTAAGTTCTGTATACTACAAAATCCCAATGGCAGAAAACATAATATCAAGTAGTGGTCAAGGAAGATGCCCAAACCACCAAATGGCACTAGCTGTAGGAAAACTCCATCAATACTTGTAAACATGCAGAAAAGGAGTCTATATATCCTCAAGTAAAATCACAACATTATTTTATTAATAGATAACTCACAAATATATGACATCACAATAATCCCTCGCTAATCAGTCATCAGGTCATAACCCCATACTTATTCCTTACCCATAGCTGTCAAGAGAACTGCACGCTGAACCCTGACGCGCGTTTCGCGTGGGCTTCTTCCGGGGGCTGTTGCGGTCAGGGATTATTGTGATGTCTACACCTCACTAGGTGATTACTATACCTCTGCTAATTTTTGCCTTTGGGGCCTCTTTAATTTAGTTGCACTGGCAATACATATACTACAACTTCCTGCTGTCATTAGCGCTGCACTTGTGTTGCACCTAGGTCTCTTTCTGACACTCAGCCATGTTATTGTTATTATCTTGTCTATTCATATATTTGTGAGTTATATATTAATAAAATAATGTTGTGATTTTACTTGAGGATATTGAGACTCCTATCTAAGATCTGTGTAGTATGTCCATAGTTTTTATTGTAAAATCTGGTGACAGATCTGACCTTTCGCTAGATTTTTTTTTTTTAATTAAATGGAATATTTCCCAAAATTGCTGCTGCTCCACTGATTTCAGAACAGTTTTTCTTCTGTGCCTCTTCATTCTAAAATTAAGAACCCCATTAATGGTGCAAATTTTCCTTTCAAACAACTAGGTGTACACCACAGAACTTCTCTGTAGGCGTTTGCTTTTTCGCCACTGATGCAGGCCAATCAAAAATGGCAGCACCCACAGAGAAGTTCTGTGGTACATGACCAGTTGGTTTATGGGAAACCTTGCATTATTAAGACCAGGCGATAGAACAATATGGCTACATCAATTTTCTAGGGCTTAGCAGTTTGATGTAAAATGGACATTTTCTTAAATGTACTACTTCCTAGTCTCAAACAACTACTGAATTGAAGGAGACATACTATGCAGGCTTGGACTGGCCCATAGAATAGGAGAATCCTCCGGTGGGCCCC
The DNA here is from genome assembly GCF_039654945.1 of Dendrobates tinctorius. NCBI lineage: Eukaryota > Metazoa > Chordata > Amphibia > Anura > Dendrobatidae > Dendrobates > Dendrobates tinctorius. The sequence goes on along the minus strand of NW_027361789.1, from coordinate 1,068,588 downwards.
TGTGCAAGAGTTGGCAACCTCCCACTTATATGAGCAATACTTGGCAAAATATACTCACTATGTACAGACAAAGGCAGCAGCTTATTAATTTAACGATCTACGTACTTCATTGTTCTATAAATTTGTGATTGAGGATAATGTCACATTTACATATAGCTGAAAAGTGGGGCCCTAGAGTTGGCTACTGGTGGGCCCTTGGAACCCCAGTCAGACACTGGTACTATGCATCTATTCTAGAAACTAAAGGACCCCTGTTGTACACATTTGATTAAGGTTGGGCTGACCACCAAACCCATCTAGTGTGTACGGGGACCTCTTGTTTCTCCCTGACAGATGATATCGGTGGACATAAGGATCAGGTAGTTTGACTTCAAACATCTGAAGCTTCTTTTCTCTGGAGATAAGAAGCTGCCAGAGATTTCTCTCCACTTAAAACACAAGGGCTCAGCCAAGGAAAGCGAGTCGGGAGAGGCAGCTATGTGTATGACCAGCTAAAGAATCTTAATGCGTTTATTGGGAAGGTCTTCATGTGCTTATCAGACGTGCTTAACCTAAAGTGACAGAATCCCTAATTAAATCAGAATTCATACACATTTTCTAGTAAAAAGGATACAAATGCGCCAACAATAAAGACTGGGCTAAATACATGTTTCTGAAAGGTGAATAGTGCTAATCCCATGTAGGAAAATATGAAGTTTTCAGCAAGGAAGTGCAGGACCTCGAAAAGCTGTATGAAAATATAAAGAAAGACAACATGGAAAAATGAAAACATTACATCAAGCAATGGCCAGGTACTGACCGTTCCAAATATTACAATATAGATTGACTTTAACTCTTCTATTTAGCATTCTTACTTTGCAGTATTTTTCCATATCTGCCTTACATATGTACACAGTACTGTGCAGATGTTTTATGCTGGTGTGGAAACAAATACTGCAAAGTAAGAAAGAAGGGTTAACAGTTTACTTTTACCAATAAAAACACAAAGCGAATGCACAAGAGAGAAAATAAATCAGATCAATGTTTGGTGTGACCAACCTTGGACTTCAAAAGAACATCAATTCTTCTCACTACACTTGCACAAAGTCAGGGCTTATGGAAGATTTTAGTCATTTACTAACCAACTATACCATACAGGTGATAACCATCATTTACACTTTGCTTTTTGTTAACTTGTAAAAAAAAATCTATTAAAACACTTATTTTTTTAAAGCATTCTTACTTTGCAGCATTTTTCCCACACATGCCTAAAACTTTTGTACAGTGCTATATACACTTAGATTAGAGGTGAGCAAATTTGATCGGGTCAGAGCTTATTCGACAAGCTATAACGCTTGCCAAATAAGCTGCAGAGAGAACCCGGCTTCCTGGATCGCTCTGGCTGATCAGCTGTTCTGCTCCGCAGCTGCATGTGCCATAGCTGTGTGACAGTCATGACGCATGCATGGAGAGCCCAAACAGGACACATGCAGCTGCGGAGCTGAACAGCTGATCATCGGGAGCGCTCAAGGAAGCCAGGTTCCCCCTGCAGCTTATTCTGTAAGCGTTGTAGCTTGCCGAATAAGCCCTGACCCGATCAAATTCGCTCATCTCTACTCAGGATATGCAGCCCATGTGCAGGTCATGGGTAGCTTATTATCCAAAGCAGTTCTCCCAGGGATTGTGGAGGACTTTGTCAGTATTCTCTATATCAAATCTGTCAACATCTTATCAGAGGCACACTTTTTAGCAAGATTTCTTTTCTTGCTAAAAAGTGTGTGTTCTTCCAAAAAATACAGTGCTCTGAAAATCTGTCAGGTTTTCTTTTTTTCAATGTACGTACATTAGCCTCATCATGTCTAATATCTGTTAAATAATAATAATAATAATAATAATAATAATGTGTGCAGCTTGTATTGTGAAATCTGGTGACAGATCCACATTTAATTTAGAGTCAGGAGAACTAGTGGTCAGTCAAACAAGCAGCCAAACAACATTTTTAAGCCAATGAGTACTAAAGTAGACTAAAGTAGAATGAAAATGTTGATTTTTTTTTTAATTTAATTTGTGAATGTACTCAGTAATGTCTTAAAATACATATATATTTACATATTTTAAGAGTAAGTTTACATTAATGTATTTTTACTGCCTTTTCACATTACTGCCTCAATTGCCCACCAGTCTTTGGGTCTTGTGACCCAAACTAACAGCAATGTACCTGCTCATGATACTGTTATTTTGGGTCATGAGACCCACAGTTAGGCCGGAAACTGAGGCAGTAATATGATTGCCAAAGTGCAGCAGCAATGAGATCATACATATGAACTTTTCCTTAGGATTCTTGCAGCTCTGAAACAAGCAGATTGTAATTAAACCTTGCAACTGTAAACTGCCTTTAGCTGCAGCAAAATGTACATTGCATTGTGTGCACAGGAGAGGGTCACAGCAGCACATGTATATTGGGGAATTTTAAGTCTGGTGTCCGTTTCTTTAGATCACAAATGAGATATGCTACGACCGATTTCTAATTGTCATTTTTAAAACTCGGGCAAGGAAAATGTCATTACCTGTTTAGTCCTATTCCTAGATTCCGCTGATAAATTATTATATGTATAATGAGCCTGTGTGATGCCACAGAACAGAACAGCGACTACTCCTGCAAGTGCAAAAGAAACATGTCAAAGTCTATTATCCTAGAGTAACAAGAAAGCAAATACTAACAAAGACTACCAGCCCAACAAGAAAAAACTCTCCCATATACCGTATTTTTCAGACTATAAGGCGCACTTTTTCCCCAAATTTTTTTGGGGAAAATGGAGGTGCGTCTTATAATCGGAATATACTTACAAAATACTGTGGCGACGGTCCCGATCCAACACTGCAAGAAGATGCAGCCTCCCATCCCAGGCTGGCGCGGTGGTCGTGCTCTGGTGCGGCGGTGGTGCTGAGTGGCTCTGCCGGCATTTTGTGAAAGCCTGGAGGCCCCCGCAGATCCACTGCTACTAATGCGGAACAAGATCTCGTTGCAGAGATCTGAATCTGAGCATGCACTGCCCCCTGCAGCCATTTTCCCGGAGGCCAACACATCGCAGCAATGGATCAGCGGGGGCCTCCGGGCTGTCACAAAATGCTGGCGAAGCCCCGCTACACCACAGAGCACCACCAACGCACCTGTCACAAAATGCCGGCAGAGCCCTGCCGCACCAGACGCAAAATACCGGCGGAAACCCCAGAGCACCACCGCTGCATCAGCCTGAGATGGGACTTCCCGGAGGCCACTGCACCAGCCTGGACCACCGAACAACCTGTGACCATCCTTCACCCCTCCAGTAAGCTGAATTCGGACTGTAAGACGAACCCCCATTTGGCACATTTTTTTTCCCCTATTTTCCTTCTGAAAATTTAGGGTGTGTTTTATAGTCCGAAAAATACAGTAGATACATTTACCAAGCACACACTGTAGAAGTGAAGAGAGATGATTGTGGCTACATATAAGTTTGATCTACCTCTACCTATGCATCTCATCTTATAGACTTGACTGAAGAGTAAAAAAAATGAGCCTGGCAGAAAGACGTGCAGGTGTTCTGCACATTTTGTTCTGGAAATGCAAGTAGGGTTAATTTCACAGAACTTTCACAGCACTTTCATGCGGAAATAATATGTAGTGAAATTCAGCACAGATTTTGTGACCATTAATACTAATAAGCTTAGATAAATATCGCCATAAAGCTTTATAAACCAACACGAAGCTAGATTCACACTGGACTGGTTACTAATAGTGAGGAGCGAATGTGCTGGGATAAGTGTCTTCGACTAGCTCGGAAAATTTGATTGCGTCCCCGCGGTTGCATGTCTCGCGGCTGTTCGACAGCCACAACACATGCAGGGATTGCCTAATAAACAGGAACTCCCTGCGTGTGATGCAGCTGTCGAACTGCTGCGAGAGATCCAACAGCGGGAACTCGATCAAATTTTCCGAGCATAGATCTGTATGAGGAGGTGAGAAAAAATGTATCTGTTGACCAACTGCTAAAGGCGCATGACCAGGATCAGGATACATATGAATCTATAATTGTATAGTTTTGAGAAAGGTAAAATAAGCTCAGTAAAAAAGATAGGAACTTCCCATAGAGAAACTGGTTTTATATTATTCACTAAAGGCCTAATGTTAGATGTGATTATTGTAATGATAGTTGTTTGTCTCCAACCTGCGAATCTTAAAGGGAGCTGGTCACATCATATATTCCTACTAAACTGGCCCCAAAGTCTTACAGGTCATGTAATGTGCATCACTAACCTGTTCTTCCCCAGCTGAAAGTCCCAATAGACAAGTTACACAATTTTTTTAATCTTTACTGAACTGCCTACCAGACTGGAATGCCTTGACATCACCCCAATCATTGAGGAAATCCCGTGCCTGTGCGCTTACAACCAGGTCCTTAGACATGAGCATAGAAGATCAGGGAGAAGGACAACATCTGCAAGGAGTTTGTATGTTCTTCCCAGGTTTACGTGGGTTTCCTCCGGGTTCTCCGGTTTCCTCCCACACTCCTAAGACATACTGATAGGGAATTGAGATTGTGAGCCCCAAGGGGGACAGTGATGATGTCTGTAAAGTGCTGTGGAATATGATGGTGCATTATAAACAAAGTGTAATAGATAAAAAAATAAGCTCAATTTGCTACTTGCGCAAGTACCGGAAGAGGCCATGAGTCAGGGGCTTCGTGCATGTTGTGAGAATGCACCATTCGACATACACCCAGCTTCTATGCGCATACCTGGGGAGTTCTTTGTCAACGCAAAGAATTTTCTTGGCAAATTGCTTGACATGGGGCAGTCCAGGCCATCAATCACACTGTGATGGCCACAACTACTGTCTAAAAGAACGTGACTGAAGCGATATGCAGTGCCATCCATCTAATAAGAAGCCCATGTCTGGCAGGCAATGGAGCCAAGAATAAAAGTGTATTTTATTTGTATACTGGAATGTTTAGCTTCAGACCAATAAGCTAGTGATGCACATTACACAGCCTGTAAGACATTGGGGCAGTTTAGTAGGAATATGATGTAACAGGTTCCCTTTAACCAATCTTTAGATGTATGTTGGATCTCCATCTATACATTTACAACAAGTACATATACAGTATGAACAGCCACAGAACATACCCACCTACCTGTAAAGCCACAAGCTTCAGCCAGGAGGAACGTGCTCCAAGACAATAGAAAGAACAAAGCTGTCTCCAATAAAGGGAAGCAGTGCAGCTTGGTAAACTTAGTTACGTTACCGGAAAGTTAAGGAAAGAAAATAAGGTCTCAAAAGTCACTCCTGCAAGGAACAAACACTAAAAAAAGCAGAGAAACAATAGTTTAAATATTACCAATTCCTTCACGGTAGCTCAGAGGCTGTTTTGCATGAAAGGAAATGACCGCACAGAAGAGAATGATAACATTATTAAATATTAGAATATAAAGTGCTTACGCACAAGTCAGAAAGTGATGCTCTTGCCATAGCAATCACATCATACAATTACGTACACCTTCTTGTTGTTGCTTCGGTAAAATTCATCTTCTTCAGAGCGGTTTTATTGTTTTTTTAATAAAGGAGATACATTTCACCAAGGCATGAATCGTACCGCGGGTTTTCTTCATTCCTATAGTGATTTCGGGAAACCTAGCATTTATTTTTTGCTGTCCTAATCACACACTGACTCTTTGTAGTCACTGGCCACTCTTGCTTATTGATTAGGACCCTGAATGGGAGCTTTTCTGCTTTTAAATCAAAGTTATAGGTACAGGGATTGTTTTTTCAATACTAGACAACCTTCCTGTATTTGAAGGGACCCTTTCGTCAGGTTTTCACTATAAAAAGTTCTGTAACCATCATTAGGCCCTTTCTAACAACACACTGGAATGATGTAAAAAAAAGAGCCCAATCCAGTTTCAAAAAAGACCTTTTATTATGCTCACAGATGAGGCAGTCTGGTCCAATGGACCTCCATCCTCTTTTCCTGCTTTGTGTGGATGACGCATCCTACATCATCCACACAGTGTCCCCATGATGTTCCTGCACATGCGCAGCTCTCTGCCCTGCCGAAGGCAGAGCAAAGTACTGTAGTGCGCATACGCTGGCTTTACTTCTTGGTCATCGGTGCTCTTTGGCATTTCCCGACACATGCGCACTATAGATCTATGCTCTGGTCTGCGACACCGTGTGGATGACTTAGGACGAGTCACCCACACGAAGCAGGGAAGGTGGACTGGGAATGTAAGAAGATAGACTACCAGAAAGGTCTGCGATTATAATAAAAGTAATGTTTTGGAATCTGCAAACTGGATTGGGGCTTTTCTTTTTTTATAGCTATAAAAAAAATAAATTGTGGCCACCACCATTAGGGTATGTGGGAAAAACCTAGTGACAGGTTCCCTTTAAAGAGATCAAGTGGTAACTTTAGAAAATGTTTCTTTAACTGTGACATTGTGGTGATCCCAGTTCCGTTTGAAGTCCTTTTTCATATTTTGTGAATTCTGCTAGTTTCCTGTTACCATAGAGCGGTGCATTGAGGAAGCTCAGAGAAAAGATATACAAATGTGTAAAATCACATGTCTGAAAGCAGCATAGAGACATCTGTTTCCATAGCCTGCCAGGACATATTTGTTAGAAGCTGTGAAAACAAGTGAGGAAATTACATAATTATGTAAGTAACTTTGCTTTATTGTTGTTTTTTATGATTGAAATTGGTAACTAAAAGCAAAGCAGAAAAAACTTTTGAGGGTTTTTCAATATAAGGCATGAATTCCATCTAAGTGACTGCAGGTTACCAAAACAGCCTAAAGAAGTTACCGTATCCACCATTAGGATAACTTGTTTCCATTCCCCTTACATAGCCCCCACAAAAAAATAAAGCTTATACTCCCCTCCCATGCCGGCACCATTCCCGAGGTGTAGGCACTCGACTCCCCGAGGTTCTCATGCAGTGTTGTGACACATGACGCCGGCGTCCAATCAGCGTCGGCACCACTGTCTCCGCCTTCGTACGAATGGAGCATGAAAAGGAAACCAGGGATCAGCTGCAGCCTGGACTTCCTCTTCATGTTATATTTATCCGAAGACGGGGACAGCAACGCCAGCGCTGATTGGGCCCACGAGCGTCTCGGAGAGAGCGAGTGCTGACACCTCTGACCTGGCAACAGCACGGGAGGAGAGTATAAGCGTTAATTTATTGGGGTCAAACATTTTGATCAAGAAGGGGTTGTCCTAGTAAAGGCCAACCCCTTTAACAGTGTGCAATATGCTCAATGTCTGGATTCAGCTCTGGTTGCCTGCTAGAGGAGTCATCACGTGACCTTTCATATGTGATTTGCACACTTGAAGTCACTTCACATGCCAGCTAGCTACTTTTCTTGCTTCTATGAATGCTCTATTGAAGTCAGCAGATGAGAAAAGGGTCAGTACGTGACTGCAAATAGCAAATGTGCGGCCACATGACAAATGCTCCAGCGTTCAGAGGCAAATCCTAACAGTGTGAGTATTGCTCAATATTGCTAAATTCAGAAATTCATGCCTGGCCCAGAAATACTTTTTGAAGAGTTGCAGGGGATTTAAAAATAAAAAAACAAGCAAAAAAACAAAACAAAAACAAAAAGTAGGAAATATGTTAAAATAGAATAACCTGTACTCTCCCATTAAAATTAAAGTTCTCTCCTGAAGAGGAGTTTTGGTCGCCCCCGCTGAAGCTTCCACAATGAGGTATTTCACATGACGACTGCAATCAATCCTTATCCTCAGGGATTGCGCTGGCATGTACAATGTATGAACTGGATGCAAGTGATTGGCTACAGTGGTAAGGTGAATGAGTTGTCATTGCTGCAGGACCAGCAGGTTTACACACGTTTTGTGTACACGATTTTGACATTTTGGAGAAAATCATTTTAGATCACGCACAGCCGTGTTCTATATTGATGAATATACAGAGGTACAGGTCATCCATAATATATATCACATATATTCCAATTTTTGCCCTTATACAGGTAATTGTTATTCTGTGCAAACAAGAGAAAGGATATAAGAGCTGTGGCGACTCCAGTACAAACACCCATTGCAAAAGATCCACTGAATATGCCAACAAACACGCCAACAGACTTGAAAAAGGCCGCAGCGTCAAACGTATGCGAGTTCTCACCGGTTGGCTGATAAGCAACTATAGATCTAGAGAAAATATAAAAAAAAAAAAATAGAAAATATAGATGATGGTAGTAGAATCACATATGGGTGAATAGGAGGAACTACTTAGATGAATTCCTTTGCTCGAAGTCAAGATAATCATATTAAACTAAATAACAATACATACGGTTTAAACAGCATATCAGGTTCCGTTCGCACTGGTGTCATGGCTTTTAAATGAATGTTTTGAAAGCTTTTACAAATCCCAATTCACATGTTGCAAATATCTATTTACATATAGATAACACCTATTCTCTGGCGGCAGTTTGTTTCAAAGCAAAAAAAGATGGATTTTTGGTTCTTACCGTAAAATCTCTTTCTTGCAGCCTTCATTGGGGGACACAGAATACCATGGGTGTATGCTGCTGCTAGGAGGCTGACACTATGCAAAAACAGAAAATTAGCTCCTCCCCGGCAGTATACACCCACCGACAGGCACCAAGCACCTCAGTTGGTGAAAAAGCAGTAGGAGAAGCAACGAGAAAAACTCGAAACATATGTACCAACCCAACAAGGGACTCTAAGACCCAACACGGTACAACTTAAACAGGGAGGGTGCTGTGTCCCCCAATGAAGGCTCCAAGAAAGAGATTTTACGGTAAGAACCAAAAATCCATCTTTCTTTATCGCCTTATTGGGGGACACAGAATACAATGGGACGTCCCAAGGGTGGGAACAGCAAAAATGAAAGAAAGTAACCGAAAGGCTCAGGTCGGCCGTTGCGCCACCGCCGCCTGCAGAACCTTCCTACCAACCACAGCATCAGACGAAGCCTGGGTATGAACCCTGTAGAATCTCGTGAAGGTGTGCAAAGATGACCAGGTTGCAGCCTTGCAAATTTGCATGGCCGAGGCCTGGTGACGAGCAGCCCACGAAGCCGCCACAGCCCGGGTGGAGTGAGCTCTTACTCCCGGAGGGGGCCGCTTTTCCTGAAGACGATACGCTTCCAGAATGGTAGAACGAATCCAGCGAGCGATCGTGGATTTGGAAGCCGGAAGGCCCTTCTGACGACCTTCAGAGATGATCAGCAAGGAATCGGACAGACGAAAGGAAGAGGTCCTGGCAAGATAGACACGCAGGGCTCTAACTACGTCCAGTTTGTGGAGAGACTTCTCAAGAGGATGAGACGGAGCCGGACAAAAAGAAGGAAGGACGATATCCTCATTGATATGGAAAGCGGAAACCACCTTTGGAAGAAAAGAAGGAACGGGCCTGAGGACGGCTTTGTCCTGGAGAATGAGGTAAGGGGAACGACATGACAAGGCCGCCAATTCAGAAACCCTTCTGATGGATGAAATGGCGATCAAAAAGGTGACCTTCCAAGAGAGAAGGGACAAAGGGATGTCCTGGAGAGGCTCGAACAGCGCCTTCTGGAGAGCGCCAAGAACGAGGTTGAGATCCCACGGATCTATTGGCGAATGATGAGGAGGAGCCACGTGGGAAACCCCTTGCAGAAAAGTTTTGACCTGTGGTAGAGAAGCTAGCTCTCTTTGGAAGAGAATAGAGAGAGAGGAAACTTGGCCCTTGAGCGTACTGAGCGACAGACCCGCGTCCAACGCAGACTGAAGAAACCCAAGGATAGATGGGATAGAAAAGGACATTGGGAAGACTCCTTTATCATCACACCAACGGAAAAAAGCCTTCCAGTACCTATAGTAAATGTGGGAAGAAGCTGGATCCTGGCTCTAATCATAGTTTGAATAACCTGACTGGACAGACCTGATTCCTTCAGAATTGCGGTCTCAACGGCCATGCCGTCAAACTCAGAGACTGAGAATTCTCGTGGTAAAGGGGGCCTTGCGAGAGAAGGTCTGGACGGTCCGGAAGCCTCCAGGGAACGTCCGCGAGCATGTTGACCAGTTCCGCGTACCAAGGCCGTCTTGGCCAATCTGGAGCGACTAGAATCACTGGTACGCCTTCCGATTTTATCTTTTTGACCACCCGAGGGATCAATGCCAGAGGCGGGAACAGATACGGAAGTTGAAACTGGGACCACGGAGTCACCAGTGCGTCGCATGCGATGGCTAGAGGGTCCCTGGACCTGGCTACGAACTGCGGCACCTTGTGGTTCATCCGAGAAGCCATGAGATCGACATCCGGGGTGCCCCAACGGTCGCATATCTGAGAGAAAACCGCGGGGTGCAGGGACCATTCGCCGGACGCTAGGCCCTGGCGACTCAGAAAGTCGGCTGCCCAATTTTCCACCCCTGGAATATGGACGGCGGAGATTGTCGGAACGTAACGTTCTGCCCAGCGTAATATCTTGGCCACTTCTGACATTATTTGTTTGCTGCGCGTGCCCCCCTGATGGTTTATGTACGCAACGGCCGTGGCGTTGTCCGACTGAATACGGACCGGCTTGCCGGAGAGGAGGGGCTGCCAATAAAGAAGAGCCAGGAAAATTGCCCTGATCTCCAAAAGATTGATTGGAAGGAGAGACTCCTGTGGCTTCCAGCGGCCTTGGGCCGCTTTCTGATGGAACACGGCTCCCCATCCTAGGAGGCTCGCATCGGTGGTGATGATTTGCCACTGAGGCGGAAGACAGGACCTCCCTTGGAGAACTGACGCTGGCCGTAGCCACCAAGCGAGAGACTGCCTCACTCTGAGAGGAAGCCGAATAGGACGGTCCAAGGACATCGTGGTCTTGTCCCAGGCTGAAAGCAGAGACAGCTGGAGGGGGCGAATGTGAAACTGCGCAAAGGGCACTGCTTCCATGGAGGCCACCATCTTCCCCAGGACCTTCATGCAGAACCGAATGGGAATGGGAGCAGGCCTCTTGAGAGTTCTGATGCCCTTGGACAGAGTTGTACATTTTTCCTTTGGAAGAAAAACACGGGCTAGCTCCGTGTCGAATTCCATACCCAGAAAGGTCAGACGCTGGGTGGGGATCAGAATGGACTTCTCCTTGTTGACCAGCCAACCTAGGCGGCTGAGAGTGTCCAGGGTTATCTGAAGGCTCCGGAGACAGTCCTGGCGAGACGAACCCTTGATCAAAAGATCGTCCAGATAAGGGATGATGAGGATCCCTCTGGAGCGAAGGATGGCCATGACGGTCGCCATCACTTTCGTGAAAACCCGGGGCGCTGAAGCCAGGCCGAAAGGAAGAGCTGTGAACTGAAAATGGTCTCCCTGAAACGCAAATCGAAGATACTTCTGATGTTGCACACATATTGGAATGTGCAGATAGGCATCCCGAATGTCCACCGAGCAGAGAAATTCCCCGGGCTCCATGGAAGCAATCACCGACCGAAGAGACTCCACCCTGAAATGAAGAATCTTCACGTGGCGACTGAGCAATTTGAGGTCCAGAATAGGACGAAGAGAGCCGTCTTTCTTCGGGACTACAAAGAGATTGGAGTAGAACCCGGAAAAACGTTCGTCTGAGGGAACGGGAACAATGACTCCGGCGGAAAGGAGGGAGGAGATGGCCTGCAGAAAACCCGGAACCTGGGCCCGCTGTCGGAGGCCGAGACCGGAAAAACCGTCTGTTCGGGAGTGAAGCAAATTCGATTTTGTAACCGGATGCGACGAGTTCTCTTACCCAAGCGTCGTCTACAACGGACAGCCAAGCATCCGCGAAAAAGGAAAGTCTGCCGCCCACCCTGGAAGAAATTCCAGGTGGGGGTGACCCGTCACTTAGACGAAAATCTGCCGGAATTGGCTCCTGCAGATCTGGAATATTGTCCTCTAGATCTCCAGCGAGGAGCGGGTTTGTAGGAAGGTTTCCTCTGATCCCGCTCCCTGGTGGCAGGCGGCCGATCCTGTTGAGTGGCTCTCTCCGTGGCAGGGAAGGGACGAAAGGGCCTGAATGGTCGAAACCCCCTTCTGTTGAAGGGACGTTTTGGTCGAGACTGGGGAAGCGAAGTACTTTTACCTCCAGTGGCATCGGAAATTATCTGATCCAGCTTTGCTCCTAAGAGCCTAGAGCCATGGAACGGCAGATTGGTAAGCGACTTTTTCGAAGTAGTGTCCGCATTCCACGACTTTAGCCAAAGGACTCGGCGTACAGGTACTATGTTGCTGTTAGCCCTTGCTACGCAGCCGGCCGCGTCCAAGGAGGCGGCCAAAAGGTATTTACCCGCCTGGTTAATCTGATCTGCAAGATCTGCCAACTCGTCTTGAGGAGCTGACGCTAAGATGCCTCTGCGAAGAATTTTTGCCCAAGCGGAAATGACCTTCGCCACCCAGGCGGATGCGAAAATAGGGCAGAGAGAGGCGCCAGATGCCTCAAAGATAGACTTAGCCAGAGATTCAATCTGCCTGTCAGTAGGATCTTTGAGCGATGCCCCGTCGGGCAGCGAGAGCACCGTTTTAGAGGCTATCCGGGATACTGGAGGATCTACCTCTGGAGCCTTGGACCACTTAGAGAGCAGTTCTGCGTCAAAGGGGTACAGAACGTCCAAGTACTTGCGGCCTGAGAAACGTTGCTCAGGGCGCTCCCAGTGTTTGGATAAGGTAGTATCGAAATCGTTGTGATTGGGAAATGTTCGAGACGGAGGTCTGGCTCGTCTAAGGAGAACCGAGCTTTCCTGAGCTGGAGCCTCATCCTGTTTAAGCTTTAGTGTTTGGAAGATAGCTGCAAGAAGACTATCGACCATGTCCCGCGTTTTAGAAACGCTGTTCCCCTCTGAGCTAGCTTCCGAATGAGAATCATCGCCTGACTGAAGGCTGTCCTCCGAGGAAGGAGAAGGAGGCCTGGGAGCGGAAGGGCCCTGCGAGCTCGAAGACGAAGTGGACAGAGCCCGCTTCCGAGAAGTCCTTCCCTGTCTGTCTCTCTGAAGGTCGCGGTCAGGTGCGGACGACTCACCCCGAGAGGTGGTCGGGGCAGAGGTGGCTGAGGATAGCTGAGGTAATCGTTCTAAGACCTGGACCAGCGACTGTGATACTTTTGTCAAGTCAGAAACAGACTGTGACATTGTAACGGCCCACTCCGGGGGGAGAGAGGAGGGAAGAGCGCCCTCCGCCCGGGATTCTGTGCGTTCCTGAGATGCTGACATATTGGAAGGACTGCAGGGGGGGCAGAATGGGGACGACTGACCCGATGCCCACTTCTTTTTACAGCGCGCACAGGCGTAATAGGTAGCGGTGGGCCTGAAGCAGAGATCCCCTGAAGGGTTGGGCATAAGTGAACTGCACTGAATGGCCGCAGAAATTAGGGAATAACTGCCGAGGAGAGCTAATCCCTGTCCCAGAGCCGAGCCTACCGAGATTCTGTGAGCAGCAGAAGAAACGCCGAAGTGTCCCCCAAGCAGCGCAGGAAGGAGTGAAAAAACCAGGAAATCCTTGTGCTGGAAGATGGGGGGCGGAGCTTAGCGGCTGCGCCGTGACTGGCTACCAGCGACGGAGGGGGCATGACAGAGAGGGGAGGCTGGCATTCCAAAGAGAAAGAAGCCCTGTGATGGGCTAGAAAAGGCGCGCTGAAAGAGCGCGCTGAGGAACGGAGGAGGGAGCAGAGAAATTCCCCTGGCTGAGGGGAAAGTGAAAGTGACGGCGCCCCCGCGCCGGCGCTGCAACCCCTTGCCCACCCCGACATACCGCGCTCAGGAAGTAATATGAAGCGGTCCCCTGCTTGCGACGCTGCTGCGGTGAGTGAAGGGATCCGCAGCGTCTCCCTGACTAGAAGAGGGGAAGGGATAGTGTCCGCATTCCATTGTGTGAGCGCGCGGCAGGCAGAAAGGGCGGGAGATTCAAAAACAGTGGACCTGTAATCCCAAGGTCCAACTTCTCCCATGCACTGGAGCTTATGCGGGGGCCGGAGGGAACGTACAGGCACTTACCTGACGTCCCTGAAGAGGATGACCACAGGGGCCCACGGGGAAACGGCAGGCCGCTGGGAGGGGAAGGAGTCCTCTGTACCCGCATCCTGCAGAAGACGGCTTGAACCACCTGCGATCGCCGTCTTCCTCTCAGCCCTGTCCCGAGAGAGGAGTGAGGAGGGGGATTCGGCAAGGACCAGCCACCTGTCCACAACCCTTATTATCGGAAGGTGATAGGGAAAAGTCCTGCCTGCGGTACTGAGAGTTGCGATGTGGATGACTCCACACTGCTCGCTCAGCCGCATGATATAGGAAATCAGGGTGATAAGTATACCCTGTTTCCCAACGGAAAAACCTAAAAGATAAAAGAAGAAAGGATTAAAAAGTTCAAACTAAACCCTGAAAGGAAAAATTGGATTAATAACTGCGGATCTGGGGAGATCCCGGTCCGCCTCCTACAGACACTAAGCACAAACTGAGGTGCTTGGTGCCTGTCGGTGGGTGTATACTGCCGGGGAGGAGCTAATTTTCTGTTTTTGCATAGTGTCAGCCTCCTAGCAGCAGCAGCATACACCCATGGTATTCTGTGTCCCCCAATAAGGCGATAAAGAAAAAAGCCCCTTACTCACTGTTCCCAGGTCCCAGTCTTAAGTCTACTGCTATCTGCACCAGCATCATCACATTGAATGGTTGCCCAAGTTGATGGCACGAGCTGCCAGGCTGAGGCGCTCAGCTCAGTTACTGGCTTCACTGCCATCGACTTGACGCCGGAGCTGCAGACAATGACAGACACCCGGAGCAGTGTCGGAAACTCCGCACTGGACCCGGGGTGGGAGAGAAAAGTAAAATGTAGTCATTAAAACAAACTGCAGCTAGAGGAGATGGGTATTCTCAAGCCAGAAAAACTCCTTAAGCTGCAGAATATCCACAGTGCGAGGATGTTCTTGGTAAATTGGCAAAAATACTTGTTGTCAACATGCAAGCTCTTTCCGAAGGTAGAAATGGCCGCTAACCCCACATTATATAGAGGCGGCCATTGAACCAAACATACGGATCACAATTGTCTATTGTTGGAATATTGCTGGGCTACAATAATTCAGCTTTAGTAACATGTAAAAGAAATAATACTCACGAAGACAACACAATGGCTACGGCGTCATTAAGTACACTTTCCCCAAATAATAGTGCATATAGATCCACATCTGCACGTAGTTCATTGAATATTGCTAGGACTGTCACTATGAAAGAGCACAGGAGGATGAAGAATTAGTTTATAAAATATGCAGATACCTAAGAAGAGAGATTGCAATAAATCATTTGTATATGCATTTATTTTACTCCAGGTAAATAAAAACTCCATTCTGAGAACCTTATGAACTGTTCAAAATTAAAAGGAAAACATCATCAGAAAATGAGCCATTGTTTAACTAAAAGTTTTTGCATTACATATATTTGTAAAAAAAAAAAAAAAATTATATCCATATATGAGTAATCTTTCAATTCTCACACTGGCTGTTGGGGTTTCTTTTCAGGAGGAGTTTTCAGCAAGGTTCGATATTGTCGGAGGCAGGATTACAATGACCAGTACCACCGCTATACAGCTGATAACACATCATCCACAAATCGCAAAGGGCAATGACACAGCGAACTCTGCTCCCCATTACGTCACAATGTTCTTGGCTCAGGCTCGTTAGACATGTCAATGCAAAAGAAATGTACACGTGTTGTTTCCTGAAACATCTGGAAGTTAAAGGCTAAAAAAGCCCCAGTGGCCAGTATGAAAACAGCAAAAGTTCCATTAAATTTATTTTATTACAGATTATTATCTGTATAAAAAACAAACAAAAAACAAAGTGCCAAAATATAAAAAATACATAAAACAAAGGCAATGCATAACCTCAAACCAGGATGGAAGCATAGAGCTGAGCCCCTGAATTTGTACCTCACAAGTGAGAACCAAAATGACACAAAGAGGACACTTACAGGCATATCTGACGGTTGGGACTTTCAGGACCACTACAATATCAAAGTGGGAAAGTGACATCAGGTTTGGCTTTTGACATCTGAGTGCCCATCACATGATGTCACTGCCATGCACCGGTTAAGGAAGAGGGCACGGCTCACCGTGGGAGACCAGATAGGCAAGAAGAATTGTTTATTTTTAGGTCTTTAAGGACTTGCTCACTCTGACGTATAACTCGAACGAGTGCAATCGATAAAAAAAAAATCTGTTTTGTTTGTTTGGTTTTTTTTTTGGTTTTTTTTAATCAGATTGCACTCTGGCCAATGTTATTCAATAAGGCAGTACAGATCTGCACCTTTTTTCTCAGCTAAAGTCGGCATGAGAAAACAAAAATTGAAGCATGCTGCAATTTGATTACAAAATAGGTACAGTGGAAGAAAAAAAAAATCAAATGCCATATGGACCATCAAAGTGGCATTCAATGTTTACGAATACATTACAATTCTGTAAGATGGAAAACTGTAAATGGTCCTTTAAAAGTAATAGCTGCTCAGTTAAAAAAACAGGATTTTTGGTTGCTTACCGTAAAATCTGTTTCTCGGAGCCTTCATTGGGGAACACAGGAACCATGAGGTGTATGCTGCTGCCACTAGGAGGCTGACACTATGCACATAAAAAAATTAGCTCCTCCTCCGCAGTATACACCCCACCGACTGGCGCTCAATTAGTCAGTTAGTGAGAAAGCAGTAGGAGAAGTAACAGAGTAGAGAACACACACACAACTCAACTGTAACTATAATATACAAAACGAATAACAGAAGTTGTGAAAATGAGAGGGTGCTGTGTCCCCCAATGAAGGCTCTGAGAAACAGATTTTATGGTAAGCAACCAAAAATCCTGTTTTCTCCATCGCTTCATTGGGGGACACAGGAACCATGGGACGTCCCAAAGCAGTCCCTGGGGAGGGATAAGCAAACTTCCATTAGGTCAGCAGACTCACCACCGCCGCCTGCACGATCCTTCTTCCTAGGCTGGCATCCGCCGAAGCGTAGATGTGGACCCTGTAAAATTTTACAAACGTGTGAACAGAGGACCAGGTTGCAGCCTTATAAAGCTGCAGCGTGGAAGCTCTATGGTGCACCACCCAGGAGGCGCCCACTGCCCGAGTGGAGTGAGCCCTAACCCCCCGGAAGGGGCACTCTGCTCTTGGCCCGGTAAGCCTCCAAGGTTGCCGATCTAATTCAGCGAGCAATAGTCGCCTTGGAGGCCAACAGGCCCTTTCGTGCACCATCCGGGATGACGAAAAGGGAGTCTGTCTTCCGGAACGCCTCGGTCCTAGCCAAATAGACTCATCGCCCTGACCAAGTCTAGTCTGTTCAAGGAGCGTTCCCGGGGATGAGATGGAGCCAGGCAAAAGGAAGGTGGGACGATGTCTTCATTCAGGTGGAAAGCAGATACCACCTTGGGAAGGAAGGAAGGCTGAGTTCGCAGTACCACCTTATCCTGGTGAATCACCAAGAAAAGGGGTTGACAAGAAAGGGCCGCCAATTCCGAGACACGCCGGATGGAAGTAATGGCCACAAGAAAGGCCACTTTCCAAGAGAGAAAAGATAGAGAGACCTCCTTGAGAGGTTCAAAGGGGGAGCCTTGTAGGGCCTCTAGGACTAGAGTGAGATCCCAGGGATCTACGAGCGCTCGATCCGGCGGAGCTGTGTGAGCTGCCCCCTGCAGAAAAGTCTTGACCTGCTGACGAGAAGATAACGACCTCTGGCAAAGAACGGAAAGCGCCGATACTTGGCCCTTTGAAGAACTAACTGCAAGACCAGCGTCCAGGCCCACCTGGAGGAAAGCCAGAATAGAAGGGAGCGAAAAAGACATAGGCAGAATGCGATTGGATTCGAACCAACCAAAATAGGCCTTCCACGTTCGATAGTATATTCTGAAAGATGACAGCTTCCTAGCACGGATCATGGTGTGAATTAATCGGTCTGACAAGCCTGATTTCTTCAGAACCGCGGTCTCACCAGCCACGCCGTCAAATTGAGTGACCGAGAATTGGGGTGGCAGATTGGACCCTGAGACAGTAGATCTGGTCTGTCTGGAAGCCTCCAGGGCGCGTCCGCGAGAAGGTTGACGATGTCCGGGAACCAAGACCTTCTGGGCCAATCCGCGGCGCGCTGAGGATGACTAGCACCCCTTCTGCCTTGATCTTCAACAGTTTGGGGAGAAGAGGAAGGGGAGGGAACAGATAGGGGAGCGCAAACTGTGACCAAGGAATGGTCAGAGCATCGACACCCATCTCGAGAGGATTGCGTGCTCTGGACACAAACAGTGGGACTTTCCTGTTCAGACGGGACGCCATAAGGTCCACGTCCGGGCTTCCCCATCGCAGGCAAATCTGATGGAAGACCTCCTGATGCAGGGACCATTCCCCTACCACGAGGCCCTTGCAACTGAGAAAGTCGGCGGCCTCGTTTTCCACGCCGGGGATGTGTACCGCAGTTATCGCTGGAACCGCCGCCTCTGCCCAATGAAGGATCTTGGATACCTCAGCCAACGCCAAGGCACTCCGAGTCCCTCCCTGGTGGTTGACGTATGCCACCGCCGTGGCATTGTCCGTCTGGATCCGAATTGGCAGACCCCTGAGTTGCCTGTGCCAATGAAGAAGGGACAGAAGAATTGCCCGTATCTCCAGAACGTAAGAGCTGCCTCTTGCGTCGACCAACACCCCTGGACGGTCAGATGGCGAAACACAGTGCCCCAGTCAAGAAGACTGGCGTCTATCGTCACCACTTGCCAATGCACTGGAAGAAAGGCCCGGCCCAGGGAGATGAGAGGTGATGTTAACCATCAATTGAGGCATAGCCTGACTCGAAACGAAAGTCGAATTGGACGATCCAGGGAAGAGACAGACCTGTTCCACTGCGCCAGAATGGCCTGCTGAAGCGGTCTTGAGTGGAATTGGGCGAAGGGAATCTCTTCCGACGTTGCCACCATCCTCCCTATGACTCTCATGGCTCAACGGAGAGAAGTGGGCCGGGGACTCTGAAGCAAGCGAACATCCCGCCGGAGAGTTACTCTCTTCTCCTCGGGAAGGAAAAACCTTTGCCTGACGGGTGTCGAAAAGTATGCCTAGAAACACAAGACGTTGCGTTGGGACCAGGCAGGACTTTCTTCTGCTGATAATCCACTTGAATCGGGAAAGGGTGTTGCAAACTATGGAGAGGCTTTCGTGAGCCTGGGGCAAGAACGGCGCTTTGATGAGGATGTCGTCGAGGTATGGGAAGAGCACGAGACCTCTGATCCTCAAAATGGCCATCAACGCTGCCATGATCTTCGTAAAAACATTGGGAGCGGTGGCGAGACCGAACGGTAGAGCGACAAATTGGAAATGCTCCTGATGTATCGCAAAGCAAAGGAATTTCTGATGTCCCTGAAAGATGGGAACATGTAAATAAGCATCCTGAATGTCTATGGAGCACAGAAACTCCTGTGCCTCCATGAAAGCGATTACTGAACGAAGGGACTCAATTCTGAAATGTCACAGATGGACCCTTTTGTTCAGTAACTTTAGATCCAGATTGGGCCGAACTGTACCGCCTTTCTTTGGTACTACAAACAGATTCAAGTAGAAACCTGTGAAGCGCTCTGCTTCTGGTATGGGGACAATTACCCCCGAATTGAGGAGAGGCGATGGCTGTAAAGAAGCCCGGGACCAGGGAGGGATCTTTCGGGGGTTGGGATTCGAACAATCGATCCCGAGGATGAGAAACAAATTCTATCTTGTATCCTGAAGATACAATTTCCCTGACCCAAGCGTCTTCCACCGAGGCAAGCCAGACGTCCCTGAAAGCAAGAAGGTGGCCGCCCAAGCGGTGGGATGCGCCGGGGTTTTGACGCCAGTTATGCTGAGGAAGACCTTCCAGGTCTAGACCTGGTGGATCTACCTTGGGAGGAATGGGAGCGCCAGGAAGGAGTGGGCCTAAAGGAAACTCTTTTCCTATCTTGGTGCGTTTGTGGCCTCTGCTGGTGAGAAGGCGTCTCTGTAGTCGTGAAGCGACGAAATGGTCGAAAGGGCCGAAACTTACGTTTCGGAGGAGGCCGACGAGGCTTGGACTGGGGATGGGCGGAACAACCGCACTATTAGAAGTTGAAAAAGACCCGCTTGAAACCTATAGGATGGCTGGGGGGAGTGGGCGGGACCATTCGCCACCTCCAGTCCCCTTAATGGAGCAGTGGGCGGTACAAGACAGGCAGGAGAAAGCTCGCCCGAAAGGGGCGTGGCCTCGCCTCAGCACAAGGCCTGAGTAGAAGCCGGGGCCTAAATTAGAAGCGGCGGCCAATGGAGGGCGCGGTGCAGCACGGAGGTATCCCACAGGCCGCACTGTCGCGGCGCTATGTAGGAACAGTGCAGGAGACGCCGCAACGATGGAGTCGCCTGATGTTTAAGCCAGCACTTGCTGACATAGGAACCATGGGAGTTAGGAAGTGCTGCTACCCCTGGAAGAAAAGGTACCTTGAAGCCAGTGAAGAAATATGATGTCCGTACCCCTCAGTGGACGTCTGTGCCTCCATCTACCGAGAGGCTCTGGTGGGCGAGTGGGTGGGAGGCAGAGGCTAGGATCTCTGGGTGGCCTGGACATGCATCAGCGTTAGAGGCTCTTGATCCGGCAGCTAGACTTATGAGGATACGGGGTGGCAGTACATGCCGTACTCAGTCTCTTTGTGGGAGTACAGATGTGACTGTTCACTCTGTATCCCTCCGGAAACCTCAAAGGGAACGACGCACACTGAGGTAGGTAAGGGTCTAATGAAAGACCCGTGTCCACCTCCTACTGACACTAAGCTAAACTGACTAATTGAGCGCCAGTCGGTGGGGTGTATACTGCGGAGGAGGAGCTAATTTTCTTATGTGCATAGTGTCAGCCTCCTAGTGGCAGCAGCATACACCCCATGGTTACTGTGTCCCCCAATGAAGCGATGGAGAAAAGCAGATTGCACAAGGATGACAATGGACAAAAATCATCCTACTTTTCTGGACGAGAATGGGATCCAATTTTTTAGACGCTAGTGTAAGTGTACCCCTAAATGTGTTTGAGGAGTACACCAGGACAGGGCCATCATTATAGCATGGGGGCCATTATTATAGGATGGGCCCCGAATGGGTTCCATCATTGAAGGCGTTGTCCAGATTTGGCACAAAAGACTGCAGTCACTATGTAATTGCAAACTTTTGAGTCTACATAGCCCACACTTTCACGATTCACTGGGACCAGGCTTTCATTTAATCACAATTATGCAAAATGCCTATTCCTGCCACATTCCGACTAGACGCGAGTGGCCTCGCTCAACCCAATTGACTTGAGCGAGGCTGTGAACGTGTAGCCGGAATGTGGTCGTAAGTATACATATCACATACTTCTTGTCAAATGACCACCAAGTCTCTTCACTGGTACCAGACAATCCTGACAGCACGCACTGTAAGGATTCACAAGTCTGCAGGCACAAAAGAACTGCAGGCTTTTGTGCCAAACTTGGACAACCCCTTTAACAAACCCCTATTCATCCTCGAATGATGATGTCTAAGTGGTTAGGAAGGGTCATACTTTATAAAATGATTTACGCATTTAAAACAATTTATAGTTGCCCCCTTCATGGTTCAGAAAATTGCAAAATCAGGGCATTTATTCAATTTAGAGCACTACAAAAAAAAGCTGCAAGCTCAATCCTGTTTAAACAAATACAGAGGAGGCCTCGGGGTCCCGAATATAGCGGACTATCATGCAGCCACTATTGTAATACAAAGTAAAAAATGTCTAATGCTAGACCCTCAAGCAAGCAGGTCAGAAATAGGAATCAAATCAAATTAAATAACAAGATCCCTCTCGCCTAATAGCACATGAACTGAAACCAGACTTGCCTTCACTTTAGTATCCAACTTTAAAAGCCAGGATCACAGTATGGAAAACTTTCTTCCGTATACGAGACACTAAACCTACCCAAACCAGTATTGGTCCCCTTGAATGCATTGACACTGGGTCTGGGGGAAAATATGTGTAAATGGGTAAGTAATTGGCTTAGTGATAGAAAGCAGAGGGAGGTTATAAATGGTATATTCTCCAACTGTGTCGCTGCGGCCAGTGGGGTACCGCAGGGGTCGGTGTTGGGACCTATTCTCTTCACTATGTTTATTAACAATCTGGTAGAAGGTTTGCACAGTAAAATATCAATATTTGCAGATGATACAAAACTATGTAAAGCAGTCAATACAAGAGAAGATAGTATTCTGCTACAGATGGATCTGTATAAGTTGGAAACTTGAGCCAAAAGGTGGCAGATGCGGTTTAACAATGATAAATTTAAGGTTATGCACGTGGGAAGAAGGAATCGATATCACCATTACAGACTGAACAGGAAACCACTGGGTAAATCTGACCTGGAGAAGGACTTGGGGATCCTAGTTAATGATAAACTTACCTGGAGCAGCCAGTGCCAGGCCACAGCTGACAAGGCAAACAGGATCATGGGGTGCATAAAAAGAGGTCTGGATACACATAATGAGATAATTATACTGCCTCTGTACAAATCCCTGGTTAGACCGCACATGGAATACTGTGTACAGTTTTGGGCACCGGTGCTCAGGAAGGATATAATGGGACTAGAACCAGTACAAAGGAGGGTGACAAAATTAATAAAGGGGATGGGGGAACTACAATACCCAGAGAGATTAGCAAAATTAGTATTAATCTAGAAAAAAGACGACTGAGGGGCGATCTAATAACCATGTATAAGTACAGTTGTGGCCAAAAGTATTGACACCCCTGCAATTCTGTCAGATAATACTCAGTTTCTTCCTGAAAATGATTGCAAACACAAATTCTTTGGTATTATTATATTCATTTAATTTGCCTTGAATGAAAAAACACAAAAGAGAATGAAGCAAAAAGCAAAACATTGATCATTTCACACAAAACTCCAAAAATGGGGCAGACAAAAGTATTGGCACCCTCACCTAATACTTGGTTGCACAACCTTTAGCCAAAATAACTGCGACCAACCGCTTCCGGTAACCATCAATGAGTTTCTTACAATGCTCTGCCGGAATTTTAGACCATTCTTCTTTGGCAAACTGCTCCAGGTCCCTGATATTTGAAGGGTGCCTTCTCCAAACTGCCATTTTTAGAACTCTCCACAGGTGTTCTATGGGATTCAGGTCTGGACTCATTGCTGCCCACCTTAGAAGTCTCCACTGCATTCTGTCAAACCATTTTCTAGTGCTTTTTGAAGTGTGTTTTGGGTCATTGTCCTGCTGGAAGACCCATGACCTCTGAGGGGAGACCCAGCTTTCTCACACTGGGCCCTACATTATGCTGCAAAATTTGTTGGTAGTCTTCAGACTTCATAATGCCATGCACACGGTCAAGCAGTCCAGTGCCAGAGGCAGCAAAGCAACCCCAAAACATCAGGGAACCTCCGCCATGTTTGACTGTAGGGACCGTCTTCTTTTCTTTGAATGCCTCTTTTTTTCTCCTGTAAACTCTATGTTGATGCCTTTGCCCAAAAAGCTCTACTTTTGTCTCATCTGACCAGAGAACATTCTTCCAAAACGTTTTAGGCTTTTTCAGGTAAGTTTTGGCAAACTCCAGCCTCGCTTTTTTATGTCTCGGGGTAAGAAGTGGGGTCTTCCTGGGTCTCCTACCATACAGTCCCTTTTCATTCAGACACCGACGGATAGTACGGGATGACACTGTTGTACCCTCGGACTGCAGGGCAGCTTGAACTTGTTTGGATGTTAGTCGAGGTTCTTTATCCAACATCCGCACAATCTTGCGTTGAAATCTCTTGTCAATTTTTCTTTTCCGTCAACATCTAGGGAGGTTAGCCACAGTGCCATGGGCTTTAAACTTCTTGATGACACTGTGCACGGTAGACACAGGAACATTCAGGTCTTTGGAGATGGACTTGTAGCCTTGAGATTGCTCATGCTTCCTCACAATTTGGTTTCTCAAGTCCTCAGACAGTTCTTTGGTCTTCTTTCTTTTCTCCATGCTCAATGTGGTACACACAAGGACACAGGACAGAGGTTGAGTCAACTTTAATCCATGTCAACTGGCTGCAAGTGTGATTTAGTTATTGCCAACACCTGTCAGGTGCCACAGGTAAGTTACAGGTGCTGTTAATTACACAAATTAGAGAAGCATCACATGATTTTTTGAAC
Organism: Dendrobates tinctorius; assembly: GCF_039654945.1. NCBI lineage: Eukaryota > Metazoa > Chordata > Amphibia > Anura > Dendrobatidae > Dendrobates > Dendrobates tinctorius. The sequence continues at coordinate 1,044,451 of NW_027361789.1, read as the reverse complement.
AGTGCCAATACTTTTGTCCACCCTCTTTTTTATGTTTGGTGTGGAATTATATCCAATTTGGCTTTAGGACAATTCTTTTTGTGGTTTTTCATTTAAGACAAATTAAATGTAGATAATAATACCAAAGAATGTGTTTGCAATCATTTTCCGGAAGAAACTGAGTATTATCTGACAGAATTGCAGGGGTGACAATACTTTTGGCCACAACTGTATATAAGGGGACAATACAAATATCTCTCAGAGGATCTGTTTATACCAAGGAAGGTGATGGTATTCTCTGCGTCTGGAGGAGAGAAGGTTTTTCCCCCAACATAGAAGCAGATTCTTTACTGTTAGGGCAGTGAGAATCTGGAATTCCTTGTCTGAGGAGGTGGTGATGGCGAACTCAGTTGAGGGGTTGAAGAGAGGACTGGATGTCTTCCTAGAGTGTAACAATATTGTATCCTTACAGTTATTAGGTTCTTTAGGACGTAGATCTGGGGATTTATTATGACAGAATATAGGCTGAACTGGATGGACAAATGTCTTTTTTATGTTACTGTTCAGAATTGGAGGTTTGATTATTGGGGGGTTAAAAAGTATCCAACTGGTTCAAGACCTATACGAAGGAGACCCAGACTGGAAGGACGGTAGTGTAAGACAAATATGATCGCCCAAAATAATACTTTAAGTTTTTTCAAATCCACAATTACTTCAGGTCTAAAACAAACAATTTTAATTATCAGTTCTACTAGAAAAAACACCCTTCTAATTCTAATTTATGGTTAACCGGAAATATCTACCAATTTGTCCGTAATCACATAAAATTTCACATAAAGGCCCAAATCATAAACTGGGAAAAATACTTAAAAGGGGTTGTCCAGTCCAAATTAATCAGTCTGCAGTCGCAATCCCCACAGAGTTCGCACCATGCGTTGCGGGTATTTGCCGGTTTCCAATCCGGGACCGGAGGGTATGTATTAGACATGCTCCTGGCTAGTAGGCAGGCCTTGTTCTCCATACACTTTTATAAAGCGATTCCACACCCTCTAGTCACATATGCCCACTAGCCGGCTGCATCACTAGACGGGGCATGGCCTCGGCTCAATTCAAGTGTATGGAGAGTGAGGCCACGCTGACTGGCTGAGAGTATGTAGAACTTGTACATACTCTGCGGACGGTTCCAGGTCAGAAACCAGAGAATTCCTGTAGAGCACAGTGTGTGCGCTGGGGGTCTTCATAAGACTGCAGTCACACAGAGTGGCTGCACACTTATCGATTTGGACCGGACAACCCGTTTAAATAACTCATTTACTCTGAAGCAATGGTCTGCTGTTATACACTGGTCTTATAAACTATAACTTACACTTCAGATTATATCAACACCCTCCAAACAAAATACAAAAAACACAAAAAAAAAAAACTTTCCCACTCAGCCTAAATTTTGTTGAGATGTGAAACTTTAGGTAGCATTTCACATACATTTTGGGAATATCCCACTCTAGTCTTTTTGTCAAGAAGTTTATTTTCTATTGGCAAAAAAGCTTATTGCTTATTTCTCAGACTATAGCAAAGGCTATTGAGAAAAAAATGCATCATCATTACTCATATGAACAAACTTTTGCCATTAGGTTCAATTCCTTAATTACCTTATAAAAGCTAAAACCTTTGTGAGTCTTTTTCCCCTCAAAAGCGATTTGATACCTTATTAAGTTTTAATTCCCGATAGATGAGGTTTCTGTAATTATGTTTTGAAACAGAGTTATTACTTTTTTCAATTGGTATTTTGATTATACTAGAGCCAATATTCAGAGATCTTGTCAAATTTTCCTTTCTACCTGTTTCTTATCCCCTTCCAGATTAAGTTCCTCCCCTTCCCACCATGTGTTAGATTACGGTTATATAGTCTGAGGTCTAAGGGGCAAGGTTTCTCCTTGTGGAGAGTAACAAGCCAAGCCTTGCATATCAGAGTGAGGAGACTTATAAGCCATACATGCCCCTCTTGGAAACTGAATATGCAAACTGTCTCCTCAGAGCGGAAGAAGACTAGAACTCTATTGCCACCTATTGGAAGCAGTGAGTTCTAGGCCTTTTCCTCTTTGAAGAGACGATTTGCATGTTATTTAGTCTGAAATGACAAACATTAATGGAACTAAAAAATACATTTAATACAAAAACTTGATTTAAACAATAGACAATTTTCTGATGCTACATTATCCCTTTAAAAGGGAAGCTAATATTTAAAATGTATGATACATCAATAGATTAAGTTGTAAGTATTTGATTATGCTGGATTCACGGATCATATCATAAAAATGGGATTTTCATTGTCCCCTCGTCTGGATGGAGAAGCATTCATATGTGTTGCTACAGACCTACAGAACTGACGGGAAAAAATGAGCACAGCACTCAGTTTTTTTATTTTCAATACATGGCAAATTTTGCAATCTCAAGCCCCATGGACAATAAACAGAGGGGCAGTTAGCATGGCGCACCATTCAGACAGGGGCCAGAGGAGCTTGTTCATGGAAGTCTTTGGGGATCCCGGCATTCACCTATCATGTGAACTGCAGCATTTGGACAGTAGGGTACCTGTCAGCTCGGGGTGAGGAGCTGAACCTTTGGCTGGTGATTTTAAGGAATCACCAAGGTTATGAAGAATCTGTTAGTTGAAAACTTTGCAAATGAAGTTTCCTTTTAAAGGAATAAAACGGCCCTTTTAAAAGATTCCCTAAAAGTATGTGCACACGACATCTTCTCAGGCAGAAAATGCCTGAAAATCATTCAGAAAACTCTCAGAAGAATGAACATAAGCACCGCTGACTTTCTGTGCATGTGTCCAGGCAGTTTAATGTCTTAGGCCTGTTTCACACTTCCGTTTTTGACCATCAGTCAAAATCCACCGTTTTTTTAAAAAAAACGGATCCGCCATTTTTTGGGCGGATCAGTTTTTTTTCCCCATTGAGTTGCATTACCGGCGGATCTTGACGGATGGCCATCTGTTTTTTTGCGGAACCGCCAAATTTTTTGCGTCCGCCGACATGCCTGGACGGACCATGTAACGTTTATTTGGTGCAGGATCCGCATTTTACATTGCGCATGCCTGGAGGAATGAAGTCAGCTGGAAATTTAACCCTGAAATCCTTCCTGGCGGACGGAAAAAATTCTCTCTCTCTCTCTAGACTGCGGTTCCTTTAAAATTCTTCATTCAACGGATCCGTCAAAAAAACGGTCCGGTGGCATCCGTTCACGTCAGTTAGCAACGGATCCGCTTTCCGCCATTTTGGCGGATTTTAACTGACACAAAAAAACTGAAGTGTGAAACAGGCCTTAACTGCTTCAGGTTTATACACACCAGCAGTTAAAGAAAAGGAATATGTCCTTTCTTTTGCTCTCCGAAGATGTTCTGTTCTTTACAACATAAGTCAATGGGAAAGCTCAAACAACGCCTGGATGTTTTTTGGACCCTTTTGCCATCGCTTTTCCTTAACTCCCTCATGACGGGGCCAATCTCAGTTTTTGTTTTTTTTTCCTCCCATACTTCCCAGGGCTAGAACTCTTTTTCAGTCCACAGAGGGCTTGTTTTCAGATGAGCTGTATTTTTGAATGACACCATTCATTTTGCCACATAATGTACTGGAAAATGGAGAAAAAAAAAAATCCAAGTTGAGAGAAGTTAGAAAAAAAAAAGCAATTCTGTTTCTTGGGAAGCGTTTTATGGTGTACATTTCGGGGTATACATTACCTCGCAATAGGACTCTGCTCATCAGTACACTTATGGCGATACAAACATGTTAATTTTTTTTTTTACAAATTATTTTACTTGTCAAAAAATTAAGTCTGCAAAAAAAATTGGGAAAGGGGGGATCGCCATTATCTGAGACCTGTAACCATTTTATTTATCGGTCAATGGACCTGTGTGATGGCTTATTTTTTTGCGGGGCGAGACAACACTTTTATTGATACTATTTTGGGATAGATCTGATATTTTGATCGCTTGTTACAGCATATTTGGTGAATTTGACATGACCAAACCCCCCCCCCCCCCCCCCCCGTAATTTTGGCATTCTTGATTATTTTTTATTTTTTCGCTTATGGTGTTTACTGATTGTGTTAATTATCTTTATGTATCGGACTTTACTGAAAGCACCGATGCCAAGTATTTATTTTTTAAATCTTTATTTTTAATGGGGAATAAAAGGGATGATTTCAACTTCTGGTTTTTTTGGTTTTTTTTTACTTGTTTCTATATTTTTTCAAACTTTTTTTTTTTTACAGCACGTAACCGGTGTGCTGATGGATGCAAGGAACAAAGTGTCCCCATGTCGGCAAATGTTAAATACCCCAAAATCAGAAAAAAAAAAAAAGATTTAGGCTGGACTTCTTATAGCCAGTTACTGTATTTCAGGTGTGATCATGTGTAAGAGCCATGGTACAATGCAGAAGACATTTATGTCACATAACTTCCATTACCTGGGTCTGTAGCAGAGATGATGGCTCCAAAAAAGAGACAATCCGTGTAGTAAAATTTACCATTCAGTTGGCCAACAAGATTCATTAATTTCACCACTCCGTACATGAGATTTCTAAAATTAAAAAAATACATAACTGTAATTTGATCAAATAAAAACAAAGAAATTGACAAAACATTTTGGTATCAATGAGCCATGACACGTATAATTGTTCCAATTGCCAAAATACCAACCTAGATGAAAATCTTTATCCCCCGCCCTGGTCATACACAGCTGGGCTCTTATGTGTTCTGTATGGGAAGAGGAAAATAAGCTGCTCCCAGACCTCTCCTGTGGAAGCCTCTCTCATAGAACTAAAGGACTGAGCGTCCACACCTAATCCTATGTATTGGGCCTTCAGACTGTAAGCTGTATCACACAAAGTCCTTTCTCCTGGTGCCTTTTTATTTGGCGGTTTCAGACCAAGGCTGCGTTCACACGTTGCGTTTTTTTCGCGGCGATTTTCCACTGCAAAAACGCTAAGAAAACACATCCCATACAATCCTATGGGATTCCACATTGCTGCGGATTTTACCGCTGCGGAATCGCATCGCGGTAAAATCCGAAGCATGCTCATTCTTTTTGCAGAATCGCGGCGATTCCACACCCATAGGAATGCATTGATCCGCTTATTTTCCGCAAGTGGCTATGCCCACCATGCGCAAAGTAAGTGGATCATGTGCGGATGGTACCCAGGGCCTGGAGGAGAAGAGACTCTCCTCCAGGCCCTGGGTACCATAATCCTGTAAAAAATGGAATAAAAATTAAAAAAAAAAATATACTCATCCTCCGGCGGCCCCCGGAGTCCTTCCCGTCTCTCACCACACTCCCGGCAACTTCTGGTCCCAGTAATGCTTTGCGCGAATGACCGTGATGACGTCTCGCTCTCGCGAGCGTGACGTCATCTCAGGTCCTTCGCGCAAAGCATTACTGGGACCGGAAGATGCCGGGAGCGCCGCAGAGCAGATCAGGAGCTGTCAGAAGGTGAGAATAACAATATTTCTTTTTTTTTTATTATTTTAACATCCTACCTATCACATTCCAGCTAATCGCTTGGAATGCGCAAGCATTCCGCAAGAGAAAAACGCTTGTTTTCCGCGGGAAAACACATGCAAATGCGCATGCGTTTTACCCGCAGCGGGAGTGCGGAAATGTTGCGGAGATATCCGCAGCATTTCTGCAACGTGGGTACATAGCCTAAGTGTCAACAGTCTGTCACTTGCATGAAACTTTTATGCCTAGATTGTTGCAGAATATGCAAACACTTAAATAAAATGAGTCAAGAGTAAATTTGCCTATTGTTTAAAATTAGGTTTTCATGTTAAAGGGAATCTGTCAGTAGGATCATCCCTCCTAAGCCGTCTATATGGGCATGTACGTTATAGGAAGCTGAATAACATGATATTCCAAAGAAGTCTTGCTCCAAAGAAATCCATATTTATTTTGAATGGTGGGGTGATTTAAACTTTTATATATTTTTTTTTAATATTTATGAAAGTTTCATTTTTTTTTTTATATTTTTCAACTAGCTTCAATAGTCTCCATGGGAGATTAGAAGCTGCAATCTGCCCTGCTCTGTGTAGCAGAAATGATCATTTGCTATGAGCACCAACCACTGGGCAGCGCACTCATAGTTATCCGGCAATGACAACCACAGAGGTCTCCTGTAGACCCTGGGTTGTCATGCCAACCCATCAGCGACCTGCGATCATGTAACATGAGCACCAATGGGCAGGGTTTGTATTGCACTTTTGGAGCGATCATTTTAAATGCCGCTGTCAGAGACTCACAGCAGCATTTAACATGTTAACATAACAGCCGCGGGTGGATTGCGATTCCACCCGTTGCAGTTAGGGGCAGCTGACGTGCTGGAAAAGTTGCGAGCTCCGGCGATGAGGCCATAGCAAATAGGGGGAAGTGACCTTGGACATACCTATATGTCCAAGGTCGTAAAGGGGTTAAAACTATTTATAAAAAAAATAAATATTGCCTGTTTGTCCAACAGCAGCAAAACATGTGGGAAAGTGGACTTGAACATATTTTTCGAGCAAGCCAAACATACTCTATTAGCACACAAGCCTGCTCGGATAACATCTTATCCAAGCTCGCTCATCATGACTACTTAAGAGTAAAAACTATCTGGCTATATTCAAATCTGATGACATGTTCCTTTTAGAAAAAAATATGGAAATAGAGAAGTAAAACATTTGTCTAGTCGCATTTGGAATCTAGAAATGGGATTAAAAGAAAATTTGACATCAATTACAGCTGAAAATAAATCTCTCCGAGATACAAAAGATGGGTGTTGGCATTAAAGGGAACCTGTCACCCCCCGCAGGCGTTTATAAGTAAAGGAGCCACCTTGTGCAGCACTAATGCTGCATTCTGTCAAGGTGGCTCTTTTATTTAGGGTACCTTCCACCGCAGAAATAATCGTTTATAAAATTGGTCAGACATACCTGATATTTGACAGGGGGGCAGGTCTTTCCCCATCTGACAGAGACACCTCACATCCATCACTCATGTCTTCCTGCATTGTTTCTCCGCCTCCACATCGTTCTTTTTAAATCCTGGCGCCTGCGCTGTACTATATATTCTTGGTTACCGCTGCCCATCCTCTGTCATGACTTCCTGGCCTTCCTATCGCGCCTACGTCGACACGCGGCCAGAGATCCCGCCCTGCAGTCGCTTATGGTTTATTCACACTGCGGGGCTGGGAATCTCGGCTACGCGCAGTAGTTCGTTCTCTCTCTCCTTTATGTTCTTTTCCATTCGTGAAATAAAGATCTACACTAATCCAATAATACCTCCCTGATATGGCATTGGGGGGGTTTCTTCTCAGACATCAACATCCTAAATCTAACACCACAGCACAGACGTTCTAACCTGCACTGTCATTACTCATCCATTAGCTCTCAGAAATGAATTATGTCAATGACCAATAATGGTAATTAACTCTAATATTCTAAATTATTTATAAAGTTACAGATCAGGATGGGTCTGGCAGCTCAAGATCCACAACAACAAAAAAAGAACACTGCTTTATAATATTTTTTTGTAATCTTTTTCATGTTCTTACAAACACTTGACGTTATTAAATCCATATTTGTCCTAAATACTGTATAGCTCACATTTCGTATGTTACGCCACTGTATGACTGTAGATAAATAACTGCCCTTCATATTTGTAGGCCTTTGGCCAGGGAGAGGCATGTCTGATAGAAAAGGTAAGGAAAGGAACATCTCGTCATGACTGATGACCACTCACAATTTGGTCAGTTTGTAAACGACTTACTAAAGAGGAGTGGATTTAACACAATTCCAAAATCGCTTGTTAGCATTTCTTTTCTTGGGACTTTCGATTCACAGTGAAGTTACTCTTTGAGAATGTCCTATATTATACTCTAGATCAGTGGTTCCCAAACTCCAGTCCTCGTGGACCCCAACAGGTCTTGTTTTCAGGATTTCCTCTGTATTTCACAGGTGATGGAAGTATCATCAAGGCATCAGGAATTCTCTCACATGTGTCTAAGAAGTAAGGTTTCTCCTTGCGGAGAGTGACATGCCAGCTGTGGCTTGTCAAGGTAAGGAGACTTATTCGCCATGCAATGCTCCTCTGGGAAAATAATATGCAAATTGCCTCTTCAGAAAGAAAGAGGACTTTTACTCTACAGCGCCACCTATTGGTAGTAGCGATCCTACAAGTCACAATCAACCCTTTAACGAGTCTTGTAGTATGACTTAGGATACAAGCCAAATCAGAATCTCAATTTGCAGACACGGTGTTTCGAGCTGTTGGCTCTCGTCAGTGCAAAGTATGAGATCTGATTTGGCAAGGTCACCTTGCCAAATCAGATCTCATACTTTGCACTGACGAGAGCCAACAGCTCGAAACACCGTGTCTGCAAATTGAGATTCTGATTTGGCTTGTATCCTAAGTCATACTACAAGACTCGTTAAAGGGTTGATTGTGACTTGTAGGATCGCTACTACCAATAGGTGGCGCTGTAGAGTAAAAGTCCTCTTTCTTTCTGAAGAGGCAATTTGCATATTATTTTCCCAGAGGAGCATTGCATGGCGAATAAGTCTCCTTACCTTGACAAGCCACAGCTGGCATGTCACTCTCCGCAAGGAGAAACCTTACTTCTTAGACCCTAGTCCAGAGCCTCTCACCTTGCCAAATCAGATCTCATACTTTGCACTGACGAGAGCCAACAGCTCGAAACACCGTGTCTGCAAATTGAGATTCTGATTTGGCTTGTATCCTAAGTCATACTACAAGACTCGTTAAAGGGTTGATTGTGACTTGTAGGATCGCTACTACCAATAGGTGGCGCTGTAGAGTAAAAGTCCTCTTTCTTTCTGAAGAGGCAATTTGCATATTATTTTCCCAGAGGAGCATTGCATGGCGAATAAGTCTCCTTACCTTGACAAGCCACAGCTGGCATGTCACTCTCCGCAAGGAGAAACCTTACTTCTTAGACCCTAGTCCAGAGCCTCTCACCTTGCCAAATCAGATCTCATACTTTGCACTGACGAGAGCCAACAGCTCGAAACACCGTGTCTGCAAATTGAGATTCTGATTTGGCTTGTATCCTAAGTCATACTACAAGACTCGTTAAAGGGTTGATTGTGACTTGTAGGATCGCTACTACCAATAGGTGGCGCTGTAGAGTAAAAGTCCTCTTTCTTTCTGAAGAGGCAATTTGCATCTCACATGTGTAACACTATGGAAATCCTGAAAACATGACCTGTTGGGGTCCACGAGGACTGGAGTTTGGGAACCACTGCTCTAGATTTTCTACAGACCCTACAGCAGGGGTTTCCAACCTGTGGCTTGGGAGCTACATGTGGCTCACAGGTCCAAGATATGTAGCTTGCAGTTATCTGCCAGCTTGGTGAATTAGCACCTTGTCCAACATCTGGCTTTGAAGATAAGGTCTCCAGATGGTGACTTATGTGAGCAAGGGTACCATTACACTAAAGCCCCCGTTACACATAGCGATATCGCTAGCAATATAGTTGTAACGTCACCGATTTTGTGACGTAGCAGCGATATTGCTAGCGATATCGCTATGTCTGATACTTACCTCCGACCGGCTCCCCAGCTGGTTATCGCTGATCGCGCGAGAACGTCCTGGACCATTTCTCGTCGGGCGCTTCCTCTGGCGCCGACGAGCGACGCGTGGACGCGGGCAGGAGGACGTCAGGATCGCCGCGTCTGACAGGTAAGTAGCGACCCCCGACCCCTGCGATGTCGCTGGTGAGATCTGCCTGTGTGGCAGCTCTCTAGCGACCACGCAGCGATGCACCAGCGATCCATATCGTTGTGTAACGGTACCCTTAGCGATGCACCAGCGATCCCGACAACGATATGGATCGCTGATGCATCGCTAAGTGTTCGCTAGTGAGCTGCCACACAGGCAGATAAATATTGTAAGTTGGGGATATGATGATACTGCTAGTTAGAAGAGAGCTTAAAGCTGGATGCAATAGTGTAGAGTGTCCTTCATTTGAGAATATCAAATGGGAAGAAACACAATAATTGAAAGCTTCACATATGTTCTGCGTTTTGGAGAAGCTCGTTTTTATAGTGCTTGAAAAACCACAATATTGTAATCCGAACGCTGCTAACTTATTCTTCTGCTTCTTCTTACTATTATTATTCAGTTGATTTTCCGCAATTAATGCGGCCTGAACCGCTACAAGCACAGACTCCGTTGAGGTGTCGTTTCGAAGCCAGCGTCCACGAGTGGTGTGCTAAGCAATTTTCGTATCGATCGGATTTGTAGTTTTTGCGCAATTTGCGTTTGAAAAATTTTTCCTCAATGCAATTCAATGAGAAAATGTTGCCATAGGTAAAACATGCCTTGAGGCGATTGAAATGGCAGTTAAGCTTATTGATATGCGCAGGCAGACCCGTTTACTATGCCAACGCCTACGAACTTTACATGACCCCCCCAGGACACAGTTTCTGCCAGATAATTTCAGCTCTTAAAGCGAAACCCACAGCACAAATGCAAATCTAGCTTCATCACATGACGCATGCCCCTGAGAGAGAATGTGCGCCAAAGTGGATTTAGAAGCCCAGTGAGCCAAACTGGCTCTTAAATGGCCGACGCGCCAAAATGAGTCTTAAAGGGCCGGTGCACAAAAATGAGTCTTAAAGGGCCGGCGCGCCAAATTGAAAGCTGAGTGACCCCAGGCTCCAAATCGGAGGCTGATCGACCCTGGCCTCCAAATCGGACGCAGAGTGGCCCCGCTCACCAAATCGGACCCAGAGTGGCCCCGCCCACCAATTCGGACCCTGAGGGGCCCCCGCCCACCAATTCGGACCCTAAGGGGCGCCGCCCACCAAATTGGACCCAGAGGGGCCCCGCCCACCAAATTGGACCCAGAGGGGCCCCGCCCACCAAATCGGACCCAGAGGGGCCCCGCCCACCAAATCGGACCCAGAGGGGCCCCGCCCACCAAATCGGACCCAGAGGGGCCCCGCCCACCAAATCGGACCCAGAGGGGCCCCGCCCACCAAATCGGACCCCGAGGGGCCCCGCCCACCAAATCGGACCCCGAGGGGCCCCGCCCACCAAATCGGACCCCGAGGGGCCCCGCCCACCAAATCAGACCCCGAGGGGCCCCGCCCACCAAATCAGACCCCGAGGGGCCCCGCCCACCAAATCAGACCCCGAGGGGCCCCGCCCACCAAATCAGACCCCGAGGGGCCCCGCCCACCAAATCAGACCCTGAGGGGCCCCGCCCACCAAATCAGACCCTGAGGGGCCCCGCCCACCAAATCAGACCCTGAGGGGCCCCGCCCACCAAATCGGACCCTGAGGGATCCCGGCCACCAATTCAAGCCCTGAGGAGCCCAGGCTACCGAATCGGATCCTGAGGGGCCCCACCCACCAAATCAGACCCTGAGGCCAAAGTGGCCCCTGAGAGGCACCCACAGTTAAAACGGATCCTGAGTTGAAAGTCTTGCAGGGGCAGCAGGCAAGTCTCTCTTAAAGGGGCAGCCCGGGCACCATTTCAAAGCACTATCTGTACTTCCTTCAGGAAATACACATCTAGTTCTTCTGCTGCTTCTTCTTATTATTATTCAGTTGCTTTGCCGTCTGTGGAGGGCAGAGCAAAACACTGCAGTGCGCAGGCGCTGGGTCTCTCTGACTTTTCCCGGCGCCCAGGGCCGCCATCAGGGCATTACTGCCCTTACTGATGTAAGGGGCCTGGTCATCAGCAGTACACAGAGGAGCCCGCAGATCTGGGGCCCCGCTCTTGTGCTTTTGCTGATCAGGCCCCATCGTGCACTAAAATACGGTGCACTACGGCGCACACGTCGGCGCTGGGGCCCAGGAGACTTTTTGGAGGTGTCCACAGCCGGCTTTCCTAGTTGGCTGTGCAGCTCCTGCTCGGCTGTAGCTAGAATGTATGGGCTCCCTGCAGGTCCTGACTACAGCCCATACAGTCTAGCCATCTCAGTAGTGAATGCGCTAGAATGTATGGGCTCCAGGGAGGTCCTCACTGCAGCCCATGCATTCTAGCTGCTTCACTGCTGAAAACACACTAGATGCCCCGGGAACGATTAAGGTAAGTATAAAAAATGTTTTTGCTTTTTTAAATGGGTGAGGTGGGGGGGGGAGTGAGACTGCAGATCATGAAGTGTGTTTAAGGGGGTACTGCACATGGTGAAATGATAGGGGACTGAAAATTATTAAGTAAGGGGGATGGCAAATGATGAAGTGGGGGTGATGGGGACTGCAAATGATGAAGTGTGGGTGATGGGGACTGAAAATGATGAAGTGGGGGTGATGGGGACTGAAAATGGTGAAGTGGGGGTGATGGGGACTGAAAATGATGAAGTGGGGGTGATGGGGACTGAAAATGGTGAAGTGGGGGTGATGGGGACTGAAAATGATGAAGTGGGGGTGATGGGGACTGAAAATGATGAAGCGGGGGTGATGGGGACTGAAAATGATGAAGCGGGGGTGATGGGGGCTGCAATTGATGATGCAGGGGTGATGGGGACTGCAATTGATGATGCGGAGGTGATGGGGACTGCAATTGATGATGCGGGGGTGATGGGGACTGCATTTGATGATGCGGGGGTGATGGGGACCTCAAATGATGATGTGGGGGTGATGGGGATTGCAAATGATGCGGGGGTGATGGGGACAGCAATTGAATTGAAGGTGGGTGTGGTAAGAGAAAATGGTGAACTGAAGGTGGGGAATAGGGAGAGCAAATAATGATGACTTTTGAGGGTGGGGAGTAAATGATGTATTGAATGTGGGGAAGAGCAGTTGATAATGAATAGAGGGTGGGAGAGAGAAGACATGACAATGAACTGAGGCAGAAGGGGCATGTGAAGGTCTGCATTCAGATGTGTAGTGTAGAAGAAAGGGAAAAAGTGGTGAATGTGCTCTGGAAGTGGTGCTCCAGTTTACTGTGTTATTTTAAGCAGAGACGAGTCCTGGCTGAAAGAAGTGATGGCGGTCTGTGCTGGATTAAATAGAAAAGCAAGGATGAAGAACTTCAGCTAGAGATGTCACTGGTGAGTCAGTGTGTTACCTGTACACTGACACTATACACTGTATACTGTATACAGTATACAGAGGTCCTGTGCATAATGTCACTGGTGATCACTGTATTACCTGTACACAGACACTGCATACTAAGTACAGATCTCCTGTGTATAATGGCACTTATGGTGAAAGTATTTTTTTTTATTAATGATCAGTTAGTATTCAGTCACTATGTGGTGGTAATATGCTGTCCGGCCATGGTGTGGTGGCATTTGTTCCTTGTATGTGCTATTATTCGATCACCATGTGGTGGTAATATGTGGTCTGGACATGGTGCAGTGGTATTTGTCCCTTGTATGTGATAATGTTTGGTCACTGTGGTGGTAATATGTGGTCTGGTCATGTTGTGTTGGTATTTGCTCCTTCAATGTGGTATTATTGGTCACCATGTGGTGGTAATATGTGGTCTGGACATGGTGCAGTGGTATTTGTCCCTTGTATGTGATATTGTTCGGTCACTGTGGTGGCAATATGATGTCTGGTCATGGTGGTATTTGTCCCTTGTATGTGGTATTATTTGTCATTTTAAAAATTGAAAAATAAATAAAAATATACCTAAATTGTATTGCATATTTTAACAAATGTTTAATAGGTTAGAGTAGAGTAGGGCCCGGCCAAAAGAGTATACCTTGTTGTCGTGGCAGATTAAAAAATCTTTAGGCCAAAACAAAAGCTGCTGTGATTAGTTTTTCCAAGACAGAGCGGTGGGTCTGTGGACAGTTCGAGGGGTGGAGGCAGGGCTGGGGTGGAGCCTGGGCGGAGTCTCAAGGGGGCCCCAAAAATTTTGCCTGTACGGGGTCCCGAAATTCCTAGTGGCAGCCCTGCCGATGCCTGCGCATTGCAGTACTTTGGTCTTCCCTCAACAAGGAAGATAAGTACATCTGCGCAGGAGTGCGATTCCGGGGAGCCTGTGAAGCAAGCAGGACGGCGGCATCGCAAGAAGATGGGAGGTGCCGTACCTGCAACACCCATCGGGCCGGACCTCCACGGGTGAGTATGATAAAACTTATTTTTCTTATCTTTCAGGTCGGACCAGGGGCTTATCTACAGCATTATAGAATGCTGTAGATAAGCCCTGAAAGGCAGCTGCAGTATCTTATATCGGCCAAAACTGCTAACAGGTTCGCTTTGTTTTTTTTCCTCTTTATTCACTTTTTTTTTTTTTACATTAGACAAAAAAAAAAAATAGCAAAATTAAAAAAGCCTAAATATTTACCTTTTCAGAAGGTAAACCTGTGGTCTGGAAAGACGCAGTAACACCTCCTTAGTGAAAAGATGAATTAAGTTTCCTATTCTTTAGGCATCTAGCTATTTAACATAAGTATTATATGTAATAAATTCACCTTTGTGCCTCAAGAGCCAGAAACTGAACACTATAGAGAGTGTATAAATAGCAGAAATAAGTATAAATATAGCATCACTGCGAGCACAGAAGCCGCAAGACATACAGTTACTAGGCACAAGCAGAGAGGAGATTTTCAGCTGCGCAGCTGGTGCAGGAACGTGTGTAGATCATCTGCGCCGGCACGCTGCTATGACTCACCCAATGATGAAGCACGAGACTGCAGTACCAAAGAAAGCATAGGCCAGGATGGAGCCAATGTTTCTGAAGAAGTGTCTCTGAAAAGAAAAAAACATGTTGGACTTCAGCACTTTTCCGTTTGATTTAATAAACGGGAAACACACATTCCTATGGGAATCAGACGTTAGGTGAGAAGATATGGGAACTATGCACTGCCATTTAATGGCGGCTTCCTTAGAAATTCATATAGGCATGTCCAAAGCTTTACCGTACTTTTGTATTAAAGGGCTCTAATATCTCTAACATTTAACTAAGTGAAAACTCATTAAAAGAAAAAAAGAGTTACGAGGTCGAAGTATAAAATTGCACCGAAGAAATATGGTGAAAACATTTTGACCCCAATTCATCTTTTCTATCACTTTTTATAGACTTCGGCCCTGATTAATTAGGATTTGCACGCCAGTCTAAATGAGGGCCGTGTAGGAATAAGATGCTGCTAACGCAGGAGGAGGCACATCACTTAATTCAGTGCATTTTATTAGTGGCATGTGCCTCGGCAAAAACGTTACTCCAGTCAATGACTGGAGTAACATTTCACTATTGATGAATTGGAGGGGCGGACACAGCTTCTCCCCAGCTCCGTCCATTTTGGCGGCGCTGCCTAAAACTGGCATGAAAGTGCAAATTGTTTGAGCGACTCAAAAGTTTAAAAGCGAGAAACTTTGCAATTTACCCGTTTTTAATCATTAATGAACACTTTAATAATTTACATTTATGATGGCTTAGCCGTCATTTTTCCATCGCTGGCATCTTTGCGCTATACTTTAGAGTACATACAGTTTTGGGGGTTTACTTTTTAGCTGCTTCACGGTTTCCAAATGCTGATGTGGTTATAAGTAGTAACAAAGGCCCGAACACGTGCAGAGTCATTTCGCTTTCACGTTGCTCTGCACAATGTTCATTCTTTGTACAGTTTTGCTTTTTCAGGTGGATTACTGGTAAAATTTGCCCGAAAAAAAGATATACAATGTGAACATACTTTACTGTACAATGAAAAAGTCACAGTTTTCCAATACATTTTTTTTTCTTTTTTTTAATTATTTCGGTAGGGCAGTGAACGGTTTATTAACCAAGTGCAATAAATCTATTTTGCACTTTCACAGGTAAACGGTAAAATTTCAGCATGGAAATTGCGCAGCTAAAACTTGCACTTTACAATTAAAAAAGCTAGATGGTTTTCACATTGATTCATAGGTGGCAAGAGTGCCATCTAGTGGTCATTCTGTCTACAACATTAAACAAAGGTTCCTATCAAAATTGTTATCCTCCTAATATAACGCAATCATCATATTATAAAACACTGTGTGCTTACAATTGTGCCTTTCTACCCAGCTAATTCTTCAGTTTTCCATTAGTTCTATGACCTCACAAGATTAAAAACTGACTAGCTGACTTCTAGCTCTTTGCAGAAACGGGAGGTCAATTTTCCCTGTGCGAATCATCACTGCAAAAGTCAATGTCGGGGAGGAGGGACGGAGCAGCTGGGTCAGGAGATGGAGGGGAATGATTTCTGCAGGGACAAGAGATTTCCTGTTTCTATATAGAGCAGGGAAAACAGAAGAATAAGCTGGGTAGAAAGGCAAAATGAGCAATTGTAAGTACAGAGTGCTATATCAGATCACATGTAAAAAATTTGTTAAGGATTATAGGAAGCCATTGATTGCAGATTTCTGGCCCATTTTTGGGATTGTGTGAAATTCTCTGTTTTTTCTTGGTCCCAGAGATAGAGGCCTTACTATTCCATTCTAATTGTTATTGTCTAAAAGGGCGTGGCACACAATATTCCATGGAGGCATGTCTTTAAGGTGATTTGCATTTATACTCAGACACTCCCATTGGTTAAAAAAAAAAAAAAAACCAGCATAAAATTTAGCACTAAATAAAAAGGGCCATATACTCAGGTGAGCAGAGGGAATAAAATATGAGCAAAAACACCCACTTCTGATCTGCCAACAGGTTTTCTTAAAATATATATTTCGCAAACACAGAATAACCAACAGTTTTATTAAACAAGTTTTTGTTGAATATTTCTCAATCTCACAGTGCATCAAATAAAAGAGAGGCAAGAGAGATAACCACCGTTCCAAATTAGAAGGAAATTCAGACTTACTTTTTTTAAGCTGTAACCAGCATGAAAAATAATAGGTGGCAGTAAAATGTTAAAGAAGACTTCTGGGTCAAAGGTCACCTGCAAGAAAAGAAATTCAGATTACATTGGTACGGGAATAGAGAATTAATCGAATGTTCACTGGGGAGCTAAACACATAAGAAGATCACATCCCTCTTAATGGATCTAAGCTCATTAAAGGGGTTGTCCAGCTTCAGGCTCAATTTATGTGACTGCAGACTTGTGAATCCTCACATCCGCGTGCACTGCGCAGTGACGATTCTCTGGTGCCGATAGTGGGCGGTCATGTGGCCACAAGTATGAGATTTGAATACTTCTGGACACATTCCGACTATACGTGTCCGGCCTCAACCAACACAAATGTATCGAGCAAGGCTGCGCATATATAGTCAGCACGTGACTGCATGTATGCAAACGTTTTACTTGTGGTCACACACCCACCGCCGAATCTGGAGAATCCTTACAGCGCCCATTGTGGATTCACAAGTCTGCAGTCACAGGGTGTGATCACAGAACACATGACATGATACTCGTCATTTTTTTTTTTAAGGGAATTTGGGCTGTTACCATAGTGAAATGGTCTACTGTGAAACATCTTACAGGGAACTGGTCACCATGTTATAGAGTATGGGGAGCTAATTAGATTTATACAGTGGCTCCCAAAAGCCCTTCTTGGCATTTTTTGTGTGTTGCTACCTCACAACCTGGAATTTCACAGTTTGAGGGTTTGAAGTTTATATAAAGCACATGCCTACAACTGTGAACATTTGCCTTTAAAATGAAAAGGAACCCAAACAACAAATAGGATAAAATAACTGATAACTTCACTGTGTATAACTATTCACCCTACTAAAGTCAGTACTTTGTAGAGCCTCCTTTTGTGGCAATTACAGCTGCAAGTCGCTTTGGATAAATCTCTGAGCTTTCCACATCTTGCCACAGGGATTTCTGTCCATTCCTCAAGGCAAAACTGCTCCAGCTCCATCAAGTTCGATTGTTTCCTCTGGTGAACAGCAATCAACAAGTCTGACCACAAAGTCTCAATTGGATTAAGGTCTTGGCTTTTATTTGGCCACTCTAAAACATTTACATGTTTCCCCTTAAACCACTTGAATGTTGCTTTAGCAGTATGCTTTGGGTCATTGTCTTGTTGGAAGGTGAACTTCCGGTCCGGACTCAAATCACTGACAAACAGGTTTTGCTCAAGAATATCCCTGTATTTCGCACCATCCATCTTCCCCCTCGACTCGGACCACTTTCCCTGTCCCTGCTGCTGAAAAACATCCCCACAGCATGATGATGCAACCACGTTTCACTGTGGGAACAGTGTTCTTGGGGTGATGAGCTGCGTTGCTAGAAATTTTATTTTGATGGACAAAAACTTGGTCTCATCTGACCACAGCACCTTCCTCCATACATTTAGGGAGTATCTCATGTCTTTTGGCAAACTCAAAATGAGCCTTACAATTTTTATGTGTGAGTAAAGGCTTTTTTTTTCTGCCCACTCTTCCATTAAGGTCACCTCTATGGAGTGTATGGCTTATTGTGGTCATATAGAACTCCTTGCCAGGGCTGGGAGTTGTGGTGGGCGGCACTCTTGGCAGGTTTGGCATGGTATCATGTTCTTTCAATTTGACGATAATGGATTTGATGGTGCTCCAAGCGATCAGAGATTGGGATTTTATTTATTTTTTTTAAATAACCCAACCCTGACTTGTACTTCTTAACACCTTTGTCCCTGACTTGTTTGGAGATCTCTTTGGTCTTCATGGTGTTTGGTTAGTGGTGCTTCTTGCTTAATGGCGTTGCAACCTCTGTGGCCTTTCAGTAAAGGTGTGTATATACTGACGGACCATATTCCACTTACATTGCACACAGTTGGACTGACAGCCTTCCTTGTATAAGTTTGCACATAGAAAAAACTGCCAATCACCGATAGGACCGCCCCACTGGACCGAAAATCACAGAAAGAGCAGAGGTTTAAATGATGGAAACATAAGTTATCACTCGTTATTCACAAAACTATCAAACCGCTCAGCTTCCCCTGCTCTATAACAAGATGCCTGCAGATTGGGCTGAATTTTCATGGCAACAAGTTCCTTTTACTAAAACCAACTAACGTCGATATTGACGATTTTGGACAGCAGTCTAATGCATTGGGGGGCCCAGACAGATGTGAGCATGAGATAAAAATCTCTAAAAGATAAGCCACCGCCAGAGACGTCTGGCAGCAGCTCTCTCATAGCATAAAAGAGCACTTGGCAGTGTGAGCTATGGGAGAGTTGGGCAAGATAGCTTCAGACCAAGTTATGGGCCAAACCGTCACTCGACCAACCGCTCTCCAATGTGTATCGGGGGAGGCTTAACACCTATTTTCTGCTCTAACATCAAAATGGTAATCGAATATCTATTATGGCTTTGCTGTCACTCAACCAACTTTTGACACAGGCACCTCTTTCCCTGAAAGGAGAGGATAATTCTATTGAGGGCAATCAAGCTGCTGGGAGGCGATACAGTCACTCACCCAACTTTTATCACCGTCCTCTGATAACATCTCATTTCAGAGAAAGAAATAGTGGAGACAGAAGTAGGGATTGTGGCAGCGGCCATTAAAGATGCGGGTGGTGGGCACAGAAGATGCAGTCACTTTTCCATCACCCTCTTGAAAAGGGGCATCATCATGGGACATCATTGCTAGAAGCTATGGTACGTGATGGCAGCGCTGACCCCTGAAGACATACTGTTTCTGGAGAAGTGATAAAAGCTGCAGGGACGTGCAGGGCCATTCATATCAGATCATCACTTTAATGACTTAAAGGGGTTATCCACTACTAGGACAACCCCTTCTTGAACAAAAGGTTTGGACCCCATAAAATAATAAAGCCTATACTCTCCTCACGTGACGGCGCCGGTCCCGTGGTGTCGGCACTCGCGGCCTCAGGCCTCTTGTGCGGTTGTTGTGACTCCTGATGCCGGCGCCCAATCAGTGCTGGCGTCACTGACCCCGCCTTCGGACAAATTGAACATGAAGAGGAAGAACGGGCTGCAGCTGATGTCAGACTGCCTCTTCCTGAACAATTTTGACAGAAGGCGGGCAACAGAGATGCCAGCACTGATTGTGTCATAGCAGCACAGGAGGGTAGTATAAGCTTTATAATTTTATGGGGGCCAAGCGAGGGGTATGAGAAGAAATTGTCCACTACTTGGACAAATATTCCTTAAAGAGTAACTTTTTATAATTTTGTCTAGCATGGATCGTTATGAAACTTTGTAAATCACTTTATTAAGGGATTTGTCTTAACTACTGTAAATACAGTGCATGTAAGTAGTTTCCAAACCATTTTTTTTTATAAAACCATAGACTTAGAAAAAATGTCAACTATTACAGCATATTGACAAAACAGGGATTTTTGTGATAAACTCACCGTAAAATCCTTTTCTCCGAGACGCTCATTGGGGGACACAGATACTGTGGGTGTATGTTTCTGCCGCTTGGAGGCTGACACTAAGTGAAAAAAAGAGGTTAGCTCCTCCTCCGCCGTATACACCCTCGCCCCTATTGCGGGCGGAAATCAGTTTGGTGCCAAAGCAGTAGGAGGACAACAAAATCAGCCTTAATACAGGTACAACATGTCTAGAAAAAAGACCACCCTTATATCACATAAATAAATGCGTATAAATTAAACAAAATAGAAGCCAACTTGGCTAATAGGGTGGGTGCTCTGTCCCCCAATGAGCATCTCGGAGAAAAGGATTTTACGGTGAGTTTATCACAAAAATCCCTGTTTCTCCTTCGCCTCATTGAGAGACACAGATAATGTGGGACATCCTAAAGCAGTCCCTGGGTGGGAGATTGACTCACCGATCCAAGCTACATGCACCTCTTGTTTAAAGGTGCCCCACCGCTGCTTGGAGAATCCTTCTACCCAGGCTCGCTTCCGCCGAGGCCTGAGTATGGATATTATAATGTTTGGCAAATGTGTGCAGGCTGGGCCAGGTTGCTGCCTTGCAAACCTGTTCCGTCAAAGCCTGGTGCCAAAGCGCCCAAGAGGCGCCCACGGCCCGAATAGAGTGCGCTCTGATTCCTGCTGGAATCGGCGTGCCTCTAATGCGGTAGGACTCCTGAATAGTCAAACTAATCCATCTGGCTATGGTCGATTTCGAAGCAGCGAGTCCCTTCCTGGGCCCTTCGGGGAGCACAAACAGCGTGTCCATCTGACGAAAGGGTGCCGTCCTCGACACGTACTTCCGGAGGGCTCTTACCAGGTCTAACGTGTGAAGGGCCTTTTCCACACGGTGCACCGGTGCTGGACAAAATGAAGGCAAGACAACATCCTCATTAATGTGAAATGAGGACACGACTTTCGGCAGAAAAGGAGGGGCTGGTCTGAGCACCACCTTATCTTTATGGAAAGTGAGGAACGGAGCTCGGCAGGATAGGGCAGCCAGCTCTGAAACCCACCTGATAGAAGTGATGGCCACTAGGAACACCACTTTCCAGGAAAGGTACCTCAAAGAGACATCCTGAAGTGGTTCAAACGGAGCTTCCTGCAGAACTCCCAGGCATCCATAGGCACCTTATAGGAATGTACCAAGTGGGAGACTCCCTGTATGAAAGTCTTAACCTGCAAATTGGTAGCAATTCTGCGCTGGAACAGGACGGATAAGGCCGATATTTATCTCCTGAGGGAACTTGGGGCCAAGCCCGAGTCTAGGCCCGACTGGAGAAAGGCCAAGATGTTGGAAATCGAGATCTCAGTGGAGAAACACTCCGGCCTCGACACCAAGCAAAGAACACCTTCCAGGTGTGGTGGTAAATTCGTGCTGAAGCGGGCTTCCGGGCGCTAACCATTGTAGCGACCACCTTTGCTCCCAAACCCTGCCTGGGTTAGAATCCAAGATTCAACGGCCATGCCGTCAAACACAGGGCTCCTGAGTCCGGGTGGCAAATCGGCCCTTGAGAAAGTAGATCTGGGCGCTCTGGCAGTCGCCAAGGAACGTCGGCTGGCAGCTGCATTAGATCTGCGTACCACGCTCGACGGGGCCAGTCGGCAGTGGCAGCGGGGGAACAGGATATGGGAGGCGGAAGTGGTTCCATGGCAGAACCAACGCATCCACAGCAATTGCTAGCGGGTCCCTGGCCCGAGCGATATATGTGGGCACCTTGGCATTCACTCTGGACGCCATCAGGTCCACATCCGGAGTTCCCCACCGTTGACAAAACTGCTGGAAGACCTCGGTAAGTAGTGACCACTCTCCGGACACAAGACCCTACTGGCTGAGAAAGTCTGACGCCCAGTTTTCCACGCCCGGGATGTGGACTGCCGAAATCACCCTTGCCTGGGTATCCACCCTGGGAAGACGAGAAAGAAAAAACGTTTTGGAGGGTTTCTGACAAACTATTTTGTAACCCGAGGCCACCAACTCCTTTACCCATGCGTTGTCTGCGACATTGAACCAGACATGGCGAAACCAGAGTAGTCGGCTGCTCACCTTGCTGGTGTCGTCTGGTAAATGCCTCGAGTCATTTGGCTGACGATCTATGGGATCTGGATCCCCTTGATCTGGGCTGTTGAGTAAGCATTCTCCCCAATGGGTTGGTTCTATATGAGACCTGCCGCTCCCTATCCTGGTTGGGGCGGCCTGAAGCGGTGGAATTGGCCACTGTGGTCCACCCGGGGTTGCGAAAGGCCCGAAAACGTGCCTTAAAGGTGGTTTGACCTTTTGCTGAGTGAGAAAACCGCTCTTTCCTCCTGTGGAGTCGGAGATGAGTTGATCCAACTTCTCTCCGAAAAGACGGCAGCACTGATAAGGCAGAGAAGTCAAGGACTTCTTGGAAGTAGAATCTGCCCGCCATGTCCCTAACCATAGAGCTCTTCTGACAGAAATTGCGTTAGCGGCAGCAAGTGCCGAGCAATTGGCCGCATCCAAAGATGCATTGATTACGTAGTCTCCGGCCATCACGATCTGACTTGCGATCTCTGATATCTCTGCCGGTAGCTCTTGCACCTGCGCGACCTTGTTTAATGATTCTGACCATGAGATCATGGCCTTGGCTACCCAAGTTGCTGTGAACGAGGGAGAGAGCGCTGATCCTGACACCTCATATACTGAGCGAGCTAAGCTCTCTATGAGGCGATCCGTGGGATCCTTAATAGAGGAACCACTAGATACGGATAACAGGGTTTTAGTGGCTAGGCGTGACACCGGTGGATCCACCATCGGAGATTCCGTCCATTTTTTACGGAGGTCCGGGGCATATGGATACCTTGCTTCGAGTGCCTTTTGACTCGAGAAACGCCTGTCTGGTCGTTCCCTGTGTCGCTGCACTATGTCCTCAAACTCAGGGTGAGAGGAAATAATTCTGTGCGGCCGCTTCACTCGCTTAAACGCCACCTTATGCCATGTAGCCGCTGCGGGATCATCCTCAATCCCCAAGGTCTGATTGACTGCTTCTATGAGGCTGTCCACTGTCTCATGTGACCCTGGAGCATCCAGGTCAAGGGGCTCGTCTGAGTCGAAATCTGAGGTCTGCTCGCTATCAACCACTGGCGACGGGGAGCGAGAAGCAGAACTTACGGATGCCAAAACACCGGATGGACTGAGTGACACTGCGTGGATTCTCTTCCCCCGGGTCTGCCTGGAATAAGAGCGGCCCCTGCAGGCCGAAGGCTCTAGTGAGGTGGCCCTCTAAGGCCGGCGAGCCACTGTCCCTGCCCCTATCTGGGGCCTGAAGGGACTCGATTGCCCTCGTAAGCGACGCCATGGACTGTGACAGTGATAGAGCCCACTCCGGGGGGGTTCAGGACCTCGGTCGCAGTCGCAGGGGAGGGCTCCTGGGCACGTTCGGACTCGCAGGCTTCGCATAATCGCTTGCTCTGTGCACGCGGAAACGCAGCCCGACAAGAGATGCATGCAGCGTAAAAAATGTGTGCGTCTTTGCTTTTTTCAGACATGCTGTATGGGGAGGGGGGGGGGTAGCACCTTGTCTTCCCTGTAGCTTGGCCTCTCGGGCAGCACTTACCCCAGTCCTGTGCCCCCACATTCCTGGACGCCTCCACACCAAAATTGCGCGCCACCAGCTGTGGGGCGGGCCGCCAGCATATAAACCGCTCCAGGGGCTGTACTTCCGGCTCTGCGGCCTAGCCGCGCTCCGAAGCCAGGGACTAAATCTATCCACCGCCACCCAGGCCGCCGGAAGTGATGCGCGGCCCGGAGGCGGAACTTCAGGCCGCGGCCTAGCTCCGGCCTCAATTTATCCCCTGCCCGCGACTGGGGGGGGGGGGGGGCGCGGACTTTCCATGGCGCTGCAAAAACTGGCGCGGGCTGCTCCGCACCGCACTCTCTATCTGCAGCCACGCTCAGCCAAGAATAGCCGGTGGCATCCGCCGGCTAAGGGCTCCAGCCCCGGATCTTCACCGCAGGAGCCCTCTCAGGCCCTCTCCTGACTTACGGTCCTCTTCGGCTTCCCAGCTCAGGTATGTGAGGGGGCCTTGAAAAATAGGACGGTGCAGGCACCCTAGCTCCATCTAAGGAGGAGAGGGACCGTCAGCCGCCTTGCAGCACTGCAGTCTAAGCATTGGTAGAGCAGTGGGGGCCCCACAGACTAGTCTTATGCCTCTGTACAGCCCATGGTTTCAATACCTAGGGGTGGTCAGGGCTAAGTCCGGCATCGTGTCCCACGTCGCGGGAGAGGATACGTGGAGGGACACTCGCACGTTCTCGCCCATTGTTGGTTTGGGGAAATCGGACCCTTTCTATAGGATCCGTTGCCCCTGTCTAATCTTCATGAAAAAAGTCTGGAGCAAAAAAACAGACGTGTGCCTCCATGGACACTAAGCAAAAAACTGATTTCTGCCCGCAATAGGGGCGAGGGTGTATACGGCGGAGGAGGAGCTAACATCTTTTTTTCACTTAGTGTCAGCCTCCAAGCGGCAGAAGCATACACCCACAGTATCTGTGTCCCCCAATGAGGCGAAGGAGAAATCATTGAAATTCAACATAAAATTGTGTTCAGTACAATTCTGTGGTCATCTTGTTTTCGCTACAAGATTTTTACAATAATTTCTTAACACAACACATTATTGGGGATCCAACCACTGTATTTCCTCAGTCTATTTGACTGTCTTTAGCTGCACTGATATTAGAACTCCGTCGGGAGTACAGAGGATAGCAGTGATAAAAGGGGAAACCGGTACTGACTGACTGATTGCAGTGCTCAGAACAATCTCATGTAGCAGCTTGTCCCCATAGATATAGGGGTATTCCCATCTACAATATCCCATCCCAATATGTAGGAGGTATAATAATATTGGCATATGAGTAACACAGCATAGTTAGCATAGGTGCTGAGCTGTCCCTTTCACTGCCATCATCAGTACTCCAAATGAGTATACTCCAATATCAATGCAGCTAAAAGGTGGCAAACAGACTGAGGAAAAGCAAGGGTAACAAGACACTTGAATGCAATTTTATATTTTATTTTTTTTTTACAGTATTGAAGACAAACTCACTAATAAAATGATTTGCAAAGTTTCGTAACTTCCCGTACTGGAAAATGTAGGTTACTCTAATCTACACTAATAAAGACGGCATCCAAACAGCACAAAAAAGAAAAAGGCTGTTACGTCATTATTTCAGTCCAACAAAATGTGAAAAACACATTGCTCACGATTCTGTCAAGTAGAAAAACTCTACAGATAAAGATCTAGACTTGGAGCTCCAGCTCCTGCAGAAGAACCCGCTGACAAGCGTGACACCATTTGCTTCAGAGCACCCCAACAAACTTTGTTTTTGGGAGCGAGGGATGAAACGGACATTAGCTTATGTAATGGCCATCTCCCAAATTTGACCTGAAGGAACAGGCATTAAATCTGTGACTATTATTCTGGCTTGTGAAGCAGTGAAGGCAGAGGGGTCATCAATCCTTCTACATGAACGGCTCTGGGCGGAACGTATATAGCCAGAAGCCAAGTGCGGGTTTTGCCACCACCCAACGAGGTCTATTAATAATTGAACAGCTAATGAATAGCACACAGCATGCTCTGCATCAGAGAGTTTCAGGTCACAGAACTGAAGCCTGGTGGGTCAGACAAGTGACGCGAGTGCTAGCCTTTAGGGCAAGTTTCAGATGTGCAATGAAGCCCGAGTAACTCTCATCCTGCAGCAAATACTCAGGCAACGAAGGAGAAAATTACTCTTGAATGCAAAGAAATTTACCTCAGAGCACAAGATAAATGCAATTAAAGCAATTTTTGGTGGCAGAAACTATAAAGACTGGTCCATCTTGTAGGGGGATCCAAAGCCTGTCGAGCACAAGTCACTTTCTGGCAAAGCACTTGTGCCACTAAAGTCTCATTCAGACCTGTATGAGAATGATCCACACTAATGAAGTATATAGACGATGCAGACCTCCGCCATACTGTGCTGAGGGTGGCAGGGACAAGACAGAACCAGCAGTATGGATGTCACGACAATCTCACTAACGGCTCTGGCATTCATTATATGTCATTTAGACTGGGGTCACACAAGAGTAGATTCTCTCTTCATAGAGAATTGGATCAATTATGTAAATGACACTCGGATCAAACTCTCATTAGAATGCGTCAGTGTGCAGAAATTGTACTGCACTCTGATGTCATCCAAGTGCAGTCTGATGATATCCATGCACCCATAGACTCTAATGGGTGTGTAAGATCAGCACTGCCCCACAGTACAACATTGGGCCGAGTGGTACAAGCCATCAGACAGCACTCGTCCGACATATACGCTCGGGCGAGTGAGCCCTTACACTGATACACATGAAAGGAATTCATTTACAGTTAGGTCCATATATATTTGGACAGAGACATTTTTCTAATTTTGGTTCTAGACATTACCACAATGAATTTTAGACAAAACAATTCAGATACAGTTGAAGTTCAGACTTTCAGCTTTCCTTTGAAGGTATCCACATTAAAATTGGATGAAGGGTTTAGGAGTTTCAGCTCCTTAACATGTGCCACCCTGGTTTTAAAGGGACCAAAAGTAATTGGACAGATTAAATAATTGTAAATAAAATGTTCATTTCTAGTACTTGGTTGAAAACCCTTTGTTGGCAATGACTGCCTGAAGTCTTGAACTCATGGACGTCACCAGACGCTGTGTTTGCTCCTTTTTGATACTCTGCCAGGCCTTCACTGCGGTGGTTTTCAGTTGCTGTTTGTTTGTGGGCCTTTCTGTCTGAAGTTTAGTCTTTAACAAGTGAAATGCATGCTCAATTGGGTTGAGATCAGGTGACTGACTTGGCCATTCAAGAATATTCCACTTCTTTGCTTTAATAAACTCCTGGGTTGCTTTGGCTTTATGTTTTGGGTCATTGTCCATCTGTAGTATGAAACGACGACCAATCAGTTTGGCTGCATCTGAGCACACAGTATGGCTCTGAATGAATTTTGAGGCATTCGGCTGCTTCTGTCCTGTGTCACATCATCAATAAACACTAGTGACCCAGTGCCACTGGCAGCCATGCATGCCCAAGCCATCACACTGCCTCCGCCGTGTTTTACAGATGACGTGGTATGCTTTGGATCATGAGCTGTACCACGCCTTCACCATACTTTTCTCTTTCCATCATTCTGGTAGAGGTTGATCTTGGTTTCATCTGTCCAAAGAATGTTCTTCCAGAACTGTGCTGGATTTTTTAGATGTTTTTTAGCAAAGTCCAGTCTAGCCATTTTAGTCTTGATGCTTATGAGTTGCTTGCACGGTGCAGTGAACCCTCTGTATTTACTTTCATGCAGTCTTCTCTTTATGGTAGATTTGGATATTGATATGCCTACCACCTGGAGAGTGTTGTGCACTTGGTTGGCTGTTGTGAAGGGGTTTCTCTTCACCATGGAGATTATTCTGCGATCATCCACCACTGTTGTCTTCCGTGGGCGCCCCGGTCTTTTTGCATTGATGAGTTCACCAGTGCTTTTTCTTTCTTTCTCAGGATGTACCAAACTGTAGATTTTGCCACTCCTAGCGTTGTAGCAATTTCTCAGATGGGTTTTTTCTGTTTTTGCAGCTTAAGGATGGCTTGCTTCACCTGCATGGAGAGCTCCTTTGACCGCATGTTTCCTTCACAGCAAAACCTTCCAAATGTAAGCACCACACCTCAAATTAACTCCAGGCCTTTTATCTGCTTTATTGAGAATGACATAACGAAGGGACTGCCCACACCTGTCCATGAAATAGCCTTGGAGTCAATTGTCCAATTACTTTTGGTCCCTTTAAAAACAGGGGGGCACATGTTAAGGAGCTGAAACTCCTAAACCCTTCATCCAATTTTAATGTGGATACCCTCAAATGAAAGCTGAAAGTCTGAACTTCAACTGCATCTGAATTGTTTTGTTTAAAATCCATTGTGGTAATGTCTAGAACCAAAATTAGAAAAATGTTGTCTCTGTCCAAATATATATGGACCTAACTGAAGATTGGTTCAGAAAACCTATGGCTGAAAACGTATCCTTATCCATAGCTACATAAATCCACATTTGTCCAGTATCGATGTATGAGTGACCGTAAGGTCACCTTTAACCCTAGGATGAAGAGTACATTTCATTATATCTTTTATGGCATGTTCACACTGGGCGTTTTTGCAGTTATTTTTACAAAGCGATACACCACACTTTACAGAACCATGATAATCAAGGGAATTTCTTTGGTCCCATTCACACACAGCCTTTTTTCCCCACTTATACGTTGATCTCAGCTATTTCTGCCACAACATGTGTGAAAATGGGTGAAAAACAGGAAAAAAAAACACCACATTGTACGCATTTTTCCTGCAGCAAAAAAACAAATGTGAACAAACCCTGAAACCGTTTGCCAATATTACTATAGTAATTTATGGGCAGGTATTTTTTTCCACTGAGGTTACAGAATGCTGCGTGTTACTTCTGCCGTCACCGTGACAGGGGGTCTTTTTCGTCTAGATTTTACCCTTAACGGCCACACAAAGTCTGTGCGATAGAGATCGGCTTTGTAACAAAGGCAGGTTAGGATCCCTTTTCTCTCTTATACTCTTCACACTGAGTTCACTTAACTGGACTTAGATCAGTGAACACACGAAAACACACAGGAAAAGGAATGCGTTCAGACAAATACAAGCGATAAAAAGCATAAAAACATGCTACAGGCCGAATACGCCGCTGTGAGCACCAGGTGGCGCCAGAGAGGCTACGAAAAACGCAGCTAAATCTAAACATATAAAGAGGGATAAAAAATAAAAACAAAACCTCCACAGAGGACGCAAATGTAACCCCTTAGCGACAGAGCCAATTTGCAGCTTAATGACCAGGCCAGTTTTTACAATTCTGACCACTGTCCCTTTATGAGGTTATAACTCTGGAACGCTTTAATGGATCCCGCTGATTCTAAGACTGTTTTTTCATGACATATGGTACTTCATATTAGTGGTAAAATTTCTTCGATAAGTCTTGTGTTTATTTATGAAAAAAATGGAAATATGGCGAAAATTTTGAAAATTTTGCAATTTTAAAACTTTAAATTTTTATGCCCTCAAATCAGAGAGATGTGTCACACAAATTTCTTAATAAATAACATTTCCCACATGTCTACTTTACATCAGCACAATTTTGGAAGCAAAATTTTTTTTTGTTAGGAAGTTATAAGGGTTAAAATTTGACCAGCGATTTCTCATTTTTACAACAAAATTTACAAAACCATTTTTTTTAGGGACCACATCATATTTAAAGTCATTTTGAGGTGTGTACATGACAGAAAATACCCAAAAGTGGCACCATTCTAAACACTAGACCCCTCAAGGTGCTCAAAACCACATTCAAGAAGTTTATTAACCCTTTAAGTGCTTCACAGGAACTAAAGCAATGTGGAAGGAAAAAATTAATATTTAACTTTTTTTTGCAAAAAATTTACTTCAGAACCAATTTTTTTTATTTTCACAAGTGTTAAAAGAGAAAATCAACCACAAAATTTGTTGTACAATTTCTCCTGAATACGCCGATACCCTATATGTGGGGGTAAACCACTATTTCAGCACACGGCAGAGCTCGCAAGGGATGGAGCGCCGTTTGACTTTTTCAACGCAGAATTGGCTGGAATTGAGATCGGATGCCATGTTGCGTTCGGAGAGCCCTTAATGTGCCTAAACAGTGGAAACCTCCAACAAGTGACCCCATTTTGGAAACTAGACCCATTAAGGAACTTATCTAGATGTGTGGTGAGCACTTTGAACCCCCAAGGGCTTCACAGAAGTTTATAACGTAGAGCCGTGAAAATAAGAAATCCATTTTTTTCCACAAAAATGATCTTTTCGCCCCCAAATTTTTATTTTTACAAGGGTAACAGGAGAAATCATACCCGCACAGTTGTTATGCGATTTGTCCTGAGTACGCCAATACCCCATATGTGGGGGGGACCACTGTTTGGGCGCATGGGAGAGCTCGGAAGGGAAGGAGTGCCATTTTGGAATGCAGACTTTGATGGAATGGTCTGCGGACATCATGTTGCGCTTGCAGAGCCCCTGATGGGCCTAAACAGTGGAAACCCCCCACAAGTGACCCCATTTTGGAAACTAGACCCATTAAGGAACTTATCTAGATGTGTGGTGAGCACTTTGAACCTTCAAGTGCTTCACAGAAGTTTATAACGTAGAGCCGTGAAAATAAAAAATCCATTTTTTTTCCACAAAAATGATCTTTTCGCCCCCAAATTTTTATTTTTACAAGGGTAACAGGAGAAATCATACCCGCACAGTTGTTATGCGATTTGTCCTGAGTACGCCGATACCCCATATGTGGGGGGAACCACTGTTTGGGCGCATGGGAGAGCTCGGAAGGGAAGGAGTGCCATTTTGGAATGCAGACTTTGATGGAATGGTCTGCGGGCATCATGTTGCGCTTGCAGAGCCCCTGATGGGCCTAAACAGTGGAAACCCCCCACAAGTGACCCCATTTTGGAAATTAGACCCCCTAATGAACTTATCTAGATGTGTGGTGAGCACTTTGAACCCCCAAGCGCTTCACAAAAGTTTATAAACGCAGAGCCGTGAAAATAAAGTCTTTTTTTTATTTCCACAAAAGTGATTTTTTAGACCCCAATTTTTAGACCCCCAAAGTTGGCAAATAGTGGAAACCCCTCAATTCTTGCTCCAACCCTAACCCCAACACACCCCTAACCCCAACCCTAATCCTAATTCTAGTTCGCCCTAACCCTAATTCTAACCCTAGTCGTGACCCGAGCCCTAACCCTAGCCCTAGCACAACCCTAACCCTAGCCCAACCCTAACCCTAGCCCAACCCTAACCCTAACCCTAACCCTACCCTAATGGAAAACTGAAAAAAAAAATATTTTCTTTATTTCATTATATTGGCCTATATAAGGGAGTGATAAACGGGGGGGGTTATGTACTTTTTTTTTTTATTTTGATCACTATGATCGTTTATCATAGTGATCAAAATAATGAATGGAATCTGCCAGCCAGAGCCGGCAGATTCCCGGCGGGCGCACTGTGCATGTGCCCGCCATTTTCAAGATTGCGGCGCCCATCGGAGGATGCCGGCGGGACATGGGACCACCAGGAGGGGACGGAGGGCCACGGAGAGGTACCGGGGGGGGATCGGAGACCCTATTTCTCTCTCCTCTGATGTGTGATCACATCAGAGGAGAGAGAAATTAAATGTAAAATCGCGGCTTTTTTTTTTTTGCGGTCGCCGTTATAGGGTTAATAGCGGCGATCGCAAAAGCGGGGGTCGGTAAAAACCGACAGATTCATGTTCTCTGGGGTCTCGGCTACCCCTGGCAGCCGAGACCCCGGAGAAAATCCGACACTGGGGGGCGCTATTCACTTAAATCACAGCGCCGTGAATTAACGGCGCTGTGGTTTTAGTACCCTTAATTACCGCCGTTAAAAGGCGTATCGGGGGTCGTTAAGGGGTTAAAGGACCAAGAATTGTCTATATAGAATTAAATACATTGCCTAGCCAAGTATTCTGCTTCCCAATTCAATAAGGTTACATTTGCATTTATTCTGCTGAATCGTTTAATCAATTTTCATTTTCAATAAAGGCATTTTCCCTAATGAGATGAAACATCTTTTTAGCTCCTAGTTTCCAATTATTTGCTTTACGCCAGAAATCAAAGTGAAGTAGATTATCCCTCCAAACCAAATTATGTAAATAGTCATCATGATCGGTTATGAGAACAGACAGCCCAAAATAACGACAGAACATTCATCCATTTGCTCATCAGTAAATAAAAGTAGCAAGTGACCATTGTTCTCTTCCTCTAGAAATACAGCTACACTTAATAATTTATTGCCTCAAGGTCTTGATGGGGAAAGCAAACCCAGCTACACTCCAGCTCAGGCTATCCTTCCACCGGTGAGCACCGACAACCCTGACCGCTCGTGCTGCGCGTACACTCTCGACTGCTCTTCCTTAGACTATAGCTCGCTATCTACATTATATAGCTGTTGTGTTTCCCATATGCATAAAGCTGGCCATAAACGTCACATGGGTTTTTTCCTGGGTTGCTTGGCTTGGGAGAATTAACCTTTTCCTCAACAGGGAGAAAGAAAGCCATAATCGAAAACCTATTTTTTTATAAACTGTTATTTAATGTTTTTTCCTTTGAAGTTCCTCATGGTAAAGCCCTGTAAAGACATATTAAAAGGAGTCTGTTGGCCCAAAAATGCAAACTAACCTACTTAAATATTTATATAGGGACTTAGACATCAAAATCATAGCAGCTATATACGCTGCTCAAAAAACTAAAGGGAACACTTAAACAACAGAATATAACTCCAAGTAAATCAAACTTCTGTGAAATCAAACTGTCCACTTAGGAAGCAACACTGATTGACAATCAATTTCACATGCTGTTGTGCAAATGGAATAGACAACAGATGGAAATTATTGGCAATTATCAAGACACGCACAAAAAATAAAGGAGTGGTTCTGCAGGTGGGGACCACAGACCACATCTCAGTACCAATGCTTTCTGGCTGATGTTTTGGTTACTTTTGAATGTTGGTTGTGCTTTCACACTCGTGGTAGCACGAGACAGACTCGACAACCCACACAAGTGGCTCAGGTACTGCAGCTTATCCAGGATGGCACATCAATGCGAGCTGTGGCAAGAAGGTTTGCTGTGTCTGTCAGCACAGTGTCTAGAGGCTCTACCAGGAGACAGGCCAGTACACCAGGAGATGTGGAGGGGGCCGTAGGAGGGCAACAACCCAGCAGCAGGATCGCTACCTCAACCTTTGTGCAAGGAGGAACAGGAGGAGCACTGCCAGAGCCCTGCAACATGACCTCCAGCAGGCCACAAATGTGCATGTGTCTGCACAAACGGTTAGAACCCAACTCCGTGAGGATGGTATGAGTTCCCGACGTCCACAGATGGGGGTTGTGCTCACAGCCCAACACCGTGCAGGATGCTTGGCATTTGCCACAGAACACCAGGATTGGAAAATTCGCCACTGGCGTCCTGTGCCCTTCAGAGATGAAAGCAGGTTCACACTGAGCACATGTGACAGACGTGACATAGTCTGGAGACGCCGTGGAGAGCGATCTGCTGCCTGAAATATCCTTCAGCATGACCGGTTTGGCAGTGGGTCAGTTATGGTGTGGGTTGGCATTTCTTTGGAGGGAGGTACAGCCCTCCATGTGCTCGCCAGAGGTAGCCTGACTGCCATTAGGTACAGAGATGAGATCCTCAGACCCCTTGTGAGACCATATGCTGGTGCGATTGGCCCTGGGTTCCTCCTAATGCAGGA
This sequence comes from Dendrobates tinctorius, assembly GCF_039654945.1. NCBI lineage: Eukaryota > Metazoa > Chordata > Amphibia > Anura > Dendrobatidae > Dendrobates > Dendrobates tinctorius. The sequence goes on along the minus strand of NW_027361789.1, from coordinate 1,010,884 downwards.
CAATGCAGACCTCATGTGGCTGGAGTGTGTCAGCAGTTCCTGCAAGATGAAGGCATTGAAGCTATGGACTGGCCCGCCCGTTCCCTAGACCTGAATCCGACTGAACACATCTGAGACATCATGTCTCGCTCCATCCACCAACGTCACGTTGCACCACAGACTGTTCAGAGTTGGCGGATGCTTAAGGCTAGTTTCACACTAGTGTTTCCTGGAGCTGCAGAGGGATGCGCACGGCCGCTGTGAAGCTCCGCCCACAGCCGCACCTCCTCCAGTCAGCTCCGCCTATGGGCGCATGATGCTGCATGCGACCTGTGTACCCCATCTTTAGCATTGGGTACCTAGGCCATGCGCAGGTATGTGTTTGCCTGTGCATGCGTCCTTTTGACGGTGCACCGATTGCACCAAAATGCAACATGGTGCGTTTGGCACAGGTCGGGGCACCGTCAAAAGGACGCATGCGCCAGCAAACGCATACCTGCGCACGGTCTGCGTACCCAATGCTATAGATAGGGTACGTAGATCGCATGCAGCGTAATGCGCCCATAGGGGGAGCTGACCAAAGAAGGTGCGGCCGTGAGCGGAGCTTCACGGAGGCTGTGCGCATCCCTCCGCAGCTCCAGAAAACGCTAGTGTGAAACTAGCCTTAGTCCAGGTCTGGGAGGAGATCCATCATGACAACATCCGCCGACTCATCAGGAGTATGCCCAGCTGTCGTCGGGAGATCAAACAGGCATGTGAAGGCCACACACACTACTGAGCATCATTTCCTTGTCTTGAGGCATTTCCACTGAAGTTGGATCAGCCTGTAATTTGATTTTCCACTTTGATTTTGAGTATCCTTCCAAATCCAGACTTCCGTGGGATATTAATTTTGATTTACATTGATAATTTTTATGATTTTTTGTTCTCAATGCATGCCATATGTAATGAATAAAGATTTGCAGCTGCGATATTTCATTGAGTAATATCTACGATGTGGTATCTTAGTGTTCCCTTTATTTTTTTGAGCAGTGTACATTTTAGTGTATAAGTGGTTGATAAATTGACTTAATTCATATGCAAGTGAGAAGGCTATGATGCACCTGCATTGTGGCCAAAAGCTCAGTGCACAGTGACGCCCCCAATTTGCACTCCCCCTAACCCTGACAGTGCTATTTTGTCCAGAGTCATCACTATCTGACCCCAATCTGCATCCCTGAACGCGAATGTAATGACAACCACGAGAGTTGTTCTCCACCCTCTCCAGCTCTCTGAAGTTGCAGACAGGAGCCTGGGTTTACAGTGTGCAGACGCTGCTGGTTCCTACAGTGTCAGTGCGCACACACAGAAATTGTGGACCGAGTTCAGACAGTGCTGTTAATCAGAATCAGAGGGCAAGCTAAAAGTGCAAATTGTGTGGTGAAGGGAGGTAATGGGTCACTGAGCCCTTGGTCATGTCAAGGGTGCACCAAAGCCACCTCATTACTATATGAATTAATATGTCGCCAATAATACATTAAAATGTGTTCTGCAACTATCATTTTATGGGGGCTGAACTCTACATGAATGTTTATATTTTAGCATTTTGTGGGTGAGAGGGCTAAATCTGTTAGAAATTATATTGAAGGGAATCCGTCAGTAAGACACCAATCTCTCCTTCACCTCCCATATACAACCTCTTGCCTGCTCTTGCCGTTTATACACCTAAAGAACAGCTCTAGAATCCGCCCTTTTCTCACCGTGGAAACAACAAAAACCCTCACTGTTGCCCTTATCCACTCCCACCTGGACTACTGTAATGATCTATTAATTGCCCTCCCCCATCACTCGACTTTCCCCTCTCTAGTCCATCCTTAATGCTGCAGCTAGGGTCATCCATCGGTAATCGGTACTCGGACGCGTCCGCTCTTCGCCAATCGTTACACTGGCTGCCCATTCATTATAGGATCCAATTCAAAATACTTGTTCTCACCCACAAAGCTCTCCACGGTGCGGCACCCCATTACAACCCCTCCCTTATTTCTGCCTATCAGCCCAACCGACCGCTGCGCTCTGCAAACGACTTTTGACTAACCTCTGCACGAATCCGTACCTCCCAGTCCTGACTCCAAGACTTCTCCCGCTCTGTGCCAATCCTCTGGTATGCTCTACCCCAAGAAATTAGGACCAGCCACAACTTGCACAATTTTAGGTGCTCCCTCAAAACACATTTGTTCAGAGCAGCCTATCACATTCCCTAATCAGTCATTTTATGTGTAAGTGGCATGTGTAGCCCATTCACTATCCCCATCTATCCCCCACTCCTTCCAGATGGCGGGACCATCATTGTTAATACATCACCTGTACTTTGCATCTCCCCCACCTCATTGTAGATTGCAGGGTCGTCTTATTTTGCTGTAATCAGTGTATTATTGCTAAACTTGTTAGTTTTGACTGTTATGTTTGAAACTATTAAATTGTAAAGCGCTGTGGAATATGTTGGCGCTATATAAATAATAATAATAATAATAATAATAATAATAATAATAATAATAATAATAATAATAAATAATAATAAGACCAACCCCCACCCCCCTCCAAACCTCACATGCGGGTCTTTGAAATGTAAATCCAGTGACACCCTCTGATGCTTTATCTTTCTTTAGGCTGGTTTCACACTAGCGTTTTATCGCGCAGCGCATCGTGCACACGCGCAATCGGGCGCACGCGCAATGTTCTCCTATCTCTAACATGGTGGTCGCAGGGTCTTGCGATTGCACGCGCTTATCAGCGTTTAGTGTGCGCTGCACATTTTCCAGGTGTGCGCTCAGACGCACCGTACGCTACATGTTACATTTTTTGTTCCGCCAACGGCTGGTTTCACACTTGCGCTTTTCTGCGCTGCGTTTTTGCGCATACATGCACACGCGTTTCTTCCCTATACTTAACATGGGTGCGCATAGTCATGCGTTTGTACGTGCATGCGTTTTTTTGTAGTGTGCGCCCGGGTGCACAAAATGCATCCTGTTGCATTTTTTGTGCGTCCGACCTGTCTCAAAAAAACGCATGCGCATGCAATGCGCACAAAATTCACCCAAAACACATTATAGTCTATGGGAGCGCTGACGTGCGCATTGTCATGCACATGTCAGCGCAAAAAAAAAAAAGCATGCTTTTTTTGTAAAAACCATGCGCAAAAAACAAGAAAATGCATAAAAACGCATGATGCGTTTGCACTGCGCACGCAGCGCAAAAAAACCCTCAAGTGTGAAAGTAGCCTACATCGTTAAAAAAAATCGCGAGCGCACCTGTGCGCACGGTGTGCACCCAAAAATAGCATTACAGTCTATGGGGTCGCTGGCGTGCGCTTGGATGCGCACACGTCAGCGCTTTGTGCGCGCACGCGATTTGACTAAACAATGTCTAGACAGTTGTTTAAACCTCCCCCTAAACAAGCAACATTGTTTGGGAGGAGTGTTGATAAAAGAAGGTGTCTTCAGGGCCACACCACTACCGTCTTGAAGATAAGAGCAGCTACAGAGAGCAAGAGAAGAGCAGCTACAGACAGCCTTGAATAGAAGACCAGACAAGAGCCTTGGATTCAAGCTTCAGCGGCCAAAATGTGAGCATTCTTCAACATAATGTGTGTGTGTCCTGTACAATTTATTATGTACTAATGTATTTTTTGCTTAAATTTCAGCATGTCTTCTTCTGGATCGGTCTATTCGCCATCTCGCCAAGAACTGGCCTAAGCTGATCGTGAGGTGAGGATATTGCTGCCTTTGGGTAAGTTTAGCTGCTGCCACTAGAAATGTGTAATAATTTTTTTTTCTTCACAGACATCGGACACCTCCAGTGAAGGTGAAGTGAAGGTGAAGGTGAAGTGCGGGAGCAGTCTGAGCGGGAGCAGTCCAATCGGGAGCAGCGCAGCCAAGTCGTGGTGAGGAGACGCAATGTTAGTATATAGTCTTTCCTTTTTTTTTTTGTCTTTATTTTCATCTTTTATCTTGCTTCTTCTCTGTTTCTTTTTCATTCTCCAAAATTACAAAGATTCTAATTTTTTTTTTTCTAGGTACCACAACGGGATGACGAAGAATTTTACATAGACAACGAGCACTTGATCCGCCTTGTTTGAGGAGTGTATCCCGTTGTGTGACAGCCGTGACCAGCAGAACACAGCAAGACACAGTGGTGACCCGGCAGCTCTGGAATGAGGTGGCAGCAGCGATGATGGATGAACTGCTGTCTTGAAGCTGCATTGATTTTTACACCTGATGGTACAGGTGTGTGTTATGAATGGGTCACCGAGGAGGAAAACAAGACCAAGCCAAGTCACAGAAAACCAGAGAAGTTGGTAACTACGCGGATTGCAGGCCCCTGATCCTAACCACCCAACAGCAGCCGTGGAGCGTACCTACGATGATTCTAGATGCCTCACCACAGCCGGAGGACTAAATAAGCCTAAAGCAAGAAAAGGGGAAATCTAAAACTGCCCCAGAGCAGACCCCAAAGGAATAGACAGCCCCCAGACATGTATTGACGGTGAGCCAAGATGAAAACACGAACACAGGTAGGAAAATAGGCTGAGCAAACGATGGGGCCCACACTAGCTAGAAAGGACAGGAAAGGAAAGATACTGTCTGCAATCACGCCAAAAAAACCTGCAAAAATGTCCAACACTTCTGATAGCAAAAAATACCCTGAAATCACTAGACTTCTCCCACTATATCAGCATATTCTGAGAACAGAGCAAAAAGAGGCCAATCTAATAAGGGACAAAAAGCAAATTGGCATATACAGTGACATAAGAGTGGAAATTCAGCACAGCCCCAGCCAGGGCTGGCTGACCACACAAAAAACTGAATAGACCAAACCAAATCAAATGTGTACATTAGCAAAGACAACTTAGCTTGAGAAGGCAGGAACTGAGCTGGAAACTAAGACCTCAGGAGGCAGGAAAAAAATCACTAGCATGGGAATAGGGAGTCGGCTGTCTTAAACCCAGTCTGAGACTCCAGATGTCCACTCCTCTTCCTCATTATCGGGTGGCAGGTCTCTGTTAATTAGATCAGCTTCACTACCTGCCACCACCAGAGGGAGCCCGGAAAGAGAACTCACAACTCCTCTGTCAGCACAACCAGCTCCCTCACCAGAAACCAGAGGCAGACCAGAAAATGAGTTCACAACAGGTGTGTTTGTGGCAAGATATATTCTTGCATCAAACACACCAATGCCTTCTGGAAAACAGTGATTGCTTTGTGTATTGAACTGCTGTCTTGAAGCTGCATTGATTTTTGGTCCAGATGGTACAGGTGTGTTTGTGGAAAGATATATCCTTGCATCAAACACACCAATGCCTTCTGGAAAAACAGTGATTGCTTTGTGTATTGAACTGCAGTATTGATCCTGCTTTCACTCTTGCTCCTGATGATACTGTTGTGTTTGCTGCTACATATATTCTAGTAGGAAACCTAACAGTGTCCTCAGGATCAACAGTTACTGCATTGTGTATAGAATTATTTTGTGCTGCCGCATTGACTGTTTGCAAAGTTCTATCAGGTGTATGTGCTGATAATTATGTTGCCTTCAGTGCATTGTCTAACGTTTTTTTTTGGCTTTTCCAACAGTTAAAGTCCGCACACGTTGGCGCTTAATGAAGGACCGCTTCAACACTGATGTTTGTGCTGAGGGACAGGTTCACAGTGGTTCAGCGGCAAGGCGCAGAAGAAAGTACCGCTATCATCGCGAGTTGGCTTTCCTGAGACCGGTCCTTGCCAGCAGAGCTTAAGTATTTTTTTTTTTTTATTACTATGTGCTTTTCTATTCCACAGCTGAGGTTTCTTGTTAATGCATGATAGTAATGTTTTCCCTTTCTTTCCACAGCACTTGGAGCAGCACCCTGCAACCTGTCCCTGGAGCGGTCCTTCATCGGTCGACGTCGGACCCGTCCCAGCCACCCGACAGCCAGGAAACAGCTTGCAGGTCAGCAACACGGACAGCTGTTGACCAGGAAGCTGGTCAAGCAGGTGTTCCCCTTTCCCAGGTCTCTGTCACTGGTTATACGGGCACTACCCGCCAGCGGCAGAGGGCCTTGGACAGGCCTGTCATGCCCGAGTTTATGCACTTGAGCGAGGCCTTTCATGCCAGCTTCAAGTCGCTGTCCGACAGAGTGGAAGGCGATTTTTCACTCATGCAACGTGGTTTTAACCACATGGAACACCGCTTCCACTCTGTCGAACAGCGCCTTGACCGTCTGGAGGCTGACCTCAAATGACCAGCGCACCATTTTTTTAGTAAAATTGAAAAGGGCATGGCGGAACACCTTAGTCCTGAGCAACAGCTGAGTGTGTTGCAGGCCGGCAACACTGCTTACTTGCAGGCTATGCAGCAGAATCGGTATGTGCAGCAGTCGGTGGTGTCATTTCCAACAGTGCCACCGCTGACTCGCTACACCTCCCTAACGACTTCTGCTGCATACCACTGCACAGCCACCTGCATTCCAAGCCAAACCGGACACCACCCCAAGTCCGAGTGCTGCTGGACACTCCTCCGCCACCACCACTATGGCAAGCGCTACTCCTGTATGGAGCACCACCACGGCCACTGCACCACCTGCTTGGAGCAACACCACCACAGAACCTGCTTGGGCCACCGACACCACCAGTCAACATCATCAAAGGAGCACTGCCAGCACTCCTCAAAGGAGCACCGCCAGCACTCCTCATCAAAGGAGTACCGCCACCAATTCTCCACCTAGGAGTCCCGCCAGAACTCCTGCTCGGATCACCGACACGCAGCCTCCTTCTAGGAGCACCGACACGACGTCTCCAAGGATCATCGCCACTGCCACTTCTTTGAGCACCGACACGAGTTTGTCTCCTCGTATCACCTCCACCGCCGCCACTTCTATGAGCACCAACATAACTTTGTCTCCTTCTAGGAGCACCGCCACTGTCACTTTTAGGAGCACCGCCACCACAGAACAGCAGAGTGGTGACCCACATTCCATCTTTTACAGGTCAACACCACGGTCCACCATCTCCAAGCGGTCGAGCAAAGTAAGGCGGTCACACGGTGGAAGTCGGGCCAGGCAGGATACTCCTGCGCCAAAGGAAAAAAAAAAAAAAAAAAAAAAACTGTTTGTCCATCCACCCTCTCCTCCTAATGTGTCTCAACCTGCCTCCATGTCCATTCCATAGCTCCCTTCCCCCCAGTACTTTTGTCGCCCCTTCTCCTAGAACCCCTTCTTCAACCTCCAGCCATTCCTCGTCTCTCCACATCCCCCAAACGTCATTCCTAATAAAATCTTTATTTTATTTTTTTTTGTGGAAAAATAAATGTGCAATTCTGCTTTCAAAAAATTTGGATTGATTACTGTGTCAATCGCCGACTACACACACTGCGCCGTACACACACTGCGCCGTACACTTAGCGTTTTTGACACCAGATATCTCCATTACTGAGACATGTTTCTTGTGTCAGTCTTGGATATATGTGTTGTCAAAAAAAAAAAATAATAATAATCTATACGACTTGTATTTTCCACACCAGTCTCTACATTCTTCTAATATTGCACAGACTGGATCCAGCAGGGTTCCCCAACTCCAGTCCTCAAGGTCCACTAACAGATCATGTTGTAAGGAATTCCGTTTTTTTTTTTTGCTCATGTGAAGCAGTTATCAACGGAGCAATGGAATTACTTACAACATTATCTGTTGGTGGTCCTTGAGGACTGGAGTTGGGGAACCCTGCTGAATTCAGTCTGTGCAATATCAGAAGAATGTAGAGACTGGTGCGGAAAATACAAGTCATATAGATTGTTTTTTTTGACAACACATATGTCCAAGACTGACACAAGAAACATCAGTAATGGAGATATCTGGTGTCAGAAAAACAAAGCTATGTGACTTGTATTTTCAGCACCAGTCTCTTCAGTCATATAATATTGCACAGAATGAATCAAGCAGGGTTCCCCAACTCCAGTCTTCAAGGCCAACAAACAAATCATGTTTTAAGTAATTCCATTACTCCGGTGATAACTGCTTCACCTGACCCCAAAAAAAGGTAATCCTTAAAACATGATCTGTTGGTGGACATTTAGGACTAGATTTTGGAAACCCTGGCATAGAGAATGGTGTTGAGTGCAAGGCATATCTATTGTTACCTTTCCTTTTTTGTACCATCATCATTTAACTATTTTTGAGACAAGGCAAGGGGATTGTAGATATACCTAGTAATTAACAACATACTCTATTTAAGTGTGTGGAATAAACTGATGACCTGATGCTTAAAATAAATGTTATATTTACTTCACCAATACCCTGGCCTTGTATCATCATCACTATCACACATGGGCAGGTGAATACACGAGTTTTAACCTGCAGCGTTGCTTAACTCTCCATATATTTGATGCAGACTTTATAGATGCTGCAGTTTAAGTAATATGTGTTTTGTCATGCCCATGTGTGATAACTTTGTGAACTTACTATGCGTTATACACCAGGCCTAGGTATGGTAGAAGTTGTATAAACTCTATTATGTCTCCAGTGTGTTTTCAAACTCAAGCCACAGTGGTTATCGTACAAATAATATTTATAGTCACATGTTTTGGTGTAATAAAAAGTAAAGGATGCCAGTGCATCAACAATTTTTTTTTTTTTTTTTTTTAAATTAGTCCATGTGACAAAAATATTAGTTGTATTTTCTCCACCGTCGCTGCTAATTGAACACACTGTCGAGATGATAACGGTCATACAACTTGTGTGTGTGTATGTATAGTCACCTAGTCAGGAGTACTAGTAAATTCATGATGCACAAAACACAGCATCATAATTTCACTGGTACACCTGGCGAGTTGATAATACAATTGGGAATGTAAAAAGACACAATGCACTCAGTACAGGTATCAAAACATTGTTTTATTAACCCAACAACAAGAAAAAATTTTTTACACCATTTGATCTTGCCATTCCAACCGGCCTACATCTGAGATGAAGTAGGCCGCAAATTGGTCCCTCATTTGGCCAACTTCAACCGATGACCTGAGAGGGTGCTAATTAAATTCAGGCAATGGGTTAGGAGCAACATCATTAAGATCTAAGTTTGGATGTTCTCTAGCCATAACAAAATTATGTAGAACCACACAGGCCTTCACCACCTCATCCACTGTTACCAGTTTTAGATTAATGGCTGTGGCGAGAATGTGCCATCTGGATACAAGAATACCAAAGGCACACTCAACAGTTCTTCTGGCACTGGTCAGCTTATAATTAAAAATTCTTTTGGTGTGGTCCAAGTCCCGGCTGGAGTAGGGCTTGAGCATGTTTTGGCACATCTGGAATGCCTCATCCCCAACCATTACTAAGGGCTGTGGCGGACCTTCGGTGTTGGGAAGAGGCCGTAGCATGGGAAAATTAAATTGGTTGCCATACAATCTCCGGCCCATGTCCGAGTTCTTAAAGGCCTGGGGAGTCATTTCCACGGCCAAATGCCCCAATGTCCACTGCTACAAACATACAGTCTGCATCCGAAATGGCCATGAGTACTGTAGAAAAGTACTTTTTATAGTTGTAGTACTGCGATCCAGTTCTTTTTGGCTTGATAATCCGGATGTGTTTCCCATCCACCGCTCTCAAACAGTTGGGGAAATTGCATACTGTCCAGAATTTTTTGGCGATTTCCAACCACTTTTCTGCGGTGGGCAGGGGCATGAATTCTGGACAGAGAACATTCCACAAAGCCCGGGAGGTGTCCGCTACAATTCCAAACAACGTGGAGATTCCAATACGGAACTGGAAGTGGAGTGAAGAGAGTGTTTCTCCAGTTGCCAGGAATCTGGGAAACAAAGAAAAAACAAACAACAAATATTACTTCTGTATATGGATTTTAAAAACACCAACAATAAATTAAAAAAAAAAAAAAAAAGTTTATAAAAATGCATCTGCAGCCTTTTGTTCATTACATGCCATTAAAAAAAAACAAACCGCAGCTTTTTGTTAAATACATGGCAGAACTATAATTCTGCCAGATTTGTAATAGTACATGTCACAACAAAGAAATTTCTGCAGGCATTGGTTTTGCAATACTACGTACCGTAATGTAACCAGTAGCCGTTCCTCAGGAGTAATCGCACGCCGGAGCTGCGTGTCCTGCCTCCGGATGGCTTCTTGGACCCGACCAAGCAAATCGTTAAAGCTTTGTTGGGACATCCGGGTATAATCTGTAAATTTCTCCGGGTTTGCCTGTAGCTCACTGTAGAGGGTGTGGTACGCTCCACGGCTCTCCCGGAGTTCAATAATGGGATGTATCCACAAACGACGCCGCTGCCGTCTTCGCTGCCTCTCTCTCTCCCTCTGTTCATGGCAAGCAACTGCATAAGCCTGAGCCGTCCTCATGTCCAGATTCAAGTCAAAGTAAAAACTCTTCCAGCGCAGATCCATGCTTCACAAGGCTGATGCAAGCAAATGTGAAGAATTCAGCTGTAAACAGGGTCTATATAAAGAATTTCCACAAGACACGCCCACTGCTGTCCCATTGGTGGAGTGTGTTGCAAGAATTTTTCAAGGATTTTTTCTCCTGTGAAGTGACATCATTGCGAATAAAAAATGCAAACGCATGTAAAAACGCTTACAAACGCATAAAAACGCTGCGATTTTTTGTCGTAATGCGCACAATAATGCTACAAAAAACGCAGCGGTTACAAGCGTTTGCATGTGCTTTTGACATGCGTTTCATGTGCGCTCGATACGCTGCGCAAAAAGGCGCAAGTGTGAAAGTAGCCTTATTTATAGAAGATACAAAGGTGTGAATGGATTTACATATCAATGACCTGCATGGCTATATGTGAGGTTTGGTTGGGTTTATTTAACTGACAGATGACAACCGAGGAGGGAGGGAGGTTATGTCTAGAGGAAAGGTGGTGTTATTACCAGTGGTGGTTCTTTACTGATTCAAGATTCAAACAAGCTTTTTTGGCAGGACTAAATACACATTAGTTTTGCCAAAGCAAGTGTTCAAAAGGGGATAGGGAGTGTAGGGATGTTGGGTAGGGGTTGTAGGAAAGGTGGATGGGGCAGATCCAGGATGGGGGCTATAGAAGTCCATGGCATAGGGAAGGTGGATGGGGGGGAAGGGGGCACTGTAAAAGCAGTGAGACTGTGAACTCTCTGCCACAGTATGTTCTATTGGTCCATTCACTAATATACAATATAATATTACAGGTTATGTGCGCTAGATTCTGTAATGCAACGGTTGATTCAAGGAACCTGTCCGATTGCCATACTTGGAGTCTATAATAAATTTTTCCCCAATGGAGCAATTATCTGTCTCATAGGATTTTTGCCTTCTTTAAACGTTAAAACTATGAACAGCCCTACTATGAACAATAGAGCTAGATATAGATAGATGATAATATATACAAACAGACTCGATGCCGTCGAAATGTGGTGCTGGAAAAGAATGTTGTAAATACCATGGATGGCAAGAAGAACAAATAAATCAAGCCAGCGATGTCACTCAAAGCAATGATCACCAAGCTATGACTTTCCTACTTTGGACAAATCATACGAAGAGAGAGATCACTGGAGAAGGACATCATGGCCGACAGAATAGAAGGAACAAGGTGAAGAGGTAGAAGACCAGCAACCTGATGGATTGATACAATCTAAATAACGGTCGTGAAGACCCTGGTGGACCTATCTAGGTTTACACAAGACCGATCTTCCTACAGACGATTCATCCATCAGGTCACCCCATGGCTCGAGATCGAGACAAAGGAATAATAATAATAATAATAATACTAAGAATAATAAATTAAAATAGCCATCAATAGAAAGGTCCATATAACTTTAATGCAAATATTGACACGTCGTCTTCATTAGTTTACACTGCAATCATCCGCTAGGTCCCATATATAAGGAATTAGTAGGTCTGTAAGCATTTAATCATGCTATGTGAAAATGTTGCACCCCACTGTCCTCCCTAACATGCATTTTGCAATCTACTTGGTGCTACACTGCCCTGTTCCCCCTTGCATCTCACTTCTCCATTAACAAAATTGATTTCTTTGTATGACACATGAGCCAAGAAACCCATTAAATAAGCTATCCTATCACCGACAGAGATGGAACTGTGCAAGGCCTGCAACACAAAACATTTGGATGCCATGACTTGGCACAGACCATGTTTTCGGCAGCGATACACACTTCTACAAAAAGACTTTAGTATGGGACTTTTTCCACCACTTACTATATGAAATATTTGTTGCACAAATAACTTGTTTTCACCTGTCAATCTACATACTCCATCTAGTCCCAGTGTGAAAACTTGTTGACTGGTGATTGTCCAACCGGCAGAATGGGAAGATTTTTATCCCCTATCGTGCACTTTTATTCCTACTAGAATGGAGCAATGTGAGGAAGAAAAAGTTGTAGACTTGCTGAGCCCAGTCAGGAGGAAACTGACCAAAGTAGGGATAAAAACTTTTTAATCCAGTTACGCATTTCAGGGCCGATTTGGCTCCTTCATCAGATATAGATGTTCCTCATGAAGGAGCCAGACCAGCCCTGAAAACCGTAGTCTGATTTAAAAAAAAAGAAGTTTTTATCCCTACCCTGGTCAGTTTCCTTCTGGCAGCGCTCATCAAGTCTATGACTTTTTTTCTTGCTCACATTGCCTTTTAAGTCCTGGGGATTTACCGAGGTCTTTGCGGACGCAGCTCCAGTCACTGTAGGGAGATCATCCTCGCTCTTGTCAGTGTTGTGCCTGCAGCATATCATCATCAGGCGAGTTTATAACTCACATTTTCTATCTTCCTTTGTCGGTTTTGATGGAACTAGGAACGCTTTTTTCTCTTTTAATAGAATGGAGGGGCAGAATACATGCTCGACAGCCACTCCATTCATTCTCTACTGCACTGACAGAAGTAGGCGAGTGCAGTGTTGGGTAGCCATTTCAAGAATGACAGGAGTGCCAGTCGAGCACGTACAATGCCACTTTCTATCAGGGATAAAAGTGCCCTGCTCTGCCAATCTATGCTGCTCACACCATTCGGAGTCCCATCGATCAAAAAGTTATCACCCATCTCAAGGATTTGTGATAAGGGGTTGTCCGGTGAAAATAAAGGCCCCGTTACACTTAGCGATGCACCAGCGATCCCGACAACGATATGACGCGGTCAGGATCACTGGTGCATCGCAAAATGGTCGCTAGTGAGCTGCCAAACAGGCAGATCTCACCAGCGATACAGCAGCGGTCGGCGGTTGTTACTTACCTGTCACACGCAGCTCTGATGACGTCTTCTGCCCGCGTCCATGTGTCGCTCGTCGGCGCCAGCAGGAAGCCGGCGATGAGAAAATGGACCAGGACGTTCTCGCGCGACCAGCAATATCCAGCGGGGGGGGGGGCGTTGGAGGTGTTACATGTAGCGAGATCGCTAGCGATATCGCTGTTGCATCACAAAATCGGTGACGCTTTAGCGATATCGCTATGTGTAAGAGGCCCTTAAGTTAAGAGATCACATGTTTTTCTTTGGATAGAAATTTTATATCCCTATGATATTATACTTAGTATTTTAGCACTGACCTGGTGTTTTTACCTATAGATATGCAAAATATTTCAGTTACAATTTTTGATTTTTCTTTTGTGGGGAGTTTGTCACCTTTGGATTCTCTAGCCTACTGAGGATTTTTTTTTGCTAGTTTGTGGGATAATAATGAGGATCCTTTTAGACATTTATAGATGAGGACAAAATGACACTATTGACCTCCTTTTGGGCTAATGTAATACTATGGCTAATGTTTAACGTGTCAATTATAAATGCAACCTATGTAACAGTGGCGGCGAACCTATGGCACGTTCCATCTCCTCATGACTAGAAGATGGCGGGAGAGGGGAGCAGCGGGTCACAGGATACAGGAGCTGACTGCAGCGCCTCTAACTGTGCCCACTGCTAAAGAGAAATGAATATTCACTGCACTGGCAATGAATATTCTTTTCTCTTACAGCGCGCACAGTTTCAGCCGCCAGCTTTCCAGCAGCTGCTGGGCTATCACACGTTCCCACTCATTAAGGGAATTAATATTCATCTCTCTCCACTCCTATAGGCGTGGAGTGAATATTCATTCCCTTAATGAGCGGTGACACTTTATCGCCCAGCGCAGGACCTGCTGGTACCGAAACAAGATGCTGCGAGGGCATGCAGGGAAGGTAAATAGGATGTTTTTTTTTAATGCTTTTCTCATGGAGCCATACATACAAGGATAGGGATGAGAAGCCATGCATACAAATATGGGGATGAGGAGCTGTGCATACCAGGACAGGGATAAGAAGCCATGTAGACAAGGATGGGGATAAAGAGCCATGCATTCAAGGAAGAGAATAAGGAGCCATGCAGACAAGGATGGGGATAAGGAGCCATGAAGACAAGGATATGGATGAGGAACTAAGTATACAAGGACAGTGATGAGGAGCCATGCAGACAAGGATGAGGATAAGGAGCCATGCAGACAAGGATGGGGATAAGGAGCCATGCAGACAAGGATGGGGATAAAGAGCCATGCAGACAAGGATGGGGATAAGGAGCCATGCAGACTAGGGATAAGGAACCATGCAGACAAGGAAAGCGATGAGGAGCCAGCATACCAGGATAGAGATGAGGAGCCATCATACCAGGATAGGGATGAGGAGCCATGCAGAAATGAATGGGGATAAGGAGCCATGCAGACAAGGATGGGGATAAGGAGCCATGCAGACAAGGATGGGGACAAGGAGCCATGCAGACAAGGATGGGGATAAGGAGCCATGCAGACAAGGATGGGGATAAGGAGCTATGCAGACAAGGTTGGGGACAAGGAGCCATGCAGACAAGGATGGGGATAAGGAGCCATGCATACCAGAATAGGGATTAGGGGACCATGCATACCTGGCTTATACTCGAGTCAATAAGTTTTCCCAGTTTTGTGTGTCAAAATTACGTGCCTCAGCTTATACACGAGTATATATGGTAGTTATTTATGTGAGGCCATTATACTGTAAGGAGCACTATGTGAGCACATTACACAGTATAAAACACTATGTGGGGTCATTATACAGAATGGAGCATCGTGTGGGGCCATTATACTGCATGGAGCATTATCTGGGGCCCATTACACTTTATGCAGGACTATGTGGGGGCCATTACACTGTATGGAGGACTATGTGGAGCCATTTTATTATTATTATTATTATTATTATTATTATCATCTATTTAAAAAGCATCATTGGTTCCATGGTGCTGTACGTTACATAGAAATTACAGATATCACTTACAATAAACAAACTAACAATCACAGACTGATATAGAGGGGAGAGAGGACCCTGCCCTTTCGGGCTTACATTCTACAGGATGGTGGGGAAGGAGACAGTAGGTTGGGGGGTTGCAGCAGCTCCAGTGATGGTGAGGTGGTAGCTCCAGTAAAGGTGAGGAGGCAGCGGGGATCTTTGCAGGCTGCAAGCTTTCCTGAAGAGATGCGTTTTCAGGTTCTGTCTGAAGGATCCGAGTATGGTTGATAGTCAGACGTGTTGGGGCAAAGAATTCCAGAGGATGGAGGATATTCAGGAGAAGTCTTGTTGGCGGTTGGGTGAGGAGAGGAGGTGGTCTTGGGAGGACCGGAGATTACTTGAGGGAAGATATCGGGAGAATAGTTCAGAGATATATGGAGGAGACAGGTTGTAGATGGTCTTGTAGGTCAGTATTAGTAATTTGAATTGGATACGCTGAGGGAATGGGAGCCAGTGAAGAGATTTGCAGAGGGGAGAAGCGGAGGAGTAGTGAGAAGAGAGAGATGAATTAGTCGGGCGGCAGAGTTAACGATGGACTGGATGGGTGCGAGGGTGTTAGCAGGGAGGTCACAGAAAAGGATGTTGCAGTAGTCGAGGCAGGAGAAGATGAGTGCATGCATAAGCATTTTAGTAGACTGTGGGTTGAGGAAGGGACGGATTCTGGAAATATTTTTGAGCTGGAGGCGACAGGAGATGGAAAGAGCTTGGATGTGCGGTTTGAATGACAGGGCAGAGTCAAGGGTTACGCCGAAGCTGCGGACCTCTGGTACGGGGGAAGCGTGATGTCGTCAATTGTTATAGAAAGGTTGGGTAAGGAAGATCTGTGAGATGGGGGAAAGATGATCAGTTCAGATTTGTCCACATTGAGTTTGAGGAAGCGAGAGGAAAAGAAGGAGGATATGGCTGATAGACACTCAGGGATTTTGGAGAGCAGAGAGGTGACGTCTGGGCCATAGAGGTAGATCTGAGTATCATCGGCATAAAGGTGGTACTGGAATCCGTGGGACTTTATGAGTTTCCCAGGCCAAGTCTATAGATTGAGAAGACTAGGGGTCCTAAAACAGAGCCTTGGGGGACTCCAACAGAGAGAGGGTGGGATGAGGAGGTAGTGTGGGAGTGGGAGACGCTGAATGTGAGGTTGGCAAGGTATGAGGAGATCCAGGATAGGGCGAGGTCTTTGATGCCAACGGAGGAGCGGATCTGTAGTAGGAAGAAGTGGTCAACTGTGTTGAAAGCAGATGGCAGGTCTAGAAGGAGGAGTATTGTCCGCTTGCTTTGGCTGTAAGTAGATCGTTGGTAATTTTGGTCAGGGCTGTCTCGGTGGAACGATGGGGACAGAAACCAGATTGTAGATTGCCAAAGCGAAAGTTAGATGATAGGTGGGAGGAAAGTTCAGCGTGGACGTGCTGCTCCAGGAGTTTAAAAGCCAATGGGAGCAGCAATATTGGGCGATAGCTGGACATGGCATTTGGGTCGAGGGTTGGCTTTTAAGGATAGGCGTGATTGTGGCATGTTTGAAAGCAGAAGGGAAGGTACCAGAAGTGATAGGTTGAAAAGTTGGGTTAAGGATGGGATAAGAGTGGTGGTGAGGTTGGGGAGGAGGTGGGATGGGATAGGGTCAAGTGCACAAGTGGTGAGGTGTGATTTGGAGAGAAGATGAGCAAGCTCCCCTTCAGTGATGTTAGGCTAGTTTCACACTAGCGTTACCAGGCGCAGCGCTCGGCCGCCGCTAAGCTTCGCCCCCGACCGCGCCCCCTCCGGTCAGCTCCTTCTATGATCGCATGACGTTGCATGCAATCAGCGTACCCTATATTTAGCATTGGGTACGCTGGTCGTGCGCTGGTACACTTTTGCTGGCGCATCCGCCCTTTTGGCGCTGAGCAGAGCGCACAAAAATGCAACAGTGCGTTTGGCGCACGTCGGCGCAGCGCCAAAAGGGCGGATACGCTGGCAAGAGTGTACGACCAGCGTACCCAACGCTAAATATAGGGTACGCTGCTCGCATCCATCGTCATGCGATCATAGGAGGAGCTGACTGGAGGGGTGCGGCCGGGGGCGGAGCTTAACGGCAGCCGAGCGCTGCGCCCAGTAACGCTAGTGTGAAACTAGCCTTAGATAGGGAGGTTATGGGGTTTGGGCATTGATCTGGTGTGCAAAGGGTTTGTGGTAGTTAAGCAATAAACACTTGCCGTGTTTGGTCTATCTTGTTTTTGAAGTGTGCGGCAAAGTCCTCGGCAGAGATCAGGGAAGTCGGAGGGGGCAGTGGTGGGTGGAGGAGGGAGTTAAAAGTATTGAACAACTGTTTGGGGTTGTGAGATAAGCAAGATACAAGGGATGTAAAGTAGGCCTGTTTAGCAGAGGTGAGGGCAGATTTGAATGCGAGTGTTGCTTGTTTGAGTGCAGTGAAGTCGTCTTGCAAATAAGTTTTCTTCCAGCGCCATTCTGCATGCTTGCCGAAGCTTTTTAGTGATGCTATTGTGCTAGGGTTGTCGATTGATTCGTAGCACTCTGTTATGCATGACAGGGGCGACCGAGTCGATGGCTGATGCAAGAGTGGCATTGTAGAAACTAATGGCAATGGCAGTGTCGAGGAGAGACATTATACTTTATGGAGATCTATGTTGAGCCATTGTACTGTATGGAGGACTTTATATGCCCATTATACTGTATGGGGGGCTGTGTGGGCATTACAGTTGGAGAATCATACTGTGATGGGGTCATCATTCTTTGTTGGCGGAACTGAGGGAGGAGGGTACAGAGGGGTCATCATACTGTGCGTGTGGAGGCGTTCACGGTCGGGGTATCATACTGTGTTTGAGGGCACTTTGTTTGCATCACACTTTATCATCTGTTTCATTCAAGGTCATTTTTATCCTTTGTTATTACATATTTAAATTATGCCATTGGGCCATATGCTTTTCACTGCTCTAATATATATATATATATACACATATATACATATACATATACACACACACACATTCCACTATAATTCCAAAGGTTAATCATTTTATTTGATAAGGAAAAACTCTCTCAATTGTAGACATTTTTTAACAAATATCAAGGTTGGCCTGCAACTTTCTGCAAGCTTCTAACTTTGGCCCTCTGTGTATTTAAGTTTGAAATCCCTGCCTTAAAGGGTTTGCTATCATCACAGTAAAGGGTTACATTTGCAAAAAGGCTGTAAAACAAACAAGTTTGCAATTTTACTTTTGATTAAAAATCCTCTCCATTCTCAAGAACGGACCTGCTCTACAATTGTTGGCTAGTATCTTAGGCTTGGAGTGCAGTGGTTATAAGCTCTTTACAGTGACTATAGCACACTAAAGTACGAGTTGCCTTTCTAATCTAAAACCTTAGTATTCAGGGCGCTTTGCGAAAAATAAGTGGGTTTTGGATTGCAGTTTGGGCACTCTGTCTTTAAAAGGTCCGCCACCACTGCTATATAACAATCGTTATGTGAATTTAGTTTTAATTTCTCTCATTTCGACATTGAAATTCCTTGTGTCAAATGGAAAAATATTGCTTCTTTTCCCAACAAATTAGAACAACATTATACTGTTAACGTAAAAGTTGAAAGAAAACCACTAACACAGCCCTTAAAAAAAAAAAAGTTGAAGTAAGGCTCACTTACTTTTCTCAACATGTCATTCTGTTCCACATTATGAATCTTCTCAGGGATGATCTCTCCCTTCAATGTATACTCAAAGAACTTCCCACTGACATTGACAAGGAGCGTGGTGAATGCCCTCTGTTCGGGAGAGCAGCTGATGGCTTTGTCATAAGTGCTGGTGGAAGGCGTTCCATACCGTAAGATCACCCCAACAATAAGACCTAAAAAGTAAAACAGTTCCATCAAAATGTCACTTAAAGTTGCAAATGTACTAAACTAACTTAAGGATACCATTTTAAACCTAAAATTATAGTATTTTTCACAATTTGAACCTGACAACTCAAGAGTCAACAATACCCATATTGCCTACAGTTGTCCCTAAGAAAAAAAAAAGACTAAGAACCTTTTAGGAGATAGATATTGGGGCTGATTTAGTAAACTACATGCACAAAATGTCTGGCTTAAAACTTACTAGACAGGGGGGCAGAGCTACAGGAAATGGGTGTGCCCTAAGTGTCCATGCTGTGGCACAATTTGGCGCAACTTGGACCAAAGTAAGACACTAGTAGATGGTTTAAGCTCAGAGAAGACAGTCTATAAGTGAGCCTGATTTATCGAATAGCAAGAGCCAATTTGACAAACATAAATCTATATAAGACTATTTAGTCTAAAGCCCCCCAATACACTTTAGACAGCCGCTAGCTGAACAATGGTTCGGTCGATCGTTTAGATGGCTGCCATCTTGCCCGACTCTCCCATGCACAGGAGTGCGTGCTCTGCTGAGCGTTCCTGTGTTCCCTACGAGAGACGTTGCTGGATATCTCTGGCATCATCTTATGTTTAAGAAAAATAAAGGATCGGCGGTAGGAAATCGGACACGCTGTATTCTTATATATTGGTGGTCCATATCGGCAGGTTTGGCTATTCTAATGTGTTTGGAGGCCTTTAGTCTGTACGGTCTAAAGAGCTTCAGTAAAAGCAACCCCACCATTTTATTTCAGACATTTTTCAAGTCCTGTCCACATTGGCATCAATACTCCTGTTTTTAGAAGATTACTGACAAATCCATTACAATCTGTCTTATTAATCCATAACGATTAGTTTTGCCCTTTCACTGACTGATAATAGGACAGTCTTTTTTTTTTTTTTTTCAATTAAGCAGTTAGGGCTAAAACTGTACTGGACTCGTTGCAATACTAAGGTGACCCCTCGGCGATATATTTCTAGAGAAGATAACCAGGTTGACCTGTGGATTTTTACAGTAGAACGTAGCATGGCTTTGCAGTTTGGATTACCGTGGATCTGCATGAAGACTAGCTCTTTTCGATGGGGCACATTAACATCAGGCATGCTGACGTTTTCTTTTGCAGTCATCAATCGGGGTCAAATCCAAGCAGAGTGACCGCAGCAAGAAAAAAACAGCATTGTATAAAGACTGATCAGATTTACTCTAAAAAACCAAATTAACTTTGTCAGTTATACAAATCTTAGCACTGTATACAACTGGTATAAAAACACCATTACGGTAAGGCCAAATGGAGCAGCTGGCTGCAACTGCTCAACAGGCAATCAGCAATCATCTGATTCTACAGGCAACAGTGGATTCAACAAACAGTGCAGTCCTTACAATTGGATCACGGATAAACAGCAGTTCCCCTGCAAAGTCAAGCAGTTGTTTATTCAGCAATCCAAAAACAGCATTAAAGCGAACCTGTCAGCAGGATTGTGCACAGTAACCTACCCACAATGTCAGGTCGGCGCCACTATACTGATTAAAATGACACCTTGGTTGATAAAATCCATGAACTAGGGGTCAGGTCACTGAGGGATCAGTGACCTGACAGAAGCCATACAGATGAATATCTAAGTAGAGCACCACATGAAGACCTCCCCACAGGCCGCCCCCAATCACGGGCATGTCATTAGCGCAAACTAAAAAAAATGATTACACAACAACCACAAGACAGATTTTATCAACCAAGGTATCATTTTACTCAGTATAACGGCGCAGACTTGACACTGTGTGTAGGGTACTGAGCACAATCCTGCTGACAGGTTCCCTTTAACTAATTGCCACTGCAGTTTTCAGAAGTCACCTGACTGCTCTGTTTGGTCTTTCCCTAAATATAATCAAATATATTCAAAATCAAGACAAACATGAAAGTACAGCAGCATTTTGGTGCTCAGCTGGTGTACTCTGGTGAACTCTCACGGCGGCTCAGTGAAATACTATGGGAGCGATTACCTCCTGTCAAGTGTATCGCCGGCGGTCGGGTGACATCGACGTGGAACACTCGGTATTAAATGGACTACGGCGGACAGGGAGTATATGTTTTGTAAGGAGGCTAATGGCCGTGTTGTCAATGGGAGGCATGTGTTGCAGAGATGGCTGTTCACTGCGATGCAACCCGGAGTATTTTGCTTTAGTGCACCTAAGCCCTAGGTAGGATGTTGTTTAGTGCACCTGGGTCCGGGTTGCGGGTCTGGCTACCCACATACCTCACTTGTGGGTGTGGTTACAGCCTACATAATGGAGACTGTTTGGCACATGGTCTGTGTCTTGGGAGGTAGAAGGCTTCTTGTGTGTGGCTCCAGACCAAGTCTGCGTGCTGGACATTGCCCAGCCTGTGTGCCCATAGGCCTGAGGAAGCAGGGAGCCAGGGATAAGGACAGTTTTGTCTTGTTTTGCCTGCTCTGAAGGCCGTTTACCATTTGTTTTCACTGCTTGGTTTATGGAGTAAATAAAAAAAAAGTTTAAAGAAGCACGCCTCCTGTTTTCTTCTAGCGCACCTGAGTTAGTAGAAATCCTTACAATTGGATTATTATTTTTGATTGCTTGCAGGACACGTGGGCGTCAGGGATTAGGTGTTCGGTAAGTAGGAGAATATTGTATGTGATTATGTCAATGTTTTGATTTTTTTTTACAATTGAACTCAGGCGCCGGATGATGAGACTAATCAACCATCATCGGCTCATGCTGTCTCTGTTATATGTGACAGCAGACACAGCCGGATGGGAGTAGTAGTCCCATCAGACAACACCTAAGTACAATCACTATGGGCTGTTCGTCGCATGGGAACACACACACACACACCCGCAGACAGAAACACACATTCTCTGCCCACACACTCTTCCTCCTACTGACATCATTTCCTTTGACAATTCTGCAGCGTTTTTGGCAGCAAATATACAGCAAATCCGCAAACCTTTTTACACCTGCGTTTTTGCTGCAGATTTGACTTCAATTTGTAGTCAAAGAGTCAAAAATGCTGCAGAAATGCAAAAAGAATTGACATACTGCAGAAAATATAACGCTGCAAATAAGGACAGAAATTTACGGATCATGTGCACAACACTTCAGGATTGTCATTGCATTACCATGCTTTAGTATTCCATTGCGTTTTTTGGAGCATTTCCGCACGTAAAATACGCTGTGAAAAGGCATCAAAAACGCATCTCGTGCTCAAAGCCTAAACCATCTGATTTACTTCATAACTGGATTCATGGTCCTGAAATCCGCTCCTTACAAGCTGCTGCTCACTACGGTAGGTTGTTTTAGGCTTGATTACAAATTTGACTGCAATACAAATGTCAGGTACAAATGTGTTGCCAAGCCCTAAGGGAAGAACCTGGTAAGAGAATATCAGATATGCAAAGCCAGAGAACAGAACTTAGGCTAGTTTCACACTTGCGTCTTTGTGCGCAGCGCATCGTGTGCAAGTAGAAACGCATGCAAAAACGTGCAAGCGTTTTTGCATGCGTTTGCGGTTTTTATGCGCATGCATTATAAATGGAGAAAAAAGTACAGTTTTGGATGTGCGGTTTGAAGGACAGGGCAGAGTCAAAGGTTACTCCGAGGCAGCGGACTTCTGGTACTGGAGGAAGTGTGATGTCATTAATTGTTATAGCTAGGTCGGGTAAAGAAGATCTGTGAGATGGCGGAAAGATGAGTTCAGATTTGTCTACATTGACTTTGAGGAAGTGAGAGGAGAAGAAGGAGGATATGGCTGATAGACATTCTGGGATTCTGGACAGCAGAGAGGTGATGTCTGGGCCATAGAGGTAGATCTGAGTGTCATCAGCATAAAGGTGGTAGTGGAATCCGTGGGACTTTATGAGTTGCCCCAGACCAAGTGTATAGATTGAGAAGAGTAGGGGTCCTAAAACAGAGCCTTGGGGGACTCCAACAGAGAGAGGGTGGGATGAGGAGGTGGTGTGGGAGTGGGAGACGCTGAATGTGCCATTTGATTTGGCTGTAAGTAGGTCGTTAGTAATTTTGGTCAGGGCTGTCTCAGTGGAGTGATGGGGGCGGAAACCAGATTGTAGATTGTCAAAGAGCAAGTTAGATGATAGATGGGAGGAAAGTTCAGCGTGGACATGCTGTTCCAGGAGTTTGGAAGCGAATGGAAGCAATGATATTGGGCGATAGCTGGACATTAGGTTTTTATACTCACATTTCAAACAATGTTTCTTTGTGTAGGGGGTGTTTTAAACCAGTGTCTAGACATGTTTACTCTTAAAACGCATGCGTACGCAAACGCAGGGTAATGCATGTCCATGCGCACGCCTGAGTTCCCATAGACTGTAATGCGTTGTTTTGACGCATTCCGTGCGCAAGCATATGCATGGTTTTTTTTTTTACGCCTTTGGGCGGACCCAAAAATGCAACATGTTGCGTCCGGCGCGTCTAGATGCACACCTGGAAAAACGCATGCGCACAAAAACGCAGATGAACGCATGCAAACGCAAGACCATGCGTACACCATGTTAAACATAGGTACGCATGACGCATGCGCACAAAACTGCTAATGTGAAACCAGCCTTAGTAACAACATGCCATTTAATGACACGTGTCTTTAGTCAACGTATATTATAGTGATACTATTTATCTGAATGCAGGGGCGTACATACCAATGGTGCAACCTGAACAGCCGCACATGGAACCAAAAGGTAAGTGGCCCATTTCCACTTCTAAAGCAGGAGGAAATGTGCATCATGGTGACAAATTCTTGCACAGGGGACCTCCCCTGTGTGTATTCCAGTGTCTATATGTATTTAAAAAGAGAAAAAAAAAAAAAGAAGAGGCTCGGTCCGGTCCTGCTCTGAAAACGTACGAACGAGTGTGCAAAAAATCATGGCGGCAGGTGCTCTGCACAGAGCTGTCAAAATATTAAATAGGGCTGGAGAGCAGTAAATGAGTTTCTGCGGGCAACAGTAAAGCATATTGGAGGTTCCTTGCAAGTTTAGAGCTGCATTTCAGCAAACGCTTGCTGCTGTACTCACCATCGTCAAGTCTATGCTGCTCCAGGTTTCTGGCATTGGCTGTCAACGTGACACAGCCAGTGAGCTCAGCGGTTCTACTGGGGTGGATAGGTGAAACTCACAGATTGGCTGTCATGATTCTCATTTGGTCTGACATGATCAGTTTAATTAAACACAGCTGGACTCCAAACAAGGAGTAGAACCATCTCAGGGAGGATCACAAGGAAATGGACAACACAAGTGTCTGAGTAAAGGGTCTGAACACTTAGGGTACCGTTACACATAACGATGTCCCAGCGATCCCACCCACGATCCGACGTGGATGGGATCGCTGGGACATTGTTAGCTGTTCGCTGGTGAGCTGTCACATAGACAGCCTCTCCAGCGATCAGGACCAGCAAGCACGCTGGTTACCAACGTAAACATCGGGTTTCTAAGGGCTGCAGGGCCCTTAGAAACCCGATGTTTACCCTAGATACCAGCGTGCACTGCAGGCAGGGCGGAGGGTGGAGGCAAAGCGGCGCACAGACAGACCGGCGTAGCTCTGCTATCTGCTACTCCGGTCTGACAGACTGGAGTAGCAGATAGCAGAGCTACGCCGGTCTGTCTGTGCGCCGCTTTGCCTCCACCCTCCGCCCTGCCTGCAGTGCACGCTGGTATCTAGGGTAAACATCGGGTTTCTAAGGTCCCTGCAGCCCTTAGAAACCCGATGTTTACATAGGTAACCAGCGTGCAGCGTCGCTTATCGCTGGCTCCCGCTACCAGACGCAGCGATGCGCGCTGGCCAGCGGGAGACCAGCGATGAAAAAATGGCCCAGGACGATCCAGCACAATCAGCGATACCCGGCAGGGGGGCCGATCGCTGCAGGATGTCACACACAGCGATCTCGCTGGAGAGATCGCTGATGTGTCAGTCACAAAATCAGCGATCTCGCCAGCGAGATTGCTGTGTGTAACGGGCCCTTTATGACCATGTGATATTTTAGTTTTTCCTTTTGTAATAAATTTTGCAAAAATTTCTACATTTGCTTTTTTTTTTTTTTTTTTTTTTTAGTCAAGAGGGGGTGCAAAGTTAACATTAATGAGAAAAAAATGACTTTTTTGAATTTTCCAAATGGCTGCAATGAAAAAGAGTGAAAAATTTAAAGGGGTCTGAATACTTTCTGTAACCACTGTATCATTGGGAAAAAACTTATCGAACAATGTGTATGGGGTCTCCAGGCGATTCCTCAACAGGCGACGTTGGACCCAGCACGTCCGACGTTGGACCGCCAATACCATTTCTTTGTGGGGATATGTTGCCGCCAGAAAAGTCTGGTGGTGGCTCTCAGTGACACAGCCACGACAACAAGCATCGGCAGGGAGGGGGCTCCCTCCGTGCTTCCCTGAGCCCCCCACAGCAGCGCAATGTGCAGCACTGCTGCGGGGGGCTCCATCCCTGCAGGTCCCCGAATCCAAGATGGCGACGGGGACCTTCGGGGGCCTGCAGGGAGCTGACTTCCTCAGTGCCTGCAAAGCGCAGGCATGAGGAAGTCTGCGTCTATGCCTGTGACAGATCGCTGATCTGTCACAGTGATCTGTGATGTGACAGATCAGCGATCTGTCACAGGACAGTGATGTCCCCCCTGGGACAACCTAATAAAGTTAAAAAAAAAAAAAAAAAAAAGTAAAAATAATCGCTAAATAAATTAAAAAAAAAAAAATATTCCCTAATAAATTCATTTTTTGGAAATAAAAAAAAAAAACAAAAAACAATAAAAGTGCACATATTTGGTATTGCCGCGTCCATAACGACCCGCCCTATAAAACTGTCCCATTAGTTAACCCCTTTAGCAAACCCCTTAAAAAATAAAAATAAAAAAAAGCAAAAAATAGTGATTATCATACTGCCGAACAAAAAGTGCAACAACGCATGATCAAAAAGACATATATATATCCATGGTACCGCTGAAAACATCATCTTGTCCTGCAAAAAGCGAGCCGCCACACAGCGTCATCAGTGAAAAAATAAAAAAGTTATAGCTCGCAGAATAAAGCGATGCAAAAATAATTATTTTTTATATAAAATAGTTTTCATTGCATAAAAGCGCTAAAACATAAAAAAACGACATAAATGAGGTATCGCTGTAACCGTACTGACCCGAAGAATAAAACCGCTTTATCAATTTTACCGCACGCGCACCCCCCAAAAGAAATTCATGAAACGCTGGTTTTTGTTCATTCTGCGTCCCAAAAATCATAATAAAAAGCGATCAAAAGATGTCACGTGCCCGAAAATGGTACCAATATAAACGTCAACTCGTCCCGCAAAAAATAAGACCGCACATGACTCGGTGGGTCAAAATATGCAAAAATTATAGCTCTCAATATGTGGTGATGCAAAAACTATTTTTACAATAAAAAGCGTCTTTTAGCGTGTGACAGCTGCCAAAAATAAAAACCGCCATAAATAGTAAATCAAACCCCCCGTTATCACCCCCTTAGTTAGGGAAAAATAATAAAATTAAAAGAAAATGTATTTATTTCCATTTTCCCATTAGGGTTAGGGCTGAGATTAGGGTTAGGGGTGTGTTGGGGTTAGGGTTGGAGTTAGAATTGGGGGTTTTCCACTGTTTGGGCACATCAGGTGCTCTCCAAACGCAACATGGTATCTGAGCTCAATTCCAGCCAATTCTGAGTTGAAAAAGTCAAATGGTGCTCCTTCCCTTCCAAGCTCTGCCATGCGCCCAAACAGTGTTTTACCCCCACATATGGGGTATCAGCCTACTCAGGACAAATTGCAAAACAACTTTTGGGGTTCAATTTCTCCTGTTGCCCTTACAAAAATAAAAAATTGGGGGCAAAAATATCATTTTTGTGGAAAAAAAAATATGATTTTTTTATTTTCACGCCCGGGCATTATAAACTTCTGTGAAGCACTTGGGGGTTCAAAGTGCTCACCACACATCTAGATAAGTTCCGTGGGGGGTCTAGTTTTCAAAATGGGGTCACTTGTGGGGAGTTTGAATAGTTTAGGCACATCAGAGGCTCTCCAAACGCACATGACACCCGCAGACCATTCCATCAAAGTCTGCATTCCAAAACGTCACTCCTTCCCTTCCGAGCCCCGACATGTGCCCATACAGTAGTTTTCTCCCACATATGAGATATCAGCGTACTCAGGACAAATTGGACAACAACTTTTGGGGTCCAATTTCTCCTGGTACCCTTGGGAAAATAAAAAAAATTGGGGACTAAATGATCATGTTTGTGGAAAAAATATGATTTTTTTATTTTCACGCCCGGACATTATAAACTTCTGTGAAGCCCTTGGGGGTTCAAAGTGCTCACCACACATCTAGATAAGTTACTTAGGGGGTCTAGTTTCCAAAATGGGGTCATTTGTGGGGGGTTTCCACTGTTTAGGTACACCAGGGGCTCTCCAAAGGCAACATGACACCCGCAGAACACAGACCATTCCATCACGTCACTACTTCCCTTCCGAGCCCCGACGTGTGCCCATACAGTAGTTTTCTCCCACATATGAGGTATCAGCGTACTCAGGACAAATTGGAAAACAACTTTTGGTGTCCAATTTCTCCTGGTACCCTTGGGAAAATAAAAAAATTGGGGACTAAATGATCATGTTTGTGGAAAAAATACGATTTTTTTATTTTAACGCCCGGACATTATAAACTTCTGTGAAGCACTGGGTTCACACATCTAGATAAGTTCCTTGGGGGGGTCTAGTTTCCAAAATGGTGTCATTTGTGGGGGGGTTTCCACTGTTTAGGTACATCAGGGGCTTTCCAAACGCGACATGGTGTCCGATCTCAATTCCAGCCAAAAACGTCAAATAGCGCTGCTTCCCTTCCGAGCTCTGCCAGGCGCCCAAATAGTCGTTTACACCCACATATGAGGTATCAGCGTACTCAGGACAAATTGCACAATAACTTTTAGGGTCCTGTTACCCTTGGAAAAATAAGAATTGAGGGTGAAAAGATCATTTTTGTGGAAAAAAAATGATTTTTTAATTGTACGGCCAATTTTGCATTGAAAAAGTCAAAAGGCGCTCCTTCCCTTCTGAGCTCTGCCATGCACCGAAACAGTGGTTCCCCACACACATCAGGTATCAGCGTACTCAGGACAAATTGCACAATAACTTTTGCAGTCCAATTTCTCCTGTTACCCTTGGTAAAATAAAAAAAATTGAACCTGAAGTATTATTTTGTGAAAAAAAGTTAAATGTTCATTTTTTTTTTTAAATATTCAAAAAATTCCTGTAAAGCACCTGAAGGGTTAAGAAACTTCTTGAATGTGGTTTTGAGCACCTTAAGGGGTGCAGTTTTTAGAATGGTGTCACTTTGGGGTAATTTCTATCATATAGACCCCACAAAGTGGCTTCAAATGTGATGTGGTCCGTAAAAATAAAATGGTGTTGCAAAAATTAGAAATCGCTGGTGAACTTTTAACCCTTATAACTTCCTAACAAAAAAAAAAATTTTGGTTCCAAAATTGTGCTGATGTAAAGTAAATATGTGGGAAATGTTACTGATTACGTTTTTTGTGTGCCGTATCTCTGTGATTTAAGAGCATAAAAATTCAAAGTTTGAAAATTGCGAAATTTTCAAAATTTTCGCCAAATTTCTGTTTTTTTCACAAATAAACACAAGTTATTTGCATGAAATTTTACCACTAACATGAAGTACAATATGTCACGAGAAAACAATGTCAGAATCACCGAGATCCATGGAAGCGTTTCAGAGTTATTACCTCATAAAAGGACAGTGGTCAGAATTGTAAAAATTGGCCCGGGAGTTAACGTGCAAACTACCCTTGGTAGTGAAGGGGTTAAGGGAGACCAGTCAATACTCTTATTTGCTGCAGATCTACCAGTCACCCGCCACATCACTGACAGCTCTGTGCATAGGCAGAAAGCTGCCACTGGTGGTGGCACGGATATACAGAGCTCATGAATTTGGAGGGCTAGCACCAGGTGTTTTTCTCCTATATTATACTATGCTCAGATTAGCTGGCAAAAACCTGGTGACGATTCCCTCAAGCAGCACAATATAAGAAAAGTCATACAAACCATACACTGCACATAGATAGATTGGATAAGGGATAGTAAGAATGAGCAGATAACTGCCAGAGTTGTCACCCCAAAGTCATGAAGCACCGATCGAATCTCCGTGCACTTAGTGAACTGTTATGAATGAGTCACCGTAGGAGGCAAAAGCAGAAATACAAGCTAAGTCCAGAAAACCAGAGAAGTTGGCATCAGATTGCAGACCCCTGAACCTCTCAACACAACTAGCAGTAGCCGTGGGGAGTTCCTACGATGCTCTAGACCCCTCGATCACAGCCGGAGAATTACATAGGCCTAAAGAAAGAAAGGGGAAATCTAAACTGCCCCAGAGCAGACCCCAAAGCAATAGGCAGCCCCCAACATATAATGACGGTGAAGCAAGATAAAAATACTAACAGACAGAAAGATAGACTGAGCAAAGACGGGGCCCAAAACTACCTAGATAGGAAAGGACAGGAAGGCTGCTGACTGCAATCTGCCAAAACCCTATCAAAGACAAAGCCAACAAGCTGATATGAAAAAGGCCCTGAAGCAGCTAGGCTTCAAAAACTAAATCAGCACTCAGGTATTTTCAGAAGACAGAGCTAAATGAATTCAGCACACCCCAGCAGGGAATGGCAGAAATCCAGAAAAACAAAGCAAAACAAAGTCAAAACACCAAAGTAAAAGGCCGAGCAGCAAACTTAGCTTTAGAGGAGCAGGAATTCAGACTGGTCTCCAAGGATCCCACAGGGAAATCACCCGCAGGGCAGAAGGGCGTCGGCAGCCTTATATCCAGTCAGTAACTCCACTCAGCCAGTCATCATCATCAGCCTGTCATCATCATCAGCCTCAGGTGTTTGATAATCAGGCTCACTACCTTTCTTTACCAGAAGAGGGAGTTCCTCGGGCCTCAGTAATGAAGGGGAAAATGAACTCAACAGTGAACCATATACACTCACTGGCCACTTTATTAGGTACACCTGTCCAACTGTGTGTTAAGACTTAATTTCTAATCAGCCAATCACATGGCGGCAACTCAGTGCATTTAGGCATGTAGACATGGTCAAGACAATCTCCTGCAGTTCAAACCGAGCATCAGTATGGGGAAGAAAGGTGATTTGAGTGCCTTTGAACGTGGCATGATTGTTGGTGCCAGAAGGGCTGGTCTGAGAATTTCAGAAACTGCTGATCTACTGGGATTTTCACGCACAACCATCTCTAGGGTTTACAGAGAATGGTCCGAAAAAGAAAAAAAATCCAGTGAGCGGCAGTTCTGTGGCCGGAAATGCCATGTTGATGCCAGAGGTCAGAGGAGAATGGGCAGACTGGTTCGAGCTGATAGAAAGGCAACAGTGACTCAAATTGCCACCCGTTACAACCAAGGTAGGCAGAAGAGCATCTCTGAACGCACAGTGCGTCGAACTTTGAGGCAAATGGGCTACAGCAGCAGAAGACCACACTGGGTACCACTCCTCTCAGCTAAGAACAGGAAACTGAGGCTAAAATTTGCACAAGCTCATCGAAATTGGACAGTAGAAGATTGGAAAAACGTTGCCTGGTCTGATGAGTCTCGATTTCTGCTGCGACATTCGGATGGTAGGGTCAGAATTTGGCGTAAACAACATGAAAGCATGGATCCATCCTGCCTTGTATCAACGGTTCAGGCTGGTGGTGGTGGTGTCATGGTGTGGGGAATTTTTTCTGGGCACTCTTTGGGCCCCTTGGTACCAATTGAGCATCGTTGCAACGCCACAGCCTACCTGAGTATTGTTGCTGACCATGTCCATCCCTTTATGACCACAATGTACCCAACATCTGATGGCTACTTTCAGCAGGATAATGCGCCATGTCATAAAGCTCGAATCATCTCAGATTGGTTTCTTGAACATGACAATGAGTTTACTGTACTCAAATGGCCTCCTCAGTCACCAGATCTCAATCCAATAGAGCATCTTTGGGATGTGGTGGAACGGGAGATTCGCATCAGGGATGTGCAGCCGACAAATCTGCGCCAACTGTGTGATGCCATCATGTCAATATGGTCCAAAATCTCTGAGGAATGCTTCCAGCACCTTGTTGAATCTCTGCCACGAAGAATTGAGGCAGTTCTGAAGGCAAAAGGGGGTCCAACCCCTTACTAGCATGGTGTACCTAATAAAGTGGCCAGTGAGTGTAGGTCCAGTTAAAGAAAATTAAAATCCAGTGATATTTCGTCTAATATTTAAGGGTGAACTCACACGACAGATTTAGTTCCAAAAACTATTCATCTGTATGGGCGCTCAAATCTATTTTCTTGCCAGCAAAACACTCCCCAATCTGATGTGTGGAACTAGTTTTGGCACCACAGATTTATGCAAGAAAATTCGCAAGGTCTGAATCCATCTGAATGGACCAAAATGGAAAGCTTAAAAAAGAAGTAGGCTAAACTACTTTCTTCGCTGTACTGGTGTCTGAACTATGCATATCCCCATGCTCCAAGCAGAAGCAGCTCTGAATCTCCAGCATCAGAGAAGCGCGGGGTACTAGAGCTGGCCTTCACAGCTGGTTGGGCTCTGTATAGCAAAATTACTCTATGCCTTGACAACCACCCACCTCTGGGAAAACTGCAGTGGCCTGTAACCTAGGCTACAAACAGGATATAATAGAATAGAAAAAACCTTGGTTAGAAAAGAGAGAACGTATAATAAGAGGTAAATTGCAAAGTTGCTTGTTTTTGGGACAAACCCCTTAATGAATGGCTGTTTAACCCATTCCTCCATTGCGTCTCCTTACCAAGAATAATGTAAAATAAAATTCAATTCCAGAACAATGACAAGTATTTCAGTAAGAGAAATCAACTAGTTAATAACCAGTCATGTAACACGCCCATAGCTGATAGCGTTAGTAAGAAAGTCAAATATCTTGAAGCAGCCACTCAGTCATCAGTTGCCGCCTTTTTTCACGTGATCCATAATCTAATGTCTGTTGGCAAACCTTGCCGGTCTTGGATCTGTAGACCAAATTGCCTATCTAGTATTGAAGCACACATCCCTCCTCTGAAGAAACGTAACCAATTTGATACTCCCTCGATTTTGCCTGAGGTCATTGCAGATATGACCAAATATTTTGATGGGAGAGGGGCATTCTGGGATGAAGAGTATACAAGCGGTGATCTGTTGTCACCACCCATCAGTGCCATAAGCATACCAGTCTACTAAGCATTAAGTGGAACCCACCACCTCAGAAAAGCCATTTACCTGCAGCTAAATACCTTAACAGTTCTGTATAAGCTCTTCGGTGATCACTGTATTACATGTTCAATGACTGTATATACAGAGCTCCTGAGTATAATGTCTCTGGTGATCACTAGGGTTGATCAAATAGTGCTGCCTCGGTAACCTGGAACGCTCCCGATAATCAGCTGTTCGGCGCCGCAGCTGCATGTGTCGCGGCTGTGTGACAGTCACAACACATGCATTGACAGCCCAACAAACAGGTTCTCCATGCATGTGTTGTGACTGTCATACAGCCATAACACATGCATGGAGAGCCTGTTTGTTTGGCTATCAATGCATGTGTTGTGACTGTCTCACAGCCGCGACACATGCAACTGATCATTGGAAGCGCTCCAGGTATCCAGGTTACAGACGTAGCTATTCGTCAAGCGCTATAGCTTCAGATAAATGCTTATCCAAATAGCTATTCGATCAATCCTAGTGATCACCACTTCCTGTATACTATATACAGAGCTCCTTTTTATAATGGCACTTAGTATTGTGTTGGTTTTTTTTAGCAGTGATCAGTATTCAGTCAATAAGTAGTGATTATATGTGCTCTGGTCATGGTGTGGCGGTATTTGTTTCTTGTATGTGGTATTATTCGGTTACTATGTGATGATAATATGTGATCTGGTCATGGTATGGCGGTATATGTTTTTTGCACGTGGTATTATTCATCACTGTGATGGTAATGTGTGGTCTGGTCACGGTGTGCCGGTATTTGTCTCTTGTCTTGTATGTGGTATTAATGTCATTTAAAAAAAAATGTATGTGACGCATTCCCTTACAGAAAAATAAATAAGAATACACATAAAAAGGTTATTGGATATTTTAAGAAATATTTTATAGGATAGAGTAGCGTAGGGTCCAGCTAGTAGAGTCTAACTTGTCTTGGAGGCGGGTTTAAAGATATTTTGGCCAAAACAAAAGCTGCTGGCTATGTATGTGACATGGTGTTCAATGAGATCTGTTAATGTGTGATTGGTGACCACGTGGTGCAGAAGTATAGTTTTTTTCAAGAGTGAGTGGTGGGACTGTGGAAGGTTCGAGGGGTGAAGGTGAAGCTGGGATGGAGCCTGGGCAAAGTATCAAGGGGGCCCGAAATTTTACCACTGTGGGGATGAGGGTTGGATTAAAATCAGCTGTGAAAGTCAGTAAAACAAACAAACAAACAAAAAAAAACAACAAACCACACTTGGAAGGCATCACACATTGTTAGAATATAGAAGAGAGTGAAACTTTTTTTTTCTCCACATGCAATAAAAACTGAAGACGCTCGGACCACACTCTCTCTCTGATCAGAGTAAATCGGTCTGTGTTTCTTGTACATGGAAAAGTTGGATTTATGAGTTACATGACACTAATGAATAGGAGAAGTTTTGCAAATTTTTTTTTCATACAAGAAAGTCAGGTGATGGCAAAAATCAAAACAATGACAAAACACTGATGAAGATAAAGTTAAAAAACAGACTTAAAAATAAAACACAGGCATCTTAACGGCTCTTTTTCCTCTTCTTTTTAATTCTTAAAAATGGACTTCAACTGTAACGTATTGGAGCATTTTCAGAGCGGAAACCACCTAAATAATGGATGTATGTGTGAGGGAGGAGGGAGAATCCATTTTGGATTATAAGTTCAGGACATCTCCGTCGACTCCTGGAATGTGCCCCCACGCCATAAAAGACAATGCAATGCTTTCCTTAATTAAAAACGCAGGGACAAGCTCTTTGAAGCTCGGGTCACCACCAATTAGCACAAGGGTGTGAACTCACCTACAGCCAACTGGCTCCCTTTGTGTGTGACTGAAGCATATGGAGACAGCGCATACAACAAGTCACAGCAGGCTCTGAGGTATTGAATCTGGAAAATGACATATAACAACAGAATGCAATATGTCTGAGACTAGCCGAGCACATTACCGGAATCGGTATTCCTTTCCCCACACTCCATATTATCTAACCACCTCCAGAACCCTGCATTATGGAGTTATAAAGCATAGCTAACAGGAATTACATACGGTAGGCATATTTGGTCTCTATGCACAGATAAAATCCAGCAGAATCCAGTGGCATCGCTGCCATTTCATTCAGAGCTTGTGTCAGAAAGTTATGAACCTCTACGGATCTAGGCAGAAAATCACATTCTCCGATGTGGGAGGGGAGAGGCTGCACAAGCCCAGGGGTGGGAGCAGAGTGTAGGAGGGAACAGTCTGGGAGATATAAGGCAGTCTCTCATTTTGGACTGAGATTTTCTAATGGCTGTAGGATACGTTAGCTGACGCAGCCAGGAAAGCCTGTAACGAAGATTTGGACCTGTGACCCTTCAGCGCCCCCCTGTTGTCACACTACATAACACGGTAACTGTAACCTAACTATACCCTTTCCTTGTACTACACTTGTGACTGTATACCTGTATATTCTTGTAAAGATATATGTTGCAATTGTGTCGAGTCACCTCCTGATGACGTCTCACTAGCTCAAACCAGTATATACAGTCATATGTAAAAGTTTTGGCACCCCTATTAATGTTAACCTTTTTTCTTTATAACAATTTTGGTTTTTGCAACAGGTATTTCAGTTTCATATATCTAATAACTGATGGACTCAGTTATATTTCTGGATTCAAATGAGGTTTATTGTACTAACAGAAAATGTGCAATCTGCATTTAAACAAAATTTGACCGGTGCAAAAGTATGGGCACCCTTATCATTTTCTTGATTTGAACACTCCTAACTACTTTTTACTGACTTCCTGAAGCACTAAATTGGTTTTGTAACCTCATTGATCTTTGAACTTCATAGCCAGGAGTATCAAATCATGAGAAAAGGTATTTAAGGTGGCCACTTGCAAGTAGTTCTCCTATTTGATTCTCCTATGAAGAGTGGCATCATGGGCTCCTCAAAACAACTCTCAAATGATCTGAAAACAAAGATTATTCAACATAGCTTTTCAGGGGAAGGATACAAAAAGTTGTCTCAGAGATTTAACCAGTCAGTTTCCACTGTGAGGAACATAGTAAGGAAATGGAAGAACACAGGTACAGTTCTTGTTAAGCCCAGAAGTGGCAGGCCAAGAAAAATATCAGAAAGGCAGAGAAGAAGAATGGTGAGAACAGTCAAGGACAATCCACAGACCACCACCAAAGACCTGCAGCATCATCTTGCTGCAGATGGTGTCACTGTGCATCGGTCAACAATACAGCGCATGCATAACGCCTTTTTGTATGACCAAACAACTCAATCTTTGTTTCATCAGTCCACAGGACCTTCTTCCAAAATGTAACTGGCTTGTCCAAATGTGCTTTTGCATACCTCAGGCGACTCTGTTTGTGGCGTGCTTGCAGAAACGGCTTCTTTCGCATCACTCTCCCATACAGCTTCTCCTTGTGCAAAGTGCGCTGTATTGTTGACCGATGCACAGTGACACCATCTGCAGCAAGATGATGCTGCAGGTCTTTGGAGGTGGTCTGTGGATTGTCCTTGACTGTTCTCACCATTCTTCTTCTCTGCCTTTCTGATATTTTTCTTGGCCTGCCACTTCTGGGCTTAACAAGAACTGTACCTGTGTTCTTCCATTTCCTTACTATGTTCCTCACAGTGGAAACTGACTGGTTAAATCTCTGAGACAACTTTTTGTATCCTTCCCCTGAAAAGCTATGTTGAATAATCTTTGTTTTCAGATCATTTGAGAGTTGTTTTGAGGAGCCCATGATGCCACTCTTCATAGGAGAATCAAATAGGAGAACTACTTGCAAGTGGCCACCTTAAATACCTTTTCTCATGATTTGATACACCTGGCTATGAAGTTCAAAGCTCAATGAGGTTACAAAACCAATTTAGTGCTTCAGGAAGTCAGTAAAAAGTAGTTAGGAGTGTTCAAATCAAGAAAATGATAAGGGTGCCCATACTTTTGCACCGGTCAAATTTTGTTTAAATGCAGATTGCACACTTTCTGTTAGTACAATAAACCTCATTTGAATCCAGAAATATAACTGAGTCCATCAGTTATTAGATATATGAAACTGAAATACCTGTTGCAAAAACCAAAATTGTTATAAAGAAAAAAGGTTAACATTAATAGGTGTGCCCAAACTTTTACATATGACTGTATCAGAACAGATTTTTGGTATGAACGTAGTATTTTTGGTTGAACACCACCAGTATATATAGCATATATTTATATTGCTACAATGTGTTCCTTTATTTCAGAAAATCATTTTTGGACATGGTTTTAGGGACTTTTTTTGTCTTTTGAGAAGTATTTTTGTCGGTTCTTTTTAGCATTTCCCTTTTATTTGATTTATTTGATATGAAAGGAATTTTCCTAGAAACGAAGGAAACTAGTAATGCTTCACAGAGAAGTGGAAGAGCCATTCAGCACGTGACTGCAAACATTCATTTATATCGTCTATGAACAGTCGTGTGACAACCGCTGGGACTAGATCCTGAGGCTGTGTGCCCACATAAGCGTTTTTTCCATGCAAAAATGCTTAAAAACCGCATACCTTAAGCATCCCATTCTTAGAATGCATTCTGCAATTTTTGTGCACATGATGCGTTTTTTTCTGCAAAAAAAACGCATCGCGGTAAAAAATGCAGCATGTTCATTAACTTTGCAGTAAAAAATGCATTTCCAACTATATTCTATGAGAGTGTGGATGCTCCGGAAAAAAAACACATAAAAAAAACGCGCAATAAAACGCGTTTTCCTGGGAAGGAGTCCGGTTTTTAGTCAGGAGTTTTCTGCATACGTGGGTACATAGCATTAAGGTATGAGCGCAACTTGAGTATTCGAAGCTGATTTTTCAGCAGCAAAATTTAGAGAGTTGACAGGAAAAATACAAATAAAATAAAAGGCACATTTTACTTATTTTTTTTTTTTTTTTTTTTAAACATAATTTTGATGTGGTTTTACTTGCATTTTTCCCATTAACTTGAATGGGTGAAAAATGCTGCAAAAGAGTTGAAAGAATTGACAAGCTGCTGATTTTTTTTTTCCCCTCAAAGTTTGATTATTCAAATTCATAAAAGAAAAAAAATAATCAGCACGTGCCTCACATTTCAGAAAACGCTATTTACTTTGTGCATACTGCAAAATACTGAGGTTTTTTTCACGCGTGTATATTACAGGCTGTTAGGATCTCCAGGTTTGCACTACATTGCCAGTTCTTTATGTGGTCCGTAAAACCCCCTTAACATTGAATCATAAGGACTGGTTAGAAGCAAAGAATGCAGACACATATAGTAACTGTATTTACTAATTTTTACCACTTGAGGTTGTTGTTTTTTTTGCCCTTATTTTGTTTCTAGTATTCGTTCTGTACATGAGAAAAGCAGTACCGTATTTTTCGCTTTGTAAGATGCTCCGGATTATAAGACGCACCACAATTTTTGAGGAGAAAAATAAGAAAAAAATATTTTTTAATAAAATGGTGGTGCCTCTTATAATCCTTGCATCTTATTGCTTACCAGGGTTGGTGGCTGCGGTGTAGCGGGGTCCCAGGCTCGCTGCTGGAGGAGGCAGGCGTGGAGTGATGCTGCAGGCCGCATTCAGGGATGAGGGGGGGCTCCGATGTGTGCCGTTGCTGCTGCAGAGTCTTGTGCTGGTGTCAGGTTTCTCCACTTGTCCGGCGGTTGGAGGCCGGTGCTGCGGGTGCCTCCGGTGCGGCGTTGTGTGCCCATCGATGCCCGGGGCTCTGCCGACATTGTTCGACAGACCAGAGCCCCAGCATTTCCTCAGTTCCCTGTATACGTGCGCTGAAGTGCCGGTAAAAAAAAAAAAATGGCCGCCGGCGCGTGCGCAGATGGGATCTCGGGACCCAGTTCTCGAGAGATGAGATCTGAAATCTCATCTCTCGAGAGCTGGGTCCCGAGATTCCATCTGCGCACGCGCGGCGGCCATTTTTTTGCAGGCACCACCGCGCGCACACAGGGAACCCAGGGAAAATGGCCGCCGGCGCGTGCGCAGATGGGATCTCGGGACCCAGCTCTCGAGAGATGAGATTTCAAATCTCATCTCTCGAGAACTGGGTCCCGAGATCTCATCTGCGCACGCGCCGGCGGCCATCTTTTTACCGGCACACAGGGAACCGAGGAAATGCCGGGGCTCTGGCCTGTCGCACAATGTTGGCAGAGCCCCGGGCATCGACGGGCACACAACGCGGCACCGGACACACCCGCAGCAGCGGCCAGCAACCGCCGGACGCCCCCGATCACAGCCTAGGTAAGGCATGTCCGCTTTGTAAGACGCACCCGTTTTCCCCCCAAATTTTGGGGAAAAAAAGTGCGTCTTACAAAGCGGAAAATACGGTATATAAGAGTGAAGGATGAAAAGGAACATGGCAGTGTTTTATGTATTTCTATGCAGCTGAATGCTCCGGTCCCGAGTGCCGGCGGCAGTGCCGGGTACTGAAGTGCGAGACTCGTTCCAGTTTCTCGCAAGTCTGACCCCGGCCATACAGAGAGACTGGTCACTCCAGGGGAGACTTCAGGAAGAAGCAGCCGGGAACCGACTAGTTTCCCATGCAGCTTGGTCCCCGGCAGGCGGCTATCAAACTATTTGTTTGATCTCACACTATTACTAGTGATGAGCGAGTATTCTCGCTGATTGGGTTTTTCCGAGCATGCTCGGGTGATCTCCGAGTATTTTGGCGTGCTCGGAGATTTCGTAGTCTAATCTGCATGATTTGCGACTTGTAGACAGGCTGAATACATGGGGAAATTGCACAACAATTTTTGTGTTCCATTTTCTCCCGAGTACGTCAATACCCCATATGTTGGGGAAAATTACTGTTTGGGCACATGGCAGGGCTCGGAAAGGAAGGAGTGACGTTTTGGAACACAGACTTTGATGGAATGGTCTGAGGGTATTATGTCGCCTTTAAAAAGCCCCTGATGTGCCTAAACAGTGGAAACCCCCCCATCACATGACCCCGTTTTGGAAACTACACCCCTCAAGGATTTTATGCAGGGGTACAGTGAACATTATGAACCCCCAGGTACTACACAGAATTTGATAAAGTCGTCATATGTAAAGTTTTGGGTTTTTTTCACCAATATGATGTTTTAACCCTAAATTTGTAATTTTCACAATAGATATTAGGTGAAAATGAACCCCATAATATGTTATGCAATTTCTCCAGAACAAAATGATAGGAAAAAGCGCTATTCGTCTGGAATAAATAGTGAATGCCATGTCACATTTAAGCCCCCGTCACACATAGCGATCTCGCTAGCGAGATCGCTGCTGAGTCACAAGTTTTGTGACGCAACAGCTATCTCACCAGCGAGATCGCTGTGTGTGACATCTATCAGCGACCGGCCCCCCTGCCGGTATCGCTGATCGTTGTTGGAAAGCCCTGGACATTTATTTGATCGCTGATCTCCCGCTGGCCAGCACGCATCGCTGCGTGTGACAGGCGAGAGACCAGCGATCAGCTGGTAACTAAGGTAAACGCAGGGTTTCTAAGGCTGGTTTCACATTTGCGCTTTTGTGCGCAGCGCATCGTGCACCTATATTTAACATGACGTGCGCATGGTCTTGCGCACACTTGCGTTTTCGTGCGCATGCGTTTTTTTGTCTTTCGCGCCAGACGCAACATGTTGCATTTTTTGGTGTGCCTTGTCTCTGCAAAAAAACGCATGCGCACGCTTGCGCACGGAATGCGCAAAAACAACACATTGAAGTCTATGGGAACGCATGCGTGCGCATGGTCTTGCGCACGGTTGCGTTTTTTTGCGCATGCGTTTTTGAGTGAAACAAGTCTAGAATGTTCTCTAGATAATGGAAAAAATGTCACACCTAAAAACGCATGTGCATAAAAAAACGCAAACGCATGCAAAAACGCATGTAAAACGCAAGCAACGCTGCGTTTGACGCATCAGCGTGCGCATGAAGGTAAAAAAACGCGCGTTTGTTTTGCGTTTTTCTTTGCGTTTTTTATGCGCCCGATGCGCTGCGCAAAAAAACGCTAATGTGAAACTAGCCTAAGCAGCGCGCTGTGCTTAGAAACCCTCTGTGTAGCTTAGTTACCAGCACGCTGATGCAGTGAGCTGGTAACCAAGGTACACATCGGGTTTCTAAGTGACGCGCGCTGCTTAGAAACCCGATGTGCACCTTAGATACCAGCTCCCTGCGTCAGCGCGCTGGTATTTAACGTACACAGCGAGCTGGTGCTGATCGCTGGTGAAGCTGCCTGACAGCTCACCAGCGATCCTGACAAGTTGAAATCGTTGTCGAGATCGCTGGTGAGTCGCTATGTGTGACGGGGCCCTTAGAGTGGCCCTGACATGCGAAAACAGCAGAAATGCCACACAGGTGACCCCATTTTGGAGACTAGACCCCACAAGGAATTCATCTAGGGGTGTACTGAGCATTTTTAATCTACAGGCGCGTCACAAAACTTTATAAACATTTAGATGCGAGAACAATTTTTCTTTTTCTTCCAGTGAAACACTGTTTTATTAAATTTATAATTTATTCAAGGGGGAATGGGAGAAATTGGACCTCACAATATTTTATGCAATTTCTCCCAAATGTGGCAGTACCCCATATGTGGTCGTACACTACTGTTTGAGCACATGGAGGGGATGGAATGGGAAGGAACGCCGCTTGGCTTTTAAAATGCAGATTTCATTTAAATAGATTCTGGACTCTATTAGCAGAGTCCCTGAGGTGTCAGAACAGCATACATTTCCCCGACGGCACACTGGGTGAACTTTGTGGAGGTCGGGGCTGAATACATTCCTGGCACGGCACATGTGCTACCGATGCCGAGGATTGCTGGCCCTACTTATATCAGGGTTTCTTCCACCTTCTACAGCAGATCCTGCACCCCATCTCAGATCTGTCATCTCAGAACACGTCGGAAACTCTACAGCGAAGCTAATTTGTCTATTAGGCAAGCAGCACACAGCTGCAGAGTTGTTGAAAGGAATAACAGACCAGACAGATTTGTGGCTCTCGCCGCTGAACCTACAACAAGGCATGGTTGAGTGCGATAATGCCCGTAACCTGGTGGTGGCTGTGAAGCTTAGCAAGCCCTCACGTGTACCATGCTTGGCCCACGTGCGCAACTTAGTGGTTCAGAGGTTTCTGTATCCTATTTAGATTTGTTATAGCTTCTAGTCAAGGTACACCACATGAGCGTACAGCTGCTGTTGCTCTGGCAGTGTGGCAGCAGCGCATGCAAGTGCCAGCTCACCGACTAGTGTGGGACATGACCACACGCTGCAACTCCACACTGCACATGCTGGCAAGGCTTTGTGTGAGGAGCAGAGGCAAGTTGTTGAATACCAGCTCCAACACGCCCATTGGTATTTTCGCCAGCTTCCGCGCATAACTGAAGAATGAACATGGATGTCTGACATTTATGCGGTTCTTCACGACTGAGGACTCCACAAAGATGCTGAGCTATGCATGTGGAACAGTTAGAGATGGAGGAAGATATGAGACAGAGATACTATGCAGCCTAGCGTCTCAGCTGCTCAGCGCAGATTGGGTAACAAAGAAGAGGAGTGTCAAGGTCCTGACAGCGCCGGCGTACAGCCTCCGCTAAGCAGGGACTCACCCGCACCGTAGGAACCCCTAGGGACAAGAACAGCCGGACAATAAAGATGCACGGGACCTGAATGTAGAAGTCTAGAAAGCCGGCACAGGACCTACGGTTATGTGAATGGTCAGGTGACTGCAAGGGGGCGGGGCTTAGCGTCCTGCTTTCAGAGGAGGAAGAAAGCTCAGAGTCGGGCAAAGCAGAGGTCAGGCACAATACAGGCAAGCGAGGTACAGGAGGGATAAACAGACGGGAGGTCAGACAAAGCCAAAAGGTCATACACAAGATATCAATACAGTACCAGGGATGAGACAGAACCGACAGTCAGGGCCAAGCAGAGATCAAAAACCAAACGGACATAGAAGGTACCAAGCAGAATCCAAAGCGATATCCAGAGAACAGACCGAGTCATACACAGGGCATCAAGCAACCAGAACACAGCACTAACACACTCAGGGGTCACCACGCAATGCCAAGGGTGAAAGTATAACTGACGGGGGATGGGAGCTTCCTGAGGCTATAAGAAGCCTCCCCAGAACCAATGAGAGGCCACCCTAATAGGTCCCAGGTGTGCAGGTGAGAGTCTGCACTGCGATCAGAACATTAACCCCAGAAGTGCCGGTCACCCAGCACTGGTATCATGACAAGGAGAAGGAGGAACAGGAGCTCGTTACTAGCACAACAGTGGCTAGTACTAATATAAGATTCGTCCCATCTCTCCTATGTGGATGGGCTGATGAGGGGAATGACGAGGAAGAGAGGGAGAAGATGGGAGAGTTGTCATCATGGTGGAGACAGGAAAATGTTGGCTGTAAGGAACTTGGCACATATGGCAGACTTAATGTACCGCTGCCTTCCTGGTGACCCACTCGTTACATTCATTTTGGCCAAAAAAAAGAGCACTGGTTATTCATCCTGCTAGACCAAAGCTACAAGGAGAACTTTGCATCTCTCCTTCCTGAGGTGGAGAAGTCTACTAAAATGGTGCTATTGCAGAAGGCCATTGTGGAAAAAATGTTGAAACAATTCCCATCAAACAACACTAGTATCAGAGGGCAAGCTTCCTTGCCCAACAAAGGAGAAGCAAGGGAGACACACACAAGGTACAGCAGAGGCAGGGGTACACTGTCAAAGGCCTGGGCCAATTTCATGACACCCCCTCCCAGCATCCATGCCCCGATGACCGGTTATTTATGACAAGGAGGGAAAAGTTTTTAAAGATGGTCAAGCAATACCTGGCCGACCAAAGAAGCATACTCTCTAATTCCTCTGCGAACGTCAACTATTGGGTGTCAAAGCTGGACACCTGGCATGAGCTGTACCTCTATGCCTTGGAGGTGTTGGGCTGCCCTGCAGCTATCATCTTGCCCGAGTGGGTTTTTAGTGCAGAGCAGAGCCTTTATAAGTGTGGGAGTACCACAACTACACTTTCTTCTCAATATTTGAATGAGACGCTACAGTTGGTGCCTTTCAAGGCTGTATGGATGACCCTGCTTGCAATTTTTGGCAGCCATTGCCTAGCCTTTAGGAGTCTAGAGAGTTCCACTACATGACAATTTGAACAGAAGGTGTATGAGGCCCTCCTTTAATGTCAAATACAGGGTGTATCCGAGTACCTTTTCCATCTATTTTTTTGGCACTTCTTGCTTCCTTCATAAATTACTCAGAAATGTCCTTATTTTTTAATAAAAATTAAATTTTGGTTTAAAGTCCCCCCTCTCGGCTTATATTCGAGTCATATACACCAGGGGGTCGGAGGGGGGGTGGGGGTGGGGGTGTCATGTCATACTTACCCATCCTGGCACTGTCTCTGCAGCCCCCAGCTTCTCCGCGATCACATGGTACCGCTCATTAAACTCATGAATATGCACTTATTCATGAGTGTAATGAGCGGTACCACGTGACTGCTGAAGGCAGGAAGGGAGATCGCGAAGAAGCTGGGGTCTGCAGAGACCGTGCCAGGACGGGTCAGTATAGTGATACTCACCTGTCCGGGGTCCATCGCTGCTTGCTGCTGTCTGGTACATCATCTGTTAGTGACGTTCAGACAGCAGAGGGCACGGTGATGTGGTTAGTGCGCGCCGCGTCCCCTGCAGTCTGAACGTCACTGACAGATGACGTGCCAGACAGCAGCAATCAGCGATGGACCGGGGGACAGGTGAGTATCTCAGGTGCCAGCAGTGACATCGGCAACTAGCCCCAGCGACGGAGAGGTGAGTATGTCATTTTTTTTATTTTTAAATGCAGCAGCACAAGGAGGCATAATCTATGCAGCATCTTATAGGGGCAGCATATAGAGGC
This sequence comes from Dendrobates tinctorius, assembly GCF_039654945.1. Taxonomy (NCBI): domain Eukaryota; kingdom Metazoa; phylum Chordata; class Amphibia; order Anura; family Dendrobatidae; genus Dendrobates; species Dendrobates tinctorius. Next base: position 966,575 of record NW_027361789.1, on the reverse strand, counting down.
ATAATCTATGAAGCATCTTATGGGGGCAGCATATGGGGGCATAATCTATGGAGCATCTTATGGGGCCAGCATATGGGGGCATAATCTATGGAGCATCTTATGGGGCAGCATATAGGGGCATAATCTATGGAGCATCTTATGGGGCATAATCTATGGAACATCTTATGGGGCCATAACCTTTATGGAGCAGCATATGGGGCATATTATTCTAGGGAGCATCTTATGGGGCCATTATTAACCTTTGTGCAGCATTATATGGGGCGTATTTTGTATGGAGCATCTTATGGGGCTATCATGAACTGTATGGAGCATTATGTGGGGCTCCTGATTCAATATGGATGTTCAACAACATTTAACCTACTGATGTCTCAATTAATTTTACTTTTATTGGTATCTATTTTATTTTTTACATTTACCAGTAGCTGCTGCATTTTCCACCCTAGGCTTATACTCGAGTCAATAAGTTTTCCCAGTTTTTTGTGGCAAAATTAGGGGGGGGGTCGGCTTATACTCGAGTTTATACGGTAAATTATATTTTAAAATACTTTTTAAATTGTGCCTTATATACAAGTCATTTTACAGGAAAGAATGTTTCCTAACACTTTATTTCCTGTAAACTCCAATTTCTCGTCAACGTTGAATGTTTTATTGTCAGTCCTTAAAATGGAGTAAAAGTGTGACACCACTGTTCTCAGCAGCGATCTGGGAGTCAGAGATGCTTCAAGAGGTCTTCCCAATGCCGTTCTCCTTCCATTTCAACATTTTCACCCTCTCCTTGTAGGGTCTGCAGGAAAAATCCTCAGATTTCCCGTTGACTTCCTTTATACTGGTTACTCATATAAGCATCCAGGCATTAGGAATTGCTTTGCTTGAATAACGAGCATTTTAGTGCACACTCATCACTACTCATAATAATAATAAAAACACTTCTGAATAGAAAAAAATAAAAACTTCAGAGAGCAAATGTCTTTCAAAGGAAAAAAAAAAAAAAAAAAATTATATATATATTTTTTTTTTACAGCCAAGGAAAAAAAGAACAAAAAAAACATGACATGAAGTGAACATACCTTAAAATGGATTTGATCCCTTTTTTCCAGCAAAAAAGATCTTCACTCTTGAGGGGAGGCTTTCAACAAGATTTTGGAAGGCCTGTGTGGGGAATTTGTGCCTAATTGTACTGAAGGGCATTTATGAGTTTAGGCCTCTTTTTTAAATTTTTTTTTGCATCAGTCAAGATCCGCCAAAAGGCCGGATCCGTTTTAGTACTGATGCCAACGGATGGCACCTGTCCGTTTTTTTGACGGATCCGAGAAATGAAGAATTTTAAAGGAATCGCAGGAGAGAGAGAGAGAGAGAGAGAGAGAGAGAGAGAGAGAAAGAGAAAGAGAAAGAGAAAGAGAAAGAGAAAGAGAAAGAGAAAGAGAAAGAGAAAGAGAAAGAGAAAGAGAAAGAGAAAGAGAAAGAGAAAGAGAAAGAGAAAGAGAAAGAGAGAGAGAAAGAGAAAGAGAAAGAGAAAGAGAAAGAGAAAGAGAAAGAGAAAGAGAAAGAGAAAGAGAAAGAGAAAGAGAAAGAGAAAGAGAAAGAGAAGAGAGAATTTCGGGTTAAATGAGTGTCTGGAGGATCCGCCACAGAAAGAAACGTTGCAAGCTCCGTTTTGAAATCTTTGAGGATGGTGACGGACAGGAACTTTTGGCGGATCCGCAAAAAAAAACGGATGCAACGGACGGCAATCCATCACAATCCGCCAATAATGGAAGTCAATGGGGAAAAAAAACGGATCTTCAAAAGAAAATTGCGGATCCGTTTTTTTAAAAACCTGGCGGATTGTGACTGATTGTAAAAAACTGAAGTGTGAAAGAGGCCTTAGACGTAGAAGATGGAATAGTTGGCCTGGCTCGAAATCTCCATTTTATGCCATGTCAAAGATGCACAAAGGTCATGAGGTCAGGGCTTTGTGAAGGCCAGGCAAGGTCTTTCACTTGAAACTTACGAACCATGCCTTTATAGAACTTGCTTTGCGCACTGGGGTGCAGTCATGCTGGAACATAAATGGACTTTCACCAAACTGTTTCCACAAATTTTTAAAACAATTATCCAAAATTTATCCAAATACTGAAAACAATAGGATTTCTTGTCACTAAACGTGAGGAGCTTAGTCCAACCCCTGAAAAACAACCCCATAGCATTATACCTCCTCTACTAAACTTTACAGTTGGCACAATGCAGTCAGACAGGTAATATTTTCCTAGTACTTGCCAAACCAAAACTTGTCCATCAGACTGCCATATAGAAAAGTGTGATTTGTCACTCCACATTGCTCCAGAGTCCAGTGGCAGTGTGTTTACACCTCTCCTTCCAATGCTTGGCATTGTGCTTAGAGATATAAGGCTTGGGAGATAACTGCTTGGCCATGGAAACCAACGTCATAAAGCTCCCAAAGCATTTTTGTGCCGATTTAATGACAGGGGAAGTATGCAGCTCCGCAGTTATTCGTTTGTGACATATGTGCCTCATCACCCAGTAATTTTTAGATGATCTGTCACTTCATGGCTGCATAGCTGAGGTCCCAAACCGCTTCCACTTTTCAATAATACCACTCACAGTTGATCGTGAAATTTCTTCCATCCTAATTATTCCACAAAGCAATGGTGACCTTATATTACAGCATCACACTCATTGTAAAAGCAAACTGCATTTCTTCTGGCTGGATTTTGCATACGTATGGCAAATGGCAATATCCATATAGTGTGTAGATCGTTAGGGTATTTAGAGGTGAAAGATTGCTCCCTAGATAATTCAGAACAGAGTTGCTCTTTAAGGGCCGGAATCTTGTTTATGGATTGCACAGTCGGATAGTGTCTGGTTTACATTATAGACTATTAGGGCAGGTTCAGACGAGAGTATATCCTCCCTCTCATTTGAGAGAATCAGGTCAATTATGCAAATACCACTCTGATCAGTGTTATCACAGTTATCTCCATGTTGTCGGTTCGTGGAAATCGGACTGCAATCCGATGTCATCTGAGTGCGGTCTGATGTTTTTCAAGCAGTCACTGGTTTGCATTGCCAAGTTGGATTAGGATAACCAGTCCAGCAGGCAGGATCCCAGCAGCTTCTCCTCACTCTGTTCCCTTAGACTGAAAAGTCTCTCCCTATATCTGTGTGTATACAGGGAGAGATCTGTCCAGCAAACAGATCGATGCAGGGAAAAAAAAGAGAAAGAAAAAAAGGAAAAGACGGGGACTGGCATCTTAGACTAGTAATCCTTGTCAAGTTATCTGACTGCTGATACAAAATATGCTTTCTATGAAACACCAGCATTTGTGAGTGAAATACACATGGCTACAATAGTGGAGCCGGTCTCCCTCTCATGGTGCCCATGCTTCAGGACACATGAGTCAGCAGACAGGTTATCTGTAAGCTGTAATGTCAGCAATATGGTTTTGCTCATTCACATGCCATCAAGGAATGGGCTCCAAGTCCTGTAAATGGCGAGGTGGAGCCTCCATGGGTAGTACTAGTTTTTTTCCAGCTCACCAACCAGATGAAAAGAATAGTGTAATATATCAGTACAGGCTACCTTCTACTACAATTCCATGACCTGGTTCTGATGCGGAAGTGCCCATTGTAGGGGCTTCTGGTGGTGGACAAAGTCCAGCCCTGCACTCTACCCTGCCTACATGTGCAACATCTTTATCAAAATCAGCATTATCCATTTCAACAATTTGTGTTACAGTGGGTATCTTGTGTGCCCTGTCTTTACTTCCCATGAGAATCATTGAGCCTTGGGTGTTCAAAACCAACTTGTACCAGTTGTCAATCCTTGGACTACTTTGGTAGGTACCAACTGCTACATATCAGCAGGGCCGTAAGTGCCAATAGAACCAGAGGGCAGGTGCCTAAGGCGGCAACGTTTAGTGGGCGGCACTTAAAGGAGAGCTTTATCTTTTCTTAATCTGCCTTTTGTTTTTAAAATCAGTAGCTCCTGAGACAGGCATGGAGGCTGCTTAGAATGTGAACGAGCACAAGTCTGGTAAATGCCAGGCAGCACTAGACATAGTAATATTTATATATGAGCAAGTTTGCTCTCCGCAAAACAGCGGGTCTGTCATCAGATAGAAGCGGAGATGATACAGCACAAGCAGGAAGAGACAGCTCAGAGCTTCATACTAATAACAGAAGTGGTCATTTGTGGGAGCCTAGATGGGGTATAAATCTGACTGTGTATAGCAGACCTGGCAGTATGGAGAACTGAAACCACTTATGTACTGTGATCTCTGTGGAGTCCAAACCTGTCAACTCCTAAATGTTTTTTTGGTGGGTCTTGAGACCTTGCGTGCATTGCACTGTTAAATAAAAATAGGGGGGAGTGAAGATTTTGTAAGTAATAAATTAATTACTGTATGTGAAACAGGTATTTGTATGGGTCTGTTTACACTACCAGACCATCTCAACTTTAATGATTGCCGATCAGCTAGGTACCGGTTTGGTGGTCAGTTGTTTCATAGCCTGTTTACACAGGAGATTGCAAATCAGTAGTAGATCATTCAGTGCGCATTGGCTGCCTTTGATTTCGGCAGCACAGGCCCTGCATACACAGGGCTTATCTTTTGGCGCACCCGAAAAGATCATTTCACTTGACGGATTTGCGTTTTGCTCATTTCTTGAGACTGCATATGATGGATTTGTTGCACAATTGGAAGAGAACTATTGTTTAATTGTACCTCCATTTATAATCTAGCAAGCGATCTGACAAATGCTTTATCTGAATGCAAAACGTAAACCGTACTGACTTCCATTTAGGGTTAATGCACAGGGCCAGCCCTGACATGCAGTTTTACCACACCTTGGCAAGAATTTTTCTTATTATTAACGCGTGAGCAGTTTTGCTGGTAAAACTACTATTTTACTACTGTTTTTTTTGTCTGTTTTACCACACTGCACAAAATATAGCACTACACATCAACGCACACTAATATTAAATATGTCAATGATTGATGATACGGATCTAATCTGAATTGTGACGTGGAAATTGTTCTTAGAATTAAATTAGAAAGAAGACAATCTCTTTATATATGTGCATCACAATTCATCTACACCAGATAAAAACAATGCAATTACTAGTATAGCGCCGATTTCCTAATTTATAAGATACCTCCCCCTTATGAAACGACACTGGTGTAGAACGTGATCAATGATTGAGGAGCAAGTGATCAGAGACGTCCACTGGAAGTCCTCCAATAACACTTCATGTGGCACACCGCCATGCCCAGTTTTATTCAATGGAGGCCGATAATTGAGGACTCATACTTGTCCATTGATACAGACCAGACTTTTCTGTGGCCCGGTAGGGCTTCTGAAATGAGAACATACAGTTGTGGCCAAAAGTATTGACACCCCTGCAATTCTGTTAGATAATACTCTGCTTCCTCCCGAAAATGATTGCAAACACAAATTGTTTGGTATTATTATCTTCATTTAATTTGTCCTAAATGAAAAAAACACAAAAGAGAATGAAGCAAAAAGCAAAACATTGATCATTTCACGCAAAACTCCAAAATGGGCCAGACAAAGGTATTGGCACCCTCAGCCTAATACTTGGTTGCACAACCTTTAGCCAAAATAACTGCGACCAACCACTTCCGGTAACCATCAATGAATTTCTTACAATGCTCTGCTGGAATTTTAGACCATTCTTCTTTGGCAAACTGCTCCAGGTCCCTGATAGTTGAAGGGTGCCTTCTCCAAACTGCCATTTTTAGATCTCTCCACAGGTGTTCTATGGGATTCAGGTCTGGACTCATTGCTGCCCACCTTAGAAGTCTCCAGTGCTTTCTCTCAAACCGTTTTCTAGTGCTTTTTGAAGTGTGTTTTGGGTCATTGTCCTGCTGGAAGACCAATGACCTCTGAGGGAGACTTATCTTTCTCACACTGGGCCCTACATTATGCTGCAAAATTTGTTAGTAGTCTTCAGACTTCATAATGCCATGCACACGGTCAAGCAGTCCAGTGCCAGAGGCAGCAAAGCAACCCCAAAACATCAGGGAACCTCCGCCATGTTTGACTGTAGGGACCGTGTTCTTTTCTTTGAATGCCTCTTTTTTTTTCTCCTGTAAACTCTATGTTGATGCCTTTGCCCAAAAAGCTCTACTTTTGTCTCATCTGACCAGAGAATATTCTTCCAAAACGTTTTAGGCTTTTTCAGGTAAGTTTTGGCAAACTCCAGCCTGGCTTTTTTATGTCTCGGGGTAAGAAGTGGGGTCTTCCTGGGTCTCCTACCATACAGTCCCTTTTCATTCAGACGCTGACGGATAGTACGGGTTGACACTGTTGTACCCTTGGACTGCAGGGCAGCTTGAACTTGTTTGGATGTTAGTCGAGGTTCTTTATCCAACATCCGCACAATCTTGCGTTGAAATCTCTTGTCAATTTTTCTTTTCCGTCCACATCTAGGGAGGTTAGCCACAGTGCCATGGGCTTTAAACTTCTTGATGACACTGCGCACGGTAGACACAGGAACATTCAGATCTTTGGAGATGGACTTGTAGCCTTGAGATTGCTCATGCTTCCTCACAATTTGGTTTCTCAAGTCCTTAGACAGTTCTTTGGTCTTCTTTCTTTTCTCCATGCTCAATGTGGTACACACAAGGACACAGGACAGAGGTTGAGTCAACTTTAATCCATGTCAACTGGCTGCAAGTGTGATTTAGTTATTGCCAACACCTGTTAGGTGCCACAGGTAAGTTACAGGTGCTGTTAATTACACAAATTAGAGAAGCATCACATGATTTTTCGAACAGTGCCAATACTTTTGTCCACCCTCTTTTTTATGTTTGGTGTGGAATTATATCCAATTTGGCTTTAGGACAATTCTTTTTGTGTTTTTTCATTTAAGACAAATTAAATGAAGATAATAATACCAAAGAATTTGTGTTTGCAATCATTTTCAGGAAGAAACTGAGTATTATCGACAGAATTGTAGGGGTGTCAATACTTTTGGCCACAACTTTAAGTGCAACTCTAGTAGTTTGTATATATGTAAACTTTTAGGCTGGGCTCAGATGGCTGCATGAAAAAAAAATCAGTCCTATCTCAGTGCAAAATGCAGACATGAACGGCTAAGTGTTCTTGTGCACAGATTGGCAGGCAACGCCTGTGCTCATCCATTCACCTGCACTAGTCTGTAAGTCGCACCGATGTAATGTAGGCTGTGTTTTCCCCATGCACACCATTGGTCCATGCAGAAAATGAGACATGGGCACTGGCTATAATGGGTACATGTGATCACCATGTGGAGTCCACAGAGCACACATACAGCACATGTCCACCTTCCAACAGGTGACAATCTGAAATGAAAGGAGAGGTGGCCGGCAGCCCATGTGTTCTCCATTATGGGAGTTCTGTATACAGCCAAACAAGTGCAGTAGGTTCTATACAGAACTCCCATAACAGAAAAATGTAGAGTCACACATGGTGGTCACCTCTTCAGGCAGAAGTTTGACCCATATGGTCAGTAATCGGCAGCGCTCTGGACGCAGCACATGTCCGCTGAGTCAAAAGTGCAGCAGGCTTTTGAACGCAGGTGAATCCGCATGTGTTCATTGAACAGTGCGGAATCACCGCATCCAATGCAATGGGCGGGTGAAATTTATCTTGCGCAAAATAAATAGACATGCTGCGGTCTGGAAAGACGCACCACATGTCCGTCTCTGGACGCATAGTGGTGGGCATGGGATTTCTTGAAATCCCATCCACTATGCTGCAACATCTGGTCGCTGCTGGTTGTACGCTGCGGATGTACGCAGCGTCCAACCCGCAGCATTTACTGACATACCCTTAAGACATTTTTTATATTTTTTATATTTCATCAGTTTTCTTTCATATGAAAAAAAGCATCTCCCAGCAGCAGATTTATCAGTGTGCCGTATTTTTTTATAGATCGATCCGCTTGAACGGGTGAGTTTGATTCACAAATCAGAAAAGAGTAGCACAAGTCTCCATCATTTTTTATCTTTTTTTTATGGAGACCATAAAAGATGAGAACATGAGAATAGCCCTGTAAAGTAGAACCTGTGTGTTGTCTACAATAAATATGGATAGTACAAGGTCAAATAAACACAGCTATCTGAATAAGCATATCTCCAGGCAAAAGATTAGATGTTATAATCCAACCTGTCGAGATTAGGGTTGACTGAATAGCTTCAGATAACAGGTTATCAGAACAGCTATAGCACTTACCGAATAGCTGCATCGGGAACCCGTACACCTGGAGCACTCCCGTTAATCAGCTGTTCGGCCAGGCCCGGATTGGTAATATAACCAACTGGGCATTTTCCCGCTGGGCCGCTGTCATGTGGGTCGCTGGCGGCAGCGCCTGCTCATCTGGCGCTTGCCAGTTGATGCGGCCATTGGCCTGGCTGTTGCTCCTGCCGCTGGCCCTCTGCGGGCATGGCGGTTATAGTTTCCAACCCTCCCGCACTGCAGGGAGATAAGCCGCCACGCCCCCCCCACGCACCCCATCCTCGCCTTAGCATGAGACCTCCCCCCGCAGCCACTCAGCGTCGCTTGCCTGCTCTCTTCTCTGTTCACAGGACCTGTGATGAGGTCACAGGAGGGGAGGAGTCAGGGGTCACATGATCAGGAGCCTTTGTCCAGACCCCTGATCATGTCACCCCTGACTCCGGTGACGTCATCACAGGTCCTGTGCGCTCAGCCTTGCCTCTTGGTGCCTGCAAGACTCTGCTGTGCTGTTGTCATGGTGCTGGATGAGGTAAGTATGTGTGGGGTCAGGAGGAGTTTACAGGGTGTGTGGAGCGGAGCGCGTACGAGGTGTGCGGAGCCGCGCGCGTACGAGGTGTACGGAGTGGAGCCATATGTGTACAGGATGTACGGAGCGGAGCCAAGTGTGTACGAAGCATACAAAGCAGGCTCTCCATGCATGTGTTATGATTGTCACACAGCCGCGACACATGCAGCTGCGGCACCAAACAGCTGATTATCAGGAGCGCTCCAGGTATCTGGGTTCCCGATGCAGCTATTCGGTAAATACTATAGCTGTCATGTGAAGCTAATCGATCAATCCTAGTCGTGAAAGCAGAAGATGTCAGGTAGGCTTAACATGAGATCCTAGGTGGATCCTACAGTAAACTGCAAGATCTGTTGGTCTTATCTGGAGTTATACTGTATACTAGCTGTGCATATCATATGAACAGTGATATGGTGCATCGACGTGGCATACAAAGGCTCTTCAGAAGCCATATATAACAAAAGGTCTACGGATTACAGGTAAGGAGAAAAAAAAAAAAAAATCACCTGATGTCAGAAGAGGAAAGTGAGTGAACAAGAAAAACCGATCTGACTAGATATATGGCCCTGCCTAGTTGGGACACCCTACAAGACCTGCTGTTTTGGAGACGCTCTGACCCTGCCGAACCATCACAATATGGTAATTGTCAAAATCAGATTCTTATACTTGGCCATTCTCCCAGAATAACCAAATAACCAGTGTTCTTCCCTTCACCTGTCATTCCTTTCACAACCACTATAACCTCATTTGGCAGACTGAGAAAACTAAAGATCAGCTGGAAACCGAAACTTAAACATAAAACCCGCATACACGGATATATTTCCAGTCCGTGGACTCCGAATACTATAATATACAAAAAAGCACAAACAGAATAAGTATTCACCTTCTCAGTGTCCAGTGCCAGCTTTCCGTTGGTCTCTGTACTTTTGCTTCAGGGGTGATATCATTGCTGCAGCCAATCACCGAGCTCAGTGGCTCATGCTGTACATGACCTTACTGCTGCTGCAAAAACACCAAGTGGCAGAGAGCCGACACTGGACCTGGGTAGGGCGAGTATCTGCTCTGTTTGTTGTTTTAGGTATTTTAAAGTATTTGGGATCCACATTCTTGAAAGTGGAAAACCCCTTTAAGGGGTTAAAACGTGGTCCAAAACAGTATGCTGCTAACTATGTTTGACTTCCTTGATGTTTGCATAAGCTTTATGAACGTTGGGATACAATACCATCTATTTACAAATACAAGTTTTTATCTTCAATTACTCAATAGTTAAAGCTTAGTCATTAATTCATTGTTAATAGACAAAAGGCTGTTTTAATTCATATGGTTTATGCTTGGGGAAGAGTCACACAGCTGTATAACTTGGATGGGGATCGCAACGCATTGCTCGGGCTGGCCGGAGGCTCTCCCGACCAGAGCGTGACAGCTGCATACAGATACATCCTGTCACATTTGGGTCAGTAGAGCCGATGGCCAGTCCGAGCACTGTGGTGTGATCCTTTTCCAAGTAATACTGCAGTCTGACTTTTTCCTTACAGAAACTGTCTTCACTTATCTTTCCTTTTTTTTTTCCCTTTAAATGTCAGAAGGTAAGTGGTGCGATATGGCCAAAAGTCAGGCCACATTTACACATCCATCCGTATTTTGCAGTTTAAAGGGAATCTGTCACCCTTTTTTTGGCCTATTAGCTGCCGGCATTGACATCAGGGGCTTATCTACAGCATTCTGTAATGCTGTAGATAATCCCCCGATGTATCCTGAAAGATAAGAAAACATGTTAGATTATACTCACCGGAGGGGGCGGTCCGGTCCGATGGGTGTCGCGGTCCGGTCCGGCGCCTTCCCTCTTCATACGATGCTGTCCTCTTCTTCACTTCCTGCAGTGGCAACTGCGGAATCCCATAGGATTGCATGGGATGCGTTTTAATAGCATTTTTAAGCGGAAAAAAAGCAGCAAAACGCTAAGGCTGTGTTCACACACAGCGTTTTTTTAGCGGTTTTTACCGCGGTTTTCACTATAAAACTGCTATAAAACCGCTAAAAATAAGGTGCACAGTCATTTCTATGCATTTTGCACTTTTTGTGCAAATTGATGCGTTTTTTACCGCGAAAAAAACACATCGCGGTAAAAACCGCAGCATGCACATTAATTTTGCGTTTTTTTCCGCGGTTTAGGCTTCTCCCATGCTTTTAGAAATCGCTGCGGTAAAAAACGCATCAAAACCCCACAAAAAACGCACAAAAACCGCCGCGGAAAAATAGGTGCGGTTTCTGGAAAGGGATTCAGGTTTTTGTGCAGAAATTTTCTGCAACGTGTGCACATACCCTTAGGGTGTGTGCACACGCTGCGGATTTTGCTGCGGATTTTGCTGCGGATTTTTCTGCGCGGATTTTGCAAAATCTGCAGGCCAAAAGACCTGCGGTTTATCTGTGGATTAACCTGCGGTTTTCCTCTGCGGTTTGACACCTCTACAATGGAGCAGGTGTGAAACCACTGCGGATTCCACACAAAGAAGTGACATGCTGCGGTTTTGAAACCGCAGCAAATCTGCGTGGAAAAATCTGCACCGTGTGCACAGTGGTTTTTGTTTTCCATAGAATATAAAGGTACTGTACACCACAGCAGAAACTGCTGCAGATCCGCAGCGTGTGCACACACCCTCAAATGCAACGTGTGCACATACCCTTAGGCTACAATCACACAATGAGCTTTTTGATGTTGCAGATTTTCTGCACCCATTGTGTTAGGCTGGTTTTACATTTGCGTCTGTGTGCGCAGCGTTTGATCCGCATAGATCCACATGCGTCATGCATACATATATTTAACATGGTGTATGCAGGGACTTGCGCTTGCATGCGTTCGCTTGCGGATGTGTAAAAACGCGTTGTTTCGCGGTCTGCGGCGGGGTCATTTTTTTCCGTCATGCATAAGATGATACGCATAAAAAACGCTGCGTAAAAATGCGTTTGCATGCATTTGCGGATGTGGATGATACGCTGTGGACTCACTCGCTAATGTGAACCTAGCCTTAGATTGGTTACTTACACATTTTTTCAAAAACATGTTGCAGGAAAAAAACTCATCCAAAAATTCATAGGGGGAACATAAACTTATAGGATCTGATGGACAAGAATGAAAACTCTACGATTTACATATTATGCATAATTAAAGGAGAAAAAGGATAAGAACATTTCTGTGTGTGCAACTTTAATGAGAGCCAGCACCTCTCGCTCCTCCCCCTAAAGGTTACTGAGATTTTTAAAGGGTCTATAATTAGTCAATATGCCTATGGTTAAGAAATCCATGTTACTGCTCTACACAGCTGAATGAAATCTGTAAAAATCAATGCAGAAACAACAATGGTCAGATGTGCATGTGAAAAAGGACACATTCGATTTGATAAAAAAAAAAAAAAATCATGAAACGAAAAAGGAGATTAGAGATCACAAGACGCAACGTTTAATCTCTGCATACTCATTTCTGGCGAGCCTACTTGGAATTTGTGATACTATAAAATAGTGTCAGGCCAGATCAGATTTCAGAATGCCTCTTGTTCTAACTGTTCAAGGGAAACCACTTTCATGAAAAAAAAAAAAAGGAAACAAAATACAGTTGAAACCAGATACAACATTAAATATTTAGAACCAGAGGAGCAAACAGGAACAACTGTGACGTTTAACAGAAGCTCATGTTCTGACCCCCTTCTCTGTAAGAAGGCCACTCGCCCTGTAGTGCACATGTAAATGTACCGCTATCCCTTTTACCAAAATGCTGCTACAAATATAGATAGCATACACAAGACCAAAATCTTAGGGTGAACAAAACTGAAGTTGTATGGTGCGATATGATTAAAGGGGTCATCTTGGAAGAGGAAAAAGAACTACTTAGAAGAATGAATGGATGACGTGCTAGAGAATTAGCAACGCAACCATCTGCTTCCACAGATAAGAGAATGTGAGAAAACGAAATGCTAGTTTGGCCCAGACCGGCCGTGGCACTGACATTATTACATTATAAAAGGAGGATCTGTACTGATGATTACCAGGAAGACGACATGTAAGGATCCGTGCTCAATACCGGGGCTGAGATAATGCAAATAATATAGGGTCCTGCACACCAGGACCTAAACTAGGTCACAAAGTGACAATGGCCTTGCCAATCTCAGACACAGAAAATGATGGAAAATATTCCTGGCAATATAGTGACTGGTCCCAGGCAGAACCACTCCCCTGGTCCCACAGCATGGCAGAGCCATAGTGACTGCTGCTGCTGGCCAGTGCATGCGGCCCACCTGGGATCACTGCTAGAAATGGAGCATCTGACACTGCTGATAAAACGCACAGTAAGTACAGAAGTATGTACACCCCCCCATCATGTTACTATATACCCAGCTGGGGGTCATTGTGTGCCTCACCGTATATCATGGCCAGGCCAGTCTCATGCAGGAAGCGTGCCCGACGGTGTTTAAAGAGCCAGATGGTGAGGATGGTGAGGGTGAGCAGCAGAATGAATGTCAGCAGGCTCACACTGTCTTGCCTGTGGCTCTCCTCTGCTTCCTTCTCTGTAGCGATCTCCTCCATGGCGCTGTCCTCAGCCTGTGTCCAAGGGATCCAGGGGATGAGCAGATACAGAAGCCTGTGCATGGTGGAGCAGATCTGCTGCCTCCCCAATCGTGCTGTGGATTCCCTGGCTTGTCAGCAGCAGAGCCCACGCCGGCTGCTCAGCAGCACCGCTCACAGCACACACGGCTCATCCTCCTCCTCCCGGTGACAGTTAGTAGAGTCTCCAATGCGCAGAATCCCCCTCTGCAAGCCCGGCGGCTCAATGCAACGCTGCATTACACAGCAGCACAACCTGCTGAGCTCAGCCCCCAGACCCGCCCCGGGGAGGGCAAGGCCTGACCCTGCTCTGCTCAATCAGATTGAAGAGGGCACAATCCCAAATAGTAATGAGTGTTTATGAGAGAGCTGGCGACAACTGGCAGATAATATGGGTACAGTCTACGCTGCGATAGTGTATGAAGCATGTGCCAGGGGAAGCTAACCATGGTGAAATGTGAGGAAAAATGTGCCAGGGGAGACTAACCATGGTGAAATGTGAAGAAAAATGGCCAGGGGAAGCTAACCATGGTGAAATGTGAGGAAAAATGTGCCAGGGGAGGCTAACCATGGTGAAATGTGAGGGAAAAATGGCCAGGGGAAGCTAACCATGGTGAAATGTGAGGAAAAATGGCCAGGGGAAGCTAACCATGGTGAAATGTGAGGAAAAATGGCCAGGGGAAGCTAACCATGGTGAAATGTGAGGAAAAATGGCCAGGGGAAGCTATCCATGGTGAAATGTGAGGAAAAATGTGCCAGGGGAGGCCAACCATGGTGAAATGTGAGGGAAAAATGGCCAGGGGAAGCTAACCATGGTGAAATGTGAGGAAAAATGGCCAGGGGAAGCTAACCATGGTGAAATGTGGGGGAAAAATGGCCAGGGGAAGCTAACCATGGTGAAATGTGAGGAAAAATGGCCAGGGGAAGTTAACCATGGTGAAATGTGAGGAAAAATGGCCAGGGGAAGCTATCCATGGTGAAATGTGAGGAAAAATGTGGGAACAATGTGCCGGGGAAGCTAACCATGGTGAAATGTGAGGAAAAATGGCCAGGGGAAGCTAACCATGGTGAAATGTGAGGAAAAATGTGCCAGGGGAGACTAACCATGGTGAAATGTGAGTAAAAATGGCCAGGGGAAGCTAACCATGGTGAAATGTGAGGAAAAATGTGCCAGGGGAGGCTAACCATGGTGAAATGTGAGGAAAAATGTGCCAGGGGAGGCTAACCATGGTGAAATGTGAGGAAAAATGTGCCAGGGGAGGCTAACCATGGTGAAATGTGAGGGAAAAATGGCCAGGGGAAGCTAACCATGGTGAAATGTGAGGAAAAATGGCCAGGGGAAGCTAACCATGGTGAAATGTGAGGAAAAATGTGGGAACAATGTGCCGGGGAAGCTAACCATGGTGAAATGTGAGGAAAAATGGCCAGGGGAAGCTAACCATGGTGAAATGTGAGGAAAAATGGCCAGGAGAGGCTAACCATGGTGAAATGTGAGTAAAAATGGCCAGGGGAGGCTAACCATGGTGAAATGTGAGGAAAAATGTGCCAGGGGAGGCTAACCATGGTGAAATGTGAGGAAAAATGGCCAGGGGAAGCTAACCATGGTGAAATGTGAGGAAAAATGGCCAGGGGAAGCTAACCATGGTGAAATGTGAGGAAAAATGTGCCCAGGGGAAGCTAACCATGGTGAAATGTGAGGAAAAATGTGCCCAGGGGAAGCTAACCATGGTGAAATGTGAGGAAAAATGGCCAGGGGAAGCTAGCCATGGTGAAATGCGAAGAAAAATGTGCCAGGGGAGATTAACCATGGTGAAATGTGAGGAAAAATGTGCCAAGGGAGTCTATCCATGGTGAAATGTGAGGAAAAATGTGCCAGGGGAGTGTTATGTCTCATGAATGAGGCATTTTAGGGACTGTCCTGTACATTTTAAATGCTGTATTGCAGTCTCTCATATTGTTTATAGTTGCTATGTGTTCCTGTGTTTTGCATAGCTGAAATCCTCCCTTTCCATCAAGTTTGCCCCTTCTGTCTCCCTCTTCTGGGTGTGATATCACTTCCTTCATCTTCTCCTTGTGTCTAAGTCTCCATCTTGGCTTCATTAGAGGCACATGTGCTTTCAGCTTGTCTGAAGAAAGTCTTTTTTAACTGCTGCTGTATGTATGCTGCTGCTGTATGTATGCATTCAACAAGAATTCTTAAAGAAATCAAAGTTTCTTCTGGATTCTTCATAACATGTGTGCCTGCAGCTGAGTTAAGCTATCTGCGACCATCGCCAGTTGTAAGTAAGGTGAAGAGATCCAGCATCTCACAAAGCCATATTTGCAGCCACAGGCCCCGGGGACAGAATAGTTAAAAATGACGTACCAGATTCATCTGTAAAGCCTTCCCAGCTTCTATAAAGCTTCAGAACTTCCTGCAGAGCATCCGCTCTCAGCATATAAGAGACTATACAGCTCCCCTTCTCCCTGTGAATCAGGATGGCTGAAGGAATGAGTACACGGGCTCTGCCAGACCCATTGTTAGAGGAAGAGTGCATAGAACTTGATCCACCATTTAGTGAGAAGGCTCGTCGTCCCACAAAGCCCACATGGAAAGTAAGGGAGAATCTAGAATCCAGTAACCATGATCTTCTCCGTGCTATAGCAGAGCGATGTCAAAAACTGCTGAGTCACATAGACAGCCTGTCTCAACCTGCATCTCTTGAAGGACCACCAGAGGGAACCCTTGCACAACTGTGTTCAGATTATCAATGGTATGCAGAAACAGCAGATCATTACATCTCAAGGTACTGTCACACTAAGAGATATCGCTAGCAATATCGCTATAACTAGTGACGTTATAGCGATATTGCTGTGTCTGATACTTACCTACGACCGGCTCCCCCGCTGCTGATCGCGCGAGAACGTCCTGGACTGTTTCTCGTCGTCAGCTTCCTGTGGAGAGACGAGTGACGCGTGGAGCTGGGCGGGAGGACGCAGGATTGCCTGGTGTGACAGGTAAGTAGCGACCCCCGTCCCCAGCGATGTCGCTGGTGAGATCTGCCTGTGTCTGCCTGTGATCTGCCAGCGTCATATCGCTGGTCGGGATCACTGGTACATTGCTAAGTGTGACAGTACCTTCAGTGTCACAGAGACTTAACCCGTCAGTTCCCTGCAAAGAGCTGCAAGCTATCCAACAACTTAACTCAGAGAGAAAGTATGGTGCGCGATATAAAAGCCAAGACAGAGGCAAGAATCGCGCCAATAGCCGAGTATTTCTGGCTCAGCCAGACAGTCAAAGCGATCATCTAATTCACGCTCTTCAAAATCCTCAACCCTCAGCGAACAGCTCGTTAAAGCAGGTGCAGAAGCCGAGGCCACTAAAATACAAGCTGCCTTCGCGCAAAAGAAAACAGATGAAAATAGAGGCCCTAGAGAAGGAATGCGAACACGCCATAGCAAGGTTAGAGGTCCTGGAACAAGCCAAAGAGACAGCATCAGTTTAAGTGATTTTGATACTGAAGACCCTCTTAAGCATACTAGAGACTATGTACAAAGCCAAAATAGCGCTACCCCTGCTCCTGCAATCTTTCCTGACCGCACAGAAGCTCCCCTGAGACAACAGGACACAGTGTGTTTACCCGCATCCTGCACCCAAGGTCAGTACAATACGCTGCCAACCTTCCATCCTGATCCTCCTCTGTGCACCGAAATGTACCGGAAACCTGCACCTCACCAAATCTGTTACGGACTGGCGGAACGCACCAAATAATAAAGATGGAATAAGATATGAGGTGCGTTCGCAGCCCAGGGCCCACCATGCAGAGATGACAAACTGCAGCTAAGCAATGAGGAGAGATGTGTGTAGGAGGAAGCCGGACACCGGTGGGTAACCACTGTCCCGCTGCCTGCAGGGACAAACTCCGCTACCTCACGGAGTTCGCACCGGCCGGCAAATAAATTAGTCCTGTTAAGGTCACGGCAATGTGAACCACCTCTCTGAGCGGGTGCAATGTCTGCCCTGGCGGATGCCACTAGCCAGCCTGACAACTGAGCTGGAAAGCGCACATACGGCGCTACTCTGGCGGACGCTGCGGTAGCAGTGGTTCAAGAGGCCTGTACTGACCGACGACCCAGGGCGTTAGAGAGTGATGAGTAGTTACACTGTGGCGCTAAGCAGTGTCAGAGCAACGGTGCTGACTCTGATTCCTAAACTCTAACTCATGCGTAATATCCAAGGAGGGGGAATCTTAATGAGTCAATCACCAGTCTCATACATCCGTCATCACACATACACTAAACACTATAGCCTCAGAGTCTATCATAGCGCATGGTGGGGCGGCCATGCGAACCTTTTATAGCAACGTCCTTCCGGGACCCTCCTGAAGATCCAATGTGAGCAGGAGAAGGGCCTGAGCATGTGACTCCCGATCCCCAATGGGAGATCGTCCCACGAGCATGCTCAGTGGACCGAAGGAAGGACTTGGACTCTGGAGTCTTTTGCTGCTGGCCAGACTGCATTGCCATAACTGGACCAGAGGTGGCAGCAGCGACCAAGCCCACAATGCTGGTGTGAGCAGAACGCCGGGATATAGGAGTCTGCTGAGCAGGATCCATTGCGGCTGAGGAGGAATGGGAGACCGTCGCTCGGGATTCCCGCTCTGCAGCGCCCGGAACCTGACGCCTAACAAAATCTTATACACAGAAACATACGTGCAGACCAATATGCAGGCGTCACCACACTCTGGTCAGTCACACAATTCCAGTCCCATGTGTGGCAGAAACTAAGCTCATTAAGCCAGTGAATGGACTAAACGCCTATGCTACCCATATGTACCTGCATTCCCCAGGTCAAAGCACACACTGTATGAACAATGCTACCCAGCCAGCATCGGTCCTTCCAAAATCGGAGAATGCTGATATGACTGGCTTTGCAAGGTACAGGATTCGGCGTGATATAATTAAGACTGGTCTTACAAAGTTTGACGATAAACCTGAGAACTACAGGGGTTGGAAGTGTACCTTTGAAACCACAATCAATGACCTTGGCATCACCGCCGCTGAAGAGCTAGACCTGCTAGTCAGGTGGCTTGGGCCACAATCCATGGATCGGGTCAAGAGACTTAAATCCTTCCACATCAGTAATCCCATCGCGGGTCTCACCGCTGCATGGAAGAGGCTAGAAAGAAGCTATAGCAGTCCTGAGGCCATAGAAAAGGCCGTGTTCAAGCGACTAGAGGATTTTCCAAAGGTATCTAATAAGGAACAGTACAAGGTTCCAAGAGCTCAGCGACCTCCTGTTAGAGCTTCAGCTTGCCAAAGCAGACCCGTACCTTCCTGGCCTGAGCTACCTGGACACTGCTCATGGGGTAACCCCAATAGTTTCCAAGCTGCTGTCCTATATCCAAAATAAGTGGGCCATGCTTGGATCAAAATACAAAAATTGAAAACCAAGTCTCCTTCCCTCCATTTTCCTACTTCTGCGAGTTCATCGAAAATATTGCAGAGTGTAGGACTGATTCAAGTTTTTCCTATGGAGAACACAGCGACCCTGTTTTCCATCTCCTAAACACGACAGTCCACGTCTTAACTACAGGAACTGCCGAGCTCCAATGTCCGTCAAGAAGACTGATGTTCTTCCCACACCTTCAGTATCACAAGATAAGAGCGACAAAGGTGAGAAGGTTGAGAATCCTAATCGTATGTGTCCCATTCACAAGAAACCTCACCCCTTAAAGAAGTGCATCGGCTTCAGAAAGAAACCACTCCAGGAACGCAAGGAGCTTCTGAAGAACTTTGAGATATGTTACAGGTGCTGCGCTTCTACTGAACACTTTGCTAAGGACTGCAAAACATCTATTAAGTGTTTGTAGTGTGACAGCGATGAGCATGTGCAAGCGCTCCATCCATCCATCCCGATCTAACACTGCACACCTTCCCCCACCACAAGGCAAGGTGGGGAGGATGCTGTTCAAACAGTGAGTTCTATCTCAATATCTTCTTCATGCACAGAAGTCTGCGGAGAAGGCCTCTGGGACAAGTCGTGTGCGAAGATATGCCTGGTGAATGTGTATCCCAAGGGTCGACTAGAGAAAACCGCAAGGGTGTATGTTATCCTGGACGATCAGAGCAACCAGTCACTTGCTAATTCAGAGCTCTTTGACAAGTTTGATTTAAAGGGAAACTCTCACCCCTACACCCTAGGCACCTGCAGCGGTGTTACGGAGGTCTCTGGGAGAAGAGCCAATGGATGTCATGATCCATGCGGGATCAGGACAGATAAAAGCACAGGTAACCTTTTTTTTCTCAAGCTGTGCTTAGAGATGTTTTTGCCCTGGTGACCATTTGGATTATTGCACTGTGGTGTCGTTTGTTCTAAGTTTCCCCCCGGTGGTGGTGACCGTCATTGCACTCTGTTTCTTTAGTTAAGTGCACATTTATAATGCAGGTGTGATTGCTGGCTCTGCTATAAAAGAGTCCCAGGTGTTGCAATCAGTGTTGGTGATAGTACTCATTTCAACCATCCTTGGTGGAGGAAGGAGCTGGAGAGCGTTCCTTGCAGCACTGTCTTAGCCCTGGTGTGGAAGGAGTCATAGAGGATTTCCTTGTAGCTCTGACAGAGCTTGGTGGCAGCATTTCAGGAGGAGAGCTGCATTCTGGTCGTGGACTCTGTTGCCAGGAGCAAGTGCACAGAATAAAGCTAAGTGGTGTTCCCCTGTTTGTGTTTTCCCTTTGTGTGTATTAGTACAGCGGTGGGGCCAGTGCCTGCGCCACCCAGCTCCCTAGCAAGGGATAGGTGTAGGGTGCGCTAGGGCGACAGGTATCCTGAGCGGCGCCCGGTGTGGAACTGGCATAGGGAACGTTAGGAGCGTTAGGGACACTGACTCAGGGAGTGCAGGAGGTCTCCACGTCCCCTTTCCCTATCGCAGGGCCCACCGTTGTAACTGTTGTCCCTCCCCCTTTTCTTGTTGTTTTAGTTACCGGCCTGCGGGCCGTGTCACACAGGACTGTATCACGTGCCGCGTCTTGTTGTGTACAGTTACCGGCCTGCGGGTCGCGTCACACAGGACAGGTCCACGTGACATCACCAACCCTACATTTTTTTTTTACTGCTGAGCCATGGACCCAATGCAGTCCTTTGCCAAAATGCTGCAAATCTTTATGGACGAGATTAGGGGGCTGCGCGGTGAGTTGGTGCAGCAACTGCAGCTGTTGGTGGGCTTGGTTCAGAGACAGGCTCAGCCAGAACCCAAGATATCCCTCCCTGACAGGTTTTCTGGAGGGAGAGATCAATTCTTGGTATTTCAGCAAGCCTGCAAATTATATTTCAGGCTGCGCCCTCGTTCATCAGGGAGTGAAGAGCAACGGGTGGGAATCATTATGTCCCTTCTTAAAGGGGATCCCCAATCCTGGGCCTTCTCCCTATTGGACGATTCTCCATCATTGGTGTCCGTGAACTAGTTTTTTGCGGCTTTGGCGCTTGTGTATGGGGATCCTGATGGCGTCGCCCTGGCGGAATCTCGGATCCGTAGGTGTAAACAGGGAGCCCGGGTTGCTGAGGAGTACTGCACTTAGGAGTCAATTTGTGCAGGGTTTGTCTCCAAAGTTGCAGGATACTCTGGTGCAGTACGCCGCCCCCATTTCGCTGGAGGCCGCTATGTCCCTTGCCATCCGGGTGGATAGACGCCTCAGGGAAAGACATATACAAAAAGTGCCCCCTGATGTCCTCGCTAGGGAGGATGACCCACCAGTTCGGACGGAGGAACCCAGACAGCCCGGTGTTGTTGAGACAAAAAAGGGGTTGTCTGCGGCTCGTCGTGGTGGGGGGGTATGCTTTTCCTGTGGGAAGCCTGGCCATTTTATGAGAGCCTGCCCAGTTCATGCCAAGTCTCCAGACAAACCCATGCAAGTAGGAGAAGCTAGTTTGTGTACGGAGCTGCCTACGGTTCAGGGAGTGGTGTCGGCATGTTTGTACTGTGGGCAGACTGGTCATGTCCTGAAGGTTTGCCCATTGCGCGCCAAATTATCTGTGCCATCTGAGAAGCCGCATTCCCCTGGTCGCTTGGAGGGAGGCGACCAGGGAGTATACATTTCTTCCATTTTGCCCTCCCAAGGTACCATGTCAGCAGAGGTCTTGGCTGGCGGGGTACCGGAGGTGATACCGGTGTTTGTGGACAGCGGAGCAGGAGTCAGTCTGGTGGATGCTCGCTTTGTCCAGACACATGGTCTGAGGTGTAGGACGCTAGCCCAGCCTATAAGCGTCCAGGCCATAAACTCTGTTCCACTGAGCCAGGGGAGCTTGACCAAGGTCGTAGAGAATATCCATCTGCGTATAGGACATCATGAGGAGTCCTTATCGTGCTACTAGTAGAAAACACCGTGTGCACTACTGTAGTGGTGCCGAGTTAGGTTCCCAAACCATATATGATAAAATGAAAACCTGGCACTCAACTTAATGCTTGGTGAGGCAGTTTATTGTAGTACCAGAAAACGTTTCGGTCGATATAGACCTTCATCAGTTACTACAGTGTGAAAAAAAATAAATAAATAAACAAAAATAAATAAAGTATGTAGAAAAATCACATAGAATGCAATTCGGTCGA
Source organism: Dendrobates tinctorius (assembly GCF_039654945.1). Lineage (NCBI taxonomy): Eukaryota > Metazoa > Chordata > Amphibia > Anura > Dendrobatidae > Dendrobates > Dendrobates tinctorius. Next base: position 944,591 of record NW_027361789.1, on the reverse strand, counting down.
TATATACAATATTATACAAGAAATACTACAACAGAGACCAAAAAATATATCTTGGGTGCTCAGATTGAAGGAGAAAAGGATAAGACATACCATGCTAGTATGTTTGAAAGTAGCTTGAAGGAGGGCGCTTTTTTTTGTTATTCACTGCTAACGCCTAAAAAGAAGTGATTAGCGCTGTTAAAGTGTATACATAAGGTCAATGAGGTGGTGTTACAGGATGGTACATACCAGTAATCAAATGGTCAGAAAGCTGCTGTAACGCAGGATAATCTGTAAGGTAAACGTCATGTAGGATGACATAAGACAGCGGTAAAGTATGCATTATATCAAAGTTGTGAGTGTCGCTATAAATGGCGAGGTAGTTACCTTAATAGTTGAAAATATCAGCACAGCCTGTTCCTCCTGGACGTGGTAAACACCACTTGTCAGTGGAGACAGAGGCGAGCTGAGCTTAAGTGGAGGAAGGGCGGGTCTATGGCCTTGACGGACAGGAGGGTAGGGCCAAAGGGAGAGAGCTGGGTGGTGACGTCAGCTGAACTAAGATGGCTGCGCACTCAGAAGCAAAATAGGATGCATTGTAGTGTAATAAAGGGTTATAGAGTCAGGATGCACTGTTTTTCTGTGTGAAATTCATAGTGGTATAGGGGGGGAGACTATGAGGAATGTGCATACATAAGAATATATTAATTATGTGACACTGTTTTTATCCATATGATGGGTGATTATGTATCACTATGTGGGGGAAGAAAATATATGTGCATGAATACGTGAAAGACATTATTACATATGGAAACAAGTGGGAAAGAGGATGAATAAATACACCAAACAAGGATACTGAGGATGGATCCAAGAATAGAGATGAAATTTTCCATGGAAAGCATATAGTATAAGATGGGTGCAGTCCAACAGTACCATAGGTGCAGATCAATCAATATAAGTGACTCTATAAAAAAGAGATAAAAGTTAGTCATGTTTGAATCGTAATCATAATCAACAAGGTAACTACCTCGCCATTTATAGCGACACTCACAACTTTGATATACTGCATACTTTACCGCTGTCTTATGTCATCCTACATGACGTTTACCTTACAGATTATCCTGCGTTACAGCAGCTTTCTGACCATTTGATTACTGGTATGTACCATCCTGTAACACCACCTCATTGACCTTATGTATACACTTTAACAGCGCTAATCACTTCTTTTTAGGCGTTAGCAGTGAATAACAAAAAAAAAAAAGCGGCCTCCTTCAAGCTTCAATTCTTATGAGACAATGGTACAAAATTATTATACAAAAGATAATAAATCATAATCTCGGTTTAAACCTTTAGGTTCAAGTATCTCAAGGGTGTGTATCCAAAAGGCCTCACGGCGTTTTAGAGTGGTGATCCTATTGCCACCTCGTCTGGGTTGAGGGACGTGTTCAATGACCTGGAACTGTAACTGGGAGATATTATGGCCAAAGGTGATAAAATGAGAAGGAATGGGAAGCAGAAGGTTCTTGCACCGAATGGTGGATTTATGTTTCGAGATCCTATCCCGAATGGCCTGGGTAGTCTCGCCAACATATAGTCGTCCGCATGGACACTTTATAAGGTACACGACAAATGAGGTGTCGCATGTGAAAAATCCATTTATAGGGAAGCTTTTTCCTGTAAGGGGACGATGGAATTTATTGCCTTTAAGCACGTTGCTGCACTGCATACAATGCAGACAGGGGAAAGTACCTGTCTTTGGTCTCTGTAGAAAACGCTGTGTGTTATGAATAATAGTGCCTATGTCAGCTTTGACTAGGCTGTCTCTGATGTTTGGTGCTCTCCGAAAACAGGGTAGAAAAGGATGCTGGAATTCTGGTATGTCAGGGTGGGCGGTAGAGAGAAGATGCCAATTTTTCCTGATAGACTTGTGGATGATATAGGAGAAAGGATGAAAGGAATGGACAAACGGGATCCGGTTGGTGGGTCTATTTTGGGAGGAGGTTCTTTCAGACCTTGCTTCATCTAGTACTGAAGGGGGATAACCCCTTTCTGAAAATCGTGCAGACATCTCATTAAGCCGTACTGAACGATTAGTATTATCAGAGACAATCCTAGACACCCTATGAAATTGTGATCTTGGAATCGCATTTTTTGTGGATGAAGGGTGTAGACTCTGATAATGTAACAAACTGTTACGGTCTGTGGATTTAGTATATAGGTCAGAGGACAGTATGCCGTTAGGATCCTTGATGATCATGGTGTCCAGAAAATTCATCTTGTGTGAATCGTGACTAATTGTAAAAGAAATACCTGGCCAGGAGGAATTGAGTATATCAAAGAAGGAGAGAAGGGACTCCAACGTGCCCCCCCATATGCAAAATACATAATCGATATAGCGTTTCCACAGAAGAGTGTTGGATTTGAATAAGTCATTTTTGTAGATGATGTTTTCTTCGAAATCTGCCATGTAACAATTTGCATACGGGGGTGCTACGTTTGAACCCATCGCGGTGCCACGGATCTGTAAGTAAAAGGTGTCCTGGAATAAAAAATGGTTAGTGGTTAGGACAAGTGTTAAAAGTTCTATACAGAGGTTCACTTGGTCTGGGTCCATGTCAGAATTGGATAGTAGACGGTGGATGGAGTTGATGCCTTCAATATGTGGAATAGAAGTATATAGGTCCTTCACATCTAGTGAAACCAAAATGGCGTCTGTAGGGATGGTGCCCAATTCCTTCAAAGTATTTAGGAAAGCTCCTGTATCTAGTATGAAAGATTTGGCTTTGCGGATTAATGGAGTCAAAATTTTCTCTAGAAAGATGGCAATAGGTGACAGGATAGAGTCGCTTGAAGCTACAATCGGTCTCCCGGGTGGATGTTGTAAATTTTTGTGAACTTTTGGTAATGTATAAAAAACTGGTGTGACTGGGTTGGTATTGGTGAGATAGTCACAAGTTTTAGTATCAAGAACACCTAGAAGTGAGTATTTATGGAGTACATCAGAAATCTTGTTTCTTATGGAACTAGTGGGGTCCCTGATCAGTGACTGATAGATGGTATTGTCGTTAAGTTGGCGTAGAATCTCAGAAAGGTAGTCGGATTTATCCATAACTACAATAGCACCACCTTTGTCCGCTGGTTTTATAATTATATTCTTATCGTCCTGAAGGGACTGTAGGGCTTGGCGTTCAGTAGAAGACAGGTTCGGTGGATAATGTAATCTACCTTTATCAATGTCAGTCGATAGGGTCTGGAAAGAGTCTTGCACAAAATCTATGAACGTCTCCACTGCATGTGATGCATGAGGCGGTCGAAAGTGGCTTTTAGTGCGTAGGCCTAAACTCTAAGATGACAACAATTTAGACTGGTCACAAGCAGAGGGATTAGACACTATGGGGGGAGGAATCTTAGAGAAATGAACTTTCAATCTTAAGGAGCGAAAAAAACGTTGCAAATCCATTTCAAGATCAAAGGTGCGGCACCGGTATGTAGGACAAAAGGAGAGTCCTTTTTGAAGTACGTGGTATTCAGAAATACCCAATGGTCTAGAAGAAATGTTGATCACCAATCACTAGGTACCTGTGATCTCGTTACTCGTCCTGGATCTCGGTTCTTTTGTTGTTCGCCCCTGCCCCCGTCTAGTCCTCTTCTGCGGGGGAAGCGACGTCTCTGTGCTAAAAAATTTGTAGAACTGGAAGGGAAAAGTCCTTGATCCTGGTCGGACCCCGACGTGGAGTAGTCTGTGGAGGTACGTGTGTTTGGGCGACCAGTGGTTCGGCGGGAGGAGAAGGAATCTTGCCATCTGTAAACTCTGTTGGATTGGTAGTCCTCAGTGTCTCTGGTAAATTTGATGCGTTTTCTATTCTCTGTTTCTTTGCGATGTTGGTCCACGTGAGTTTTGATCTGAGCTTTCAGGGAACTCAGTTCGTCGGGAGTGCCAAGAGTAGATAGCTGTGATTCAATGTTCTTGATTTTTTCTGTGCTGGTTTCAATGGCCTTCTGTAGATGTTCTATGGTGAGGGTCATTAAATCAAACGAACATTTATTAAGAATCTGCTCATATCTGGTGCAATATTCCGGGGTGTCCCGAAATAGTGTTGGCCGGAGAGAAACTCGTAGGCCCCGTGGGATTCTTTGTACCCGAAGGTACTCAGAAAGAGTAGCGCAGTGCAGTTCTAAGTTGGTGTGGTGACGTAGCTCTCGCTCCAGGTCTCTACCCCGTGTTTCGCGAGGTGGTACCTTAAGAAATTCACTAGAAAATTTGGATTGAGCCAAGATATTGGAGGTCTCATCAACGTTGTAAGAGAAGGTAGAGGAAGTGGTCATGACCAGGCAGTGTGCAAACACGTAAAGGAGATACGTTTAGTAGAAAACACCGTGTGCACTACTGTAGTGGTGCCAAGTTAGGTTCCCAAACCATATATGATAAAATGAAAACCTGGCACTCAACTTAATGCTTGGTGAGGCAGTTTATTGTAGTACCAGAAAACGTTTCGGTCGATATTGTTAGGGTCGGCGGAACGCACCAGATATAAATAATAGGGGGTGCGTTCGCCGCCCGGGGTCCACCGTGCGGTAGGTGACAAGACCGCTGCTGAGTAATGGCGAATGCACCAAAAGGTGAAGTACTGCGCTCGGGTTAACGTCACCCGAACGCTAAGAGCGGCTCTGTTCACACACAGAGTCGCAACACAAAAGACTTATGAGGACGCTGGCCCTGTTCACTTCACAGGCTAACCAGCGAGTGACGTTGCAAACGCAGACGCCAAGGACGCTGCTACTGCAGCGCGGCAATTACTATGGCCGCTGAATGACGGCGCCGGAATGACCGAGCTCCGTCGGACGCTAGTGTGCAGTGCAGGAGGCACAGTGGCGTGTAGCTTGCCACAATCTGGAGCTGACTACCCAACAATCTGTCACCATTCGTAATAACCGAGGGAAGGGGTTTCAAATAAGTCAGCCACCAGTCCATGCATCCATCACCATACACACACAGCATAATATGCTACACTAGCGCATGGCCGAGCCGCCATGCGGGCTTTTTATAGCCATGCGCTTCCGAGACCTTCCAGTACTATAGGAAGGACCAATCAGATCCGACATAGGACCTGCACATGTGACCCCTGCTCTCCACTGAGAAGACAAGTTGCGGGCATGCCCAGTAGCACGGCACGAGGACTTAGCCTCCGGAGCAGTTCCCTGCAAAGCAGGTTGCGCCACCATTGCTGCACCAGAGGTGGCAGCAACATCCAGGCTCACAGAACAAGTCTGATGGAAATGCCTGGTTCGCTGAGAATGCTGAGCAGGAGTCTGAGTGGTCGGAGGAGAATGGAAGACCGCAGGATATCTGGCTCTGGATTCCCGCTGTGCAGTGCCAGGAATCCGACGCCTAACAGATATAGACCTTCATCTGTTACTACAGTGTGAAAAAAAATAAATAAAGTATGTACAAAAATCACATAGAATGCAATTTGGTCGATATATACAATATTATACAAGAAATACTACAACAGAGACCAAAAAATATATCTTGGGTGCTCAGATTGAAGGAGAAAAGGATAAGACATACCGTGCTAGTATTTTTGAAAGTAGCTTGAAGGAGGCCGCTTTTTTTTTTTTTGTTATTCACTGCTAACGCCTAAAAAGAAGTGATTAGCGCTGTTAAAGTGTATACATAAGGTCAATGAGGTGGTGTTACAGGATGGTACATACCAGTAATCAAATGGTCAGAAAGCTGCTGTAACGCAGGATAATCTGTAAGGTAAACGTCATGTAGGATGACATAAGACAGCGGTAAAGTATGCAGTATATCAAAGTTGTGAGTGTCGCTATAAATGGCGAGGTAGTTACCTTGTTGATTATGATTACGTTTCAAACATGACTAACTTTTATCTCTTTTTTATAGAGTCACTTATATTGATGTGATCTGCACCTATGGTACTGTTGGACTGCACCCATCTTATACTATATGCTTTCCATGGAAAATTTCATCTCTATTCTTGGATCCATCCTCAGTATCCTTGTTTGGTGTATTTATTTATTCATCCTCTTTCCCACTTGTTTCCATATGTAATAATGTCTCTCATGTATTCATGCACATATATTTTCTTCCCCCACATAGTGATACATAATCACCCATCATATGGATAAAAACAGTGTCACATAATTAATATATTCTTATGTATGCACATTCCTCATAGTCTCCCCCCCTATACCACTATGAATTTCACACAGAAAAACAGTGCATCCTGACTCTATAACCCTTTATTACACTACAATGCATCCTATTTTGCTTCTGAGCGTGCAGCCATCTTAGTTCAGCTGACGTCACCACCCAGCTCTCTCCCATTGGCCCTACCCTCCTGTCCGTCAAGGCCATAGACCCGCCCTTCCTCCACTTAAGCTCAGCTCGCCTCTGTCTCCACTGACAAGTGGTGTTTACCACGTCCAGGAGGAACAGGCTGCGCTGATATTTTCAACTATTAAGGTAACTACCTCGCCATTTATAGCGACACTCACAACTTTGATATACTGCATACTTTACCGCTGTCTTATGTCATCCTACATGACGTTTACCTTACAGATTATCCTGCGTTACAGCAGCTTTCTGACCATTTGATTACTGGTATGTACCATCCTGTAACACCACCTCATTGACCTTATGTATACACTTTAACAGAGCTAATCACTTCTTTTTAGGCGTTAGCAGTGAATAACAAAAAAAAGCGCCCTCCTTCAAGCTACTTTCAAACATACTAGCACGGTATGTCTTATCCTTTTCTCCTTCAATCTGAGCACCCAAGATATATTTTTTGGTCTCTGTTGTAGTATTTCTTGTATAATATTGTATATATCGACCTTATCGTGCTACGTCTTGGAGGGAATGCCAGTACCTATTGTTTTAGGCCTTCCTTGGCTGAAAAGACACAACCTGGTAATAGATTGGCGGACGAGGGAAGTGGTCAGCTGGGGGGCACTCGTGTGAGGGCTGCTGCCTAGGAACTACTGTCTCTGCCGTCTCTCTTCAACGGACCCCTTCCTCTACGGTGAGAGCAGCAGATGTGCTGCAGGAGAGTAGGGACAAGTCTCAACCCTCGCCATTGGCCAACCCTGGGAGGAGCAGACCTCGTGGTGGAAGGGGTTGGAGGGTGGTGTACCCCTTGGTGAAGTGCGGGGGTGTGAGTGTAGTGACACAGGGGGACGCCTCTGTTGTCAATCCCAGAAAGAGTTCTCCAAATGGTGACAAACGAATGTGGCAATAAACGTTCAGGTCCAGACCTGTGTGTGAACGAGCGTGTATGGGTGGCCACCAAAAAACATCCAGTGGAAGTGTGTTGTGGAGTGTTGCCAGCTCATACCAAACATACACAACTCGTTCCCCAGGTCAGCGCTTCGGAGATGTGTGGTGCCTCCAGAACAAACGTTGCCAATACTAGCGGGCTCGTTTGTCATCAACCTGACGTGCAGGTAGTTGCTGCGGTGAACTCTGGGTCTGGGCATCCCCGCTGTAGGTGGTTCCCTGATGGGGAGCGGTCTTGAGGGTCCAGAGGCCCCTCATTAAGGGGAGGGTACTGTCATGATCCATGCGGGATCAGGACAGATAAAAGCACAGGTAACCTTTTTTTTTTTCTCAAGCTGTGCTTAGAGATGTTTTTGCCCCCGGTGGCCATTTGGATTATTGCACTGTGGTGTCGTTTGTTCTAAGTTTCCCCCCCGGTGGTGGTGAGCGTCATTGCACTCTGTTTCTTTAGTTAAGTGCACATTTTTAATGCAGGTGTGATTGCTGGCTCTGCTATAAAAGAGTCCCAGGTGTTGCAATCAGTGTTGGTGATAGTACTCATTTCAACCATCCTTGGTGGAGGAAGGAGCTGGAGAGCGTTCCTTGCAGCACTGTCTTAGCCCTGGTGTGGAAGGAGTCATAGGGGAATTCCTTGTAGCTCTGACAGAGCTTGGTGGCATCATTTCAGGAGGAGAGCTGCATTCTGGTCGTGGACTCTGTTGCCAGGAGCAAGTGCACAGAATAAAGGTAAGTGGTGTTCCCCTGTTTGTGTTTTCCCTTCGTGTGTATTAGTACAGCAGTGGGGCCAGTGCCTGCGCCACCCAGCTCCCTAGCAAGGGATAGGTGTAGGGTGTGCTAGGGCGACAGGTATCCTGAGCAGCGCCCGGTGTGGAACCGGCATAGGGAACGTTAGGAGCGTTAGGGACACTGACTCAGGGGAGTGCAGGAGGTCTCCATGTCCCCTTTCCCTATCGCAGGGCCCACCGTTGTAACTGTTGTCCCTCCCCCTTGTCTTGTTTACAGTTACCATCCTGCGGGCCGTGTCACACAGGACTGTATCACGTGCCGCGTCTTGTTTACAGTTACCGGCCTGCGGGTCGCGTCACACAGGACGGGTCCACGTGACAATGGACTCATGGTGTCTTCTCTTGAGAACAATGTGGAGAAACCCTTACCCACTCTGGTCGAATGCAACCAGATACCGTCCAACAGAGAGGAAATTCCAACTCCAGAGGCTGCACTCCATCACCCTCATGTAACGACTTTGGCAGGCAAGATACCAGCTCTCGACAACAGCGCAAACATCCTCATCCTGCTTGGCAGAGACATTCTGCGACTACATGAGGTACGTCAGCAAATCAACGGGCCACACGACGCTCCTTTTGCTCAACGCTTAGACCTAGGCTGGGTTATCATAGGCAATGTCTGTATAGAAAAGATGAAGAGACCCATGAGGATTTCCTCATTTAAGACTCACGTCCTACCAAATGATCGCAACACTTACTTTCAACCATGCCCAGATCATTACTGGGTGAAAGAGAAAATAAGCGACAAGTGGAAGACAGAAACCTCTGACGACACGAACATATTCCTGTCCCGTAATGATGACCTCGGGTCAACAGTGTTCAACTCTACAAGGGAAGACAACCAGCTAGCACCTGCAAGGGAGGACAAATAATTTATAAAGATTATGGAAAAGGAATTCGCCCAAGACGATTCAAATAGCTGGGTAGCACCTTTACCTTTTCGTTCTCCAAAAACAAGGCTACCTGATAATCTGCAACAAGCAACGGCAAGGTTTTCATCCCTAAAACGCACCTTAAAGAAAAGGCCAGAGATGGAGAAACATTTTGTCGACTTCATGCAGAATATCTTCGATAGAGGTCACGTGGAACCTGCACCCCCGCTAAAAGAAGGTGAAGAATGCTGGTATCTTCCATCCTTTGGTGTCTACCATCCTCGCAAACCCGAACAAATTAGAGTGGTGTTTGACTCCAGTGCTCAGTATGAAGGCATCTCCCTAAATAGCCTGCTCCTCACTGGGCCTAATCTAAACCACAGCCTTATAGGAGTACTGAGAACCTGTCGCAGTAATGGCCGACATTCAACAAATGTTTCATTGCTTTATCGTGAGAGAAGACAGCAGAAACTACCTCAGATTCCTATGGCACAAAGACAGCGAGCTCTGCAACAAGGTCATAGACTACAGGATGAAGGTGCACGTCTTCGGGAACAGCCCCTCGCCTGCAGTGGCCATCTATGGACTAAGACGGACAGCCCGGGAAGGTGAGACAGAGTATGGGTCTGATGCTCGTCTATTTGTGGAAAGAAACTTCAACGTAGATGATGGGCTTAAGTCTCTTCCCACAAGTTAAGAGACTATCGATCTGCTCTCTGGGACTCAGGAAATGCTGTCAACAGCAAACCTTAGACTCCACAAAATCATCTCCAACAGTGAAAAGGTAATGAAAGCATTTCCATCTGAGGATCACGCTGCTGGTGTAAGGGATCTTGTTCTGGGTTCTGACGGTCCTCCCAACCATGGTGAAATGTAAAGAAAAATGGCCAGGGGAAACTGACCATGGTGAAATTTGAGGAAAAATGTGCCAGGGGAGACTAACCATGGAGAAATGTGAAGAAAAATGTGCCAGGGACAGCCGACCATGATGAAATGTGAAGACGCTTGTGCCAGGGGAAGCTATTCATGACAAAATGTGCCAGGGAAAGCTAACCATGGTGAAATATTAAGAATGAGCCTGGGGGGAAACTGACCATGGTGAAATGTGAAGTAAAATGTTCATGGGAAGTTATCCATGGTGAAATATGAAGAAAAATGTGCCAGGGGAAGCTAACCATGGTGAAATATGACGAAAAATAGCCAAGGGAACTGACCATGCTGAAATGTGAAGAAAAATGTGCCAGGGACAGCCGACCATGGTGAAATGTGAAGAAAAATGTGCCAAGGAAGCTAACCATGGTGAAATGTGAGGAACAATGTGCCAAGGAAGCGTAACCATGGTGAAATGTGATGAAAATCGTGCCAGGGGAGACTAACCATGGTGAAATGTGAAGAAGATTGTGCCATGGGCAGCCAATTATGGTGAAATGTGTTGAAAATGTGCAAAGGGAGACTAACCATGGTGAAATGTGAAGAAAGATGTGCCATATACCAGCTAATTAGTAAATGTGAAGAAACACGTGCCAAGGAAAGCTAACTATGGCGAAATGCACACCACACATTTATTGAGTTGGTTAGGGCTGCAAGTGGATATGGTCAGCAGCTCCCCTGGAGCTGTGGCCTGGCTGATATAGGAGTGACAAATGGGTGAGGTTTTGCGATTCGGAACTGGATTCCTAAAATAAGTTAGTTTTAAAAATGTGCTATGTTTAAGGGTCTGTGCACACGTTGCGGATTCTGGTGCGGATCTGCAGCGGATTTGTCCCTGCGGATCCACAGCAGATTCTCCTGCTGTGTACAGTACCATTAGATTCAATGTAAAATAAAAAATGCTGTGCAAAGGCTGCAGAAAATTCCGCGCAGATTTGCTGCGCTTTATTTTCTGCAGCATGTCAATTCTTTGTGTGTAATCCACAGCGTTTTTACACCTCTTCTATTATAGGAATCCGCAGGTGTAAAAACGCTAGTGGAATCTGCACAAAAACTCCAGAAAATCCGCAGTAAATCTGCACTAAATACGCAGGTCATTTGCGGATTTAGCAAAATCCGCAGCAGAATCCTCAACGTGTGCACATACCCTGAAACTCTTTTTTTTTACAATACCCGGATGGCTGTGCTCACCCATTCTAGGATTTTTCCACAGCATGTGCACAGCATTTTTTATTTTACATTGAACCTGTACACCGCAGGAGAATCTGCTGCGGATCCGCAGGGCCAAATCCGCTGCGGTCCGCAGCGGTTTTAAATCTGCAACATGTCAATTCTTTGTACGGATTCTGCAGCGTCTTTATACATATTCCATTATAGGAATCCACAGGTATAAAAACGCAGGTGAAATCCGCACAAAACTGTATAAAATCTGCATTAAATCCTCAGTTAAAATGCATGTCATTTTACCTGCGGATTTAGCCAAATCCACATAGAAAAATCCGCAGCAGAATCTGCAACGTGTGCACATACCCTGAGAGGTTTTTTCCTTCCAGATAGTATTCACCTACAGCTGCAGATTATTAAAACATAACAAACTGAGCTATCCTCACCATTCCTGCTTCCACTGGCGAATTTCCACTGCTGCCCCCATTGTCTGGCATTGGATGTGGCGCTGATGTCACGTACACAGTGTGCCAGTCAGTGAGCTCAGCATCTCTGCCAGTGTAGACAGGAAGCCCCCTTTACAGCTGCTGAGCTCACCGATGGCTCTCCGCAGCTGTCAGACGCCACGAGCAGTGGCAGAGATTCGCCCATGGACCTGGGGAATGTGAGGATAATGCAATTTGTTATGTTTTATTAAACTGCAGCCAGGGCAGAACATTATCTGAAAAGGAATAATAACTAATTGGTTAAGTTCCAACAATGAGTTTTTGATGCTACATATTTTTGCTGAGCAAAAAATTAAGTGTCTAGTTCCATAAAAGTGGATGGGATTTATAGAAATCTTTTGCCCACAGTGGGGTTTTTTCACGTTGCCATACTGAAATGTGGTGTGTTTTTGAAATCTGCAAAATTTCAATTTCTGGGGCGAGGCTATGCCGTGAACGAGAGAGGACGCTGGCTAGGAGAGCTCCTCAATATCCTGCTAGATCCTTGATTCTGGACCCCTTTTTTTTGTGGCTTGCTTGGCGCTGCCTGGACCCCCTGGACGTCGGGTTCCGCCGGGTACCCCGCAACAGGACGTGAGGCGACTTTTGAGAGCAGGCGGCCGGGGAGACAGGAGCGGGCGGCTGATCCTCCACGAGGCGGCGGCCATCCTGGACGCACAGCTCTGTCACTGAGAGCTGCGGCGTCGGCCCATACTGCTGCACCGCTGCCCGGGCAGTGAAGACATCAGAGGACAGACCTGAGGAGACACGCGGTGAGTGCCCTGAAAGATTGGGCCCTGCGTGTTATCTCCTCTCTATCAATTGCTCACTGCACTGGCTGGCACTATTACTAAGGGAGGCTCTGAACATCCTCCCCCATTACTGCTGTCTCTGTGGGGCCCCCACTCCCTCCCCTGGCCACAAGGATCTGTACTGAATAAGTGCTGGTTGCCATCCTCACAATTAACGTGGCCTCCTTCTGCGGCCTGAACTCTAATTAACCATTACTAGCCCTGCTGTGTTCTCCATCTGTGGTGGAAGATACCTGAAACACATATTTCTAGCTATTTCACTGGACTGCACTGCAGATAACTATGAGTCGATTTAAGGGGTCAGGAGCGGCGGAAAAACTGAGAGTTTGTCAGACCCGACCCTACTGAAAGTGCACGACCTATCAGGAGGACTTGCTCTCAAGTCCAACTCAAAAATCGCCCTTCTGGGGGTGAAGAAGAGACGGAGCAGGAGGAATTGACCCTTAAACAGGCGTCTGAGCAGTTGATGCAGGCTATTTCTCTAACCAGGACATCCCTGACGGAGAAAATTGAGGATGTTTACACAGAGGTGGGGAGACTTCGTCAGGATATGCAGGCCATGAAGGGACGCATTACGGAGGTGGAGACGAGGGTGTCCAGGGTAGATACCATTTGGATACCATTACACCTATGGAGGCTAAATTAACGAAAGCGGCAGGCTCCATGAATGCTTGGAAGCAGAAGGCGGATGACTTGGAGAACAGAATGCGCCGGAATAATATCCGCATCATTGGTCTGCCTGAGCGCTCGGAAGGTCAGCATCCTGAGCAGTTTCTGGAAGATTGGCTTAAGACCTCCCTGGGAGATGAATTCTCCTCAATGTTCGCTATTGAAAGAGCTCATAGAGTCCCTACAAAATCCCTGCCTCCGGGGGCCCCGCCTCGACCTTTCCTGGCACACCTGCTCAATTGTAAGGACAGAGATACCATTCTGCGTCTTGCACAACTAAAAAGTCCTATCAAGTTCAATAATGCTGTAATCTCCATCTTTCCGGACTTTTCCATCGAATTGCAGACGTATTGCAGAAGCAGCAGGCACAATTCATCGTTGGATCCATGTGACAACCAGTGGACTATAAAACATATCCTAGAAAAGGGATCTCGTCAACTGAGAACATACATTTCTCTAGTTTGGCAAATAATTTATTTTCTCTGAGTATCTGAAAGACCTGCCTGACATGTACCTGATGTGACTAAAGGTCAGGTGAATAAATTAATATGTTACCAAGTTAGATTACATGTGTGTACGAGGTGACTGGAGCCGTGTGTGTACGAAGCGGAGCCGCGTGTGTACGAAGTGTATGGAGAGAAGCCGCGTGTGTACGAAGTGTATGGAGAGAAGCCGCGTGTGTACGAAGTGTACGGAGAGAAGCCACGTGTGTACGTACACTTCGTACACACGCGGCTTCTCTCCGTACACCTTGTACACACACGGTGTGACGAGTTTCAGCTTACGCTGAGTCGTTTCTTTCTTGAAAGAGTGGACCCTCTGGGCCGTGGCACCCACCCACCTAGGGCGAGCTGACCTAATGTGAACCACCCCCTATACAGGGAGTGTCAGGGGCAAGATCAAGGGGGTGAGCCACCACGGCAGCTGGACCAGACGGCCGGCTCAGGGAAACAAGACAAGGCAAGACGAGTCGTTAATTCAAAGAAACTTCATTAAGGAAGACTTCAGGTACAACAGGTGCAAAACGTGGACACACAGAACATAAGGCAAGGTGCGTGCAAGAGCATGCCGAGGTCCAAGACTTGAGGAACTCTTCAGGGTGCAACAGGAGCAAACGTGAACACACAGAGTTCGTGGAACAGGGTGCGTGCGATGGCACGCCAAGGACCAAGCATGGAACGTGCAGATGGTACGCGGACATCGGACTCCGGACAAGAGTCCACGATCAACCAGGGCATCAGGGTCTGTAGCTCATAGGGTGATCGGCAGGATCCGGACTTCCAGAAGTCAGCCAGGGTTCCATGCAAGGAAACAAGATAGAGTTAGTGACATGGTGTGTGTCAACGGACATGCCAGGATCAGGTTCACAGGACAGAGGTTAGCGCATGCTAAGGGGCATGCCAGGGAAAGGTCAGGTTCACAGGACGGTGGCCTGTGCATGCCAGGGACGGGTCAGGTTCACAGGACGGTGGCCTGCGCATGCTAAGGGGCATGCCAGGGAGAGACACAAGGTACGGTGGCATCGAAATCCAAATGCTGGCATCGACCGACAGGGTCCAGGTATCTGGCTACGGACATCAGCTCCGGACATCAGGCCGCAGTCATCTAGGTCCGGACCTCTGGCAGCGGTCGGCAGGTTATGGAATCCGGCAGGCAAACTAGGGGTCAGAGAAGAGCAAAAGAGACAAAGGGTTTGTGCAAGAGTAGCACGAAAAGGCACAGTGCGAGAACCAGCGTGAGTGCAAGGAAGCACAGAGACCACGGCTGGGAGCACCGGCAGGTGGTACAGACGATGGCAGTTGCAAGTGGGCACGACTAGAGGCGGCACCGCTGCGGGGCCACGCAGCCAGACCACTATAGCACTGGACGGGGCACGACTGGGGCACACAGGCGAGCACGGCTAGAGGCGGCACGGCTGAGGCACACCAGGCAGGCGACCAGGCACGTGCACGGAGCCACAAGGCAGGGCTAGGCAAAGGGTACAGGACAGAGCCACATGCGAGACAGCATGGCAAAGCCTAGTACGAAATGTGCAAGAGCGCACGAAACAACAGGGACAAGACTAAGAACGAGGCAGAGACCTGCTCATGCGGAGAGCATGCCAGGGACAGGGACAGTCTAGCAGCAGAGCGTAGGCCGAAGCCCAGAGCCAGGCCAAGGAAGGACCTTTGGACTAGACAAGGTACAGAGCGAGGCCTACACATGTAGAGACACGCCAGGGAGAGATTCAGAGCGGAGGCCTGCACGTGTAGAGACACGCCAGGGACAGTCTAGCAGCAGAGCGTAGGCCGAAGCCCAGAGCCGGGCCAAGGGAGGACCTTGGGACTAGACAGGGTACAGAGCGAGGCCTGCACGTGTAGAGACACGCCAGGGAGAGGTTCAGAGCGGAGGCCTGCACGTGTAGAGGCACGACAGGGACAAAGACGAAGGCCTGCACTTGTAGGGAGATACGTCAGGGCAGGGTACAGAGACGGAGGCCTGCACGTGTAAGGACACGCTAGAGACAGAGGCAGGGTACCTGAAGCCACAAAGCAGTGCGAGACATGACACGAGGACAGAAACACGGAACAGAATCAGAGCAAACAAGGACTACAAGGCAAAGCAGAGCAGGGACAAAACATGGCACGAAGGACAAACACTAGACCAGAGATGGAATACGGCAACGGAGCGTGTGCAGAGACGCACGACAGAGCAGAGTGCAAGGGCACAGAATAGAGGGAGCGCCCCACAGACCAAGCAGCCATGCAGGGACACAACACAATACTCCGGCCCTGAGCATAGGAAGGGGCGGCCTGATATAGGGCATAACACCTCCTCTTCCAGGTCAGGACCAGGGGAGCACTTCCAGGTTCAGATCCACAGGATAACAGAGCGTAGTCACATGATCAAAGTTCCAGACATGACGAGACGACTGCAGAATCAGTACTGAAACCTAGACAGGTCACATGATCAGAGCTCTAGACATGACGAGATGATTACCAAACCAGACAGTGCAGGATCCTAGGAAAGGTCACATGATCAGCGTTCCAGACATGACGAGATGATTGCAGAACCAGACAGTGCAGGATCCAGACAGGGACACCTGATCAGAGATTCTAGACATGATGAGAAGATCACAAGACAGAGCAGAAACGCAGGCATCCTGCAGCTCAGACATGAGGTGAGTGTGCACACTGCTCTAGGGAACGAGCAGGATAGCAAACAAGATATGCGCATGCACATCGCTCCAGGAGTTCTTGAGAGAAAACAGGCAGGGCAGACATGGCGGACATGACACACGGCTCCGCTCCAAACACCTCGTACACACGCGGCTCTGCTTCATACACACACTGCTCCACTTACCTCGTACACACATGGCTCCGCTCACCTCGTACACACACGGATGTGCTCCATACACTTCGTACACACAAGGCTCCGCTCCATACACTTCGTACACACATGGCTCCGCTCCGTACATTCGTACACACACGTAACCGCTCACCTCGTACACACATGGCTGCGCTACATACACTTCGTACACACATGGCTGCGCTACATACACTTCGTACACACATGGCTCCACTCCATACACTTCGTACACACATGGCTCCGCACACCTTGTACACACACAGCTCTGCTACATCTACTCTGTAAACCCCTCCTGACCCCACACATAAACTTACCCTCATCCAGCAGCACCATGACAACCAGCACAGCAGAGTCCTGCATACACGGAGGCTCCTGATCATGTGACCCCTGACTCCTCCCCCCGTGACCACATCACAGGTCCTGTGCGCACAGAGCAGCCATCGCGTCAGGCCAATTGCAGCCTGGCAGCCAATGAAAGCACGGAGCTGCACAACCAATGAGCAGCTGCAGCTCCGTGATCGGACACCTAAGCCCTCTGGGTCCCATCGCAGCTTGACCGCTGTGACCGCCGTAGTTACGCCCATGCTTGAAAATACTCACTCCACTTTACCACCTTCCAAATCTGCCAATCTACCAGTTGTGCAGAGAGAGACAAGGTAGTCCAAGAACCCCAGGAGAGGGCAGACCCACTAACACATAATTATCAGTACTTTCTGAATGCATGGCTCCTATCTGTAGATGCAACCCTCGAACTTGAGTAAAAGAGCCCTATTTCAAGGGTGCAGAGTCAATGGAGATTATGGGTATCTGGAGCGCCCCGCAGGGCCGGAGGTTACTCGGTACCGGGCCTGTCAGGCTCTTTTAAAGGGGAAGTGTGTCACGGTGGTGATAGTGACCCGGTCTGTGGCCCTGGGTGTCCAATGAAGATGAAAGTTCAATGAGGGGGAAGATGGTAGGAGGATTGTAGGGAAAGGGTGAATCGTAACGCCACCCGTAGTATTTGGCTAGGGTAGCCGACACTGCTATACAGATCCTCTGGAACGGTGGTACGGCAGCAGAGATGGTGTAGCTCTTCACGGGCAGAGTTGTGTCCCAGGGCAGCTAGGATATTACTTGGTGAGTTGGAGACTGTGATGTTATGTGCGATGTTAAGCAAGTAGGACGTGAATGACACAAATTACACAGTGATGTGCAGTTTCACAGCTTTTACTCACATTTGACCTGTGCACTCAAGTGTTCCGATTAGCACTGTGCCCCCTGGGCTCAGGGGCCGGTACCCTCACTGCGACCTAGTCCTTCCAAACTGGAGCAGGCCCCACGGGTGGCTGCTGCACTTCCCGTGCCCCTCAGGACTCCTTCTGTTCTCTCTAAACTCCCTTTCAGTTCTTCTTCCTTCACTCTGGCTTTGATTCCTCTTCTTCACTGTCCCGTCACCAACTGACTGGATTTTGAAGAAAGATCCTTTACCTCAGGCTTAATTCCGCCCACTCACTGTCATCTCTCTGTCACTGATTGGCTACACTCCTTGTCACCCCATCTCCTTAGCTCCTCCCCTCTACCTTTCTCACTCACCTACCAACCCCCTTTCCTAGCCAGTCTGGGATGAGGCCATCCTCCCGAAGGGTACACCCAGATGCCCTGACTGAACTAGCGTGTGTTGCGTGCAAGTGTTGAAGTCCCAGGTGGTGCTCCCTCCTTACCTGAGAGTGGGATACCACACCTCTGGATGAGGTGCACTACCTCTGTGGCGATCGGACCCTCAGGGGCACCACTTATAGGTTTGGACTGTGTAAGTGGTTTGAGGTCCTGGACCTGGATGAACCTACCGTCGATCAAGTTAAACCCAGCCCCACAGTCCAGAAAGGCAGAAATACCCTATCACGGGGTTACTGCAACAGAGAGGAGCCAGAAGACCGCAGAGTCTGATTACTCCTACTCCTGCGCTGAAAAGAAGCACTTCACTTTAATTTTAAATGGTGTTAATTTCTTTTGGCATAACAGGTTAATCAGCCATGTTGGGAGCTCTGGGAGTCTGAGCTCGGTTAGCCACTCCAATCCTCTAGATAATCTGGGTCCTGATTGAAACATATCATCAGAATTAGCTTATGCTCCATGGCTTGGAGGAGTTGTTTTGGTGGTTATATAAGAAGGAGTTATCTGTGACTGTTGCATGGATTTAAAAGTGTGATAATTCCCTTCTCTCCTCTTACTTTGGCTTTCCCTTATCCTCCACTCCCCGGTGCATTGCTCTGTTATATGTGAGTGAATATTTGTATGCCTGGCATTTTCAGTTACCCTTGTTTGTGTTGCTTTGTTCGTTGGGTTGGTGTACTGTGGAGCACGGCAGCTCCCCTCTTCCCTGGCTGGGGAAAGGGAACAGATGGAGGGCTGATTCAGGAGATAAGGCAAGGGTGGAGGTCCTGGCTTCTTCACCTTCAGAAGTTCCCGGGGAATAGGGCGAGTTATGGCACCCCTTAGTGTTAGGAGCAGTGAAGGAGCCCCTGATCCCGGGTCACCTAAGAGCTGTCTTGACATAACCACCTTATTTTTGCCCAGATGGATTCCGGCAGGCAGAAAAAATTGTGTCATACCCACAGAGTAGATATGTACACCCGGGTTGCTAACCTTCCCACAAACCGGACTCCTTAGTTTTCCGGCGGCTGCTTAGAGTGAAGGGAAGGAAATGCCCCTACAAAATGGCCCTCTCACTTACAGTAAAAACATACGCCCCTTTCTGCTAGCACCCTAGCTCGCCCAGTTCCCCGGATTACTTCTAATTGACTCTGGGGCCACATAGCTTGCTTTAGCTCCTGATTCCACCCTCAGTCTGTACCCTTCCTCCACCCAAGAAAGAGGGGAGTAGTAGTGTACCGTAATACACCAACCAGACTAATAAGGTAATATGAACAGGAGCAATAAAAAATACCAATCATACAAATATACTCACACAAACATTACAGGAATGCACCAGGAAATGGAGGATGGGGTTAAACCAAAGTAGGAGAAGAGGAATTATCACACATCAAAAACCTAGCAACAGTCACAGATAAATCCACCAAATGCCTACTTAAATAGCAACCAACAACAACTTCCAGCCATGCAGCAAAAGCTATATCTGACAATGAGTGCTAGCCAGGGCCCATATTATATAAGAGATGGGAGTAGTGAACAGTGAACAGCTGAGCCTTAATGCATGTACTCTTCGAAAAGCTGTCAACTGAGCAGATTAATCCCTGCACTGCTAAAAAAAAAAAAAACCTGCACCATTTAATATGAAGGTGAAGTGTTTCTAATCAGTGCAGGAGCAGTAGAAATCAGACGCTGTGGTCTTCTGGCTTCTCTCTGTCGCAGAAAACCTGTGGCAAGGGGGGTGATTTTAACTTTTATATTTTTAAAATAATTTTAAACTTTTTTTTTACTGGCTTAAATAGTCTCAATGGGAGACTAGAAGCTGTGGTCATCCGATCGCCTGTGCTACACATAGCAGGGGTTCAGCCCTGCTATATGTAGCTAAAATGCTAATTTGCTATGAGCGCTGGCCACAGGGCAATGAAAACCACAGGGGTCTCCTACAGACCCTGAGTTGACATGCCAGCCCATCGGCGACCCATGGTCATGTGGCAAAGGCACCGATCGTCGAAGCTAATAACGCAGTTCAGGCGTGATCATGTTAAATGCCACTGTCAGAAATTAAAAGCGGCATTTAACATGTTATCAGCCACTGGTAGATCACATTTCAATCCATGGCTGTTAGTGGCACATGTCAGCTGATAAAAAGAGCCAAATTCACACATACCGTAGATAGTTTGGGGTGTGAGATCCTGCTGATAGATTCTTTTTAATGGTTGTTTTCTGTGTTTCCACATACAACATTCCAATTTGAATGTAGTTTGCACTATATTTTTGTCTCCTGATTTGCAGAGACACCCTCCTCTAGATACTGTCTTTGGAAACTTTTTGGAAAATATTGTTAAAAGCGGATAGGATCAAGCTTGACCACTGTTAGGTGCTCAGGGGTAAAACAGTAAGACAATACAAAAGATCTAACCCCGGCACACTCCAAAAATATGAAGAGAGAACGTGTTGCTTTTAAAGTTTTATTAGTTTGTCTTGTGCAAAAAAGAGTGGTTTCCAAACAATGTTTCGGCTCAGGCACGAGCGTTCGTCAGGAAGACAATGTTCTGGTAGTTATATCATGTGTAGGTCCCGGATTTTCAGCTTGTCCTATGACAAGTTTTCTCTTCATATTTTTGGAGTGTGTCGTGGTTAGATCTTTTGTATTTAGAAAATCTTGTGACCTATGCCCTTAAGAATTTGAGCCAGTAAATGAAATGTAAAACTTGTCTCAATGATGTTGTAATAGCATAGTCCATTGCACTATTATTAGTCATTGCTAAGTAATCTGGAACAAAAAAAAGATAAGAGGAAGTGGCAAAGTGCTACAGTAGGAACATCTGTGAGCTGTCGGAAGGAGGGATCTGTGATCAGTGTGGAGAAGTAAGAATAGAGTTCATTAGTCAGTGGTGGAGGCTGAAAGAGACCAGTGTTCCCCTCTCATAGCCTCACTGTCTTTTTTCTTGCTGAACTTGCATATCAATGAACAGAGCCAAGAAAAAGACCATTTAGATTTGTGAAGAGTGGTCCCATGCTTTTATTGCTGCAGACCCTGAGGAGGAAGCAGGGGACACAATAACGCCTCCATCTTTAAGAAATAGTAGAGTAGATATCTACTGATATAGACATCTGTATGGGAAATGACCCACATTAAACTCTGATCATTAGAAAACTTGTGGCCTTTTACTACAGTAAAGTATGTGATCATTAAAAGTTTCAAATTTACTACATGAAATAATATTTGTATTATCAAACATACATATTAATGAAAGAAAAGTAAAGGGAATTTATTATCGAATTTTTTTAATAATTAAAGACTGATTTTGAAACATACTGAAACCGAGGTATCAAGATTCACGACGTTGCACAATTGCGCTACACCAGTCTTGCTGAAATAGAAGGTGCACACAACTTAATGAATTTCATGCCTCTTCTAAGTGGCATGTCCTCCTTGTGTTGCACTAGAAACGAGACTGCTGTAGCATTTCTGGAGTACAAAGGTCTGACATTTTCGATTAAACTTACCAGGCGAGTGTGGAGACACGGGAGGCGGGGGTTGGCGAGCTCCCCAGGTCCGCTAGCAGGAGCCGCATAGACCAGGGATTGTCTTACCGAACCCCCACTCTCCTTTTAATGTGGGCATAGCGCTACTCAGACAACACAGGGTGAGGGTAAAACAGTGTGGCAATACTTTATTGAACCACAAAACAGGCAGATAACATGTAGAACAGTCTCACCTAAATACCCCAATATGATGCACCTTACAGAGTCTCACCCTTCCGCTGACTCGCCGGCATTACAGCAGCTGTGACTTTAGAGCTTCCATAGTCTATTACCCCACCTGTGGACTGCACACTGAGAGGAGGGCTTAGGAAGATGACAGTCCATTGAGGTACTAAGCCAATTGACCGGAGGGTCACAACATAATTTCTCCGAACATTTCCATGGAGCCAGGCGACTAGCGGGTCTCAACCCTGTTTTCACAAACGTATCCATGGTTCAGCGATGGTCAATGGAGCAGATCTGTATTCTTCCAGCTGGGGCCGAGGTCCCCTATGCTGGTATCCTGTAGAATGACAAATCTAATGGAGCTATGATGTCTTGGCTGCTGTGGTCCTTTGGTTGTCTTGGCTGAATCTCTGTCTCTGTCCTCATACAGAGGCATATAATCCCTTTTTATAATTAACAAGTGTCTTTCAATTAGTATTCACAAATAAAAGGGGAAGAATGGATCTATTTCCATAGTTTTTCCTCCTCTATTTTAAAAGTCAACAAACTAGCTGGCCTAGATAAGCGTAATTAGCATATCAGCAAACATCACTAGTCATCAAGCATAAGAGCACAATATGTTGCATCAAATGTCAACTTACAAGTCAATATTACAGGCTAACACAAGCAAATATCTGTTTTCTTGACCAACCAGAAATAAACACAAATTAAAAATTCAACATATATGTTACACCCGGTCCCCGTCCTGGTGCTGCGCCCAGGTCTGCCGCTGTTACACCTGGCCCCCGTCCTGGCGCGGCGTCCAGGCCTGCCGCTGCTCTCTGTTCTGGGCACTCACCTCGAGCCTCTCATGCTGCTGCTCAGCATTCTGTCCTCCCTTCTGCCTCCTCCTCCTGGCATCCTGTGAGGAGATCTGTAACTAAGGCTATTAGGGCACGCCCGCCCGCTCTCTTGCCTTCTTAAAGGGGCGGCGTGCATTATTCAAAAAATGCAATCAACCAATGGCAGCGCACAGGCTGCTATTTCTGGCCTCTCCTCCATAGGGAGAGCGCCGGAGCAACGAGTATCTATCATTGCTACATCCGGTTCTCATGCTAACCTGTCTGCACTGCATCTGCAGTCTCTGTGCATTGTCTAATGCTCTCTGTTTTCACAGCATATCAGTATCCTGTGTTACCTGGTTATATCAGCAACCATCTGGGCCTAAGCCATCCCATTCCGCCTACAGCCATCCGAGTCCAAGGACTGTGTGAAGGTCACTGGAACCGACTCCTTACCAACTAACCGGATCCAGGACCCAGCACATTACGGACTCTGCTGTAACTTTTGTTATCCCTTTTGATCCCGCTGGGACAGCTGCAACGTGTTCAGGGTCTAACTGGAGGTAGCACCTGTGTCCTCCGGGTATTCCATTCTGGCCATGCCTGAGGGGCTTTACTACGGGTGCCCAGGGCTCACTAGTCACGCCCCCTTCGGAGCCCCCCGGACCGTGGTCCCGAGGTTCCACTTAAAAAATAAAAACGAATGTGAACTTCGCCATCTCTGCCTCCGCTTCCATTCATTACAATATAGATAACAGTCTACTCTTCCTGGCTTGCTAAAAATAGATGTACGGTTAATTAATATACATTGCTGTGTCTACACAGCAAGCATGGCCACACGGTCTCTGCCCCCGTTCTGCCTATTTCATCAAAGCTAAGTCAAAATGTGAAAAAAATGTCAAAAGTAGCAAAATTTTGGTGCAACACTATTTCATAAAAAATTGCAACTTTTCAAATCTTTTACTAGAGTTTTCTGGTGTAAAAGCTTTGTTGATTCAACTTCATTCTCTTTTTGCTTTTCCTATCTATTCATAATGATAGACTGTAAAGCAAATTTCTAAATACTTTCAAAAGCAGGTCAGACAACATGAATGAGTCTGTGTTGTCTGCCATCTTCATTCCTTCTTCCCCTATGATATAGTTCCCTTTCTGTAGATTACATTTCTCATCATGCCACAGTCTCATCAAATTACTCTTGCTCCTAATGGAGTGGGTAGTTGCTGGAGAATCTGGGCATCTTGACTTGAGCACAAGTTTCCCAAGCAAGTTCATATCCACTATAATCTGTAACTATGGTTGGCCACCAAACAGCATAATGAGACTCCTGAAGAATATATAGGTGAAACAGAGGTATGAAAAAATCATTTTTGTGTGGTAGTATTGTAAAGGGCCAGCTCATGGAATCTATGGATCTCTCCTACAAGATTTAAGGAAACAGAAGACATAGCTATATCTTCAGTGAAAATAGGAACTGGTTCAGACATCTCAGACTGAGTTGGACAGATAATTTGGTAGAGTATGTTAGCTTACAGTGGCTTGCAAATGTATTCACCCCCTTGGCTTTTTATCTATTTTGTTACATTACAATCTGTATTTAAATATGTTTGTAATGCGATTTGTGTGATGTATCAGCACTAAATAGTCTAAGTTGGTGAAGTGAGAAAATATAGGCAAAGATGTAATTTATGTGATCACATAACTAAAAATTGGCATATGTTTTCACCCCTTTAACAATGAAGCTCCTAAAAACTTTTGGTGCAAGCAATTACCTTCATAAGTCACATGCTTGGTTAAAGGAAGTCCACCTGTGTGCAATTTAAGTGTCACCTGGTCTGTCAGTGTATATATATATATATATATATATATATACCTTTTCTGAAGAATCAGAGGCTGCAACACCATTAAGCAAAAGACACCACTAACCAAACAACGTCATAAAGACCAAAGAGATCTCCAAACAAGTCAGGGACAAAGTTGTTGGGAAGTACAAGTCAGGGTTGGGTTATAATAAAATACTCCAATCTCCCATGATCCTCTGGAGCGCCATCAAATCCATTATCATCAAATGGAAAGAGCATGGTACCCCAACAAACCTGTTGTAGTGAAACCTCCACCAGGGGGAGCTGGTGAGGGAATAGAGGTTACACACTAAGGCTGAGTTCACACGTGGCGTTTTTTTCGCGTTTCCGCGGCGGTTTTAACCGCGCGATTTTGCAGCGAAAACGCGAAAAATAAGCATCCCATGCATTCCTATGGGATTCCGCAATGCTGTGCTAATGCTGCGGTTTTTACCGCGGCGGAATCGCTTCGCGGTAAAAACCGCAGCATGCTCATTAATTTGCGGAATCGCGGCGATCCCGCACCCATAGGAATGTATTGTTCCGCTTACTTCCCGCATGTGGCTGTGCACACCATGCGGAAAGTAAGCAGAACAAATGCGGATGGTACCCACGGTCCGGAGGAGAGGAGACTGTCCTCCGGGCTTTGGGTACCATATCCCTGTAAAAAATAGAATTTTAAAATAAAAAATATTGTTATTCTTACCTTCCGGCGTCCTGCGCAGTCTTCCCGCCTCTCTCCACGCTCCCGTTCCCAGTAAGCCTTTGCGAAAATGCCCGCGATGGCGTCCACTCTCGCGGGATCGCGAAGTCTCGCGGTCATTCGCTTGACGTCATCGCGAATTACCGCGAGACCTGACGTCATCGCGGGCATTTTCGCAAAGGATTACTGGGAACGGATGCGCAGGACGTCGGAGGGTAAAAATAACACCATTTTTTATTTTTTTTACATTCTATCTTTTACTACTGATGCCGCATAGGCGGCCTCAGTAGTAAAAAGTTGGTCACACTGGTCAAACACTATGTTTGACCAGTGTGACCAACCTGTCAATCAGTTCTCCAAGCGATGCTACAGATCGCTTGGAGAACGCTAGCATTCTGCAAGCTAATTATGCTTGCAAAATGCTAGTTTTTCCGCGGGAAAATCACGGGAATTTAAAATGCGATTTTCCCGCGGACTGGAATTCCGGAATTCTCGCGGGAATTTCTGCGAGAGTTCCGGTACGTGTGCACTTAGCCTAAGAGTAGCAAACACTGAGCAATAGCACAGGTGTGACAGGTAACGAGAGAGAATGGTCAGACAAACCGAGTCAGAAACTAGCAGGAGCAGACGTACCAGAAGGAGCAGCAATACACGTAGTCAAAAATACCAAGCCGAGGGTCAGAAAGCCATAACATGAGCACAGGGTCCAGAAACGTGAGGCAAAATACGTGGTCGGGTTACAAGCTGGGAAGTCAAATGCCAGAGAAGAAACGTAGGAGCAGAGACGAATACCAAGAGACGGGGTCAGAGATCAGTCCGGGTCATACACATGGATACTAGTTAGAGGCAGGAGGATCACCAAGGTACAAGGGTCAGAGGCTCTAAACTGGAAGCTTGAGCTATCACTAACACTGGTCAGCAGGCTGTGAGAGACTGAAATAGCCCAGCTAGCTCCAGAACGAGGCTGAGGAGCTTAACCCCCGCATGACCAGTCCAGAGTGAAGACAGCAGAAAATAAACTCTGGACTGGACCATGACAGTACCTCCCTCTCAATGGGGGGCCACCGGACCACCAGGCTTCCCTGGATAACGAGCATGAAAGGCCCGGACCAACCGATCCGCATGGACCGAACGCACCGGCACCCATGACCGTTCCTCAGGACCGTACCCTTTCCAATGGACTAAGTACTGAAGTGAACAGCGGAGCATATGAGAATCCACCACCTGTTCCACCTCGTACTCGGTCTGGCTATCTACCATAACAGGCGGCGGGTGCGAGGGAGACTCATCAGAGGAAGGCACCGATGGCTTCAGAAGCGCCTTATGGAACAAATTAGGGATCCGCAACGACGGAGGCAAACGCAGGCGAAAGGCTACAGGATTAATCACCTCTAGAATTTCATACAGACCAATAAACTTGGGACCCAACTTAGCAGAGGGAATTCTCAGCCTTATATTTTTGGTGGATAACCATACCTTATCCCCCACCTGATAAGCCGGCCCCACAGAGCGTTGTTTATCCGCAAAAAATTTATATTTGCCTTGAGCCTCCCCAATGTTCCTCTGAACCTCCCTCCAAACTTCCCCCAACCGCAAAAAGGCCGAATCAGCCCCTGGACACTCCGAATCCAGTTGGGAAAATTCACCAAAATGAGGGTGAAACCCGTAGTTGCACAAGAAAGGAGAAGTACCAGTAGACTGATTGACACGATTATTGAAAGCGAATTCCGCTATAGGTATCATAGAGCACCAATCATCCTGTCTGGATGTGACCAGACACCGTAGAATCTGCTCCAAAGACTGATTGGTCCTTTCAGTCTGACCATTGGTCTCGGGATGGTAGGCCGATGAAAAGGTCAGACTGATGCCCAGCCTTTTACAAAAAGCCCTCCAAAATTTTGCCACGAATTGCACCCCTCTATCAGACACCACACTGACAGGCACACCATGCAACCGGATCACATGCTCAATGAATAGTTTAGATAGAGTCTCAGCATTAGGAAGGCCCGTTAATGGTACAAAATGTGCTTGTTTACTGAACATATCCACCCCTACCCAGATCACGGTTTTGCCATTAGAGGGGGGGAGATCAGTGATAAAATCCATGGAGAGATGAGTCCACGGTCTATCCGGAATTGGCAGTGGCACCAATTCCCCGGCCGGCCGGTTGTGGGAGGCTTTAGCGCGGGCACAAATTTCACAGGAGGACACAAAGCCAGTGATGTCAGAAGTCAGCGAGGGCCACCAGAACAGCCTAGTGATGGCTTTACATGTGGCTGAGATTCCAGGATGCCCACTCAGAGCCGAGTCGTGGCACTCCCAAAGCACTCTTAATCGATACTGAACAGGCACAAAGAGCTTATTTTCAGGTATGGACGGAGGAGCAAGAGATTGGGCCTCACGAATCTCCTGCTCCAATCTCGGGGACACCACAGCCACCACCACCCCGCGCTGAAGAATGGAGGAGGGAGGCTCAGGAGGTGATACCGGATCTAGGCTGCGAGACAAGGCATCCGCCTTCACATTCTTGGAACTTGGTCTGAAAGTGATGGAAAACTGAAATTGGGAAAAAAAAAGTGACCACCTTGCCTGTCTTGGAGTCAGACGTTTGGCAGACTCGATGTAAGACAGGTTCTTGTGATCTGTAATGACAGTGATACGATGGACAGCCCCCTCCAAAAAATGCCTCCATTCTTCAAAAGTTACAGTAATTTAAGGCCAACAACTCTTGATTACCCACATCATAATTCCTCTCCGCAGAGGAAAATTTTTTAGAAAAGAAGGCACAGGGTCTTAAGTTAGTTAATGTGGTGGGGCCCTGGGACAACACAGCTCCCACTCCCACCTCAGAGGCATCCACTTCTATGATGAATGGTTTAGACAAATCAGGTTGAACCAGTACCGGAGCAATCATGAAACGTTTTTTTAGCAAAGAAAACGCCGCCACAGCTGGAGCTGACCAGTTTTTGAAATCAGCCCCCTTTTGGGTGAGATCAGTGAGGGGTTTGACCTCTTGAGAGAACCCCTTGATGAATTTTCTATAGTAATTGGCGAAACCCAGAAATCGCTGAAGACCCTTGAGATGTCTGGGTTGCACCCAATCCACAATGGCCTGTACCTTCCTAGGGTCCAGACGAAACCCCTCAGCGGACAGGATGACCCCTAGAGAGGACAATTCTTGAGTAAAAAATGAACATTTCTCCAGTTTGGCAAAGAGTGAGTTCTCCCTGAGCCTCTGGAGAACCGCACGAAGATGACCCATGTGACTTTGTCTATCAGAAGAATATATGAGTATATCATCAAGGTAAGCTACTACAAAGCGTCCAATAAAAATCAGAAAAAAAATGGTTGATGAAATTTTGGAATACCGCTGGTGCATTAGTCAAACCGAACGGCATAACCAAATTTTCAAACAGACCCTCAGAGGTGAGAAACGCAGTTTTCCACTCATCCCCATCCCGCATACGGATGAGATTGTATGCTCCCCTGAGGTCTAACTTATAGAACCACCTGACCCCCGACAATTGATTGTACAAATCAGGTATCAGTGGGAGAGCTTAAGTGTTTCTTATGGTTATCTTATTCAGTTCTCGAAAATCGAGGCACGGGCGTAAACCACCATCCTTTTTTTTACAAAAAAGAACCCCGCAGCCACGGGAGAGACAGATGGCCGTATATGCCCTTTATGGAGGCTCTCAGAGATATACTCCTTCATAGCAGCCCGCTCAGGGCCGGAGAGATTGTACAGACGGGCTTTGGGCAATTTGGCACCGGTAACCAGATCAACAGCACAATCGAATGGGCAGTGTGGTGGTAGAACCTCAGCCTCCTTTTCGGAGAACACATCCTCAAAATTCTTCAGGTACTCCGGAATACCCTCCAGACTGACGGATGACATAGACACAGTGGCAAGACAATTTTCAGAACAAGCATGTCCCCATTTAACAATATCTCGGGACCTCCAGTCAATAACTGGGTTATGCCGTTGCAACCAGGGTAACCCTAACAGCAGGCCAGCACGGAGGTTATCCAAAACAAAGCATGACATGCGCTCCTTGTGTAGGGCCCCCACTCTGAGGGTGAATTCTTTAGAACTGAAATGGAGACCATCCTTAGTGAGAGGTGTAGCGTCAATAGCCACAATTTTTAAAGGAGTCTCCAACCTAACTGTCCCTAATCTACAGCGGGCCACCAGCTAAGAGTCAATCAGGTTCAAGGATGACCCACAGTCTACAAAAGCCGAAGTATGGAAAAAGCCATTCTCAACACCAAGTTCCACCATTAACAGTATCTTTGAAAATGAAGAAAAAGGTACCTGAGAGTCTGGGTGACCTCCACGATGATCACCCAGACTCAGCCGCTTGTTAGTCGGTGGACAGGAGGGGCAGTCTTTTTCCCAGTGTCCGGGATCTCTGCAGTAAAAACATAACTTTCCATCACATCGCCATTTCCTTTCTTTCTCCTGGGGGTTGGTGGCTCCCACCTCCATAGGGTCAGATGGAAGCAAAACATCAGGGTTAGCAGGGAACAACGGAATCCCTCGCTGAGTAACACCTCTCTCCCGCAGTCTCCGATCCATACGGATACGGATAGCCTGAGTCATAGCCTCCTCCTATGAGCTGGGAGGTGGATGGAGAGCCAGAACGCCCTTCAAGCAATCCGACAGTCCCTTCCTGAACAGACATCTCAGTGCGGAGTCGTCCCAGGACACCTCAGTGGACCATCGACGGAATTTGGAGCTGTGCCATTTGGCTGAGTGCTTCCCCTTCCCCAGACCCATAATAGTGTCCTCTGCTACCCTAACACGATCCGGTTCGTCATAGATAAGTCCTAGGGCCTCAAAGAACCTATCTACCGAGATCCGTTCAGGGGCAGTAGGGGGCAACGAGAAAGCCCAGGATTGGGGACCCTCCCTAAGTAAGGAGATAATAATCCCCACCCTCTGAGTCTCATCCCCAGACGATCGGGGTCTAAGAGAAAACCATAATTTACAACTCTCCTTGAATATGTGAAATTTATCTTTTTCACCAGAAAACGTGTCAGGAAGGTTAACTGAGGATTCAGGAGAATGCAAAATAACATCTACAGAGTCACCTGGTGGACTAACAATATGAGAGGTGTTTCCCTGCATGGTCTTAACAGTCTCAGTCAGTTCTTTCTGTAAGTGGGTATGAGACATGATGTCATGATCCAGGCTGGATCTGACAGTTTAAATGGAAAAGTGAACTTTTTTTCCTTTGGCTTGGTGCCAAAATGTGTTGTGATTGCCCCCCGGTGGCCATTAGAATTATTACACGTGGTGTTTCATTCTAAGTTGCCCGGTGGTGGTGAGTGGTATCGCACCTTAGTTTTAGGCTTAATGTGCAATTAATCACAAATCAGGTGTTAGGCTCTATAAAAGGGAGCCAGGGGTGTTCAATCACTGTTGGTGATATTGTGTGTTAGTCATTCACAAGGAAGCCTGGGTGAAAGAAGGAGCTGAACATGAGTCCTGCGCAGCCCAGCCAGAGGGGACGAGTGGCAGATAGGTGGTCTGCAAGAAGGGCTGGCATGGCGTGGTGGAGTCACAGTTTATGGTGTCGGCAGGAGGTGTTTGCATGGCTTGGTGGAGTGGCGACGATGGTGAGAGTTGCTCTCACCATGCTGGACCTAGTTGCTGAGAGCTGGACTCAAGCATGCTCGACTTTTTGGGCAGAAGCTGAACTCATCATTGGGACTCTGCTACTGGACTGCTGCAATTGGTGGTGGACTCTGCTCCAAGGCTGCACTATGGTGATGGATCCGATTATGGTGATGGATCCGGGTGGAGGAGAAGATGCACACAGGTGGTGGGATCTGTTGCTAGGAGCGTACGCAGCAGAGCAAAGCTAAGTGGTGTTTCCCGTTTTGTCATCTTTCCTCATGTGTGTTTTAGTGCAGTGGTGGGATTAGTTTCCACACCGACCAATTCCCTAGTGAGGGTTTAGGTCAGGACGAGCTAGGGTTTTTAGGTTCCTGTTG
Source organism: Dendrobates tinctorius (assembly GCF_039654945.1). NCBI lineage: Eukaryota > Metazoa > Chordata > Amphibia > Anura > Dendrobatidae > Dendrobates > Dendrobates tinctorius. The sequence continues at coordinate 913,542 of NW_027361789.1, read as the reverse complement.
CGCGCCCGGTGCGGAACCGGCATAGGGAACGTTAGGAGTGCAGAGACACTGGCTCAGGGGAGCTCAGGAGGTCTCCACTTCCCTATTCCCTATCGCAGGACCCACCATTGTTAATGTTTCCCAGGTTTCCCTTATTGTTTAAATTCGCCTTACTGGAGGCGGGGTTTCCAGACTTGTATATACGTGTAATGTCTAAATTCGCCAGTTGGAGGCGGTGTATCCAGCTGCACATGTTTATTATTTAAATTCGCCCCACTGGAGGTGGTGTATCCTGGGTCACGTGCGTCATATGGGTTCGCCTTGCGGTGCTCGCTGGGTCCAGACACACGTGACAAGGGACAGATAATTCACAGAAAAATCCTGCGCCATCTGCGTCAAACTGGACACTTGATCTGCCAAGTTATGCAGCAGATCCATGACCAGAGGAAAAAAAAAGTGCAAAATCCCATTTAAATGTATAGGTTAGTGATAATGTAGTGAAACCACCACTAGGGGGAGCTGGTGAGGGAAGAGAGGTTACACACTAAGAGTAGCAAACACTGAGCAATAGCACAGGTGTGACAAGTCCACCTGTGTGCAATTTAAGTGTCACCTGGTCTGTCTGTATATATACACCTTTTCTGAAGAACCACAGAGGCTGCAACACCATTAAGCAAAAGACACCACTAACCAAACAACGTCATAAAGACCAAAGAGATCTCCAAACAAGTCAGGGACAAAGTTGTTGGGAAGTACAAGTCAGGGTTGGGTTATAATAAAATATTCCAATCTCCCATGATCCTCTGGAGCGCCATCAAATCCATTATCAACAAATGGAAAGAGCATGGTACCCCAACAAACCTGTTATAGTGAAACCTCCACCAGGGGTTACACACTAAGAGTAGCAAACACTAAGCAATAGCACAGGTGTGACAGGTAACGAGAGAGAATGGTCAGACAACCGAGTCAGAAACTAGCAGGAGCAGACGTACCAGAAGGAGCAGCAGTACACGTAGTCAAAATACCAAGCCGAGGGTCAGAAAGCCAAAACATGAGCACAGGGTCCAGAAACGTGAGGCAAAATACATGGTCGGGGTACAAGCTGGGAAGTCAAATGCCAGAGAGGAAACGTAGGAGCAGAGACGAATACCAAGAGACGGGGTCAGAGATCAGTCCGGGTCATACACGTGGATACTAGTTAGAGGCAGGAGGATCACCAAGGTACAAGGGTCAGAGGCTCTAAACTGGAAGCTTGAGCTATCACTAACACTGGTCAGCAGGCTGTGAGAGACTGAAATAGCCCAGCTAGCTCCAGAACGAGGCTGAGGAGCTTAACCCCCGCATGACCAGTCCAGAGTGAAGACAGCAGAAAATAAACTCCGGACTGGACCATGACACCTATAAAGAGAGGGCAATCCACCAAAACTCTCAGCCCGGCGCAAGGTATTAATCAGAGAGGCAGAACAGAGACCAAAGGTAATCCTGTTGGAGCTGCAGAGGTCTCAGGCAAACACCTGAGTATCTGTCCATATGACCACAACAAGCTGTACACTCCATAGAGCTGGCCGTTATGGAAGAGTGGGCAGAATGATGCCTTTACTTACACACAAAAATTATAAGGCTTGTTTTGAGTTTGCCAAAAGACATTTGGGAGACTCCTCAAATGTATGGAGGAAGGTATTGTGGTCATATGTGACCACCAAGGTAAATGCTATATCTAGCACCAAACCCCAATAGCACCATCCTGACAGTGATGGCAGCATTATGCTGTGGGAATGTTTTTTGGCAGCAGGTAAAGGAAAAATGGTCTGAGTCAAGGGGAAGAAGGATGGTGCGAAATGCAGGGATATTCTTCAGCAAAACCTGTTTCAGTCTGCTAGTTATTTGAGACTGGGATGGAGGTTTACCTTCCAACTAGACAATGACCCTAACCATACTACTAAAGCAAAACTCGAGTGGTTTCAGGGGAAACGTGTAAATATTTTGAAATGGCCTAGTCAAAGCCCAGACATTAATCCAATTGATAATCTGTGGTCAGACTTGAAGATTGTTGTTCACAAAAGGAGTTGGAGCAGTTTTGCCTTGTGAAATGGACAAAAATCCCAGTGGCAAGATGTGGAAAACTCATAGAGACTTATCCAAAGTGACTTGCAGCTGCAATTGACACAGAAGGAGGCTCTACAAAGTACTGAATTTATGGGGAGGGGGGGTGAATAGCTATACACAGTGAAGTTATCAGTTATTTTATCCTATTTGTTGTTTGCTTCACAATAAAAAAGAAAATCAAATGTTCACAGTTGTAGGCATATTCTTTACTTGGACTGATGCAAATCCTCAAAAAAAACAGTGAAATTACAGGTTGTGAGGTAGCAAAACACGAAAAATGCCAAGGGGGGTGAATACTTTCTTAAACCACTGTATACAAGTTCTCAATGCCAGGTCTGAATGTGGGTCGCCCTCCCAGGGCTGTGGGATACTCGGTACCAGGCCGGTATCAGTGGGATGTGTCACAGCAGCAGTGACCCGGACCGTGGCCCTGGGCGCCCAAGTAATAGGAAAATGTGAATGGTGGAATGTAGTTAGATGAATAGTTCATGACGCCACCTGTGGTGTTCGGCAAGTGAAGTGTTAAGCCGATGCTGCATGCAGATCCGCTTGGACTGATGGTATGGTGCCGCAAAGATGTAAAAGCTCCCCACAGGTGAAGCTGTAGTGTAGATGTGGTTGGCACGGGGATGTAGCGGTGCCGGAAAGGTAGGAAGCAGACAAGACACAGCAGGGTGCAATTTCTGTACCTTTACTTGATAACTGCAGTCCAGGTCCTGATTATAGATGGTACCAGAGCAGGCTAGCCTGGAAGCAACTCAGGAATTCTCTCTCAGCAGATGGACTGTGCAGTCTCCTTCCTAGCGCTTATTTGAGGGATCTCCAGTACCGAGTTACACTTAAGTTCCTCCTGTCAGAGGTTCCCAAGAACTCTACTTGTACGGCAGACAGCTGTAGCCTGTTCCAGAGACTCCTCACTCCTAAGTCCCGGCTCACTATCCGTGTTGCTGTTGTTCCCTCAAGTCTTAGATGGGAGTATTGCATTTACAGCCTTCTACTCCTCTGGTGTCTGCTGTAGGACCATCAGTGTCCATACAGCCGTGGATACCAGGCTCCAGTTCATGCGCTCTTGCGGGAGATGAGCTCTTCCTCTCAGCTCTATCTCAGCGCTCCTTCCACATGTCTGCACACTTCACCCTCCGCAGACTAACTAACTACTCCCTCCTAATGGCCCTCAGAGTGCACTCCTCCCCTTAATTCCGGTTCAGAGTTCCCCCTGCTGGCCTGGAGTGGAACTGTGTTGCATGCATAGATTGACTGCGAGAGAGATCTGTCATTGCCTCCAAGCCTGGCATTACCCTCCCTGGAGGAAGGCAAAGCCACTGTGGCGGCCATACTCCTGGGGGTGCCACATTCCCCCCTAGTGCAAGTCAGCACTCCTGGGCTAAACAAAACATGAAAACATATAAACAGTTAAACAATAATAATTGTACAAGATTTAAAAATGAAAAAGTTACAAAAACCAAGTGCTTCAAAAATGGTCCTATGATGATAAGTCCAAGCATCAATGTCCATGGTCCATTCCTGGGCAAATGGTGAACTATTTACAAGGAAAGTTTTTAACCACACGCAGTCCTGTGGTCCAATGTCCATAAACAAGGGAAACAACTGGAAAATTTAAAGGAAAGTCTTACAGGTTACCTGTAGGTACAAAAGCTTAAACAGTTTCATATTTACAGACAGGTTAACAGTTACAATACTCAACTTTATTTTATATTGGACAGTTAATATGCGGAATCTAACTGGTAGTATGCCTTGGGTGATACGAGTAGATCTGCATAACACTGGTGTTGTAATGGCCCTTACTGATTGTCTGGTTCTAACTACCGATGTAGTATGTGAACTGGGTGGCACATGTCTACGTGTTCTTAGAGTCACTATGGGCATGTCAGATTCACTACTGGCAGGGCGAGGGTTCTCTGTCTTCACTGCTGGTGTAGCATCTGCTGCATGATTTTCCTGATCTTCAGGGTTTTCTGGAATCACATCTTCCTGTGCTACCAATTGGGGAAATGTCAACACTGGCACCACTATAGCATCATTTACTTTAGTCCAATTCGCAGGGAATTCTCCAAGTATTGTGCTGACCTTCTCTTCTACCTCTATGGGTTGGATGTTATCTGGTTCTTCTATTCTTTCCTTCAACAGGTCAGGACATAGTTTCAGGTGATCTCTTGATATTGCTGCTGAGGTTTCTCCTCCATCTTTGCTAATAAGGCATACCTTGGTATTATCAAAGTTTGAGGGCAGAATGGTATAAGGTTCAGCTTCCCATTGATCATCCAATTTGTGCAATCTTCTCTTCCTTTTTAAGACTTGTTCTCCCGGCGACAAAGGAATGGCAGGTACATTTTGAATGTAAATCTTCTCCTGCTTTTGTATTGCCTGAGCTAAACTCTTTTCCACGCACTCTTGTACTCTTCTGTACTGTTGCTGCCTCTCTGTGTCCCAGTCAGCATCTGGTGACGTTACTTCAGGTGTTAGGACTCCCATGTCCAAATCAATAGGCAGCTTACCAGGTCTTGCTCTCATTAGGTAGGCTGGGGTACAGTTGGTGGAATTCACAGGGATATGGTTGTAGAGGTCTACCAGATCTGGCAACTTTTCTGGCCACAGATTTCTCTCCTCCAAAGGCAATATCTTCAGTAGGTCAATCACTACCTGGTTCATCTCACACATGCCATTGGTCTGTGGATGGTACGGGGTTGTCCGGATCTTCTTGCAACCATACAAGTTATAGAATTCCTGGAATACTTCTGCTTCAAAAGCTGGACCTTGATCTGTAAGTACTCTTTCAGGGTAACCATGTGGTCTACAGAAGTGCTGCTGGAATGCTCTGGCTGCTGTCCTGGCTGTTTGATCTTTAACAGGCACAACTACCAGGAATCTTGAGTAGTGGTCCACGATGGTAAGAGTATAGATGTATCCTGAACGGCTTGGAACCAGCTTCACATGGTCCAGGGCGACCAACTCGAGTGGCTGTTTGGTTACTATTGGCTGCAGAGGAGCTCTCTGGCTGTTTCGATCCTTTCTGCGCAGGCTACATGGTCCACACTCCCGGCACCACTTTCCAATGGCTTTCCTCATACCAGCCCAGTAGAACCTCTCCTGGAGCAAGGCTCCAACTTCTTCCATCCGAAGTGTCCAGCTCCTTTGTGGTATAATTCCAGGACCATTGATGCCTCTCTCTTTGGGACTATCACCTGCGAGACCAGCTCATGAGTGCAGGCATTGATACTCCTCCGACACAGCTTTCCTTCATAAATGAACAGCCAGCCTCTCTCCTTCCACAACCGCTGGGTTTCCTCAGGAGCATCTGACTCTGGGCGTGAGTCAGCTTGTGACAGTAGCTCCTTCACCAGGCGGACTGCAGGGTCACTATCTTGCGTTTCTGCCCAGTCATGATGGGGTAATGCATTTAGGGTGACTTCCTTCAAGCCAGACCATCGGTTTCTCACTCCTTGGGCACGTTGGGCCGCAATTGGCCGGTGGAAGGGAGTTAGCTCTATTTCTTCAAGAGCCTCAGGGTCTTCTCCTGCATCAGGCAGATTAGGCATCCTGGACAGCGCGTCAGCATTGGCATTCTTGTACCCTGCTCGGTACTTGATGGTGAATTCATAGTTAGATAGCCGAGCCATCCATCGCTGCTCCAGTGCACCTAGTTTTGCAGTTTCCAAGTGGGTCAAGGGATTGTTGTCCGTGAACATAGTAAACTTGGCGGAGGCTAGGTAATGTTTGAACCTTTCAGTGACAGCCCAGACTATGGCAAGGAACTCCAGCTTGAAAGAACTGTAGTTGACAGGGTTCCTTTCAGTGGGACGCAGCTTCCTGCTGGCATAGGAGATCACTCTTTCTTTTCCATTCTGTACCTGTACAGTACTGCTCCTAGTCCCACATTGCTGGCATCAGTGTACAGCACAAAGGGTTTGTCATAATCTGGGTAGGCCAGAACTTCGTCACCTGTGAGAGCCATCTTCAGCCGAGTGAAGGATCTCACCAACTCTTCAGTCCATTCAAAGGTGGAATTTTTCTGTTTGGTCTTCTTGGACTGCCCCACCAGAAGATTTTGCATAGGGGTGGCTATTTCAGTAAAGCCTTTGATGGATCTTCGGTAGTAGCCTACCAGTCCAAGGAATTGGCGTACTTCATGAAGGTTGCTGGGCTTTGGCCAGTCCCGGATGACTGTGACCTTGTCAGGATCTGGTGCCACACCTTCTGCACTGGCCACATGACCGAGGTACTGTACCTTGGGCTTCAGGAGGTGGCATTTGGAAGGCTTCACCTTCAGGCCAAAATTGGACAAAGCTTCAAACACTTCAGCCAGGTGTTCCAGATGATCTTCATAGGTTTTAGAGAAACCAATGACATCATCCAGGTACAACAGGACCGTCTCAAAGTTCATGTGCCCCAGGCAGCACTCCATCAGCCGTTGAAATGTTCCTGGAGCGGTGCAGAGCCCGAATGGCATATAGTTGAACTCACAGAGACCCATTGGAGTGGTAAATGCTTTTTTCTCCTTGTCTGCCTCTGCCACAGGAACCTGCCAATACCCACTAGTGAGATCCAAGGTGGAAAAGTAGTTAGCAGTTTTAAGTGCAGTTAATGATTCCTCAATTCTAGATTCTAGGTAATGGGTAGGCGTCTTTATGTGTAATGCTGTTAATTTTCCTGTAATCAACACACATTCTAATGGTACCATCTTTTTTCTTTACAAAAACTATGGGAGCTGCCCATGGGCTACAAACGTCTCTGATAACCCCAGCTTCCTTCATCTCTTTCAACATACTCTTAGCACATTGGTATTGTGTTGGGGGTATAGGCCGGTACCTTTCTTTAATGGGTGGATGATCTCCAGTGGGGATATGATGTTGAACCCCTTTTGCCTGCCCAAAATCTAGTGGGTGTTTACTGAATACCCGCTCATATTCTTGTGTCACTCTGTAAACCCCATTTTTCTGGTATGAGGGCGTAGAGTCAGTTCCCACCTGCAGTTGCTGACACCACTCCTCTGGCTGCTTCACAGAGCCATTGTCCTCCACCTGCTGCCTGCAATGAGTTGTTGTTAACAGTGAGCAGCTTAGCAACTGTGGCGTACTGAGGTATTGTGGCCTCCTCCTCCCCACAATTCAAGAGGCGTACAGGCACTCTCCCTTTTTGCACATCAACCACCCCTCTGGCTGTCAGGACAGTGGGCCTGCTATCGGAGTATACTGGTTCTACCAATGCCTGGTAATCTCTCCCTCTGAGACCTATAGCTGCCCGACACCAAATCAACATTTCACACCTGGGGGGTATTGCAATGGGGAAGGGATCACTCACTCTGACACTGACAATTTCTCCGCCAGAGAGTTCTACCTGCATCAGGGCTCTGATCTCCTTCTGCAGGACTCGTTGTTCACTGGAACCAGCAGTCTCAGCCACCTGTTGCAACAAGACAATAACCTTGGAAAGACAGTTTTCAATTACATTTGTACCAAGAGTATTCATGGGATTACATTCACGTCGATCAATATCCACAACTATGAGACCTTGAGATTTTAGCTCTACCCGACCCACTTTAACAGTAATCTCTTTACATCCAATCTGCGGCAAAGACTGACCATTACTGGCAACTACTGTCAGTTCATCAGTTGGGCCACGGGTAAGATCAGAATCAGCCCACTACCTCTTGTAAAGAATGTACGGCATAGTGGTCAACTGAGAGCCAGTGTCATGGGGATACCGTCAATCACCACTGGAAGGATTGGTCTCCCTCCAACATACTTGGCTCTTCAGTTCTTTGGGCCTGGGGATCCTATTCCTGGGGGTTGGCCCTCTGCCCCAGGGGTTGCTCGTTTAAAGGACAGAATCTTGCATGATGACCTGCCTTATAACAGCGACAACAGATGGGACGTCCGTCCTGGTCATAGCGATCGTTGTTCCTCCCTCGGAGTGGCGGAGCTCTCCTCTTCCGGAGCCACGGGACATCCTCTGGACTGGAGGCCAGCTGGATCTTCTCCTTGGAGGACACTTGCAGAGACTGCACAGTTTTAGTAAGTGCAGCCATTCCTTTGGTCAACTCCAGGACCTGAAGACGCAGCTCTTCAGTTGGATCTTTATCCAGAGTCTGTGCATCAGGGGCCAGAGTCTGGGCATGGGCATGGGACTATGGGATGGAGGATATGTATGATGGGTATATGGGCATGGGACTATGGGATGGAGGATATGTATGATGGGTATATGGGCATGGGACTATGGGATGGAGGGTATGTATGATGGGTATATGGGCACGGGCCTATGGGATGGAGGATGTGTGATGGGTATATGGGCAAGGGACTATGGAATGGTGGATATGTATATGGGCACGGGACTATGGGATGGAGGATGTGTGATGGGTATATGGGCACTGGACTATGGGATGGAGGATATGTATGACGGGTATATGGGCATGGGGACTATGGGATGGCGGATATGTATGATGGGTATATGGGCACTCGACTATGGGATGGCGAATATGTATGATGGGTATATGGGCATGGGACTATGGGATGGAGAATATGTATGATGGGTATATGGGCATGGGACTATGGGATGGAGAATATGTATGATGGGTAAATGGGCATGGGACTATGGGATGGAGGATATGTATGATGGGAATATGGGCACGGGCCTAAGGGATCGTGGATATGTATGATGGGTATATGGGCACTGGACTATGGGATGGAGGATAATTATAATTTGCTATAACTAACCACAGTTAGTTACTATGCCTGGGCAGCGCCGGGCTCTTCAGCTAGTGTATATATATATATATATATATATATATTGTGAGAATCATGTGGGAATAGTGGATGAGGGCAGGTATATCTCGCCCAGATTCCTTTCCAAAGTGGCCTAGTCTGGTCAGTATCGCACCTGCTTACTAATGGATAATGGGAGGTGGATATAAAAGGATACAAGGTGGTTGTGTGAGTGTCTCAGCCTGGGAACACAGAGAGCCTGTCTGTGTGAGAGACACACACGTGAGTGGAAGCAGTGCCCACTGCAACTGTGGTTTGGCTGAACGGGAGAAGCCCGCCAGTTGGTAGTTAGGTTGTCCATTGTTTAGTTAGTGCCGGACAGGCAAGGATTTGTTTTATGTTTTATTTCCTTTTGCATTGCTTTCACCGTTAATAAACCTGACCCAGGGTCAGTTATACACGAATCCCAGCTCTGCGCCTGAGTTTCATGCTGAATGCACGTGACCTTTGACCCCAGCAAAGGCGATCCCGGAGTGTTTTATCACATTGTGGTGGAGAACGCGGGCATCACGTTGCAAGCATGAGCATGGAGGACGTGGTGAAAGCGCTGGTACAGTCCACCGCCGTCCAGCAAGAAGCTAATCGGGTGATGATGGCCCAGCTGAAGGAGTTGGTGGACATGACAGTTACCGATCGTTCGCTTTTCCAGCAGGTGGCGCAGCGCTTGGCAAGCTTACCTGAGCTTAACCTGGAAGCCGAGTCGAGAGTGATTCACGTGAGTCGGTACTGGCAGAAGATGACGACCGAAGATGACGTCGAGGCATACCTGACCACGTTTGAACGGACGGCGGTGAGAGAAAAATGGCCGAAGGCACGATGGGCCGGCCTGATTGCCCCGTTTCTTTCCGGTGAGGCTCAAAAGGCGTATTATGACTTGAAACCTGAAGCTGCGCAGGACTTTGACAAATTGAAAGCCGAGATCTTGGCCCGGCTGGGAGTGACGACCGCTGTCCGTGCACAGAGAGTGCATCAATGGACTTATCAGCCGGATAAACCACCGCGGTCACAGATGTTCGACCTGATCCACGTGACGAAGAAGTGGCTACAACCCGAGGTGCTGACAGCGCCAGAGATAATCCAGAGAGTCGTCATGGACAAGTACCTGAGAGCTCTACCGCCAGCCCTGAGGAAGTGGGTAAGCCATGGAAATCCTACGACGGCAGATCAACTGGTGGATCTGGTTGAACGTTACTCCGTGGCGGAAGGACTCCGAGACGACGCTACCCCACCTCGTTCTTCATCATCTCCACGTGGAACCGGTAAGACTGTTCCAGGGAGTAGGGGAGATGGAAAAATCCCTAAGACAGTGGGGGAGGAAAACGGGACTGCCCGCACTGCGAGGCCGAGAGTAACGAACTATGGTCTAAGCAAGGGGCCCGTTAGGTGTTTCCGCTGCCAAGAGATGGGACATATTGCTGCGAACTGTCCGGTCACTACTGAACCCATGCAGTGCGACGTCACAGACTCTAAAAACCGCATGTCTATGGTTGCACGGGTAGTGAGTGTGAATGCCGGTCAAAAGGATGTGGAAAAACACTTGTGTGATTTAACTGTTGATGGCAAAAATGTGGTGGCATTGTTAGACTCGGGAAGTGTGGTGACTCTGGTGAAGGCCAGTCTGGTGTCAGCCCCGACTGGACCATCAGACAAATTTTCTGTAACGTGTGTGCCTGGAGACACCTGTTCGTACCTCACCGCGGTCATTACTACTTCCTATGGGTCTGTGCAACATAAAGTGGGACTCGTCCCGGCGTTATTGCATGATGTTATCCTGGGCCGGGATTTTCCCCACTTCTGGCAATTGTGGGAGAATCAGTTGATGCCCTCGGGTAATAGTGTACATGATTCTTCTCCCAGGGCGCGTGTGGGTCCCGAACCCCTGGAAGAGGTCTCCCCGGAAGACTCGGGGGAAGAGTCTGCGGGAAATGACCTGCAGTTCCCGTTTTCAGTCATGGCGGGTGATACGGAGGAGACCGGGGAAGAGGAGGAGGCCGACAGCCGTCCACCTCCCCATTTGCCGGATTTAGAAGTTCAAAAAGATGACTTCCAAAGCGAGCAAATAAAGCATCCTACCCTTTCTCAGGCTAGGACAAATGTAAAAGTGATAAATGGGGTACCCGTAGAACCTGGCTCTAGGCTGGCATATCCTACATGGTTCTGGAGAATGATTTACTCTATCAGATAGAGAAAAAGGGGGAAGATACGGTGCAACTATTAGTCGTGCCAAAACCCTACCGGCGGCAGGTGCTGGACCTGGCCCACGGACATGTGATGGGGGGTCACCTGGGAGTCCAGAAAACCACCGAAAGGATATTACACTGTTTTGTTTGGCCAGGCATGCATCACGTTATTCGAGTATATTGTGAGTCTTGTCCTGACTGCCAAGCCTCTGCACCTAAGCCCCGGTTCTGTAGCCCTTTGGTACCCCTACCTATTATTGAAGTCCCGTTTGAGAGGATTGGGATGGATTTAGTTGGGCCCCTTCCACGGTCTGCACGTGGACACCAACATATCCTGGTCATCTTTGATTATGCCACTCGTTACCCGGAGGCCATCCCTTTGCGTAACATGGCCACCAAGACGATTGCCAAGGAACTGGTGCATGTGTTTAGTCGGGTCGGTATACCAAAACAGATACTCACCGACCAGGGGACCCCCTTTATGTCCAGGGTAATGAAGGAGCTCTGCCGATTGTTACAAATTGAACCGTTACGCACATCCGTGTATCACCCTCAAACAGACGGGTTGGTCGAACGGTTCAATAAAACTCTGAAGCAGATGCTGAGAAAGGTGATAGACAAAGATGGGAAGAACTGGGACTATTTACTTCCGTATTTGCTTTTTGCCATCAGGGAAGTACCCCAGTCTTCCACGGGGTTCTCGCCTTTCGAGTTATTGTACGCCCGACGTCCTCGCGGACTGTTAGACGTTGCAAAGGAAACCTGGGAGGGTCAGGTCACTCCGTTTAAAACAGTGATAGATCACGTCACACAAATGCAGGACCGTATTGCGGCTGTTATGCCTATCGTCAAAGAACATATGTTACAGGCTCAAGGAGCCCAAAAAAGAATCTATGATGGGGCGCCAAGATCCGTACGTTTGCACCCGGAGATAGGGTGTTGATCCTGGTCCCCACGGTGGACAGTAAGTTCCTGGCAAAGTGGCAGGGCCCCTTTGAGATCAAGGAAAGAGTTGGTGAAGTAAACTACAAAGTATACCAGGCAGGTAAACGGAAACCTGAACAGATTTATCATGTAAATCTGATAAAGCCCTGGAAGGATCGGTCTGCCTTGTCAGCGGAGCTGGCCCGTCCTGTCTGCTCGCATACCGTACCGGAGGTACGGGTTGCAGAGACTCTCTCGGAGCGGCAAAAGACTGAGGTCAGGCAGTTTCTACTTCACAACCAAAAGTTTTTCTCAGAAAAACCCGGGCAGACTATGCTAATGAAACATGACATCGTAACGGAACCTGGTGTCACAGTTCACGTAAAGCCCTACCGAATCCCGGAAGCGCGCCGTGAAGCCGTTTCCCGAGAAGTGAAGGCAATGTTAGAGTTAGGAGTCATTGAGGAATCGCACAGTGCGTGGTCCAGCCCGATTGTGCTAATTCCTAAACCGGACGGCACCATCCGGTTCTGCAATGACTTCAGGAAACTGAATGCGGTCTCAAAATTTGATGCCTATCCTATGCCCCGGGTCGACGAGTTAATAGATCGGTTAGGAAAAGCCCGGTATATTACGACCCTAGATCTAACAAAGGGGTATTGGCAGATCCCTCTGGCTGAGGCGGCCAGAGAAAAGACGGCATTTGCTACGCCGGAAGGTTTATTTCAGTATGTGTATATGCCGTTTGGACTGCACGGGGCACCGGCGACCTTCCAGAGACTGATGGATCGAGTCTTGAGGCCACATAGGCGGTACGCTTCGGCCTATTTGGATGACATTGTCATTTACAGCTTGGACTGGGAGACTCATCTCCAGAAAGTACAAGCTGTGATTGACGACCTGTGGGAGGCAGGTCTAACCGCGAACCCCAAGAAATGTCACATCGGGCTAGAAGAAGCCCGGTATTTGGGGTATGTAATTGGGAGGGGTGTTGTTAAACCCCAGGTTGATAAGATTCAGGCGGTTCAGGACTGGCCACAACCTGTCAACAAGAAGCAGGTGCAAGCCTTCCTGGGGATCGCCGGTTATTATCGCCGGTTCATACCCAATTTTGCAGCCATCGCTACCCCCTGACGGATCTTACAAAAGGGAAAGACTCCGTCATGATTAAATGGAGTTTAGCGGCTGAAGAAGCCTTCCATAGCCTAAAACGGGCACTTTGCTCTCAGCCCGTACTGGTGACTCCGGACTTCCGCTGTGAGTTTGTGGTACAAACGGATGCCTCTGATACCGGTATCGGGGCCGTACTCTCACAAGTGAGGGACGGAGTGGAACACCCAGTCCTCTATCTCAGCAGGAAGCTGAATAAACACGAGCAAAGGTATGCAGTCGTAGAAAAAGAGTGCCTCGCCATTAAGTGGGCTCTAGAGGCCCTCAAATATTACCTGGTGGGCCGAAAGTTCAGGCTGATCACTGACCATGCCCCTCTCAAGTGGATGCACTTGAACAAGGAACGGAATAGCCGGGTGACCCGGTGGTTCCTTGCCCTGCAGGCCTACACTTTTACGGTGGAGCACCGCCCAGGGGTACAGATGGGAAATGCAGATGCCCTGTCCCGAGTGCACTGTTTGGCGGGTGTCATTGCTCGACCGGAGTGGTCTGAGCAGAAGGGGGGGATATGTGAGAATCATGTGGGAATAGTGGATGAGGGCAGGTATATCTCGCCCAGATTCCTTTCCTATGTGGCCTAGTCTGGTCAGTATCGCACCTGCTTACTAATGGATAATGGGAGGTTGATATAAAAGGATGCAAGGTGGTTGTGTGAGTGTCTCAGCCTGGGAACACAGAGAGCCTGTTTGTGTGAGAGACACACACGTGAGTGGAAGCAGTGCCCACTGCAACTGTGGTTTGGCTGGACGGGAGAAGCCCGCCAGTTGGTAGTTAGGTTGTCCATTGTTTAGTTAGTGCCGGACAGGCAAGGATTTGTTTTATGTTTTATTTCCTTTTGCATTGCTTTCACCGTTAATAAACCTGACCCAGGGTCAGTTATACACGAATCCCAGCTCTGCGCCTGAGTTTCATGCTGAATGCACGTGACCTTTGACCCCAGCAAAGGCGATCCCGGAGTGTTTTATCACAATATATATATATACACATACATTTATTATTATAGTGCCAGGCACTTTACATATGAAAGGGGTATACATAATAAAAACACATACATATTTATATACACATAAATATAGAAATTTTTGCAAATTTGTAAATTTATTAAAAAAGAAAAACTGAAACATTACTTGGTCACATGGTCATAAGTATTCAGATCTTTTGCTCAGTATTAATTAGAAGCACCCTTTTGAGCTAGTACAGCCATGAGTCTTCTTGGGAATGATGCAACAAGTTTTTCACACCAGGATTTGGGGATCCTCTGCCATTCTTCCTTGCAGATCCTCACCAGTTCCGTCAGGTTGGATGGTGAATGTTGGTGGACAGCAATTTTCAGGTCTCTCCAGAGATGCTCAAATGGGTTTAGGTCAGGGCTCCGGCTGGGCCAGTCAAGAATGATCAGAGTTGTTCTGAAGCCACTCCTTTGTTATTTTAGCTGTGTGCTTAGCGTCATTGTCTTGTTGGAAGGTGAACCTTCCACCAAGTCTGAGGTCCAGAGCACTCTGGAAGAGGTTTTCATCCAGGATATCTCTGTACTTGGCCACATTCATGTTTCCTTCAATTGCAACCAGTCCTTCTTGTCCCAGCAGCTGAAAAACACCCCCATAGCATGATGCTGCCACCACCATGTTTCACTGTTGGAATTGTATTGGGCAGGTGATGAGCTGTGCCTGGTTTTCTCCACACATACTGCTTAGAATTATCACCAAAAAGTTCTATCTTCATCTCATCAGACCAGAGAATCTTATTTCTCAACACCTGGGAGTCCTTCATGTGTTTTTTAGCAAACTCTATGCGGGCTTTCATATGTCTTGCACTTATTAGAGGCTTCCGTCGGGCCACTCTGCCATAAAGGCTCAACTGGTGGAGGGCTGTAGTTATAGTTGACTGTGGAACTTTCTCCCATCTCCCTATTGCATCTGTGGAGCTCAGCCACAGTGATCTTCGGGTTCTTCTTTACCTCCCTCACCAAGGCTCTTCTCCCATGATTGCTCATTTTGTCAGTTTGGCTGGACAGCCATGTCTAGGAAGACTTCTGGTAGTCCCAAACTTCTTCCATTTAAGGATTATGTAGGCCACTGTGCTCTTAGGAATCTTGAATACTGCAGAAATTCTTTTTTAACCTTGACGAGATCTGTGCCTTGCCACAATTCTGTCTCTGATCTCCTTGGCCAGTTCCTTTGACCTCATGATTCTCATTTGGTCTGACAACCACTGTGAGGTCTTATATAGACAGGTGTGTGCCATTTCAAATCAAGTCCTATCAGTTTAACTAAACACAGCTGAACTCCAATGAAGGAGTGGAACCATGTCAAGGAGGATCACAAGGAAATAGACAGAATGTGACTTAAATATTATATTTCAGTTTTTCTTTTTTAATAAATTTGCAAAAATGTCTACATTTCTGTTTTTTTTCCAGTCAAGATGGGGTGCATAGTGTACATTAATGAGAAAAAAATTAACTTTTTTGAATTTACCAAATGGCTGCAATGAAACAAAGAGTGAAAAATTGAAAGAAGTCTGAATACTTTCCGTACCGACTGTATATGGTTCGCCCTCGCACACCCAGGGCAGCGGGTTACTCAGCCGGTGTCAAGGTGGGAATGTGTCACAGCAGCGGTGACCCGATCCGTGGCCCTGGGCGCCCAATATCAATGGCGGTGATGTTAATGGTGTTAAAGTTTATTAGAATAGTTCGTGACGCCACCTGTGGTGTTTGGCAAGTAAGATGTTGAGCCAACGCTGCAAGCAGATCCGCTGGGACTGATGGTGTGGTGCAGCAAAGATGGTGTAGCTCCCCACAGGTGGAGCTGTAGTACCAGGGCAATGGATGAGGAGAGGTGCAGAATGGTATGGAGGCTGGTACCCAGGTGTAGTGGTGCGGGAATAACTGGAGGACACCCGAGTATGCGGTTCCAAAGCTTTACTCACTCTTTGCAGTTCACTCAACTGCCTGCCTCCGTACCGTGTTCTCCAGGTCAGGGCTCCAGTTAACCTCCAGGCAGGATAGGATTCTCCCTTCCACACTCCGCCAATATGTACCTTACTGAACGACTCCTCCAATGCGTCTTTAGGTGCGAAGCACTCCAGTACTTAGTTACCCTGGAATGCCTCTCTCTAGGTGTTCCTAGTCTTTACTTGTATGACAGACAGCTGTAGCCTGCTTTGGGGACTCCTCACTGCGTCCCGGCTCTCTATTCAGTTGCTGTTGTTTCCCAAGTCTATGATGGGAGCAAGGCGTTAGCGGCTCACTACTCCTCTGGTGTCTGTTGCCGGACATAAAGATCCAATCAACCTCGGGGAACGGGCCCCGGCCTTTGCGCTCTCTGGACTGGAAGGGTTCTCTATCTATCTTCAACCAGCTTCCCACCGTCCTTCTATTCTCCTTCGTTTCGATCTGTTCTATCTCTCTTATGGAAGGTTAGGTTATCAATCTTATCAGTCTCTTTCTCTGGTCTTTCTCGTGCCAGCAGCCCAGATCACTGGGACCTGCTGCAGCACGTCCTTCAGACACCCATCTTCTCTCTTCTCTCTCCAACTAACCAACCAACTACTCTCTAAGTCTCACTCTTCCCACTCTTTTATATCATCTCACTTCACCCTCCTCCCAGCACATCTCGTGTTACGAAGCAGGGTTCCACAAGGGGTTCTCTGCTAACCCCCAGCCTGAAGCTGTTAGGTGGCCCCACTGAACTATCCTGTGTGTGGAATGCAGGTGTGGAGCGTGGTCAGGAGTTCCCACCCTACCTGGATGGTGGGGCACTACACCTTAGGAGAAGGTGCAGTACCTCTGTGGCGACTGAAGCCTCAGGGGCGCCACATATATATATATATATATATATATACTGTAAATTTATATTATATGTATATATGTATATATTACATATATTATATATTATATGTAATATATATTACATATATGTGTTTTGAAGAATATTTTGTTTTGAAACGATGCGTAAAGGATAGAGAACTGCTGTATGTAAAAGCTCATGTTAAAATCGCATTGCATACGCATGTCATACGGATGTTCTGTTTAAAAATCACACAGAAATCGTATGATAATCGCATGACACTCGTCCGTTTTTTTCGGTCCGGAAATCGGACCTTTTTTTTTTCTCGCAGATGGGTTTGAGCCCTTACCTGAAGTTAGGTTCCAGTTTGCTGTTAGCATCTAGTTCTCAGTCAAGGTGTTTTGCTGTTTACCTCTCCCATTATTGTCTTCTCATCCTCTCAGAGCTCTCTACTCCAGACCTGGCCCCCCCTGTATCTCGTATATGTGCTCTGATCCACGAGTCAACTTCTGAAGGTCCGGATACTGCCCTATCTTGTGGCCCAAGCCTATCCTGACCTTAAGTGGACCTAGTGAAGACCAGGTAGCCATTTGATCATGCCCTTCCAGGGTAAGCCTAGCCAGTTGGACAGTGGGTCCACACCCAGCAGCCACACCCAGCAATCTTCATGTTTTATGCCATTTTGCGACGTAATATGCACATGCCTTAAAAGCAATTTTCCTTGAAAAAATATGTTCAAAATTTGACTACTGAATCAATTGAAGCAGAAAAAACACACCACATACAAATCAAACCTCCAAAAACTCGCCAGAAGCATGTTTATAATGAGGTTTTTAGATGTGAAGTTTTCATCTAGAAAAATCCATGTTTAAAAAACTACTTGTAGACTTACCCTAAAGGGAGCCATGCATATTAAATAAATGTTGGTCAAATCAGTCAATTGTGAGCAAATCACACAAAATTCAATGTTTTGATCATGGAATAGAAACTATTGAAACACATGCTCATTACTTCCCAAAGGATTACAACAAACCATGGAGGTTGCAGGGCTTTTCATAGCCTGTGTAGCTAGGGATTTGTTTTCCTTGTTGAATGGAAAAATCTACACTACTTCCAATTACCTATCTCCACAAACACAATACAATATTCAGTTCATTCATTAGGAACAGTGTACTGAAATAGTACAGTTTGTTGATCATTCATTTCTGTAAAATTTGTTTTACATTTCCTCTTTGTTATGTAGACTGTACATGTTTTTGGCAACTGCTTTATTCACTTTAAAATCCATGTAAAAATGTTTCAAAGGTGAATATGACTGTCATATACAAGACACATATATTTCTCATGAAGCAAATGTAGGGTGTAAGGACAACTATCACATGGAAAAACTACTCATATTTTACAGACTTCGTTGAGCAAAGATCTCATATTTGAATCAAAAAGCTAAAAGTGTTAGCATCAGTCAACAGCTGATATGCTGAGTTTACATGATATTCATAGGACGCGACATTTTGGGAGGATGTGCCCCCTTCCTCATGCGTAATACCTGGAAATCAGCTGAAAAGCTTTGTAGACACCAGTTACAATACACAAGATAAATACAATCCAATTTGAAAAATATTCTGAAAAATAGCTCAAAACGTTCTAACAAATATATGAATCCCATAAATTTCAGAGTGCGATCATAAAAAAAAATTCTAAAACTGCAGCTCTAATTTTATCCTTTCAGTTACATAGTTTAATGATAAAATTGTAGTACTGGCAATTAAGAAAGGCAAACATACCTCTCTTTTTGATAGATAAGAAGGTTTGACATGATAACTTTTTAGATTGTGAGCCCCATCGGGCACAGTGATGATAATGTGTGCAAACTGTAAAGCGCTGCGGAATATGTTAGCGCTATATAAAAAAAATAAGGGTTATTATTATCCTTCACCTAGAAGCCTGTTTTCACCTTCCTGACCAGGCCAATTTTTTCAATTCTGACCAGTGTCAATTTATGATATAATAAGTCTGGAGCGCTTCAACAGATCCCAGTGATTCTGAGACTGTTTTTTTTCGTGACATATTGTACTTCATGATAGTGGTAAAATTTGTTCAATATGACCTGCGTTTATATGTGAAAATATGATAAATTTGGGGAAAAAAATAAAAATGTAGCAATTTTAAAACTTTTAATCTTTATGTCTTTAAGCAAGAGAGTTATATCACACAAAATAATTAATAAATAACATTTACCACATGTCTACTATACATCAGCACATTTTCACTAGTGGCTTTGGTTTGCACTAGCACCTTATACCTTATGGCCATATGAATTTTTGCTGCTATATGTCTGCACATTATATTTAATGAATCATATTGTCCTGCTGCTATGTTCATTAAGGAGTTTTCTGTTATTTTATAAGTGGCTGTATTTATGGTGATACTATGTCCCTGGTTAATTGATACTTAGTAGTTCTGATGTTATTTATTGTTAATGAACATTAATAAATTCATTATTATAAGGATTAGCAAGTAGCAACTAACCGGAGAGTTTCATCTTACTCACTGCTTTGAGTACTGAAAAGGCTATTTATACACTGAGCACACATCATTTATTCTCCATACATCAACAGCACTGCTTAGTACCCCACAACACAGATTGAGCAATATCAGGACCCTAGTATAATCAGAACAGTTCAGCACAGCATTATCAGTACTACTTATCAATTAACATCTGACAAGGCATCAACAAACAGAAGAAGAATAAAAGTTAGAACAAACATAAACCAAGTATAGCAAAGCAGGATCAAGACAATTTGATTGCAATATTTTCAGTATTAACAAACACTGACATCATTACAAACAGAGACCGGAACACGTTATAGATACAGACAAAACAAATGGAAAATCATCGCACTTCATCCTGAAACAAAACACTTGTTAACAGCACTTAAACAAACAGACAATCAAGAAATAAAAAAATAATATATATATCTTTTTTACCCAAGGGCTTTTCCCATTAGAAATCCCCACAGACTGACTCCAGATAGCCTCTTTTCCCGGAGAGAAAGCTGTGTGAGTAACAAATCTACTCACTTACCCGGGATCTGGTTTTCAGTTCAGGATAGAGGCGGTCAATTGTTCAGTCTGAGATGAAAGTCGAAGGGGAATATTATATCTCGCTGGGGCCTCCAAGTTGTGAGAGAGGGGATTTCTATGTCTCCTCGGGTATAACTATACCTTATGGGTACCCATGTGATGAGGCTTAATCAGAGAGACAGACGGCTCGTTGTCTTTCCAAATAGTCTGTGTAGTTTATTGACAGCTTGATCTTTTATAGAACAAGATCACAGAAAATAAGATTACGTAACAATTGGTAAAATAAAAAGGGAGGTTACATAATAATCTGGCAGAAATATGAGTTATACAATTGGTTGTCAAACACATCCTGAGACACGAGATAGATTACACAATAAAATGTTGGGGAAAATTCCAGGGCTTTTCATATGTCAGTGTGACCTGGTTCAAGAGTTGAAGTTCTCAAGAGAATTTGGACTGACTTACAGAATTTTGGAAGCAACAATATGTTCTGGACCAATTTCTTAGAATATATGCAGAACTATCAGGCCATAAAAAATCTGCACGTAGACTGATGATAACTGGATAAAAGTGTGACGGACTCAGCTTCTGCTGAACCGATTTTTTGAGTGGACCCTCTGGGTCGTGGAACCCACCCACCGAGGATGAGCTGACCATGTGATGAACCACCCCCTATACAGGAGTGTCAGGGGCAAGACCAAGGGGGTGAGCCACCACGACTGCTGGGTTCAGACGGCCGGCTCAGGGGGACACTAGTGAGTGTCTAACAACAGGAACGAGCAGGATGCAAAACATAAAGCGAGGTCACTGGGTTTCTTCAATAAATGTGTTTTCAAGCTTTAATCAGGTGCAAGGCATAAACAGTGAAACACAGCAAACTGCGTGCAGGGGCACGCCAAATGTTCAAGACATAACACGTGCTAGAAAACATACCAGGGTCCAAGGCAGGTTACGTGCTAGGAGACACACCAGGGTTTCAAGGCAGGAGGCCTGCTAGGAGACACGCCAGAGTTCAAGAGAGGATGCGTGCTAGGGACACGCCAGAGTTCAAGAGGATGCGTGCTAGGAGACACGCCAGAGTCCAAGACAGGGTGCATGCTAGAAGACACGCCAGGGTCCAAGGCAGGGTGCGTGCAAGAAGACACGCCAGGGTCCAAGGCAGGGTGCAATGGCATCGGACTCCTGACTACTGGCAACAACCGACAGGATCCAGGCATCAGGCTGCGGAAATAAGCTTCGGACATCAGGCCGCAGTCATCTGGTTCCGGACCTCTGGCAGCGGTCGGCAGGTTTCGGGAATCCGACAGGCAAGCCAGGGTTCAAGGCAGTGTGCGTGCTAGGAGCCACGCCAGGGTTCGAGGCAGGGTGCGTGCTAGGAGCCACGCCAGGGTTCGAGGCAGGGTGCTTGCTAGGAGCCACGCCAGGGTTCGAGGCAGGAGACACGCCTCACTGGCCAGTGCACACGGCTGAGACACAAGCAAACGGCATGACTAACGCACAGGAGGCAGGCAAGGGGCAGTCTGTCACGTATGCCTGTCCTGTGTGACACGACCCGAAGGCCGGTAACTAAAACAACAAGACTGACACGTGACACTGTCCTGTGTGACGCGTCCAACAGGTCGGTACTGAAACAACAAGACAAGGGGAAGGGAAAACCAGACAGGGCAAGGAAAAGACAAAACAAAGAGCGGAACCTAGGCAGAAGCACAGAGCGGGGTAAGAGAGAGTAGAGGAAAGGAGAGTGTGCCAGGAGGCACCACAAAGCAAGGCAGAATACAGAGCTAGCAGCGGAGCGTAGGCTGAAGCCCAGAGCCGGGTCAAGGAAGAACCTTGAGACTAGCATGGAAATGTGCTGGAGAAGCACCATAGGTCAGAGAGCAGAAATGGTGCATGTGCCAGGAGGCACAACAGAGCACCAGGCAGAGAACAGGACTAGCAGCGGAGCGTAGGCCAAAGCCCAGAGCCGGGTCAAGGAAGAACCTTGAGACTAGCCTGGAAATGTGCTTGAGAAGCACCATAGGTGTTAGGAATCTGTGTTCTGCCATACCTATGCAGAGAGCCAGATCCTAACAATTATCTCCAAAGGCTAAGTCCTTTGTAACAGCTTCTGAGCATGCTCACAGGATGAACTCCTATTGGAGTTCAGGTGTCAGGTGCTCAGGTCCTGCTCTGAATCCTATTGGCTCCTCTGGGAGTTCTGGAGATTTCCGGCAGGTCCCGTACGCTATAAAAAGTGCCCATGGCTGTTCCGCCATGCGCTAGTATAGTCATACTTGATGCTGTATGTTTGCTGATGGATGCATGGACTGGTGAATGACTCATTTGAAACTCCCATTCCTTGGTTATTACGAATGTGTGTGTGGTTGAGTTAGAGCCAGTATTAGCGCCAGCGCACAATTGCTCCAGCGCTCAGCAGCTTAGCGTCTACATCGCTCCTGCCTCTTTGTGGTGTGTTATCTGCGGCTCAGTTGTCGCCGTGCTGCAGTAGCAGCTCCTGGTGCGTCTGCGGTTGCGACGCCTTCTCTCTATCCACCACGGTAGGTCTAGACGGAGTTAGTACCGTCAGCTTGGACTGCTCCTGTGACCACATACCGCGTGAGTAGCGCTGAGGTCTGTGGCTAAAACAGACTCAGTATTTTGTGTTTGTTATGCACTTTTTCAGCTCTGTGATTACAAAAGAGACTGCACTGTGCACTGGGGTGCTGTTAACCCTGTGTACACTTATACATTTGTGCAGCTCTGTGAATACAACAGAGTCTGCTCTGTGCTCTTGGGTGCTGTTAAACCCTGTGCACACTACCGCCTGATAGTTCTGCCACCACCTAGCAGCGGTCTTACCAACTACCGCACGGTGGACCCCGAGCGGTGAACGCACTTTATTTATAATTTTATTTAGTGCGTTCCACCGCTCCTAACAATAGGTCAGAGCAGGAATGGTGCGTGTGCCAGGAGGCACAACAGAGCACCAAGCAGAGCAAAGGCAAGACATGGCAAAGCAGGCAAAGGCAGAGAACACAGGAAGGACTACAAGTCAAAGCATAGCAAAAGCAAGACATGGCAAAACAGGCAAGGCAGAGAACACAGGAAGGACTACAAGTCAAAGCATGACAGAGACAAAACATGGCACAAAAGACAGCACAAGACATGGCACAGGACAAGAGGCAGAATACAAGCACAGAGCGTGTGCAGAGATGCACGACAGGGCAGAGTGCAGGGGCACAGAATACTGGGAGCGACCGAGCAGACCAAGCAGCCATGCAGGGAAGCAACACGGTAATCAGGCCCCGACCATAGGAAGGAGTGGTCTGATATAGGGCATTAGCACCTGCAATTCCGGGTCAGGACCAGGAGGGGACTTCCGGTTCAGATTCTCCAGGATCATAGAGAGCATTGCTAGATCAGACTGGGCTGGACCATAGAGAAGATCACATGATCAGGGGCTCCAGAAACACTGAGAGGTTAGCTGGGTCAGACAGTGCTGGAAAGGTCACATGATCAGGGGCTCCAGAAACACATAGAGGATTGCTGCATCAGACAGTGCTGGAAAGGTCACATGATCAGGGTCTTCAGGAACACAGAGAGGATTGCCGCAGGCAGAGCAGAGACAGCTGGTCACACAGCCACGGCATGCAGCCACGAGGTGAGGTGCGCATGCACACTGCTCCAGGCATCTTGCATCACAACAGTCACGAGGTGCATGTGCACACTGCTCCAGGGATCTTGCAGCATAAGACATGAGAGACCTCCAGGGAGCACGCAGGGACCCGGCACTGGGGGCAAAGCGGCATGACAGGCATGGCAGGCATGACAAAAAGGTCATTCTTGCACAATACTATTTTCTAGTATTATATTCAGAAATTAACCCCTTCTTTAACAATACTCTGGGTGGTGATATTTTCACATACCTTCATTTTTTGGTGTCCAGTCATCCTTTTTTTTTTAGCTTTTTTGTCCTGTATATCTTTTGGTAATTTTGTTGTGATAAAAGTATACTCTGGTGTAAGCGCTCAGCATAGAGAACAGGATAAATGTGAGCCGAACCTTACTGTGATCTTTGGGAGACAGAATGAAGAAATCAACAGCAGGTGAAGAACTGGTTGTTTTTTTTTATTTTTTTTACACATTTTCTCGTGCAGTATAAGTGATTTATTCTTCGGGTCGGTGAGATTACAGTGATATAAGATTTATATTGTTTTTTGCATTGCCATATTTTGATAGCTATAATTTTCCTATATTTCTGCTGACAGAGTCATGTAAGGGCTTGTTTTTTGAGGAACGAGTTGACGTTTTTATTGGCACCATTTTTGGTCACATAACGTTTCTGATCGCTTTTTATCCAAATTCTTTGGAGGCAGAATGTAAAAAAAAACGCAATTCAGGAACTGACTTTTTTTTCCTTAACACCATTAACAGTGTGGTAAAAGTGATGACAGCTTTTTTCTTAGGGTTAGTACGATTACACATTTATATGATTTTTTTTTTGTTTTGGTGCTTTTCCACAAAAAAAACTATTTTATAGGAAAAAGATTTGTATTTGCATCACTTTATTCTGAGAGCCATAGCTTTTATTTATTTATTTTATTATTTTAATTGCTGACGGAGCTGTATGACAGCTTATTTTTTTGCGGTACAAGATGGTGTGTTCAGCTATACTATTTTAATTTACATTCGATTTTTGGATCGAGATTTTATTCCACATTATGTTCAGCAAATATTGAAAAAGAAAAAGGGAACAAAATATGGTGTACACCAGGCAAATAATGAGTAAAATAAGGCTTTATTTGACACAAAAAGGCCAGACAAGAAATTTACCATTAAAAACAGTTCAAATTGTAATGGTGCGACATGCAAGATAATGAAAAAGGCAGGTAGATGAAAGAAAGGTATATGTCAAATACAAAGAATGTATAAGGAGAGCAGTAGATAAACATACAGACAATTCCAATAAAAATGAATAATAAATAGATTAACAGAGAGAAAAAATTGGAACATGTTGTAATGTGCAATAGAAGGCTCAGGTACAAAATGTGCCAAGAAGAGCACTCTGAAGATAAAAAAGTAATCTCCCTGGTAACTATTTTACATATGGAAATGTTCCAATATAGGTGCCCAAAAATTATATAAACAAAAGGTGGAAGCAATACACCAATAGCCAAGACCAGTATGCAAGTATATATAATAACATAGATGTAAAGGCAATAAATGGCCAGTAACAACCTGCATCAGTGCATAGGCTAATGGGATAACTAACACCTAAAGATACAATGCATCCTGCTCAATAGTATGAACTACCACTTACTGTAGGAGGTACAATACATCCGGCTCAAAGATATAACATATATATATTCAATGCATCCTGCTTAAGAGCATAAACTGGCACCTAGAAGGTAAAATACATCCTGCTCAAAGATATAACATATGTATCAAATCGCCATACCCGCTCTGCCCAACGCGTGTCGCTGCATTAAAGCAGCTTCATCAGGGCAGTCAAAATCCCTTTTATATGACCGGCAAGTGCACTTGCTCATTACTCAGCGAACGCTGACACAGGTGCGCGGCGTCTGCTGAGTATAATGGAATGAATTGAGGGGAAGTTCACATCACAGCGCACGCGCAGTCTGAATCCCTGTATTACAAAGTGAGGGAGGAAGTGTGTCTGCGTGCCAGAACTCTGAGCCGGGATTGGGAGCCTTGGAGAGAGAACCTGTATCTATTTATATTTTTTTCTACAATAAGGATCGATCCAAATTAGATCTGACAAAATATTGGATCGCACTCAAACCAAAGTTATTCTATGGGATCGCACAAATTGGATCTTATATTTGGATTGCACTCTGCCATGCAAGTCAACGAGTGCTAGGAAAACATTGGACTGGTCATAGTTTGATGAGAGTGTGATTTGCATAATTGACCAGATTCTCCCAGATGAATCATAGAATCATAGAATTGTAGAGTTGGAAGGGACCTCCTGGGCCATCTGGTCCAACCCCCTGCTCAAAGCAGGATTCGCTAAATCATCCCAGTCAGATGTCTGTCCAGTCTCTGTTTGAAGACTTCCATTGAAGGAGAACTCACCACTTCTCGTGGCAGCCTGTTCCCACTCACTGGTGATCACTCTCACTGTCAAAAAGTTTTTTCTAATATCTAATCTGTGTCTCTTCCCATTCAGTTTCATCCCATTGCTTCTAGTCTTTCCTTGTGCAAATGAGAATAAAGTTGATCCTTCTACAATGTGACAGCCCTTTAGATATTTGTAGACAGCTATTAAGTCTCCTCTCAGTCTTCTCTTTTGCAAACTAAACAATCCCAAATCCTGCAACCTTTCCTCATAAGACAGGGTTTGCAGACCGGTCACCATTCTGGTTGCCCTTTTCTGAACTTGCTCCAGTTTGTTGATGTCTTTTTTAAAATGTGGTGTCCAAAACTGGACACAATATTCCAGATGAGGTCTGACCAAAGAGGAGTAGAGGGAAATAATGAGTTCACGTGATCTAGACTGTATGCTTCTGTTAATACATCTTAGAATTGCATTTGCCTTTTTTGCTGCTGCATCACACTGTTGACTCATATTCAGTCTGTGATCTATTAGTATACCCAAGTCTTTTTCACATGTGCTGTTGCTTAGGCCTATTCCTCCCATTCTGTATATGCTCTTTTCATTTTTATTGCCCAGATGTAGTACTTTGCATTTTTCCCTGTTAAAAATCATTCTATTAGTTGTTGCCCACTTCTCCAGTTTATTTATATCTTTTTGAATCCTCTCTCTCTTCTCTAGTATTAGCTATCCCTCCTAGCTTTGTGTCATCAGCAAATTTAATCAGTTTACCCTCAATTCCTTCATCTAAATCGTTGATAAAGATGTTGAACAATACAGGGCCCAGGACAGAGCCCTGTGGTACCCCACTTGAGACATTCTTCCAACTGGATGTGCAGCCATTTACGACCACTCTTTGGGTCCGATCACTAAGCCAGTTATGAATCCACCTAACAGTTGCCTTGTCCATTCCATACTTAGTCATTTTTTCAATAAGGATTGTATGAGATACTTTGTCAAATGCTTTGCTGAAGTCAAGATATACTATATCTACAGCATTTGCTTGATCCACCCAATCAGTGATTCCGTCATAGAAGGAAATTAAGTTAGTCTGACATGACTTATTAGTTACAAACCCATGCTGACTCTGTTTAATCACTTCATTCTTATCCAGGTACTGACATACATGTTGTTTAATTTGTTCAAAGATCTTTCCTGGTATAGAAGTCAGACTCACTGGCCTATAGTTGCCTGGGTCCACCTTCTTCCCCTTTTTGAAGATAGGAACAACATTTGCTCTTCTCCAGTCTTCTGGGACTTCTCCTGTTCTCCAAGAATTTTCAAAGATTATGGAGAGGGGTTCAAAAATTTCTTCTGCTATCTCCTTCAGTACTCTGGGGTGTAATTCATCTGGACCTGGAGACTTGAATTCATTTAGGTTAGCTAAGTGTTTCCTCACTATCTTTCTGTTTATAGATATCCTGGATTCTTCTATTCCCTTAATAGGACAGTGAAGAACAGTTGATGTTGCATTTCCTTTCTGAGAGAAAACAGATGCAAAATAGGAATTTAAAAGTTCGGCATTCTCAGCATCCTGTCTTACCATTTCATCATTTTTATCCTGTAAAAATCCTATAGCATCTTTGACTTTTCTTTTACTTTTGATATATCCCCAAAATCCTTTATTATTGCTATATGAGAAAATATATGTTTGTCTGCACCTGCCCTTAAAGTGTAATTTTCATAGAACAGCAAATTTTATCCTATTTCAGATCTGCCATTTTTCATTGTCAAATGTAAGTGCGTTTATTGTTAGTTGAAAGCATATAGGAGTAACAACTGCGCAGCCACAGAATGGTTAACTAAGTAATCTAACAGAACACCGGCACTGAGTGCTGAAGCAGATGGCAAGTAAGAGTCACGAATCTTCTGTTATGTCACTGTCTACACAATGCCTGTGGAGGTGACATAAGCATAAGAACTGTGAGTCGGGATCTTCATGAAATGAGTTTCCGTAGAGCCTAAGATCGCACACAAGTCAAAGCTCTAGGGTGGTGGCTACATCTTCTTTTAGTGATTAATGTTTTTTTTTATCATCTGCCTAACTGACAAATCTACACTTTGTGGCTGCCCAGAAGACTCTACCTCCTGTAATGCGTAGTGTCTAGCGGAAAATTTGGTGGAAGTGGGATATTAGCATCTGAAGAAATCTTAGACCAGCCTGACTGAGCAGTAAAGCTTAGAGGGAATAAAGCACAGAACACAAGATATCAAGACCAAGTATAATAGCACGTACAAACATTTTGGTTAACCAAAGTTTTAAAAAAGAGGAAATTAGAATTATGCTTTGAGCTGGTGGTGGCAGATCGCATTCTTGAATAAGTAATATTCCCAATGCAACGTATGCACAGGATGTATTATAGTGAACATGTGACTGGTGACTAGATTACAGGAGAAAAAGGAAGGTAAGTGAACTTTGCTGAATAAACATTAGCCAT